>NC_087395.1:18493797-19115052 GCF_031307605.1 Tribolium castaneum | reverse complement strand
ATTATGGGGCAGGATGACCGCCATTTTGCACGTGTTTGTGTTGTGGTCGAGGTGAAATATCGTACAAACACACTCTCTAACCTGTGACAACACAACCCTCGACCAGATTGGATAACACGCAAAACTGTTATTACACACAGCGTGCGACGGCCGTTCCTGCCGCTGCTCCTGCTCGATTGCGATACGGCCCAGCCCAGGACCGCTCATTATACTAAAAGGCCTATTCCGCTGCCGAGGACAATGTTCATAATGACATTTATTAAAGAAAATTAGAGCCGGGCGGCTAAAGCAAAAAAACACAACAAACATAAATGTACCAACGACTGTTTCGACGCCATCAGCTAGTTTTTTTGATAAAGACAGCTTTCGAAAGCGCAGAAAAATTCCAAATAATTAAATTTTAGGTTGTTTTTCATTCACGTTTAAATAAATAAATACTGAAAAATTAGATGAATACGTATTTATGTACTTTCTATTCAAAAGTTACAAGTTAAAAATTTCTCACTCATATTTTTATTATGATAACAGTTATGAAATACAGTGAAAGTTTGATAAGCCGAAATCTGATAACCCGAACCTGGATTTTTGGAAACGTCTTAAAAGAATAATGTTTGCAATGTGATTTTAAGCTTCTTTTGTCTACCTATCATCGCTCGTGTTGATCTAAATCCTTGAGTAGCCGCAATTTTTTTTATGTACATCCTTGTTCTGTTTTTTTACTTTTGTCTTTAGATTCCATATTTTAGTTTAACTAGGTTTTATAATAATTTTTGTCACTTTTAGCAACTTTTGGTATTTTTTATTCTTTCCTTCTTTCGCTATTGTTTCTTTTTCTTTTGTTTCCTAATTAGGAAAATTTTGAGTATTTAAAATAAAGTAAAAAATTTAAAGTACTTAAATATGATATTTTTCATGTAACTTCAAGCTTTTCTGTCTATATATTATCTTTTGTATTTATAAAAATTCTGCATTGGTCGCGATTTTTTTACTTCTTCTTTTAGTTCTTCGTCTTTTGTTTTGGCATTTTTAACTTTGGTTTTATTGTTCTTTTTATCATTTTACATCTTTGTTCTGTTTTTTTAATTTTAGTTTATCTTACGTTTTATAAAAATTTTAGTCACTTTCAGCAACTTTTGATTTTTCTTATTTTTTTTTATTTTTCTCTATATTTTCTGTTTTTTTTCATTTCCTAATTTTGAGTATTTTTTCTTTAATATTCACAGTTTGAATGACAATATATTTGCCATGTAATTTCAAGCATTTTTGCTATGTATCATCGTTTGTATTTATAACAATTCTTCAGTTGTTGCGATTTTTTTACTTTTTCTTTTAATTTTTCGTCTAATTCTCTTATCATTTTTGTCGCTTTCAGCAATTTTCTTTTATTCTTCTATTCCCTTTTAGTTCTGTTTTTTTTTTCGTTCTATAATTTTTGGTATTTCTTCTTCAGTAATCATAACTGGGATTAATAGAAACGACTTAACAAAAATAACCTAAATAATAATTGTAATAATAATACTATTTTTAACCATCTATCATAGTTTGTGTTTACCTAAATCTTTAAGTTTTTCGACTTCCTCTTTTTGTTCTTCATCTGTTGTTTTTGCATTCTTAAATTTAGTTTTACTGGTATTCTAACCATTTTGTCCAAGTTAGCGATTTTTGGTGTTTTGACTTTTAGCTTTTTTCTTTTATTTCTGTTTTCTTTCGCTGTTTATAATTTTAAATAAATATCTTTTTTTGTAATATTTAGTAGAGCCTGGACTCTACCTTCTTAAAACGTCTTAATGAAAACGTAAGTTAAAAAATTTGTTTGCTATGTACCTTCTTATAATTTCGTGACTTTTTTCTTCTGCTTTTTGTTTATGGTTTCTTTACTTTTAGTTTTTCTTGTTTTCTTATCGTTTTTATCATTTTTAGCGACTTTTTCTTTTCGTATTTGTTAGTTTGATTTCTTTTTAGTATTTAGGCCTAAAGTACTGGAAACCACTTAAGAGAAATAATTTAAGTAGTATGTTTTAATGTATATAATTTATTTTTTTGGCTATCATCGTTTGACTTTCCTAAATGCTTGAGTTTTTGCTAGTTTTTTTATTTCTCCTTTTGTTTTTGCATTTATAAATTCAGTTTTACTGGTTTCCTATTTCTTTTCTTGTTTTTTTTTTCTATTATTTATGCTTTCTGTCGCCCTAATAATTTTAGATATCTTTTCTTCTGTAGTATTCACAGCCTGGATTCTTAGAAAGTCTTGACAGAAAGAAGTTGAATAATATGTTTGCTATGTAGGTACATTTTATGCTTCTTACCTAAATCCCTCAGTTTTCGTGACTCTTACTTTTTTCTTTTGTTTTCGTCTTCTATTTTTGTACTCTTAACTTTAAGTTTATTGGGTTTTCGAATAACTTTTGTCACATTCTGCAACTTTTGTTACTTCTTCTTTTCGTCCTTCTCTGTTAGGATCTTTTTCTTCGTTTTCTATTTTGTTATAGCTTTTCTTATCAAATTATCGTGGCAAGATTTTTCTGTATTTAGATTTCCGTCATTTGGCTTTTCATTGTTTCAGTATCTTTCTTTCTTAATTATTTCTTATCCATTTTAATTTCGACTATAATATAGAGTGAGTTCTCCGAATATGGAAGGAATACTTTTACCCTAATACAGACTGTTCCTAATCATTTTGCATCAGTTTACTGTTTCAAATGTACTGTGCTCCTTCGTTAAAATGATTAGTGTAGTTTTTGTGTACTTTCACCTCTGTCAAATCTTTTGATTTGCGCAGTGAAACCCTTTTCTTATTTTTTTGCGTTATTGTTTGGCGAAGAAATTCTTCAGTTGTGAATTTTTTACTTCTTTCTGTTTTTATTCTCTTTTTTTGAGGGGGGGGGGGGATTATGGGTCTTAAATTTAGTTTTACAGCTTATTTCGTCATTCTTGTTGTTTCGTTGGCTTTTGTATGTTTTTTTTTCACTTTTATTATTTCTGCTTTTCTTTGTTCTCTAAGTTTAGGTATTTCTTCTTTAATATTCACTTTTTCCTATTGTTTATATATTTTATTTTTCATGTTTTTTTTTATTTCTTGTTTTTCTCTCTCAAAATTGCTTTTTTATTTTTTCAAATTGTGTTTCAAATGATTTTTTAAACCCTTTTGATGTTAGTAAAATGTACTGCATTTTCATAGAGGAACACATAATTCTTCTATGTTTTTTCTCATCTTTTTTTTGTTTCTGTTTTGCTTTTTTGTGGTTCAAAATCTTTTAGTTTTGCTTATTAAATAGATTTTACTGTTTTTATTTTGTTTAATTACTTATTTTCTATTATGGATTGAGTTACTTAGTTAAAACAAGCTATGGTTAAATCCTCCGTGGACACACAACGAGTACAATTGCATTTGCTTTTCCGCCCTGAATACGAAACTTTGAGAATAGAATTTAAAGATTGCACCGGAATTATTTCCGAACGTTTAGTTGAAATAAAACAATTCTGAAGACAATACGAGTACGATGTCGAGTCGAGTCACAAGATTTGATCCGATTTGTTCGCTGGGTAAAAATTCCTGTCCATCGTGTCTCGTAATCATTCACGTATTTGGTAAAAGCTCGCACGCAAGCCGTTGAAGACGAGACAAACGAGGCGGTTATGTGGGGTTTGGAGGCGGCATTGTAATAGAACCGGGGGGTCAAACAGCGACTGACCCTGATACACACAGCAGCGAGGGGTCAGGATCATGGCACGATCAATATCCCTCCACACATGCAGGACCGTGTCTGACGACGAAAACGACACCAAAGCTGCTGGAAATTAGCATTTTCGATCGGCCGGTGTACAAACGATTGCCTCAGAGGGACGAATCGTGAAAGTATTATTAATAATTCATTAACGAGCGGTTGTAACCCTTTTTCAGGGCTCCGCGGGAGCGCTTTCAGCAAAAATTTACTTAAAAGGAAATGCGTCTCTTTAGACGAAATTCTGTAAATAATTCATCTTTTGACGGTTAATTCTTTGTTTACTTTTGATGAAACGCTGTAATTAAATCTTGTGGCGGTGGTAAGTATGCCGGGGAAAAATTTCTTGATAAATATTTGGTTAACTCCGGGGTTTTTAAGGGCTGGAATGTCGTCACGAAACTGTAATAAAAAAGTTGGTTTAGAAAAAGCCGAAATTGTGACTTCTTTTTATGACATCCTTAATTACACCAACTTTTCTCTATTTAAACTTCTTTTAATATTAATTTGATTTTTAACGACCTTTGAATAACTGAATTAATCTCACATTAAAGTTAAATGATTTGTAAGCAGCGGCGCACAAACAAATTAAGGGGACAAAGACACAGATATTTCACGTCGGCTTTTGACTCGATAATTTCATTTTTATTTTTACTACATCGGAAACAAAAATGAAAAAGACGTTTAACACGGTTAGGGCCAATCGAGTAACGCGCGGACCCTTTAAAAGCTGCAATTTTCAAAGTTTAAAGGTCACACGGGAGTCGTTTCGGCCGACATAAAAAAATCATCTCAACTGCCTTCACGTTCAAACCTGGGGTCGATTTTTTAAAATCCTCATTCGAATAAGCGTTGACCGGTTTAAACTTTTTAACGCAAACGGTCGTATTGCGAGTCGGGGAAATCCCGAGACAATTTAGAATCCACCGGATCATCAAATATGCAAACACAATACAAAACTAATCCGACGTTAAGTTGCGCCATGTTTACCTTTTCGCTTTCTGAATTTATTTTTGTCGGTGTTGATTTATAATAGGAATGTCAACTTTGTGACCTAAGTTTAAGCGAGATAACAGAGCAGTAAAGAGGGAAGAGTACGTGTGGTTTCAGAGTGTTTGCTCCCATGACTCGGTGTCATGCCGTAGACAGAAGGCCTTGTTTGTGTTGACTCGCTAATGGGTAATTATTATAAGGCGTTTCGTTTGCCAAACATCGGCTGACACACGTTTTAATTACAGCAAACACATTAAAGGGAATATTCGACGCGACTCATCAGAATTAGGACCAAACAGAACACAACGAAAATTGAAAATCCAAACAAAAGATGATTTTCAGTTGATTAATAAAAAGCAGAATTGTATTGAATGCTATCAGGGGGGCGGATTAATAGAGCTATTGCTTTCTATACCTAATTACGATATTATTTTACTTGATCCATCTTTTTAAAAAGATTACGAGTATTGTTGAATATAGTCCATGGTTGAAAAGAAACAAAATTTTTAACATCAGGGTTGTGTTTGGGTACAGAAGAACACCAAAGTGCCATTTTATGCCTCTTCATTCATAGAATTCCATTATGAAATGGCTATCTTACTTTTAAACACAAAAAAATTAAATTTTTAAGTCTTGAAAAACTGGTATAGTATGTTTGTTCCCTGAAACAAACCAACTTTTAGTTTGCAAATTATGAATGTTTGTGTTGTAGAATGTAGTATTCCACAATGAAATGGCTGACGATACGTGTTAAACACAATTAACTAGATCGTAGATTGTTAAAAAAATATTTTATAATTTATTCTACGGAGAACTTAGTTCCAGTTGGCAAAACGAAATACCAGGGTCGTTCAAATATAAACAGGAATTTGTTTATAACTTTATAGTAAAACAAAATTTTAGGAAAACTTTTTGCTACTTTTCCACAAACTCTCCCACATTCATGCATTCATGTCACCTCTTATAAGGTGGCATATCAGAGATATAAGGTGATTGTGGCAGAGTTTTCCAGTGCAATTTATTGATCAAAACGAGAACTTAATTTTGTTATGTATTGTTTTGAAAAGTAAGGGAAATTAATTGCACGCTTGTCATCCAAAAAATCTGTGTAGATAAGCCCCTGGACCTCTCAAAATACAGAAGCCAATTTTTTTCCAGTTGAAGCCACAAATTTGGCTTGGCTTTTTATCGGCTTTGATCAAATATACAACATCGCTACTTCATAATCGATTTTTTAAATCTGTAGTGAATCTGTTTAAAATCTTAATTTGCACCAAAAACTTCTATAAAGAAGGTATTTTGAAGTAACCAAAGAGTTAGTGTAACTCCATAGAGGGAGGAGAATATACGAGGAAAAGTAGCTTAAAGAATTTTTGTGAATTTTATTCTTCGTCACTGTCAAAATTTCTGGTTTTTCTTCTGTTTAAGACAGTTTTGACTGTTTGGCATTTCACAAAACGAATCATCAGTTTATTTTTAAAGATTTAAGGCAATTTCAAGCCTTGTTGAGTCTAATTCGAAGCATAAAATGTTGTATTCAACTCGTTTTCGTGTAAATCGGTTCATTTGTTTCACCTCGTGGATGATAAACCACTCGTTTTCACTCGTGATTTAAAAGAAATAGAACGTCCGATTTACACTCAAACCCGTTAAATAAATAACTATTTCTTACAAAAACGGAAGATTATACTTTTGGTGATAAACATGGAAAAGAAAACGCTGAGAATATGGTTGGATAGAAAAAAAGTTTCAGAGCTGATTTACAGAAGTTATTAATTCGAGATTATCTTGACATTTGTCAATGCATTTTAAATGGCAACTTATAAAAGTTCGTCAGACTTTTTCTTTAACGGTCATCATACTATTTGCAGCGTTTCTAAAAATATGGAACGGTGTCCAATTTGATAAAATTTGAACCTTTTTAAATGTAGTTTTTGATAAATTACCTTTTTCGTTTACTACTTTTATGCTCTTATCGACCTCTATTTTTTGTATTGTATTCATGTGTAGTCGCTCTTTTTTTATTTTGGTCATATTATTGCTCTACAGACTCAGTAGCCCCTAGCTAGCTAATGTACCAAGGAATTGGGGACGTATTATTTGTAATAGTTAGTACGCACCTATTTGTCGTGTTTTAAAAAACCGTTTTTGTGTTTTAAAGAACCTTCTGCCATGAAACTACCAAGTTGTAAGTCGATTGGTTTAGGTACCAGTTTTGTATATCCTCCTATCGCTAAATGAATTTTCATCAACGAATCAAAATTGAAGAAATTTTAAATTACTCTACCATTGAAGTCAAAATTTTTATTTTTAATAAACATGTTGTAAACTATATACAGAGTGTCTCAAAATTGACGCCCGTGCGTTAGAAATTTGACTCAGGAGATTAATACAGATTGGAAGTTACGAGTAAAAAAATTTCCAATTGTCTTTAGTTTTCGAGTTATTGATAAAAATGTAAATAATAAGCTTTATGCTGTCTTTTCAATTATTTGTGGAACGTATTTCTTGGTTGATGTTAGCGATGTTAAAATTCTTTGGATCACTCTGTCTAGTGAGCAGTATTATTAATCTCCTTCGGTTTTGTATGTTTAACATGATACGATATTACTACATAATTACATTCGAGATTTTGTCGATTGTTAATAGCTCGGTTATAAGTTAGAGGTGTGTATGATGGCATTGCCGCTACAAAGGCTAGAGAATATGCGGAAAAGTTTCTAAATCGCATTGTATCGTATTTTGTGACAACAAATTTGGTAAAGTCGCTTTTAATAAAATTTAAATTTTAAATTTTGG
Organism: Tribolium castaneum; assembly: GCF_031307605.1. Classification (NCBI taxonomy): domain Eukaryota; kingdom Metazoa; phylum Arthropoda; class Insecta; order Coleoptera; family Tenebrionidae; genus Tribolium; species Tribolium castaneum. Next base: position 19,107,538 of record NC_087395.1, on the reverse strand, counting down.
TTTCTTATCAATAACTCGATAACGAAGGACAATCGGACAATTTTCCACTCCTAACTTTTGATTTGTTTTAGTCTTCTGAAGCAAACCCTAAAAGCACGGACGTCAATTTTGAGACAGCCTGTATATTTGGGCGTTTATTGAACTGGACTGACTAATATGTAGATTTTGATTTTAAGTACAGTGAACTTTGCTTCAACTTTAGATTATTTTTAGTTTAGATTTCCACTTTTTGTCCCACAAATGCATATTTAACAAATTGTGTTTTTATGCATGTCATGATTATTCAGCCGAACTTTTTCTATATAAAGCCGGCAATCTTTTCCACTTTGCTCGCAACTAAATTAATTCATTTAATTTGGTCTAATCCAGTGTAGAAAGTATTTCCGGCTGTTGCGGTTTGTTTTCCTATTAGCATCATTTTCATGAAATTACAAAAAGTTTTCCATTCGTAGCGAAAAATGTTTCGTAGTGAAAAGTCGCCAACAAGCCGAGCTTGTAATTAGTAAACTGTAAAGCGTTTGATGCAGAAATTAATTTAGCTGTAGTAATTTCAAGGTAGTGCTTTAGGCCTCTTTGTAATAAGAGTTTAAATTAGCTTTTGCTCGGTAATTTTTTTCGCTTTCGTAATATTTCACCTGTGAATGTAAATTTGCCGAGAAAATAGATAACACATAAATTCCAGGAGAGTCCCGAAATCGTTGCCTTCTTATCTGTGTTTTATTGTAGGCCGAGAGCGTTTCTATCGTCGCATCCGCCATACGATAATTGCAATTTATGTGTCGGTGATATTGAATTAGGCGACGGGAGAGTCATCTAATACAGAACTTCTCGCACGGTTTGCTATCATCTAAGTCCCCGGATCACCCCTCGGGAACATCACCGTCGTCAAGCTTTGACCCTTTCTTTCCCCGTGATCCTTGTTATAGTTTCCCGAGACACGACGTCCGGTCAGCGACTTCCTTTTTGTTTGTCTCTACTTATCGCATTATCCCTTATATTGTCGACACTTGGAAAACCCGGAATCCGTTACAAAATGACCCGAATTGGAATTCGGCGAGAAAAAGTCGACGAAAGTGTTTTTATGCGCGTTTTATAGAACGAGAAGATCAAAAACAGCCCGGATTTGATCCGGGAATGGTAGCATCGACGTCGCACAAATAATTAGCGCTATTACTTTTACAGGCGATTAAAAGAAAGGACTTTGAGAGATCATTACACGTAATCCCGACGCACTAAGTCCTGAGCTGAGGATTGCGGGAATTACGGCGCGATTTGCACTATCGTAAAATCGATTTTTTTGGTTTATAGCCCAATAATTCTCTTTTTTTACCAAAAACCCGCTTTCCGCCCTAGCAGCACACAGGAGTTTAATAAACGTATAATTAAATACACTACTAAAGTAATAATAAAGTTTTCACACAACGTGTAACATCCGCCATCTGAACGTTTATTTGCATTAAAAATAAAACTAAGAATTTACATTCAAGAAAATAGTGAGAAAGGGGGTTATAGTAAACTATATTTATTATTATTGAATAAACAGTTTAGCAACTGATAGGTGAGCATTAAAATATAGGATAAACGTAGACAAAAACGCTGTTATATTAAGAGGGCTTTATTTAATTCGGAAAAAAATCTTAAAAACTGAAAAAAATTGGTGTTCTTTGAACTTCCCATCATTATTGTGTGTTACATAAAAAATAAATTACTTTTGCATCTTGCAATCGTTAATTCATAAGATTATTAAAAAAACAAACTTGCTATGGGCTATGTCTTTCGCAATCCAACTGCGCGCTCGCTCCAATTAAGTGTCGTACGCTCGCAGATGTGAATATACATAGGAAGGTATCAGGCAAGCCAGAAAAATCCGTTTACCCTTATTCTTATGCAAAATTTTCTGCTGACTTTGAATCCGAATTTAGTTTTTTGATTTAGAATTATCTTCATCATGAAAAAGACGCTTTTGTGGAAAATTTTTATGAACTACAATTAGGCAAATTTTGCGTTTGCAGTGTCATATTTTCCTTTTTGAAGAAGCCAGAAACTTTTTTTGCAAAAGCTTGCTCAATGAGCACCAAAAATTTACTTTGCTTATTAGCTTCATTTGGTCTCGATTATGTATAGATCTTTCTTTTAAGATAAAAAAATTCTCGCGTGTCGAAAATTTTACAACACAACAAAAAAACCTTACATGAAAATTGCAATCTTCTCACTTTTATTTTGCCAAAACTAAAACTTGTATTCATTGAGGAATTTTGTGCAAAAAAAATTAGGTTTCTAGCTTTATCCAGAAGAAAGCTATGACGATGTAAACACAAAATTTTACCAATTTTAAATTTTTCAAAAATTTCCACAAAAACGTCTTTTACATGATGAAGACAATTTCAAACAGAAAATCGAACTTCGGATTCGAAGTCAGCACAAAATTTTGCATATGGATCAGTTTAAAAAAATATTGTGTCTTTCAACCGGGATGGACAAATAAATTATTAATTATTGCGCGCTACTGATAGACCCTCTTCTCGCTAATTGACGTAGAACACATAATATATGTGACGGCAAATGACTTTTTGCCGTTTACATGCGAAACAGAGGAATTTGTGCCCTTAATGTCTTACTTGAAAACGTCAAAAACTAAAAATATCTTGTCAATTTTTTTTTTGAGATAATTGTTCAACATAAAAATGCGCAACTTTACCCTAATTTAACCGACCTCGTATCTTTTATAATTTATAACAACTGAGATCCCCATGGTGGAGCTCGAAAAACGGACACCCTGTATTAAACGTATTTGTAATGTAGGGGAACTACAGGTAAAACGGGGGGTATTGGCGTTAAAAATACCAAACTAGTTGACCAATCATTATAGTTTTTGCACGTTATGAAGGCCTGCTAAGGCAGCCTTTAATTAGTGAAGCACTGAGCGATGGCAACTTGTCTTTCATGAGTTTTATAAAAAAAACTGTTTTTAGTGATTTTCGCAAGATTTTTTTACTTTCTTTAGTCGTGTGTGTTTTATAAATAACAATATTTTAAATTACTTATACACTTATTCATACAGTGTGGAATTTTTAACTGAAATAAAATTTTTAACTTGAACATAGGCAATTTTTGTAAAAATTTCAGAAGTAGGTCGCTTCTTGTTTTTTCTAGCCCATCATTTGGTGGATTTGGTTTTTGTTTATCTGCTGACAAAACTGCACAGCTATCTCCAACTTTTTTTTTCAAATGTAACGGTACGTCGTGTGACACCGCATGTAAAAGGCACTTCGAAAGCAGTACAACGCACTATTTGTTTTCTAAATATTATCAAGGCCCAAGTGATTTTATTTTTTTTGAAATGTAAATGTAAGAAGCACTTTCCAAGGAATACAACGCACTATTTGTTTTCTGAATATTTTCAAAGTCCAATTTTTTGTTGAAAGTTGAAATTATTAGGCTAATTACACTAGAAATATTGCAAAATGTTAGAAGTGTATGCTACTATCGTTATGTTTTTTCCCAGGAGAGCAACGGTGCCCATTTTGAACAATTGTTGCATCAAATAATCTTCAACTTATAAAATTGTTTTTTATTTTTGTATCCCGTAAGCTTTGAAAAAATTCAAAAAACAAATAGTGCGTTGTATTGCTTACGAAAGGTGCTTTCATACAAGGTGTCACTTGACATACCATTACATTTAAAAAAAGAAGTTATCTGACAACAGATAAACAAAAACCATATGCACCAAATGGTAGGCAAAGAAAAATAAAAATTGACCTATTTCGGGAATTGTCACCAAAATCGCCTTAATCAAAGTTATGAATTTTATTCCAATTAAAAATTACACGCTGTATGTGTCAACGATTACCCTAATAGGTAAACACTTAGTTATTTCCAGATGGCAACATAGTTGTTCTCCTACTTTTACTTCTTTACCATATAAAAAAGACTGAAGGAGACAATTAAAAGACAGAGTGTAGCGTAGGAAGATAAGCAAAAGACAAAAGAAATAACAGAAGTATGAAAAACTAAAAAAATCTGCGATTGATAAAAATCATTACGCAAAAAGAAGAAAGTACCTAATAGGATTAGACAATGAATCGAGAGCAATAACAGTGAAGTTGAAATTACTTAATCTTACCCGCAGGGAGGGGCAAGATGAGCACATATGACTTTTTCTATTTTTTGTCAATTTTCTATTTCATTACGCAACAAAGGTTCCAAATAGGACTTAATCATAAATGCCTAGTCAGGATAATTAATAATACGAAAAATAAAATATAGATTTATGATAGTGTTAGTTTTATTGGGCTTCAAACTTTGGATGGCCTACTTTGCCCACCCTTCCCCTATATGCGCTGCTTGGGGCGGTTGTGCGAGTGACATATTTGTTCGTTTCGACTCAACATCCAGGTGAGAATCTTTTCATCGTTTCGCGTAAGCGCCTTCGAACGCGTTTGATTTGCGGGATGATGACAAAGTGAGGTGAAATTTGTAAAAGTGACGGTCTGAAATCGGAAATATGCGTATGACAAATACACGTCACAAAGGACAGCCTTTAGTGGGGCTTTGTGTCGGCGTTCCTGTGTGCGGGACCTTCCACCTCTCACACTCCGAGATGACATTCCAATCTGAAATTCAGAATTGGGGGCACATTCACGCAGGATTGCCACCACACACACACTAACTCTAACATGGGAAAACGCGCAGCTGGAATAATACCGGATGAAAGCTGGATGTGGTGGTGGTAGTGCGATGTGAGAACGGATAAAAAGATGTTTTTTGTATTAGGGCTTATGGATTGATGTGTTTCGTATTTTTTACGAGGATTTGAATTTTTAATTGCTTGCGCACTTTGTGATCAAAAGGGTTCATTAGGCGAGCAATACAAAGCGAACAAAGTCGTGTTTAGAGGAAAATCATTTGGGAATAAACGAGGCAAGCAAGGTGGCATCGGGCGCTTGGCTTTTTGCAAATTAGTGATTTCTGGTTTTCATTAGTTAAAACACAAAATCGCCAAAGGGTGTAGCCACAAGCAGGCCGACTATTTGTATGTATTGACCTCCGCATTACCGTGTAAATAACACGAACTATTGGAGAAATCTGTTCGATTAGATGCCCGAATTAAACTTTTCGTCTGTTCTTTTAGGGGTAATAGGATCGACCGTTGTCGCCGCGTGCATGCCGTTGCATAATTTATCATCTCACCTTGTATCCAAATTTATTTGGGCGTCGGGCTAGCTAGCAGCAAACAGTTCTATAAATTCGTATATTTACCGGTGGTAGTTATGTGCTTCCAGAACACGGCTTTCCGCCCGGTAAACAGGGCCAGTGTAAACTAATCTGCTGACCCTAAATAATGAATATCGTTTATTTCGTATTTATTACACGCATACGTACTACACCACGTCCCACATTTTCTCTCTTTCCTTGGAATTTCACAAAAGCGAAAGTTGATTCAAGGAAAATGGGGACAACGGATTCAAGACCTTGTTATTTAGGGATGAATTTGGATAAATGTCATTGGCGACATGGACGATTCGCGCAATTTACAAGGGGGAGAAGCTTTGGAGAATTTTTCAAACGCGTGGTCGTACGTGCTTTGAGGTTTACGCGAGCTTATTACGGAAATTGACTGTTAATCGACAATAAATTTACCTTTGGAGGAAAAGGGCTGTACTTTGTTTTGTTTTTTTGAAGTGCTCATTGCGAATTTGAAACCCGCTTTAATTTTCATTGGAAGAATTTTGATAAAATCACATTTCCTGTTGAAGGCTTTGGTCAAGAAGAGGATAAATAACAGTGTTGTGGTTTAATGATTACAATTAACTATGTAATTTGTAATTTCAATACTTCGTTATAGATTATAAAAGTAATCCTCATTCGTAGTTACTCAGTGTAATCGATTAATAAGTAATCTAATTATTATTGGCTTGTTTTTGTTACAATAAAGTGGGTATATTTTTGATTTGGCGAAATTTTTAAGTTTTAGTTTCTGTTTTAGTTCATTCACCTATGAAATTGTGCCGCTTATTTAAAATTGTGAATGCCGTCAAAGTGACAGTTTCCTCACTCAAAATAATGCAAAAAGGTTTTGAAACTAAAACTAAGTAATAGACTACAACAAAAAACACGGAAATATAAAACGCAAATCTAGACAAATTCTTCTCTTGAAGCAACTTTACCGAAAAATGCAAATGTAATTCGGTGATTTGACAGACATTTTTGAACACATTGTAGCTATGATTATAATTCCCACTTAAACACCGAAATTTCGATAACAGCACAAATGTTATTTTTTATTTATTTAATAAATCGTATACAAATTAATTTTATTTTATATATTGAAGAAGAACAATAAAAACAGTTTTTCTCTAGCACGTCAGGTTTTTTAGAAAATAAAATAAGTGAATTCAAAAGAAATTATGTCAAACTAATTTAATAATAATAATTATTATTATAATCTTTATTTGCTACTTTAGTATAAAATATAAATATACTGTGTAACTCGTTATAATGAAAAGGAAAGAAAAGAGAGAATAGAACAATAATTTACATTTAAATACATAAGAGACCTACAACACAAGATAAGAAGCATCAGTATAAGAAAAAATTCTTCAAAGATGTGTTCATATATTCTTCTAATGAGTGAAAGCGAAAGTGTAAAAGACATTATAAATGTGAATGTTATTATAGTATAAATGAATTTTTATATAGTTCCCCTGGCGATCTAGCTGACTCTCTATTCGTAATTTTATACCTTTTTTATGTAATTTTTCTTCTTTTTGTTATCGTGATTTGTTTATATTTATATTTATTATTTTTAATTATATTATATATCCTAATTACTATCCATACTTGACGTGTTTAAGCTCTGTGTATTCAGATAAGATGAACAAATAAATTATTATTATTGTTATTATTATTATTATTATTAATCTATTTATTTATTATCGCGCTTTTAATAGTTTTTTTTACTTCGTCGTTCATTTTGAGTATCGGAACATTCTGAAATTAACGTCCAACAGTTATAACCAAGCATTTTGCTGTTTTATTTGCCTTAGTACTTTTTTTTGATGATAGAAATGCTCATCACTAATATCGGCAAGATTCGGAGGAAAGGAGTTCAAGTGCGAATCCAGAGAGTGTATTTTAAGGCTCATGTTAGCTCCTAATGCATGGTAGTTTTGAAGAAAAGCTTGAATATTTTTTTTGTAATTTTTTAAATTTCGTATTATCTAAAAAAAATTGGTCTGGTTTTTGAACGCATTCCAAGCAGCTCGTTCTAAGTGTTGGTTAGTATTTGTTCAAATTCTTGATCTTGTTGTAGCCGATAAATCTGGGGTTTTATAAAAAAATTCTCTTTAAGATATTGAAATCCTGAAATCCTTCTTTGTCCATTGCTTTGGCGAAGTTGGCAGTACATTCGATTGTACTTAACTCTGATAAATAACTTTCTTCTTTTTTTTTCTCAAAACAGCTGTGTCGGTACAAATGAATAAAAACGAATTTTATTCCGTAAAAAATAGTTTTGCTGATAATGTTTTTGAATCTCCTTATTCTTTTATTCAAGTGTATCATTACATTATTTTCAATTTCGTAGAATTTAAAAGTAGTAGTTTATTATACAAGTAAGAAAAGTTGTTCATTATCTGTGAGTGATGTGTTTCTGAAACTAGTGCGGAGCACAAGTTTCGGACAGGAATCACGAGCATAGATATTTTGACTGATTCATCAATAATGGTAGTGCGAATTTTTTTTACTTTATTTGTGTTGTAATGAGTAGTTTTAATAAAGTATTGTTTTAAACATTTTTATATATTAATAGGAACTGTCAAAAATACTTTTTTCACTTTAAAAATTATACAATGTGTTTTTAAATGATTCTCATTCAGTTAACTTTGAAACTGGTTTACATGTAAAAAAATGTGCCGCTCTGCTTAGTTGAATTCAATAAATGTCAAAACTGTCATTTGTGAAAGTCACAAATTGGCAGTTAATTAATTTTAAAAATTTCGTTAAAAAGCAACTAAATTGTTACACTTACTTACAATTTTCGGTGTCTAAAATGCCTGTCATTAATTCTATAAAGCGGCATTTCTGATTTTACATGGGAAATTCAAAGACGACTAGATGAGAATCTTTTAAAAACACATTGTATATGTTCCAAGCGAGAGCTACGGGTGATCTTGGAGAAACGATCAAACATCATTTTAGAATTAAGGGAACCAGTTAAGGCAATTATTTACTATTTTCTTCTTACACCAGAGGCTTCAATTTGAAAATGGTTTTTTTATTGTGTTTGACTATTTGGGTATGTTTATTACCACTTTCCTGTTTAAGATAAAAATCAAATGTGAGTGGTTTTGATTCGTTGTTTTATACCGAATACAAGTTTGAAATTTATTTGTCTCTATCGGTTTTATTTTTTGTATATCAATATCTTTCTTATTACAATGTAGTTGCATTATCTGCTTAGATTTAAAGTATTTTTTTGATACCACGTAATTAACGAAGTATTAAGACTTCAAATTTGTAATTGAATCTAATGATTTAAAATGAAACTCAATTTTACTAAATGATATGCTCTCTTGATGTCTCGCCACTACGATATGTATGTTGTTTTAAGCTATAATGAAGACAATTCCCGCGACTTTGTTCCACTTTTGGAAAGCTTTTGTTGCGATTTTCTCCTTTTAAATTCTTTGCTATAAGTTGTTGCACAAGTGACAGTCAACAACTGAAACGTAACACCAAGCCACCACTTTGCTCATTCATAGCACAAACTTTCGTACAAACCTTAATAATGTGTTTTTATTATAGAGTTCGTTATTCAGGACTCAACATGTTCATTACACTAGGTAACGAATTTAAAAAACTGTAGTTATCTTGATAAAAAAAAACAGTATACAGATCTCTACCCAAAAAAATACAAATTACATTCAATATTTTTGAGTAATAGACTTATTTATTATTAACTGTGCACTGAGAGAAATGAAAAAACAGCTTTGCAGACACCTCTCGCCAGAGCGGATTTTTTCCGCCCTTACTTCGTGCGGGACGAAGGCATTTTTTTATTGAAAATTTACAGCCACTTTCCTTTTATTTATAAAAGTTTCCGTCTGACATAAATATTCTCCAATGGCATTATCTGTAATTTACGGTTACGCTACAGGCAATAATAATATAAAGGAACATGATTACTTCAACACTGTACATAATTAAAAAAGATTTATCGAATTTCGAGGCGCTTGTAAATCACACTGTTACAAAGATGAGAATTAATTCTCAAAAGTAATCTGTCAATAAACCTGTCAACCATGACATTAGCGAATGAAGATTACATTACATTAATTATAATTGACGTCTATCATTACTAAACTTGAGATTTATTCGTCGTAAATTCTCGACTTGATTTTGTGCGAATTTGCACAAGGGGGAAAATTATTTTTACTGTTTGTGTTTACGTTCTGATGTAAGATAACGAGAATAAATTTTTAATCGTGTCGTTGAGTCAATAGAGTTAATTTTTCATTACGCGATGAATTAAATATTTGCTTTTAATCGGAATTATATGTTGGGTTGATTTTTATCAACGTCTCGCAACAAGAAACAATAAATTAATATTACATTTTATTTGGCACAATGGAACTGTTCCTAATTTGGCGCTTAAGACTCTATTACCCACCTGTTCGTTATTAATCTTTTGACAGATCCTGTCAGAAAATAATGGAACTTGGTTTAAACTCTCGCGAGTGTACCAAAAATAGATAATAGATGAGTGTTGTGACGTCTAAACGCCGTTCTGCCGCTCTGATTTATTTGATTTTTATCGACCTATTTCAGTAACGGTGTTAATAAGTTCCGTTCGAACGCCGTTCCGAAGGTTACGTAACGTAATCAAGATCGGCCCTCAAATCGATCCTCGTGACCTTTCTGATCAGCTTTTCGATTGCTGATGCACACGTAGTGTCCGAAGTGCAACGACTAGAAGCAATCCGACTAAAGCTCAGCGGTCAACAAATTCCTTGGAACAATTAGGGAGTTTTTCCATTTGTTATTTTAAAAGAACTTTTCCCAGTGATTCGTGGGAACAATAAGATTCTAATTTCACTAGTTTTCGCGATTTATATACCTTAACTGAAAGTTATCATTTCTTATAGATTATGAGGCACTAAGTTATAAAAATATATAAAAAAATCTATCATGTCAAATTTAAGAAATATATAATTAATTAAGAAGCAAAAGTAATTCTTACATGTCCAAACAAAAAATTAAAAATTAATGCTTTTACTTTATTTTTTATACTTTTTTGGGTCAGTTTCCCTTACAATGGTCCAACAATAATCTCCTTACATGAATCTTACTGCCGATCTTCGAAAACTTAAGATCTTGATGAAAAATCTTGCCCTATTCATAACTCATGCTTTCTAGGCTTTTCGGAAAGAAATCTAAATGTGAATCAAGAAAATGTATTTTATAAGGCATATTTACACTCATCTGTGATAATTATGCAATAACTCAGTCGGGTAAGTTTCGAAAAAAACAAAATATAGCAGGTATGCGGCTTTTAGTGCTTCTAAGAGAAGTTATCTATTATATTAGTTATAAATTATGAGGCATTTAGTTAAAAAAATATATAAAAAAATTATCACGTCAGATTTAAGAAATATACAGGGTGCTCCGTCTAACCCCACATTAGAAGTATTGAAAGTCCTAATGAAGATATTTATTTGAAAGTTGGTATTTAACCATAATCCGTTGAGTTCTTAGTAATAAAAAGATTTTCAAGATGGCAGCGCTTTCGGTTATACCGGAAGTCGCTATCAACTTCGTTATTTTAAATGGAAAGCTATGTTTTTGTCTGCGTTACTGGATTAGTTGAGTTATTTTAAGGATGTATTTCCCTATACCTTAGTTTAACCGTTTTCGAGATATTTAAGATTTTTTGAAAATTTCTGGATTTGCACCTTCCACTTAAAAATTCGGTAACTCTGTTAGCTTTAGAGATTTCGCAATCATATTTGGAGAAATTAAAGAGAAAATATTTGTTCTCCAGTGTGTTTAAAATTGAAAAAGAAGTTAATAAACCCAAAAATTTTAAGGTTAAGTTTGGATTACTTCAAGTACCCATAACTTAATTTTTTCAAATAGGATGTCCTAATTTTTATTTTACTAGAGAATTTTTTTCTGCATCGATCTGTATTAACATGCTCTATACCTATCTGTGATAATTTTCAAGTTATTTTGACATTGTAAAAAAATTCTTACTAACCACAGATATTTTTGCGTAAGTTGCCATAAAAACATTTCTTATTAAACAAACGCCAAACTATATTCAAAATTTTGTTATCTGTCCCGTGAAAACAAAGTAAATTCATTGAATGTTGGTTTAAAAAAATTTAATTTCTCACATTTTTTCTTTCATTTCCATGGCAATCTATGAGAAAAGGCCTACAGTTAATGAACTTCTCAATCCCAACAAAAAGTTATTGTAACTTGAAAACTATTAAACTTAAGTATAGGTAATGCTAATACGTATCGATGCAGAATTAAATTCTGTACGATTTAATGAATTAAAAGGTGTGGCATTTCATTTGAAAAAAATTAACTTATGGGTGCTTAAAGTTCTGAAAACTTAACTTTAGACAAGTGGGGTCTGTTATTATTTTTTAGAAACTTTAAAACACCAAAGGAAAGATCTAAGCTTCCTCTTTCAAGTGAGCTAAAAAATATTTCCAAATTTTAAAAAATGGCAGAGTTATTGATTTTTGAACTGGAAGCTGCAAATGCAAAAAAAAATAACTTAAAACTCTAAATATTTTATAAATTGCTAAATTTAGGTATAGGGACAGCGTATGAAAACTACTATAAAATAACTTTAGTAATCTAAAAAAGCATTAAAAAATATAGCTTTCTATTTGAAATAAGGAAGTTAATAGCGACTTCCGGTATAACCGGAAGTGCCACCATCTTAAAAATATTTACATTAAGGAGGACTTAGGGATTATAGTTGTGAACAAATTTTTAGATGACTATCATTATTCGAACCACCAATTCTTCTAATGGGGAGTTAAGAGGGAACAGCCTGTATAATTAATTAAGAAGCAGGAGTAATTCTAAAATAGCCACACAAAAAATTAAAAATGAATGTTTTTTCTTTATTTTTTGTACTTTTTGAGTCAGTTTTTTTTAATAGTCCAACAATAATCTTCTAACATGTTTTCATACTAGAATTCTTTCTGCCGATCTTCGAAAACCTTCAGATCTTGATGAAAAGTCTTGCCCTGTTCATAACTCATACTTCCTAGGCTTTTTGGAAAGAAATCTAAATGTGAATCAAGAAAATGTATTTTATGAGGCATATTTACACCCATCTGTTGATAATTATGCAATAACTCAGCCTGGTTAGTTACAAAAAAAAACAAAATATAGCAGGTATGCTGCTTTTAGTGCTTCTCAGAGAAGTCTTCTATTACACTAGTTAACACAATTTATAGCTTAACTGAAAGTCATCATTTCTTATTAACTGTGAGGCACTTAGTTAAAAAAAATATAAAAAAAAATTATCACGTGAGATTTAAGAAATATACAGGGTGTTCTGTCTAAACCCACATTAGAAGTATTGAAAGTTCTAATGAAGGTATTTATTTGAAAGTTGGTATTCAACCATACTTCAGGTATGCTGCTTTTAATGCTTCTAAGAGAAGTTAAAAAAAATGTATAAAAAATCCATCAGATTTAACAAATATATATAATTAATTAAGAAGCAAAAGTAATTCTAAAATAGCCAAACAAAAAATTAAAAATGAATGCTTGTACTTTGTTTTTTGTACTTTTTTGGGACAGTGTCCCTTATAATAGTCCAACAATAATTTCCTAAAATGTTTTCATCTCAGAAGCCTTTGTGCTGATCTTTGAGAACCTTCAAATCTCATGTTGCCTAGATTTTTTGGTAGGAAAGCCAAGTGTGAATAAAAAAAAATATTTTTTGAGACATAGTTACGCCCATCTGATGATAATTATGTACTAACATTACGGAAAATCCAAAATACGAAAGGTATATGTTTTTAGTGCTTCTCTTTATTTGCAAACATAAATTGTCCAAATATAACAAAAACAATCAGAAGCTAATCTACATCCTCTGTTAGACATTTGGTATCATGTAGCACTCCTTTTGATACTGTACGCCTTAAAACAATGAACCTTAATTTGGAGAGATTCGTATAGGTAAGGCAGAAAATAATCTTTTGGGAAAAAAATTGGGACATGATAAAAAAAATTACCTGCTTGTCTGGGTTGCCAGAGGGAAGTAAACATAAAAATAATAAATTGATTAAAGTTGTATAAAAAAAGTTATTATTTGTAAACTAGTGTTTCCTAAAGCTTGGAGATTTGTTGTGGACCAAAAAAGTCACACTTGACGATTATACGAACGATAATTTTGGGATTAGTATAGAAGTTGGTAAAACACATCGGCATACATATTCATGATCCTTCCCCGGAGTTATCTAGAGGAATCGTCGTCCTTTGTGACTGAATCCGGCCAACGCTATCTTTGAAAATTAATGTTTACTTGACTACTGGAAACTATAAACCTTTAAAATGGGAAGAAAATGTTAAAATCGCCACATTTACATCACATAAGTAATCGCGCACGGATAGTTTGCATTAAGTAAGCGTTCCGCAAAAACCTCGTCGAGAAAACGGTCTAATTGCTTCAGGGCGAAATTTGCATCGAGTATCCCGCAAAAAACGCCAAAATCAATATTTTCGCTCAAGATGTGGGGAAGCAGTCAGCTCGAAATAAAAATGTTTATCCAGCTGTACGAACATCAAGACGCGCTTCTTTAATCAATATGCCCTTGTTTGTTTTGAAAAAGTTGGTAATGAGTTTGCGTAATTTATCGCCAATTCTTCTTATCACGAAAAAGTGTATTTAAAACTGTCCCGGAACGAATAAAATTCGAATCACATCCCTATTAAAGCGCTATATTTTTGGTTGTTGCATTCGCCGGGGCATTCACATGGAAAGATAAATAATGATGTATTGTTTGCGGAGGCAGCCTCGAAAGAGTTTCGGGCCCTGTATTACGGATGTATCCCTCTTTATCTGGCCTCCATAAATTCCGCAATAAACTATATTAAATTTCGCCTAATTTATTTGCGACGAAATTAATTCCATTCTTAAGTAATTACGACGCGAGTTATTTATTTGTTTTCGGGTCGGACCGGAGCGGTTTTGTTAATTCGGAGGACCTTCTCACGCCGACAACGTCTGAAAAACGGAAAACAAATAAATAAATAAAACGAGATACTGAGGATTCCGAAAGCTCGTTCTCTAGGGTGTCACAATCAGCAATCGGATTTTCACCGGGGACCCGGACTTGATTCACTCCCAGCTTTGTTGCAATAAAAAAGATACACGAACAACTTACTAAAAACTGAGATCAAAGCGATCTCTAATTGACACACAACATCGTTACACATTGTCCACACTTTTTTCGCCAAATTGCAGCTTTATCGACCTTTATCTAATTACGCGAAACTAATTACGACGTGTTGTTTCAAGACACAATAAAATACAATAGAATCAAATAGAGCTTTGTTTAGCAAATGATGCTTTACGAAAAAATATAATGGAAAAAAATAACATGAGCCTACTACAATTTATTAAATAAAGTTGGTAACTTGCTTTCGACGAGGAAAAGTACTTTACCATAGAAATGTGTGATCAAGCTTCAACACTAAGAAAACATTAAAACAAACCAAATAATACAACGCAAGCCGAAATAACGTCTTGGGGACCTGATTTTTCTGTTTGATTGCGTTTATTTAATTTGACTAAATGACAAACTTTAACAACTAAATGACCAAAGTTTAAATTAGCGAATCTTGAGTAGAAAACAAACCAAATGCAACTGATCAAATATAATTGATCAATGTTCGTTCACCTTATACTCGATAATTTTTGCAATTTTCGAGTCGGTTTGAGTGTCGGTATTCATCCATGACAAAATTCTTCTACAACTTGATTTAAAACTTTCTCTGAACTTGTTAAGCCACTTAAATACTCTACATAATTCTAGAATATCATTTTACTATGCATTTTAATCATTTCAAACTTTTTTGTTGGGGTTTTACCTAAATGAACAAAAAATTATCCTATTTTTTCGATGGGTAAATGGAAGACTAACACTTCAACAATTAGTTTTTGATAAGCTACAAAAGCTGAATCAGTTTGAGTAAAAGTACATTAATGAATGAGATAGGTATTCATTTCAACTATTATTTTTAGGTATTTTGTTTAATGAAATTTTAGATTTTTGGCATTGGTTTAAAAAAATATTTTAGAAACCCATGTGTTGGTTGAAAAGTATTTTTTGTTAACAAAAAATTAAATTTTGAATTTATTATTTTATTTTGGCAAAACTATTTTAATTTTATTTAGTTTTTCGTTTTGCAGTTTTTGTTTTCTTTAAGAAAAATCTCTCAAATTTAATAAGTTTCTCAGTAATAAACGACTCTGAATACAGAGATAATAAATTCACTCAGTTACTCTAATTGAAAAATGCTTTAAACTTATCAAAAAACGAGGAATTTTTAGGCATACATTCTCAAATTACCATGCACTAACAATTAAATAAAAAAAATGAGTTTAGGATGTCTCTCAGGAAAAAACATTCATAAAATAAAAGACACTACAAATCTAGTTTTACAATTTTGTTTATATTATTTTTCGGTGAAAAGTGATGAAAAGTTAACGGAAAATGGTACATTTTTTGCATTAATATGGATTTTTTGAGAATTTTGCTTGGAAAAAAATTCTTAATTATTTAGTTTCTCATTGAAACTTGCTATAAATTTATTGAAGTAAATAAAATAAGATACATTCCCAATTTAATATTTTTTGCTTGGATTTAGTAAATTTTTTGAATTTAATAAATTATTTTTTCTACCACTGGGCAAAGAACACGTATTTACGCACTTATTTTAGAGCACAAAACATTTGGTTTTTTGCATTGTTTTGCTTTGCGCACTGTTTTTTACTTTATGCACTGTTATGTTAAAATGTCTAAAGGTCAGAATAACTACTATTAATAATTAATTTGCAGTCTAAAACACTGCAATTGTTGAAAAACAACTGTTTATATTATGGTCACAAAAGCTGTTTTTTGAGCTTTCGAATGTATTTTTCATCTCGGTCTAAAGATCTCGATAAAAACCTAACATTCTTAAGCTCAAAATCACTTGCTTTGCGCACTTATGAGTAGTATAAAAATAACTATTTCGGTATTTTTTCTTTTCCACGGACTTTGAAAATACAAATTTTAGAATTTTTGATTTGTTTTAAATGCTTATTATAACACTTTTAAATTTATAAACATAACTGATTTCAGACACAGAGTTTTCAAATTTTCCACTTTTTCTTAGGAAATCTTTTTAAACAAACTTATCGAAGGACAAGGGTATTTTAAATATAACTTTTCAGTTTTCTATTGTATTTTAATAAATTAAAAAATGCCTATTAAATCACAATAAATCACTAGAATCTTGTAAACACGTTCTAAGTTGTGTCAAGTGTTCTTAAGAAGGATAAATTGTGCAATGTTTGCCTTGTTTTCCAAAAATCTTTTAATTTAGTAAGTTCTTCGGTGAAAAATCTTAATAAACTCAGAAAAAATGAGACATTTCACAGTAATTTGATTTGTAAGTTTGTCATTAACAAAACTTTCTACAAAACGATACTTTTTGTTATGTTTCGGAAAATTTATTTTGAATTTTCTTAAATTTCTCAATAAACAATGTTCTAAATGTGATGAAGTAAAAATAGGCAGATAACTTCTTACTCTTCCATTGAACATTTAGTTCATTAGTACAATATTTCTAGTTTATCGAAAATGGCGCACTTCTGATTTATTTTGCAATTTTTACCTTATTTTGACAAAGCCTGTGGAGTTTTGAATATTACAATTTTTAACCCTGTCTTGAAATAGTTTTTCAAATTATTTTTTTCTCGATGAAGATAAAGCATCTCAGAACAAGTTTTAAAAACTTTTGTAATTTTTGTTTTCTCTGATATTTTTTTCATTCTGCAAAACAGAAAACACTTAAAAGACATTTGAGCAATTATGTGCCATGTATCGGCAAATACAAACTTTTTGTTTTGTTTTTGGCATTGCATTAATCCTCATTTTAAAAACACAAATTATGTATTGTTTGAAAAGTATTTTCGTCACCAACAAACTATTAATAATGAATCTAAAAGAGGCTTAGAAAGAAAACATCTCGCACTTAAAGCTACAAAAGTTTTCTTTCTTTGCAAACAGTCGTAACTTTTTGTTTGAAAGAACGCGACCTTGGCAGTTAAAAATTTTGAACTTTGTCATCGCACAATTATCCTGCGTAGAGATACGATTGTGGCCTTTAAATGCCACCGTTCACATGTCGTTACGTATCGATGGGTGTTTACGTCCTGCTCTAGTTGGGCTCGATCCCCAATGGGGCGGTCATGTCCTGACGGACGATAATCAGCTCAACAAGGGCAAACATGGAGCGGCGTGTCCGCGCGCCGATTTGCATTAGTAATGTGACCGATGTCCTTGTTTGATAAAGGGAATGTCTCGTTTATCTGTTATCCCATAACAGTTACAGTTAGTGCCGTTACGGCTGTGTCAACACAACACACAATGATCCCGTACCTGCGTTTACACGCGTGTTCGGCGCAACGCTGACTCGCGAAATTCACTTTTTATTTTTATGTAGGGAATCACCTGCGAGCTTTTATTATTTTTCTAAAGCGCTTCGGGGAGGGACAGATTCGATCTAGCACTTCGTGAAATATTGATGGGCTTGATTGGACAAACACGATGCCATAAAATAACAACAGGGGGAGCAGCGGCATTGCTAAACGTTTTTATTTTATCGAAAAATTAAATTTACAGAGGCGTAATAAAAATATTTGTACCAATTAAAATGAATAAAACATGTATTCTGTTTTATGCCAGGCACAGCTTTCAGCCGGATTTGGAGGGTGCATATAATGGAACGGGACTCCACGGGAAAGCTTTTTATTTTGCATTATTTGATTCGAATATCTAACGTCATCTGGGTTTGACTTTCGATAAAATTTTGGGTGCGGGAGGGAAACACCAGTTTGGAAATTTAGAAAAGCTTCAAAACAGTTTTTTTAGCTCTAAAATCGGTTAAAAATAAAGTGTCGTTCGATAAATTATTGTCTCTATTTGGGTTTGAGTTGAGAGCTAAAAGTGGAGTCGAACAAAAACCAGTATCAAAAATGGTGGATGCGCCGGGTTGAATTAGTCTCTCGATAGATAAAGTAGCGTTTCCCGAAATAAACTCCACAAAACAGTGTCCCATTTTTTGCCGGGCTTGCTCTCGAACGCCGTTGCATAATTGTCTTTTCCGTTTCCGTCGCTGGGAAAGAGAAAAAGTTGCCATGATCGTCTTGAAGGAAAAATGTTGATGATTTATGTGCGGAGTTACGTCGAGGTCGGACTGCATAAATCAAATCATTTATTCTCATTCAATTTATTTCAAGAGTAGTCCCAAACAAAATTACACGCTAAAGCAAATTTATTAGGACAAGGGCTGAACCTTTCGTTCTGGCGTAAGCCCAGTGTAAGGTTTAATATTTGCAATAATTCTGTGTGATAACGGGTCAATGAATGTGGCCCGGCCGACTTGGTTTTGTTACGAAACTCTGAATACATTACACGGTTTCTCCTCGATGAAACACAGAGTCGGCTTAAGCCGATGATTAATAGGTGATATTTGAGATGTAAGCAGGGTTTTGGGCGGTTTTGATTAGTTTGTGGTTGTATTTTTTGATTTTTGGTGCTGGAGCCGGCCCTGTCGGAAGTAGCGAAACCCCAAGGACCGCTAGCGAGGTCGTAATCCTCGTTATTATCTCGAAGCCCTGTTTCAGTTTAATTGAAATTATTTTAATTATGCTTAATGAAGGGTAAAAGATGCAATGTTTTCGTAAAACCGCGCAAACGATCCGTTTTTATGACGCCATGAATGAGAAAAATGAGAAAGTTGCGAGAGAAATATTCTATATTGTTTTGGCTTACGTTTCGAATTTTATTTCCAGTTTTACAACTTACCGGAACAATTGCCAATGGAATTCAATAAATGTAAATAAAAATGTTTGTTCTTAACTCGACAGATACACTCCTCATACATATTTATACGAATCCGCTAATCCAGTATACGAATTGCTTGCTGCTTTCGAAATGTAAACAATTTGTAGCTCAACTTTCCGAATTTAGTACTAGAAATGATATATTGCGCGCAAGATAGCAAACTGCCAGTCATTTGCATGCGACCTGCCAGATTTGTATAATTGAATCATTTTCCAACATACGTTATATCGTTCGTAATTTACCTTCTTCCTCACTTAATTTTTTCGGTATACTGTTTCTCATGTCCTTGAGACGTGGTTTCATTTCCTGAAAGCTTGCAACCTTCATCTTTTCCTGTGCAATATTTTCTTTTTTGTCGTCGTATTTCCGGTTCGCAATGGATAGTCAGGAAGCGCGGCAATCATTTAACCATGGTAGATCACATGGCGGATGAAGAAGACTTAAATTTTCCAACTCCACCGATCTACACAATCCGTTTCCACCGAAATTGCGTTTGGATAAGTTTACAAAGAGTTTAAGTTCATTTTTTTAATTAGCGTTATGAAAATGTCAAGCAGAACTTTACCAATTTTGTCGGTTGTAGACTTTTCTCCTTGATTAAATTATTATGTTACGAATCCTACATCAAATAATAATTGTAAGAGAAATAATTACTTCTACAAAAATACTTGGTTTGGACATTATTTTTTAAATTAAAAAAATATTGAAATTCTGTCCAATCCTTTAGGTTTAGTACAGACTTTATTGTAAAGTGTAAAACTACGGGACTACGAGGAACAATTAGGCGTGAACAATAAAAGTGCTAAAATTGGTTTCTTCTTTAAAATCTAATTACTTCCTCATTTTTACAATTGTAGCTGTTTTATTAAAATTATTTCAGTCACTCTTAAACCCTACTTCGGAGTATTCTAACATTCTTAAAAACAACTTCCTTAATTTTTTTTGTCACCTTATTTCTACACTCTTCTAGTACCAGGTGAAGTTTCGACTCCTAGGCCGTAAACATCCTGTATACATATTCTTTAATATGATTTAAAAAAATAATATAATTAAATTAAATTAAATTATAAAATTTAATATGATTTAAATAAGTCATAAAATAATTTACATATAATTTTTCAACCGCGGATCACCCAGATCTTGTTCTGTTTGATCAAATTCGGTAAACCATATGGGGTGTGCTGTTTTTTGGCTGTGATATCCACAACACTGCCTTCTATTTCGAATTTACAACCCGGCAACACCGTTGTGTGGAAATGTGTCATGAATAAATTGTCATCATTAATCAAGTGATGCCTTAATCCTTCTTTGGATTGATTAAATAATCAGAATAGGACCATAATTAAGACTAAATTTATAAGAAAATAATATAAATAAACAGTGTTGCTGGGTTGTAAATTCGTGTTGTTTGTTTTTGTCACCCACTTTAGGAATTCGCTACATTCGAAGTTTTGTCGTTAGATGGCAGTGCATCTTTTTATTTACTACTAAAGTGTTTCTTGTATTATTTAAGTAGTTCTGTGTTTGTTCAGCTCTTCAGACAGTTTATTTAGTTAGAGAACTAATCTTCCTGAATTGTAGAGTGTGAAGTACAGTCACGATTAAAAAGAATGACACCCTCTACCAAACGGTCTGTATAGCTAAAGTCCGATTAAAATCCTTTAGGGCATAAATTTCAACAAACATGTTAGTTTACGTACTGTTCAGCAAATTTGCACGTAATATCCAACTAGTTGATAAACTAGCCAAGCGTACATATTAACTGTATCACATCGAAGAGATTTGTAGGCGCGGTTTTAGGCGTGTTATCCTTTTTGATTGTGACTGTACTTCGTTGTAGTTAAGTGTTTCTTATTCCCACACTTACTACAGTTTTTTGGTTTCAGTATTCAATAGAATCAATGGTAATGCTTTAACCATGTGTTATCGTAGCACTAGAGCACTGTCTTTAATCTACAATAGAACTTCGTGCTGGATAAAGAACTGAGATTTTTAAACATGAGCTATGTCATTGCTTGTTGAAGGTGTTTGAAGAAAGCTGATGGAGACTGAGTTTCTCTGTGAGATATGTTTTTGTTTAAGACAACAAAACGAAATACCCAGTTGTTGACAAACTTCATAGCACATATTTCACATATAAAGTTATTAATCTCTCTATGTTTTTTCCTCCAAAATGGAAGAGGTTGTATTTTTGTTAGAAAACGTGCTATCTGAAGTTCTACATAATACGAATATATCCTATTACCAGATGTGGTTTTGAACTACAATTTTGTTTATGTTTATCGCATTATTATTTAAGTTAATTTAAATTTGTTGCTTCGTCTTAGTCCGGATCTTCGCCTTGGGTTTTTCTTAAAGAGTTGTTATTTAATTAATTAGTTTAGTTAGTTAGTTATTTAGTCTATTTTTGATGCTGTAATAGAAATTGTTTCTAAAGTGACCGAAACAATCGAAAAAGTGTAGATATGTGTTATGAACTTATGAATGTTCTGAAATCGCATAATCATTAATTAGGGACACTACCTGGAAGAAGATAAAGGGTGTTATCTAAAAAGTGCCGTATTTATTTATTCCACCATTTGCAGCCTTAAAACATCGAAAAAATTTAGCGATTATCTGTTTTTTATATTGTTTTGGTTCGTTCTAGGTTTTTTCTTTTTTTACAAATATTTTTCCAACCCACGATCTCACGCGCTTTTGCGGCCTTTTTCTTCTTATTTTTCCTGAACTTTTGCATTCAGTAGTTGTTTGCTGTCGTTCTATTCAAATGTCCACACCAACTGAACCACATTTTTTCTATAAAATTTGTCATTTGTATAATTTCGAGTTTTTCTCTTATTTTGACTACTTTGTATTTTATGCATCAGTGAATTCTGGTACTATTTTTTTGTTTACTCTTTTTTACCAATATATCCAAGACTCTTCTGTGGTACGTTATCAAACACTTCTTTAAGATCTATGAATACTAAATAGACTTGCTTCCATGTTTGAATGTTTTGCTCTTTATCTACTTGCACATTTTTACCTGCCAATTATGGTTCTCAGCGGTTCTTAATTTGCTTTCGATTATTATTTGTTCGTAGATCTTTAATGATACTCTTAGTAAAGTTATTCCTCTATAGTTTTTACTGACTGACGATTTATTATTTTTCTCCGCTCCTGTCCTTCAAGTACTTTTTCTTTGCTCTATGTCATACACGATAATGAACGATGAAAAAAAAAGAAGGTAAAGAGACCACGCTTTATCATCCCCATTTTGTTAGTTTATCTCCATTTTTTTAATAATTTTTAATGGAATTTTATCATGACTTGCTTCTTAATGACCTTATTCAACTCTTGTTATATTATGTCAGTTTTCTGTACCTCTGTTCCCTCTTTTCTAGCTTATTTCGCTTCTTTCTTTCTATTTGATCATAGTAGTTCTTGGAAGTATTTTTTCCATCTGTACATTAGATTCGGTCAGGTTACTTTTTATTTTATTTTATTTGAAACCATTTTAAAAAACCCTCGGTTTAAGTTGCTTTTCGCCTAATCATCGTGAATAAATTACTCCAAACACTACACCAAGTGCGTTGAAAAACTATAGGCTAACGGACTAGTATGGCAACATAATGTACAAATTGCTTTTGAACTACTATTTCAAAATTTGACAACAAATCTTTTGTTGCATTAGTTGAAATCACAATTTCAACGTAATTTAGGAAGAGTTCGTGTCAAAGCCGTTGAATATTTTTGTAGAGGAATGTTGGTTCAGCACAATTAGCGCCTAAATGTGTGGAATGAAAGAAAGGAAAGGTAAAAAAGGGTAATAACGAGGTGATTGCCGTGCGCGAGCCGGCCTGAGCAAATACCGGTTAGATTTAAAAATGGTGTGTAACGAGGCCATCAATAGCGCTTACAAAATTCGCGCGAAATAAATAAAGGATAATAGAAATAGCCGTCGGGCATATAGAGGCGTTATTTAAAAAATAGCGTCGAGCTGTGTCCGGTATTTATTTATATTTAGCGTTCGGAATCTAAAGTTATGGCCGTATCCGGCGCTTAGTCCAATAAATTATCAGATTTATGTTCGGCCGCGATACCCACTTTGGAGTTCATTTTGTCTGTAATCAGATCGTTTGTTCAGTAACAGTTAACAGCCTCGTGGGTTGTTTTCTTTCCGGCTCTTTTGTGCGGAAAAGTAAGCGGCTTAGTTTCGATTTGGCTCGGCGTGAAATGAAAAAGCTTTGTTTCGGATTCCTTAATAAGCTTATCCTTTCGAGGAGTGAGGCGGCGAAAAATCGCGCGTGATTCGAGGGAATGTTTAAATCATGGCGCGTTTGACGGCCGAAATAAATAATTTGCCGCGAAATCTCGAAGCTATTATTTAAGTCGGAAATAAAATTACGGAATTACATTTAACGTCACGTACGAGTATTTATCAATTAAACTCGTCGAGACCCGGCCAGAATGCAATAACAGCCCGGGCACTAAATCATTTCGAATGCAATACACTTTGTTTCATTTTTCAATTATCTCAAGGTCTACGTGAGGCTCGTCGCGGAAGGAGCGTTTTGTGTTTTAAAAAAGGGCTTTTGTTGATCATCGCCCGAGGCTTTTTCGCCGAGATAATGAAAAGTACATGCTGTACAGAGAGACAAAAGCGGACGTAATGCCTTTAGAGTAAAATAATTAAGGGCCGGACCGCCTCCATTACGTAAGGAAGCAACTTGTGGAAAAGTTGAATTGGATTTTAAATTTTAATTGGCCAACAAAAACACTTTTTTTCCTCGGCTCTTTAACGAAATTCGCCAAACCGCAACACCCATCTGTTTTCATTTAAGGCCGAAATTAATTATCGCAGAGGTGAAGAAGCCGAACTGAGATTTACTTTATTAATTACGTATCAGTTTTGAAAGGGCAAACTTCGATTTGCCGAGTCTGCTTCTGAACGGCCATTATTACAGTCTGCCTCAATCAAACTCTAATTTAATTCGCATATAAACTTGATAATATCACGACTCGATGGCCGGAGTTGCCATAAGCAGAAGGGCTTTCGGCTCCTAATGTACATTTTTACATAAAAGCTCCGCTGTTTCCTATTTATGCATAAAATTGCGATTTGTTTTCGGACCTTATCACAACAGCTCTCAACAATATTGAAATTATCGAAGAAGAAATGAAAACGGACAAGCATCCAATTTACATGTCAATAAGGCATTATTTTTCGCTGTTATGGCCCGAGAGGGAATTCCGTATTTTAAACAAACACAAGGAATGTTTATAACTCGGACGCCCCCGAAGGAAATTCAGACGAACCCCAGATAAACAGAAATTGTTTGAAATCCCGAATTTTATTACTCTTTTTAAATATTTTCTTAGTCTATTTAGAACGATTCCCGATGGCATCATTCAAACGTATGTTAACACAATCGAATTTTCTTGTCGAAACCGAATTTATTCAATGTTTATATTACCTTTATGCACTTTTGTTATTGGTTTTATAACTGCTATTAGCTGACCTAGTTTCACGAATTTATGGAACAAGAATCCAGCAAAACAAGGCGAAATTTAATTACGACCGTATTTTTTCCTCGCAAATTAAAAAAGAGGAAACGTTGCGATGACTTGAAGCAACAAGGGCAAATTAGGTTTTCTGAGCGTAAAATTGCACAAGATTACGATTTTAGCGACACAAATCCAGACAACTAAGCAGCTTTAGAATTATTGACTGTGATTTAGTCAGTTTTTACCAAAGAGTTTTAACTGTTTGGACAGTCGGTTCACTTCAGAAATCTTAAGAGAAAAATTCATTCGAATTCAGTAAAAATTTGCCATTCCCAAACCAAGTTTTATGGATACTGCATTTGTCCATAACTCCAGAATATTTAATTTTAATTTTTTTTTAATTCCTAAAATTAAAATACAATTTCCTCTCATCAATCAATTATTTTTTATTTAAACTGCTTTGACTTTTTCTAGTCTAAAAACTAAAATAATTAGAGCTTTAAGATGGACTTTATTATACTTTTCAAAGAAGACTGCTTGGGATTTTCTTTCTCGGAATATTCTCATAACGAAAAAAATCAAGTGCTTTGTATGGTCTATGCATATCTAAAGGTTAGGATGTGAAACGACGTTCAACTAAAACGTTCCCGCCCTCGATAGTTCCGTTAATGTTGCCAGAGAGCGCAATTGTTTCTTATTCTTTAAGTTTCCAGATAAATGAATTTGAAAATTATTACATTTGTACAACGGTTAACCCATAGCTGACAAAAAGTATACATACAAATAGAGCATTGAATTTTCAATAATAAATAAAGCTTAATCATATTGCAAAAATTTTATCGTAAACTGTTTTAAAAAAAAAAACAAACTTTGAACAATCTCCGCCCCATATTTTTCGAAACGCTGCGAATATGGTTACAGATACAAGAAAAATGATAGGAAGAAAGTTGTAGAGAATTAAATTTTCTATAAAAAAGTCAGCGAGACCATACCTTTATCTTCATCCATTTAGGCCACAAAGTCGTTCAAAGACGCTCAGGCGACGGATTTGCTTCATTTGGTGGGTGCCCAAGTACTGTAGAGTTAATTTATACCTAAACCGTTGAAGATAGAAGTATGGTGTCGCAGACTTTTTTGTAGAAAATTTAATTCTCTACAACTTTGTTTCTTACACTTTTTTTATATCTCCAACCGTATTTGCAGCGTTCGCAAAAATATAAGGTGAAACGCAAATTAATAATTCTAACCGAAAATTCTTTGTGCACCGTCGCATATTTATCAAAACGCTAGGAATTCGGTTAAAGATACAAAAAAGTGTAAGAAACAAAGTTGTAGAGAATTAAATTTCTTATATAACCATCTGCGACACCATATTTCTATCTTTTACAGTTTGGATGTAAATTAACTTTGCGTTATTTGACCACCGATAAAATGAAACGAATCCGACGCTTCAGCGTCTTTGAACGTCATAAGTTCCTAAACCGTTGACAATACAGATTTTTTTAAAGAAAATTTAATTCTAAGCAATTTTTTTCTGGACATTTTTTTTTATTTTTTTTATAATGTTTAACCGTATCCACAGCGTCTTGAATAATACGGGGCCAAATGCAAATTTTAAATAATTTTTCTCTCATATTTCTTATGAAAATTTTTGCCAGTTTCTCTGTCTTTAATGAGTACAAAACTCACCGTTTCTGCATTTGTTTCCAAGTAATAAGTAAATTAGTTGGATTTAAATTAATTTAAAACGATTTGTCGCTGAGACGATATAACGCTCAAAGCGCCCTCATTTTTCTTCTGCCGTACTATTTTTTTGAGTTCAGAAATCTTGCGATTTTGTATATCGATCGTTTCGTCTCCTATGTTATAGTTTTCCGTAGTATGGTAATAATGGAGCATTTCTCGTACCATTCGAAGTTTTAAAGTAAATACGTCACTTAGATTCTTCATAGTATTTTTCATAAGAATTACTAAAACAGCAAATAGCTGTGAGCTATTCTTGCAAGATTTAACGATTCTGTTATGGCACTTATGACTTTGGTCGTCCTACAACTTCCACGCTTTTGCACTTCTTTTTAAATAAATTGCCAGAAATTTTTGGAACTGTGCAATTCAGTAAAGTGAAAATAAAATGCGTTGCACAATTTTGTGAATTTTCTGAAAATTTCGGGAGACCAGAATTAGAAACTCGTCTCACTTAAGTAAGACATTTATTAAAGAGAATCGCTTATTTTCCATTGTTGTAAGACAAGACCTTGGGGACTTCGAAGTATAGCAACAAGGGTTTGTGTTGCTAAACAGTCATCAAGATTTATAATAACACGGATAATAATACTATTTTTGGCCGTTTTCCAATAGTTATTCGTGTCGTTGATCTATTATTCGCGTGTTGTGTTTTTTGTTTTGTTTGTGTTTTTCTCTTTTTGTTGACTTCGTTAATTGTGTTTTCAATAACCGTGGATTGAAAATTTCCACCGAATAAATATTCCGAGTTATAGGAAAAGTTTGTGTTGTAAGGCAATAAGACGAATAATTAACAAAGAAGTTTAAGGAATCTTAATTCCGTTAAGAAACAATCCGGAAAATTAACCGGAAAGCGTTAAAAATTCACGAAGCAAAAGGAATCGAGTCTCGGTAATTTCAGATAAGTGTTTGCATGTTTAACCTTCGTCTGTACATTGCATAAATTAATATTAAAGCAGAAATGCAACGTTTGAGCAAAAATTTTATTAAAATAGACGAAACGACGGATTTATGGCGACAGATGTGTGCGTTCGTTATTTTAATACGAAATTATTATTGAAACTGCCGCCTGCAAATCCTCGTAAAAACAATTATTTTCAGTTTAGTCGTATTGTCCTTTTGTGTGGATTTTCATCGCTCTCACTCCGCGTTAAAACCGTTTAAATTTACGCAACTCTATGGAATCTTTAATTAGCATTTTCGTGCTTTCGTGATTAATACGGCCCCATGTCGAGCTTATGCCCAATATATCTTTCAGTCTTGCCACATTTCTCGTTTTGTTTTTCTTGCGAAATTACTTCCCTTGAACGTAATGACATAGTTTTTCCCGAAAAAATTCGGGACAATTAATTCGCAGCGACAACGAGAGTCGTTCACAGAGCTTCGCGTCGATGAAATTTGAATTTGAAAAAGTGGCCGAGCGATTAAAACACGAAATAGGAGGAATATAATTCGAAATCGATGAAGTAATAAATCGTGTTCGATTTGAGGGGTCGCTCTCTGTGGTGGTATTTATTGCGACATCGGGATCGAAGTGGATTTTTTTCGTCGGTCAAAACAAATTTAAAGATTAACGGCGGGGTCAGGCGAAGGGTTAACGAGGGTGGCTGGCAATAACAATAATATTTTAATCGATCTGTGGCAACGTTTCCTCATTTCTGCCACCGATGAATATGCATAGGTAGATTTATTTTACAGTTAATTACAGTTTTGCAATGCAAATTTATTGTACACTTCTATATTTAGGTTAAGATAGACGTTATTGTGTTGTGTTTCATATTTCGATAACACTAGTAACAAAGACTCGCTGCTTAATGCCTGACTTGAATTTATTACAATATGAAATTTCATAATTCATAACAACGGTAATTTACATGTACGGTGTACATACGACCGACTGTAAATAAATTATTTAATTATCACTCAACTCGTGGCCCTAATTTATGACCAGTTCTCGTGCTCATATTGTCATCGAAAAATTGCTCTCTTAATAATTCACTTTTCTTTTTAAACAGCCATCAGATTACGACTGCAACAATTATTAAAACCCATTTATAACGCGAGGAATTTTATTTTTATTATTTGCAGTTAGACATTTTTACGATTCGAAAAGAACAATAACTAGAGATGTTAACTTTCAAACTTCATAAATTATCCCCAATATAATTAAAGTTTACAATCATTATTTCGCGAACGTACGCGACCAATGATATTTCTTCAATTTTAATTAAAACACCAGTTTTACCAACATGATTTATTAATGTTCTCGCTGACCCACACACGCCAACACGCAGTACTACCAACTGGTGGTAAAAATGAATTATTCGTGATATTTTTATGAGACACGCAAATGGATCTTGAAAGCGCGAAGCTGAGCTCTTCAACAGCTGATCGAATAACGTACAGGGTGCTCCAAGTTTCACCGACAGACAAGAAATAAATAATGTCAGGAGCGAATAGACGTTTGTTTGCAATTAACTTAATGAGGCGTAAGAACAAATCTTTATATGGCAAATAGTTCCACCCTGTAACTCTGTGTCACTTGCGGAAATTAGGTTTTAAAGACCGCGTTAAACCCATGAAAAACACAAAAGAGTATGTTTCTAATTTATTTTTTCCCAAAATCTGTCGAAATAATCAAGTTTCTACTTGAACAACGTGATAAAATCGATTTTTTTAGTTGAAAAAACCTACTTAAAAGCTTACAAATCGCAAAAGTAATGCCATTTTCATTTCAAATCCACGACTTGTAACTTATTTTTGTCAGAAAGTTTGCCAAATAATTTGCATTTCTGTGGCAGATAACAAACTTACACTGTCGGAATCCGCAAAGATTATTTTATTGTGGACAAAAATTATAATTTTTCGGCTCAGCTTTAGCGAGATCTCGAAGAAACACTGAGTTTTTAGTGGAAAACATGCTTAGCTGCCCAGAAAAGGCAAAAATAAAATAACTTTTACTTAATAATTCAATGATTTTTAGCGAAATCTGTTTCCATAATCGAGTTTCTACTTGGTCTAATTTAGTGATTTTTCGATCCTGCTTTTGTAATATTTCGCGGGAAAACTGAGTTCTTAGGTCAAAAAAGTGCTTAAACATTTCAAAACGGTAAAAGAATCACATCATTTTTTCAATTTCTTGTTGGATTTTCTTGGGGTGGAAATAACGAAAACAAAGTTTAAAAAACCCGACACACCAAACGTTTATTAAAAAACAACGCGTTTCAACCACAAACTGGTCATTCTCAGGTGAGAATATAAAGCAAACTTTGTTTTATTTGACCATTTTTTCAGCTTAGTTTTATCAAAATTTTGTCAAATAGTTGTTCTTTTGGACAACTGATTTTTTCTTTAATGAGCTTATTCGTTGGAAAGTGCTGTAGATTAATTATTTTTGACGAAATTCGTCTATACGTGAAAAACGTGATAAAACGTTCACACATAAGCGAATACGGTGTAATTTTTAATTAATTTAATGTTTTTTTAAACCAGATTTTGTGGCATTACACCAAGAAACTTAGTTTTTTAGAGAAAAAAAAAGGTACTGTAACTCTTGGAAATAACAAAAGTAATCCATTTTTAAATGCAATTCTGTGATTTGGAGCTGATTTTTGTCAAAATTTGACCACACATTTTCGTTTCTGGCGGAAAAACTCCCTAAAATTTTCGGAAAATACAAAAATTATATCATTTTTGTCACAATTTTGTACTTTTCTGGTGTGGCTTTGCATAAGTCTGACAAAAGAACTGATTTAGTGACATTTGACCTAGCTTTTGCGATATTTTGCGCTCAAAAAGTTACCTAAAAAAAATCAATGCATTTCTGACAAAAATCCAGACTAAACTCTTGGAATAGACAAAAATTATCCTTTCGACAAACTCGAAGGCAAAATTCACACAATTTTTGAACTAATTTTGTTTAGTTGTTTACGAATTATTTTTTCTTCTAATTGAAAAACGAACAAGATATCTATAAATGACCACAACAACACGTCTAATGCTTTAATTTTTTTAATCCTTTTCATACCGTGAATGAAAATGATTCGACATTATTTCAAGAGTTTGGGAATTAGTAAAAATGAAATAGAAAACTTTACTGTTTATTCATAAGAGTGACGTTTCGGGAACGGCCGTTCGCATCTTCAGACACTGATGTTATATACTAATTCGAAAGAATTGAAATTGAAATAATCACACTTACATAACTTCTTTAGTCACATGTTGAATATTAGATATAAGTAAAATTTGTTATAATTTAAAAGGGACATAAGAAATTTTTATAATTTTATTGCTTTAAAGTTTTTCTAGATCAAAATACATATCGTGTCGTACATGCGGCACTCGACTGAGCCTCGCGCCATATACCAGTGCATTGGAGCGTTTTTAACACGTGTAACATACATAACTATTTTGGAACTTTAGTTTTTCCCGTTTTGTTTCGTCCTCGCCTTTAAATAAAAAAAGTATTTTTTGATGACCAAAGCAAAAATAAATATTTCTTTTCTCTTGTAAAACATAAATTAAAAGCCTAAACGATTGAGAATAAATTACGCTACCATAAGATACTTCGATATTGTTCAAAATTTTTAAGGTATCCGTTTGAGACAAATTTTGGGAAAATTTTTACTTAAATTATTGGCGTATTTTCTACCGTAATTGATAAAATACAATTTTGGGAAGGTTGATAAAGTTTTTATTTGAAAATCTGAAAGCTCCAATAATTTTTGACAGGTTTTGGTAATTGGTGATCAGGTCAGAATTTGTTATTAAATATTTTAAACAATCTTAATTAATTCCCTGTCGTTTCAAGAATTAATTTATTTTTTTGCTCGACTAAAAATATTTATTTTTGCCTTGGAACTTGGAACTGGGAACACCCTGTACAACCGGTGCTCAAAGTTTCGCCCGAGGCCTCGTGTACAAGTTGGTCTTGAAGTGATGATGCAAACCAATGAATTAGTTTTTCGATTTTGTTTCAATTTTTCGCTCAATTTTCCCGCTCACAAACTAGATAAATTGAATTTTTCGCTCGGGCGGTTTCCATTCAGGTAAATAAATCGATCGCTTCGAAATCGGGGTGTTTGTTTGCTTTGGACACGTCGTTTCATGTCTGAATATTGCTAATTAATCCGTTTTCTCGTTTGCAGGAAATCGCAGCCATCCTTATCAGCTTCGATCGGCACGCAGAATGGCAGAGCAAGGAGGTCAAGATCAGGTACATTCCATATTCTCTTCTAATTTCAATAACTAAAAATAGATCGGTCGAACCTCTCATCGCTTGCATACTTTAACGCCTCGATCATTATCCCGACGGACGATTCTATATTTAGAAATCGTCGTATTTTTATCGTCGAATCGAAAGTTTTCTCGTAAAAATAGATCGCGCACACGAATACAATAATTTCATGATGGTTTTTTTGCTCCGTGATTAAGTTTGATTACTGGCTGAAATGCCACCTGCTCGAGGAGAGGAAAGCTCCGATTCTTTTGTCGGCGAGATTGGAAAAAGTTGAGTATTTAATTCGTCCGGAACTCGGCACCACATTCACTTCTGCAACCGTCTGCACTAAAGTCGAGGATTTAGAGGCAACGCTTTTCGATTTTAATTGCGATCAACTTGTAATTACGATTTAAATGCAATGTAAGTTTGTTCTTTATGGATTGTTCGGATTAATTAAAACAAGTTTAATTATGAGCGGTTTATTGCCCGAGCTTTAATTTTATCCAGAATCGGGGTTTATGGCCCCGACCATGCCTGCAACCTGCAACCAAAAAGATACTTTCATTATACAGGCTGTCCCATCGAATTTAAAAAGTCCATATTGACCTTTATATCTATGTATGTTAGAAAATCAATCTTTTTTTCGCAAAAGCCGTGTAGAATTAACTACACAGGTTGTTTCCGAAATTAGCTACAATAAAAACTTTTTTTAATAGAATCCCCTACATACATATTTTTGGATGTAGCTTTTAATAAGTAGCTAATAAGCCAAATTATTATTGGACGATTTTGTTTGGTCTTTTAACAATATTTGACTTGTTCAACGAAAACACGGACTTTTTAATAATCTATTAAATAAAAGCTAAGAATGCTCGAAAATTAGTATTTTCCCCACTTTAAAGAAGAAAGTGAAAACTTTAAAGATAATTTTTTCAGTCAGGAAGCTTAAAAAATGAAAGAGTTTGTTGCAAGTTGAACTTAAAATTTTAATTTTTGCTTCTCAAAACATTAACAGTTAAGTGTCTCTTCTGATTACTCTAAAGATAATTATTAACAATTGTTTCAGAAGTCGAAGATGAAATTTTCAGCTAAAAATACGCTTAATGTTACCCTTAAGTTATTATTCGTCATTTATTACTGTGAAATAACTATAATTTTAATATTAATGGCAAAGCTACGGATATCTAAAGGTTAGGATATGAAACGACGTACAAGTAAAACGTTACTGTTCTCGATAATTCTGTTAATGTCACCAGAGAGCGCCGTTGTTCTATTACCGTTTAAGTTTTCAGAGCAGTTAATTTGAAAACATATTTCTGTATGTATAATGGTTAAGACAAAGTAAACAGAAAAAGTACAGGCAGATAGAACATTAAATTTTCAATAGTAAAACATAAACGTAATGCAAAAATTTTATCGTGCACTATAATATTTAAAAAAAATTCAAACTTTTACCAATTTGCACTCTGTCTCATATTTTTCAAAACGCTGCAAATACAGTTATAGATGCAAGAACAATGTTAGGGAGAAAGTTGTAGAGAATTAAATTTCCTACAAAAAAGTCAGCGAGACCATACATTTATCTTCAACGGTTTAAGCCCCAAAGACGCTCAAAGACGCGTAAGCGACGGATTTTCTTCAATTTGCCGGTGGTTAAGTTTTGGGAAGTGATTTTATACCTAAACCGTTGAAGATAGAAATATGGAGTCGCGGACTTTTTGTACAAAATTTAATTCTCTATTACCTTATTCCTTACACTTTTTTATATCCTCAACCGTATGCCCAGCGTTTTGATAAATATGCGAAGGTGCGCAAAAAATGATCGCTTAGAAATATAAATTTGCATTCCACCTTATATTTTTTGCGAACGCTAGAAATACAGTTGAAGATACAAAAAAAAATTAAGGAACAAAATTGTAGAGAATTAAATTTTCTACAAAAAAAGTCCGCGACACCATATTTCTATCTTCAACGGTTTAGGTAGAAAATAACTTTTCAATATTGACCACCGGCAAAATGAAGCAAATCCGTCGCTTGAACCTTTGAATGACTTTGGAGCCTAAATGGTTAAAGTTAGGGATATGGTCTCACAGACATTTTTGTAGGAAATTTCATTCTCTACAATTTTCTTTGTAACATTTTTCTTGCATCTGTAATCGTATTCGCAGCGTTTTGAAAAATATAGGACAGAGTGCAAATTGGAAAACGTTTGAATTTTTTTTAAATATAGTTTAAGATACAATTTTTGCATTATTTTTATCTCCTGCTATTGAGAATTTACTGCTCTATCTGTCTGTATTTTTTATCAGCCTTGTGCTAACCGTTATTTAATTACAACTATTTTTATAAATTCATTGCTCTGAAAACTTGAACGGTAATGGAACAACTGCGCCTCTGGTGACAATAACGGATTTTACATGTACGTCGTTTTATATCCTAAGTTTTAGATATCCGTAGTATAAACTAACTTCTGGTTACTTGACCACCGGTAAAATGAACCGAATCCCTCGCTTCAGAGTCTTTTATCGTCTTTGGAGGCTAAACCGTTGTCTTATAAAGATATGGTCTTGCAGAGCAGATTTTTTTAAAGGAAATTAATTCTCTACAGCTTTCTTCTTAATATTTTTCTTGCATCTTTAGCCGTATACGCAACGTTTTAAAAAATACGGGACGAAGCGCAAATTTTCAATTTTAATTTTTTTTCATGTTTTTCATGAAAATTTTAGTCGTCGCACTTTCTCTTAATCTGTTAAAAATGCAAAGCTCAACATTTCTGCATTTTTTCCTAGTAATTAGTGAATTTGTTGGATTTAAATTAATTTAAAATGCTCGAGGTGCCCTCATTTTTACTCTACCGAACTATTTTTTATTGGGTTCAGAATATCTTGCGATTTTGTATCTCGTTTCGTCTCCTAAGTTATACCTAGTGCTTCGTACTTTTTGTGTAATATATTTTTTTAAAGCATATCTTTAAAAAAAAAAAAATTATTTCAAAAAGTAAGCAGAATCGACCAATACAAGTTTAGATCAATAATTTATAAAGCTTAGGAAATAAACAAATAAAATTTTGGATGTTTCATTAAAAAAACAAGTTTGTACGGTAGCTCATTTCTGTAGGTATATTTGAAAATAATTTTAGGTGATGCAGTGATTTAATAATAATGCAGGATATTTATTTTTCAATTATTTAAATGTTTGTATACTTCGTTCTGGACTAACATTTTCGGTATTTGCAAAAAAGTGCGCGAACTTGATGGTATTGATGAATATTTATTTCTTGGTGTTTTGTTTATTTGCAAGCTTTAAATTTAAATAAAAAATAAGCTTTGCTGTCGTCGCGCGGAAATCTGCGATTTTCCGCCGGAGTTAATAAGGCGGAAGCTCGCCGTCAAGTGAGACGATCACAGTCTGGAAAAAGTGTCTAGCTCGCGAATTTCCAACTTAAAATCGACTTTTAACAATTTCTATTCTATTTGTATTGTGTTGACGCGAATTCCGTCAAGTGTGAAATAAAATCGCATTTATTATTTAAATGTGCCTTCGACTCGGTACAGTGATTACATGGCGCATATTTTTGCAACTTTTCTCTTATATTTGTCTGGGAAAATTGTTTGTGCTGTTGCAGGCCGAAAAGCGGCTCGATGCTGCTCTACAGCAGGAAGAAAGTGAGGTATCGCAGGGACGGCTACTGCTGGAAGAAACGAAAAGATGGAAAGACGACGAGAGAGGATCACATGAAACTGAAAGTACAAGGAACGGAGGTGAGATTTTATCGTCGCAATCATCGATGTGCGAAATCGCAAATGAAAAGCTCGAATTTCTCTACATGGGGCTTAAAAAGCGTCAGATTCGTCATTAATTAGACCGCCGATAATCTCGAACAAAAGCCCACTCTCGAGAATGTCTGAATTGAAAGCTGGGGAGCTTTTGCGCGATTCGCTCTTTCGAATTAAACCAAATTAAAGGGTGTACACGTTTTATCTTGTAAAGGTGAACACACCGGATTTTTTCGGTGTTGGGGGAGCAATCCATAACCTAATAATGACGTATCGATTTTATAAATTAATCTCGTCCATTTGCATTTCACCAGTAGTTCAATCGGAAGCCGACGTTTCAGCTTTAGGGAAACACACGACCTGAATATATCTCTGTTTAAAATTCTATCGGAATGCCGAAATTATGTACATATTTGAAAGTAACGTTGAATAAACATGGAACCATCAATAATTGACGTTTCTAAAAATAACTCCACGAAGGTCCAACCGTACGACAGTCGCATCCGGGTATAATTTGCGGCAATTATGCAAGAAGCTATTTCAGAGCGTTTGCCTAAATTTATCGGCGACTCGTTGGCATTTTTTTGGAAAAATTCTAAATAGCACTAAATAATCGAGAATGAATCGTAAATAATTTCTTAAATGTTGGCCATTTTGAATGAGAACAAATTCGTGTTATAGTAGGCAATAAATTCTCAAAATAAATAGCTACATGTTTGTGTTTGTAAACACAACTGAA
The DNA here is from genome assembly GCF_031307605.1 of Tribolium castaneum. Lineage (NCBI taxonomy): Eukaryota > Metazoa > Arthropoda > Insecta > Coleoptera > Tenebrionidae > Tribolium > Tribolium castaneum. The sequence goes on along the minus strand of NC_087395.1, from coordinate 19,071,421 downwards.
CAAATAGTACGATTTAAAATATTAAATTAAATTGATTCAATTTTTGTATTGACATTTCGAAAACATAAATTGGAAAGTTGCCAGTAATCATCCACATGCTTCATACTTTTCATACAAAATTACGTTTCACATAAATTTAATGGTTTGAAGCATCTTCTAGGCCAATAAAATCGTGTAAATACTCAAAATAATACTTAATGAAGCGTTTTAAAATACTGTCTTCTTTTTTTTGGTACAACACGCTCCAGACATAATTGGAAGAAAAAGCTACTTTCTGTGCTATTAACTCTTTTCTTCAGCTTAGAGTAATCGGCTGATAACAGTGATAATAACACTGATAACTCAAAATAGTGGCGAATAGAAAATTGTGTTGCTTGTAACATGTAGTACATATTTTAATAAAAATTTGAGGGAAATGGCCTATTTTATTTCTTCCGATTAAACACTCAAAATACTGAAACAGTTAAAGAAAGGTCCTTAAAACAGTCAAAACTGCAAATTTTGCTATAATAGTTTCTGGATAAATATTTTACAACTTTTTATTATACAGGGTGGCCCAACTCAGCCCCCGTTTTTTATAGCTCAGTTATTGGTAAAGTTGTGACTTTTGATATTTTGTAGACATTATTTATATTCTAGAACGTATTTCAGGAAAATATTTTTGATTATACAGTGCATGCTATTTTTTAATGCTCATTAGGATGTCTTTCTAGATTCTTACATGTCTCAGTTTTTTTAATCGGTTCAGGGATTACTATTGTAGGCAATAATAATAATCGACTTGTTCTAAGTTCTATAAAGAGGTCAACAGTTTTTATTTGAGAAATATACAATGTATTCAAAAATGATTGTTCATCAAGTCACCTATGAAATTTGATCATAATGTGCTGGTTAGTTAAAAATGTGAATGTCTTCAAAGTGACATATTCATCAAAATAATGCAGAAAGACAGAATGCACAACAACAAAAATAACGAAATAAGAAAACAGAAATTAAGACAAACCCTATTCACTTGAAACAATTTCATCAAGAAATGCTACAACGGTGACTGAAAAGCTAACTATGAACTTTGAATGTCATAGTCAATTTGATGAACAACCATTTTTAAACACATTGTAAAATAACAAAAAAGTTCTCAAAGCAATAAACTAATTGATTTATACTGTTGGGAAATAAAAAAGGGTTCTATCGCAATTATTTTATTGAAGAAGTTAATAGAAAAATTGTTTTTCTCCTTTAAAAACCTGAAAAAGAGCCAATAATTTTTTTAGTTAGACAAATTTATGTTTTTCTACATTAAATAAGAATAATTGGTCTGAGATTTATTTCAAATTAAAGTAAACAATGTTGTTGCTTTTTTAAAAAATCTACATTTTTTTTATTTCAGAGATAGCTAGTAGTTACAAAATAATTTCATAATAATTACTGAGTAGAATTAACTTTTGCGAGTAAGTACAAATATTTTAACTATACAACGTGATTCTTAAAAAAACCGGCAACAGGTTTCCCTTGGAAATAAGTAGAGACAATCTGTACCATATCTACGTCTTTATTTCGTGGGGGTAGAAACAACCCCTTTTCGTGCCACTTACGGCGCTCATGAGTTTAAATTAATTATATTGGCAAAAATATGCTCCTTTTAATCATGAATATTAATAATACACAGTGATCATTGCTGTATTAATCAATGTTGTCATCAAATGATTATCAAGCTTTTTATTAACTATGCTGATACCTACTACTTACAAACACATCAGTGGCGTACGCTTTATCTCCAATATAACTTAAAAAAATATATTTCGAAATTGGTTACACAAGGAATTTTTTTACTATTTTCCCCAGCATGTACTCATTTTATATTACCATGGGTAGAACTGTGTCGGTCTATTTAAGAATCACGCTCTAGATAGTTTTTAAACTTTTTTTTAACACTGTGATGTCTGTACTGATACTGACTGCAACTTTTCACATTTTATAATTTTGGTCGAAGACGGTACATTTTACAAAAAAATATAGACGAAAACATTCTAAAATGAATTATTGGCTTTCAAATTCCAGTGATGCCAAAGCCAGACGATTTTGTGCTACAGTATTATACAATTTATATCAAAAAAAAACCTTGTATGATTAAGGATTAATGTAATGATTATTTTAAAAAACGAATACTTGCCAAATTTTACAAAAATTAAAGAAGCGTTTTGCAAAAATTGCAATTTCTTTATCACTCTTAGTCAATGGTTAAAGCAATATTTGAGTTCTTATTTACTTTGCTGACACGAGTCATCAAATCCGCCACTAGATGAAACATTTTTCTTTTTTAGTCATTTGTAGAGTTTTTGGGATGAATCGACCATTTCTTTTGCACTAAAAGTAGATTTTACAATCAGATAATCAGATAAACCCGTATAAGTCATTCGCCGTATAATTACTATAGTTACAATTGTTACAACAATGTATTTTCCAGGATGACTGTAAAAGCGGCTCTAAGTTAGATTAAAACGGCTGAAAAAAACACTCTGGGACTGTGGACAGTTGCTTCTAGATTAAGCGAATCAGACTTTATGTTTAGAGGCGTGTTTTGCGATGAATAAGACATAAACTGGTCTTTTATTTTTAAATCGATTGTTGTTTACATTGGAAGACCCGTCCAACCCGTCCACAACCCCAAATTTGTCCCTCGTTTGCATCCCGCCCTCTACACGCATCGAAAGCCCTCTCTCTAACTCCACCCGAGGTCACTTTATTTGAATAAATTCAGCGTCGACGAAAAAATTAATCCGCCATTCAATTATAAAGATTTCGGCGCGGTCTGTGGCCGTAATTAAGAGGAGTAAAAAGTGGTAGAAAACAGAAGGAGCTCATCTCAGAAGCGTAAAAATGTTTATGGTTTTTTAACCCGCGTTTAATGGCCGCGAATGAATTAACCAGGTGCAATATATCTCTTTAAGGCCTCTCTCTCACGGTTCCGACATAGAAACAACGATGCATTTTACATGAGCATGGCCGACGCAAGATTTACACGTGAAAAATGCATACTTCAATTAAAACTTTTAAATATTTTATCGGAAAATCGGACGGCTGCGTTTATTATGTGACAGTTGCGATGGAATCGCTCAGCTTTTTCCCAGCAAGTTAACTATTTATTTAAGACTTTGTATTTAAAAAATGTAATTACGAAGTTCGCCAACAAGTCACAAGTTTTTTTGTTTATCTAAAATTTGTGAAAAATATTTGGGATAACTAAAATTAATCACTAGTGGACTTTAACAATTCGCTGTGCTCGTAGGACCGGTTTATACAGGGTGATCCATCTCAGCTCTCGTCTTCTATAGCTCACTTATTATTAAAGTTGATATTTTATAGATGGTATTTATACTCTAGGACACATTTCAGGAAAATATTTTTGATTATACAGAGTGTTCCTAAAAAGTATAACGTCATAGTTAAATCGGTTCAGGGATTACTGTTAAAAAAATAAAAACCAAACAGAAAATCAGTTTTACAACTTTAGTTTTAAAAATTAATAAAAAATAGAAACAGTGCTTGTTTGAAAACATTTTTACTACGTAAGTGTTAAACAAGGTCTAACAGTCTTATAAGTGAGTTTGATTGATTTGAATTATTACAGGGTGTTTTCAGTTTGTTTCCAAACTTTTTAATCTTTAGAGCCTTTTATTTTGCTTATTTTAAATGGCAACCCCAATCTATTTTTATATCATTCGATGCAGAATTAAAAAACGATCAACTTATTTTAATACAACCTTAACATAAATCCTAACACATTCGGAGTTATTTGATGAAAACTTGTTTTGTCAAGTGTTTTAATGACAATTTTAATGAATACATATCGCAAATGATTTTAACGCCGTTTCTTTTTATGGTAATCGATGCAAAATTAAAAAACAAACATTTTTTGTGATCACAATCCTTTTGCAAATCTTAACATATTCAGAGTTATTTGCTAAAAACTCATTCTGTCAATGACAAATAACTTTAATGATTAAAAGTAGAACATGGTTAAGGTTTTTGGCAAATAACTCCGAATGTCTTAGGATTTGCAATAGGGTTGTGATAACAAAAAATGTTCATTTTCTAATTTCCCATCGAATGGTATAAAAATAAACAGGGGTTGCCAATTAAAATAAGCAAAATTAGAAATATATTGTAAACACACTGTAGTAATTCAAATCAATCAAAGTCACTTAATATGTCTGTTAGACCTTGTTTAACACTTACATAGTGTCAATGTCTTCAAAAAATCACTAATTCTATTTTTTATTAATTTTTAAAACTAAAGATGTAAAACGGATATTTTTTTGTTTTTATTTTTTTTAACAGTAACCCCTGATCCGATTTGAAAAAAAAACTTTAGAGACATGGAGAAAGCTAAAAAGGTTTCCTAATGAACACAAAAAAATAATAGCATGTAATTAAAAAAAATCATTATTATGACGTCATACCATTTTTGGGACACTCTGTATAATCAAAAATAATTTCCTGAAATGTGTCCTAGAGTATAAATAACATCTACAAAATAACAAAACTCCAACTTTAGCAATAACTGAGCTACAGAAGACAGGAGCTGGGCTGAACCACCCTGTAGAAGCCTCATTAATTTAATCCGCAGTTAAATGCGTGATTAACTGATCACGCGTCCAAATTGGACCAATTTGATTGGTCTATTTGCGTTGTTAACTTTTAACAATGAATTGAAATTTAATGAAACTTAGATATTTTGTTTTTATTTGGTCTTATTATTATAAAATTTTGAAATAAAACACCAATATGTTTTAATTTTTATTAAGACGAGAAACGTTTGTTCTCGCGATTGATCAGTTTTTTGGGCTTATTTCTGGCTACAATTGTCTCAAACCGTTAATTTCTCTCATTGCACGTCTTGCTTGCCTGGTCTCTGTTTCACAACAATGAAATCAAATCCGACACATATGGAGTTTGGTAATAAGGCAGTTTAAATTCATACAGCCCCCGAGTCGGCCGACTTTGATTAAATCACACTGTCATGTCACGCGCTAAACACAAAAAAAGCCATCGGCTTTTTACGAATCGCCCGATTTAATCTGGAATTGTATCACCCTAATAAGCGAAAGCTTTCCGTTTATTAATTGGAAGCGCGTGTCAAACATGACGCAGTTATTACTGAAAGGGTTACGAAAAATCTTCGCCGTTTAATAATTAATCAATGGGACGGCGGCGACGACGTGCGTATATTCATACGAGGATTTTTAATATCGCACCGACGCATGATGAATGACTTCCATTAGGAACGTTTGTTATTGCCATCGTCGCGAGACGTCTGTTAACTATTTCATTTATCATTTATAAATGTATCAAGCCTAAGTTTATAACGTGCCGTTAACGGCTTAATGATTTTTCCGGAAGATCGTGCCGTTTAATTGCGGCAATTACCATAAGCCGACACTTTTTTCTTTAATGGGCGAAACGAGCCACACGTTTAGAACGGCGTGAACAGATGTTTGGGCGGCAGTTGTGCGCCCCAGCACATCAAAAATTGTACGAAATACAGCTTTTAGACTTCTGAATTACAAATTTTATTGAACTACAAAGATAAAATTGGAAACCAATTTAGTTTTAATTATATGGCGGGTATTTTTTTTTTTTTAAATAAACCAAAAATGGGCCAAGTGGAGCCCACCAACAGGAGAAAAAATATTTATTTGAACGTAGGACACTCGGTTATATTTGCGGGATCAGTCAATTTTACGGAGAGAGTTGCAATCACAGAAAACTTGGGCTAACTTCTAATTTACTTTATTATAATCAATTAATTAAATAATGGTTATATTGCTATGATTTGTTAAAAACAAGTTATTGGGCATATACTCGTAATAGCAAGAGGAAAGCTATCGTTAACTTGCTTTTACGTATGATCCGATACCAGATCACCACACTACGGAATAATTTTGAGGATAAAAGATTTAACATAGAACTACGAAGATAATATTGAAAACCAGTTTAGTTTGAATTGTGTCGAGGGTGTTTGAGGTTCTTTATGAATATACCAGAAATGGACCCAGTGGGGTGCACCATTAAAAAAAATATTTATTTGAACGTAGGATTCTCGGCATTATTGAACCAATGAGATGAGCCAATCTTAACAGAAGTTGTACCCATTAACCTAAAACCCCAAAGCTTGGGGTAATTTTAATTTAATTAAATAATAATATGAAAACAAATAATTCGACATAAGGAATTCGTAATAGCAAGAGGAAAGCTATCGTTAACTAGCTATCTTAACAAACTAAAGGAATGTATCGTCCGATACCAGATCGTCACACTACGAACCAATGAGATGAGAGATTTATGACAGAAGTCCACATAAGCATAATCATTGCCTCGATATTTATTTTACACCTACACAACGAGCCTGAAGTTTTCAAATGCAACCCTATTCGACTTCGTTAATTGTAAAGTTAGTTGTAAAATTAGTTATACAAGTTGTAAATGAAATAAGTACATTCATTTTAACTGGTAATAGAACTCGACAAGACCAACAATTTTTTCTAATAACTGTTTTCAAAACGTTTTAATTTTTGAGTTAAAATTATTTTAAAATCTTACAAATTTTTCTCACTCGCCACTGGAAGCAAAGTTACCTAGTCGACAAGATTACCGTTGGTTGCGACTATTATTTATTATTACTTTTCTTTGTTAGAGCATTTCATAAAAGGCTCGGCAGTTTGTGGGGAGGAAAAATAATTTAAAAAAATGCGATTTTAAAAACATGGTATGGTACATAGAAAACGTGTTGGTCTTGATGAGTACTACCACTGGTTAAAATTAATGTACTTATTTCGCTTACATCCCGTATAGTTGTAAGTTAGAAGAGACACACACTGAAACGTCTTTATTTTTGACACTCTCGTAATTAATTAATTACGTGTATAATTATACACACATGTTTTTACATCGGCTACTAATATCACCACAAAGTAGTACTTTAACGTTCCCACTTGTTGGAGATAGTACTGCATATTGCGACAACATAACTTCAGCTCCATCTCTCTCCAGCTCTCTAGGTGTCGAAAGGTTCATTCTTGAAATTTATATTTCCAATTTCATCTTGTTCTCTATCTGTATTCGGTTTTATCTCTTTACTTAATTTTTTTCTCCATAGCTTTCATAGTTGTGCAAACTTTCTGTTTTGAAATTTTTATTTCCAATGTGCAGCTTTACCCAAGTCTTTAGCTTCTTTCTACTATTCACCGTCATCTCTTGATAATGTTTCAGATATTGATCTTGTATGTTCTAAAGGTTCAGTTTCATCGACTGCTCACAAAATAGAATATTCAAGTCTTACAGATCTTTACCTTCTGGGTATCTTCTCTCTTGTCTTGCATTATCATCTTCATACATAATATTTTGAATTTCAAAATCTTTTTGTCTTAAAACTTTTTTTCCTTCGGAGATTACTTTCTTTAACTTCTTTTGAGAATTATTTCCATCAAGAAAATAGACAGAATTTTCTTCATCTTCGTAAAATAAGTCTGTAGCTGAATTTGTTTACAGTTTTATTTTTCTCATCTATTAACCTGTAGGTCTTTAGATTTTCACAATATACAAGAAAGATTAATTTTTCTGATTTTGAATCCCATTTAGTTCGTTTTCTTTTGGTATATGATTGAATGCTCCACATCTAAAAATTCTTAATGCACTTAAATCTGGTTTTCGTCCTGTCCAAGCTGCTCCTGGAGTCATATTATTTACTGCTACAGTAGGACTTCTTGAGTTAAATAAGCATCATGTAGCATTGCTCTCACCTTTGCAACCAAAGTCCGATTGAGTCTCTCAGCTACTTCATTCTGTTGAAGTGTGTACTCTACCGTTCTTTGATGGCGAATTCCGAACTTTTTCAAAAATTCCTTCATTGAAGAACTTAATATTCTTAAGCTTTATCAGTGCCTAGACATTTTATTTTGCGATCTGTTTTAACTTCAACCGTTTTCTTAAAATTCTTGAATCTTTGAAAAACTACAGACTTATTCTTTAAAAACTATACATTTGTTGTCTTATTAGACCGTCAGAAAAATTAAAAAAATAATGCTTTCCGCTTATTGGATTTATTTTCATTGTACCGCAAATATCACTATGAATTGGTTCCAACCTTTCTTTAGCCCTGTGTACTGATTTCTTCTGAAACTTATTCTTATGGTCTTTCCCTTTGCAACAATTTTCACAAATATCGCATTATCTTTTAATATCTTCAAATTTCATACCATGAACCATATCAGCAAGCATCTTCATACCTTAACTGCTTAAGTGAGCCAATCTACTATGCCAAATTTCTTTTATTCTCAGTTTCCTCATCTTTCGTGTAAATCATCATTTCTCTTCAACAAGCTATTAGTCTTTCTGTCTTCGTTTCTCGAATCTTCATATCTTCTTTTCTTACACTTACTTTATTGAAGTTTCAATCTTCTTACCATAACATCCAAAATAATTAAAGCCTCTCCAATGGCTCAGATTTCAAATTGTTTTTTTGAAACTACTGTTATCACCTTATAATTTTTTGACATTTGTTAACCAATCTTTACAACCAGTTAAATAAGTTGATTCACCAGGATCGATGTACCAGTTATCCATACAGAAAGAACCATAGTCATAGTGTCTCTAGTGTTATAATTAATGGCTTGAAATGTTCTGGTAGACTAATGAAGATTAGAGTAGCAAAAACACCTTCCTTTATTTCACTGTCGATTCCCTTGAGTTGCTCACTTTTCATTTCTTGATTTAAATCATTCATTTCTTTACAGTTAGCATAACGAATCAAAACTAACGTTTCTGTTAAAGATGCAATTCTTAAGCCTTAGAATTCATAAATTTTCTTCAGCCTGTCTTAAACTTCTTTTCCAGTTTTCAGTTCTCTAATTTTCGTGAATATATGTGATTTGACACCAAAGACAATTGCTACCAAAACCTTTATCTCTAGCTTTTTATCCTTTTTCCCATCCACATAATCCATCAGTTCAGAATTAATTAAATGAATTTTCATTGCATACTTCCAATCCAAGTAGCTGCTAATTCCTTCAAGCTTTTGGCAGATGAAAGATGTTGCCATTTTTACTGATACCAGTAGCACTTTTCTACAAATTTCGTTAGATAAATGCAGATACTGGGTCCATAACCAGTTGTTAATTAGAAGAAACTCAAATTTTAATTTTTTATTTATCACACTGACGAAACCAACTACAAACACATATTTTTACATCGGCTACTAATATGACAACAACTTAACTTAACACAAATTAGAAATTTGATTTACGTAAAATTTCCAAAGCTACTCCTATATTGCTCCCAAAAATGATATTTGAAATTTCCATTCCAGCAGTCAGAATCCGCTGACATAAATAGCCTTAAGTTCAGTTCTTGAAAAGCCACGTTAATCTAGAGAATTTTTTGTTTAAAATCATTTACGTATTTCACCAAGAAGTCAATTATTTGCACCATGTATCTTTTTTATCAAAAATTGCTTAATACTGGTCTCCGTTGGAGAGGAATACAAAGTGCCATTTTTAGCCAAAGTAATTTTGCAAATAATTTTTATCGTCGATGCTAAAAATTAATATTCTCTCCGTCATTTTAAAAATTTGCTCTAATATCTTAGTAAAACTTCGGAAAGAGTATGGCCGTAAAAGCGCAATTTTGCTTTACACTGTATGCTAGAGGTAAAAGTACATCTCCGTAATTATTTTTAAAGCTATTTGCAGAAAGAGCACATAAAAAGTAAATGTTCTAGTCAGAATGAAATCCCATAATAACTATAAGTTCTCGGCAAGACATTTTCAACTTTGCCGTCTCCTCGAAGCTCATTCTCAAATAATAGTTTTATAAAGTCGAAGATTGGACGGTAGAAAAATTCGTTCGAATTAAAAATCAAGTCTTTGTGTTTACTTTCAGTGCATATACGGCTGCTACGTCCATTCAGCGATCTTGCCGACGTTTCATCGGAGGTGCTATTGGCTACTTCAGGTCAGTTTAGCACTAGTGGTCGTTTCGCACAACTAACAAGTAATTTTTGCAGAACCCTGATATAGTTCTAGTCCATTATTTGAACGTCCCGTACCCGGACGACAACAAACTAGCCGTGATAACCCCAAGTTTGGCTCTATGGGCCGACAAGAAAGAATGGACGAAAGACGAACTCGTCTCCCAATTAAAACCAATGTTTTTCAGCGAAGACGAACCCGACCTGAACAACGAATTAGAAATATCGGTAAATCGAGCCTCGAATTCAGTGTAATATTTTAGTAGAATTTCAAATTGCAGACTGCTGAGACTGTGGAAGCCATCGTTAGTCAATTAATGGAAAAACAACGCGTCGCAAGGCAAGCCGCTCTAGTCAAACAGTTAGAATGCGGTTGTCCCGACTCTACTTGCGCCGATGGCAAAAGCTGTTCGCATCCAATGCGACGCATAACGTCGGCTAAAGACGTCTCGTCGCCTCTTCCGAGCTCCAGTTCGAATTCCAGGTAGGGTTGGCACAATTTTTATATCGCACTTTTTCTTAAATTTTGCCTCTAAATCAGGCATTTTCAGTTTGAAGGGTTAGTTTTTAACATCCTTCCTTAGGATGTAGCATATTCATTAAGTCGTAAAGCTTATAACGATGATATCTAAAAAAAATTTTTGTCTTTGTTACTATCAATAAGTTAGGCAACGACTGGAATCGATTGACTTACATCAAGGGATTTATTACTACCAACATCTAGTTGGTAGCTATCAGAGGAAAAAAATCTTAGCGCACTTAAAACCTTTTAAATGTAATCCTATTTGAAATATTTTTTAATAATTATTATTATTTATTATTATTAATTATTATTTATTGTATTTTTAATGGGCTGTTTCCAAGTTGGGTTTCAACCGACGCAAGTCGGTATTGTTATGGCAACGGCGCAAATCTAGCTATGTCATTCGTTGCTGCTTTGCAACTGCGACTCGCGCAACTTTACGACCGGCGCAAATCGGTATTGTTATACCAACGGTGTAAATCTAGCAACGTCATTCGTTGTTATTATGCATAGAAGCAACGAATGACATTGCTAGATTTGCGTCGTTGCTATAACAATACCGATTTGCGTCGGTTGTAAGTCACCTTAAAAACGTATTTTATCCACGCAAAAATGTTTAATATTCATAAGTGGATAAAATGCGACTAAAACACGAATGCAATACAACGTTTTATTCACAATTACTACATTAACAAAATGGAATTAACTGAAGTTAAATTAAAAATATTCTTATTCCTAAAATGAAACTTTGAAGGCTTTATCTGACTAGTTGCTATGGCACTAGTGGGATAAAGTCACTTTATTTAATTTTACTTTTTACTTTATATAGATAAAACTCCAATTATAATGTGTTTGTAGAAAAAAATAATAATTAATAAGCACTTGGACTTGCTAAACATAATTTCCTTAACAAAAACAACTTAATATATAAACATAAAAGTAAATAGTAGGTAAATAGGTGAACAAATGAAATGAGATGTATGAAAGTTGTACTCTACTAAACATAAGAAAAATTACTTGAAAAACAGAAAAAAAAACAAAAAGCAAACGTAGTGTTGGAAAAACAATTATAAACGACAAAAAAAGCTTTTATTTTATTACGAAAATTGTTCAAAGTTTTTCGTTAAATAAAAGCCAGGAATTGTATAACTTGAATTTATTGTAGGAGAGGAGTCTTTGCGATAGTTGTGTTTGAACTTGAATTATCAGATATGTGAAGCCGGAATGAGCATTTTATAAGTAAACACTGGCAAAAATTAATTATTATTATATACAGGGTGTATCACAAATCGTGTGTTAATTTTACCACGTAATAAAACTCATCGAACACAACGTTTTGTAAAATTCTTATTTATTATTGTCATTGTTTTCCTTTCTCCTTTTCAGTGCTTATCCCTTCACGATTTTTTTTAACTCGCAGCAGGCGTGGATATGTTTTTGTGTTAGGTTGGCCTGTCAGGTGCTGTCTTTATGACGTTCTCTTTTCAAAAATTCGCTGTGTTGTCAGTTCTACTGCTTGTTAATTTGAAATGCCCAAAGTAATTTCTGTTGATTATTAAAAAAAGCTTTGAAAGATAGAAGAAAGATCGGACTTTTTTATCTACCGATAATGAGTAGTATAACAAAACAATAAATAATGTATTTCATTATTTATTAAAAAACAAAGCATAGTGACACCATATCCTGGTTGGCATCAGTTATAACTTAATAAATTTCTTATGACAACTCACAATACTGCCAAATAAAATGTCAGATTTTCATGGATAGTCAGAATTTGAAACAATCGTAAACGGTGTATAATAATTAGTTTTCATTCATGGCAGTAATTTTCATTGTGGTTTTAAATTGTTTAAATTGCCCGTCTTTATCACAACGAAAATAGTTCGGCACCGTTATTCTTGTACCCATATAGGCGGGTACACGTTTCAATACATTATCTTTTTTTAATTTTAAGTGAATTTGCGAAATTTTGATTAAAAAATTACACATAGAAAATATGTTTTATGTGTTGAGCTCTATTACCTGTTAAAATTAACACACGTATTTTTGATACCTGTACCTGTATTTGGTCTACAGGCACTACCGCAGCCAACCAAGTCCTTTAATATTTTTGCAAGATATAGCCATTTTTTTATTTATAAATAAAACGAAAACACAAATTTTGTATTTTTGTAACTGGTATTTAGATCAGCAAACTAAACATGCATAACAATAAATAGTATGACCACACTGAAGGTTGGAATTACCAATGATTCTCAAAAAAGGCAAAAAAACCTCTTTACATAATGTGTCTATCATGAAATAATCTGTAGGTACTTACGCGAGCTTCTATGTTCAAATCGTTAAGTCTATAACTACGCTTTCATTAACAGTTCTAAAACTAAAAAACTAAAAGTTTTGGCAGTCGAAACATTTTTAAGAAGCGAATTTGCCTTAAATCGAATGAATTTTTGGAATTCTTATTATTTTCTAATGAGTGTATTAGTAGGTTTTCGATATCTAATGCAAAGAACGTTTAACCATAACTTCAAAGAAACAGAATATAATTTTAATGTAAGACCTCAATGCTCGCACTTTAGCGAATGATCTGTTGCGAATACGTTAAATAATGAAGGGTCAAAAATTGACGACTTAGATCTTCATCGACTTCGCTTTATAGCGAAAGCGTTCTAAATCGTAAAGAGTCCAAAATTGACTCTTTGCCAATCTTAATTCCAGGCCTCCAAGTAGTGCCGACAACAACAATCAAGTCTCTTCGACGACGGGTTCCGGATCAATGCTACTGAACAACAATTCGCCTCGTGTTTATTCGCGCGAATCGCGTAACCAGAATTGTTCAAGTTCGGGCAACACACCACCATTGGTTCTAAGTTTGAGTCAGATTCAAGGCGGGGGCGGATTACTAATCTTGAACAGTAGTAACTCAACAAGTCCAAACAACACGAATCAGAATCTTGTGACTCCGGTCAGTGTTGCGAATTTCGTTCGCAGCGGCAAAAACGAGCAGCGAAATGGCCATTTGGTCTTGAAACAGGAAGTTATGGATACGAATCCGTCTTCGTGTTGTCACCCTTCTTCCAAAGACAAGATGAATCAAAAGATGGAAGTGAATGACCGGCAGGTGTTCGAAGGGATCTCGTATGGCAGGCACCATCAGACGGAGGTGGTCATGTCAAGCGCCCCTTCGACACCTTCCAAGCACATGGATACGAGCCATGAGGAGGTTATCGAGGATTACAAGCACCACAATTTTGGCGAAACTGTTGTTCTTCTGGGGACGGATTCGAGCGGGTCTTTGGTCAGTAAAAGCGACGGTTCTTCCATAATCAACGGTGGTTTTTTTAACGAAACGCTCGACTTGTCGCAAGAGGACATCCAGAGGACTCTCTCGGCCAATATGCCATTGTGTTCAAGTGAATTAAACGGACATCAGCGCCACAACTCCGAACCCAATCCTCCCAACCGGCCGGCGAAGCAAAGTGCACCCCAGAACATGACGCAGGAGATCAACCCGATGGACTTTATCGACAGTTGCGACGTGGTGGTGTCGCCGACGCACGTGGTCGACGATGATGTGTTTGTCAATTTGGACGCCTTCGACATGCTGGGCGAATTCCCGGACTTGGAGGGCTTGGATTCGGGTCAAGCTGCGCTTTTAGATGTTCATCCGTCCGAAAACCGACACGAGAAGGCCCACGCTGAACACCCGTCGAACAATTCGATGGAAGGCTCGGCGAAGATCACCGATTATTCGCCGGAATGGGCGTACCCGGAGGGCGGTGTCAAGGTTCTAGTGACGGGACCGTGGCATTCGTCGGGGCCCTACACGGTGCTCTTCGATACATTCCCCGTTCCCACAACATTAGTACAAAGTGGGGTGTTGCGGTGCTATTGTCCAGGTGGGTGTTTTAAAAATTTTTAATTTGTTTTTTCATAGGTAAAAAATTTAAACGCTAGGTTGTTTCATTAAAAACTAAGTACACTTCCTAAGTAACATGAGATCGAAAATGTACTCAATTAGAGCAAGCCTTGAAAGTGGAATGTACTCTCTTCCAACTGAAATAGTGAAGATTGACTAAAATAATACATCATACAACAATACAACTGAGGACAAGATGATGATTAGTCTGCACTAAAATGTAAATTAGGGTTTTCACGGGTAAAGATGTTTATTGCTCACTTCTTACACTTTTATAAACAGATGTTGCAATACGCCGGTACTGAGTGAAACCCTAATTTGCATTTTACTGCAGACTATCCTAAGCTGCATTGTTGTGTTATATATGATTTTAGTCAATCTTCACTATTTCGATTGGAAGACAGTAACTTTACCTACATCTTATGCTGTGTAAAACCACCATAAGACAGTATTATCTCAAAAGTGCAGCCATAAATAAACGGCGAAATTGTGGCTAAAGGTTCCACAGGCACAGATTGCTCTAATTCAGAACAATTTCGATCTCATGGTATAAACGCTAGGTAAAATAATAATCTCTAGGTGAAAATAATAATTATTGCTAAGTAAAAATACCAAATTCTCGGTAAAAAATAGTAAAGACCAGGCAAAAATAATAATTAAAATTAACGCACCATTCAATTACTGTTTTGTAATATTTTGTTACTATCTTATGTGAAATGATCCGCAAAATGATTCCCAATCTTTTCCCAACAGTTTTTTAGTTATAATTGTTTTTTAATTTTACTTATTTTTGCATTATGAGCGATTTGCGAGAAAACTATTAGTCGGAGAACAATGACCTTTTTTAGAGAAAAATAGATAATCAAAAGAGCTTTCCAAAGCCTTATGGGATTATCTCTAAGAATTGTGGAGTTATTGCATGATAAATACAATTTATAAGATACAATTACAGCGAAACTATAACTGTTACAACAAAACGGTTTGTTCCTTCATAATAGCAGATTAAAATCTATACAATAAAACTGTTTTTTTTTTAATTTTGAATTTTTGGCAGAAAATAATAAGAATTTTTTTATTTATTTCCCCAGTTACGGCAAAACTATTCGAAAAAGTGAAACTATTTTGATTTTATCTTATGTAAGGTAATCCGAAAAATCGATTAGCTTTAAGGAAATTGCCAAATTGTCAATAGTTTTTTGATTATAATTTTTTTCTAATTTTACCTTTTTTTGTATTCATGAGCAATTTGCGAGGAAACTACTAGCCGGAGAGCAATAACCTTTTTTGAAAAAGGTAGATATTGAAAACAGTTTTCCAAAAATATTAAGTTTTATAAAGTTCTCTAATGGTTCGGGAGTTAATACTTAACTCTTAAGCATAATAATTTTAGAGTAGATCTATCTCCCTTACAAACAAAATTGAGCAGAAAAAAGCCTACACAAAAAAAAGAAATTTGAACATCTGTCAAGAACTTACTAATAAGGGGTATTTTCACTTAGTGCCTTCAGTAAAACTTGCGACCTAATTTCATTCTGGTCTAGTTCTTCGCAGCTTTGAACCAATGCTTTCGTCTTTCAAGTTATTTGGTTGATTTGGAAAGATTCTCATCCTTATAATTAGTATGTTCCATATGTGCCCAATTAAAGAGTTCAAATCTACACTGTGTGCTGGCTACGCCATAGTGGCAATTTCAACCCCCTCAAGATAAGTCCGCACAATGCCAGCAGTGTGTAGTCTGGCGTTATGTAGCATAAGCAGAGATGATTTGTTATATAATATAAATGACGATAATATAAATGACGCAAGCGGTACTACATGGCCTTCCAGAATCTCTGTAACGTATCTTTCTGCAGCAAGATTCCCATTGTTTACAACAAGCTTCCTCTGCATAATTAAAGAGATTCCTTTCTAGACTTTTATCGCGCCTCCTCCAAATTACGCAGTATTTAAGGAAATGTATTGACTCTTTTGTTTTGAGACATCCCTCGCAAAATTTTCATAGTTAATATTGGACCTAATGCGGAGCTTCAAATCCTCTTTTCTCAATCTTTGGCCAATGGTTGCAGTACTTATATCGAGTCTTGATTTTTTGCCATTACATTTCATTTACGTAACGCTGAAAATGTTAGAAAACGATCTTAGACAGGAGTTGTTGCTCGATTTCTGCTATGACCACGTCTTCAAATAAGGTAACCTGTATCTATCTCTTTATCTTTACATCATTCTTGAAATGAATTCTTGAACGAGACACCAAATCTCTTAATTGTACTTCGATAACACCATTCTTTTTCTTTTACCTCTTAAATACATTTATTCCTTTTCAGACGTTTTGTTTGTCGTGGCATATGGTTTAAAGATAAACTTGACCACTGAGCTCCCTTAAAAAACTGTTATTAAAAGACGTTTTTAATGCAATCAATATTTTTTTCCGTCTTCTTACTGCAGAAGGTAATGGAACACAAAATTTTCGATTAAGTAGTGACATTTTGACGAGATTATATGATAAAACACTATTATATAAGAGAGCATATTAAGCTAAATAGTAAGTATTTTTAAAAGTTTCAGTTTGGTGCGTTAATATCTTGGAACAGTGTGTACTTTTTTTTAATACTAAGCTTTCTACCAACCATTTACGAGTAGATTATTATACTTAGCAGAAAATAATGACTATTATTTACCTATGTAATTTATTAGTATTCTTTTTTTAATGTGGTTGTAGCTCACGAGGCCGGATTGGCGACATTGCAAGTAGCGTGTGATGGTTATGTGATTTCCAATTCTGTGATATTCGAATACAAGCTACCACCCAGGGAAGAGCAGGTTGCTGCTCCGGAACCGAAAATCGAAAGATCCAATGATAATTTACTCAAATTTACGCTTTTACAAAGGTTAGAAGCGATGGATGACAGGCTGCAGATTAAACAAGAACCGACCGATGGCTCCGATTGCGTAAGAATTATTTTTTTAATAATGCACATGTCATTTATTACGATTCATTTATTTTATATCTAACGCAACTTTTCTGTAGTTTTTTCTGTACTACGTTTTATTTTCATTACTTTTGCAAAAATACTTTTTATTTTATTACATTACTTTTGCAAAAATAAAAAGATGTCTCACGGGATGACTCTATTCAAGAGATTTTGAGAAAGCAATAAAATTTGTAAAATCACAAGAAGATCATTTTTACAGTTACAGGCTCTTTTTCCTGTAAAAACACCTAATGGCAAGTGACACTTGAGAAAATAATGTTGTTGTGAAGATATTTTGAGAAAACAAGATAATAATTCATTAAACCCTAAGATGTGATGATTGGTTCACTATTTTTACACTTTTTAAAAAGCTTTATTTTTTGCAAAAATCAAGAAAATTTTCAATCTTGAGACATCGGCAACTGTCACAAAAATTTCTCAATCGATAAAAATAACAATTTCTGTTTAAAACGGCAAAAAAGGCTAATTACAAAAACGCTGACGCCACTCATTTTTTAAATTGAATTCGTTCTTCAAGGCTGGTCTTATGAAACTTGTTTTTTTAATATACTATTGTGCTGCCAAAATATTTTATAAAAACAAAAAAACGTATTATTAAGGCCTTAAGAAGTGATTGTAGTTTAATATTTTTTGTAAAAGTTTTTTTGAATTGGCATGTTACATTAGTAAATAAAATAATTTTCTAATTTATGTTCACTCTCGTGTTGTAATCTATGAATTATTGTTCGACGTTTCTTTGGAATTTTCTGTTAAATTTGTCGTAATATGAAAAAATACATACCTGTCTTGCTATGATTTGTTCATAGACATCAAATAAAAAAAATATTGTTTAAAAAACAATAAACAACACAAATTACCGGTAATTTGTTGAGTACTGTTTTAATTTGCTTTGTTAATATGATTGAAGTTAAAAGTTTTTATTGTAATTTTGAAACATCAAAATTCATCTCCATTATTACTTACACCGTGCGATTTTCTAAAATTTTAATCTAGTTATCCATGACAGTTACTTTAACTCAGTGTCCGTTACGGAAATAAGATTCCAACATAATTTTTTTATTTACTTTGGTGAACATTTTGGACATATTGACAGATAAAGCGATGCTGAACTTATTTACTCAATACGTTTCACTGCCGGTGTAATTATCATGGATAACTAGATCAAAATTTTGAAAAATCGCTTGGTATTTGTTAATTATTTGTAGTTTGTTAATAAATTAATAAAGCAAATGTAAGAGATGAAAATCAGAAACATAATGAATGGAAACAAATTCTTATGTCAAATTTGAATTTAAAAAAATTCAAATTAAGCAGATCAGGAGTTTGAATAGCCTTAAAATTATTCGGCACACATGAGAAAATTCTGTAAATTACCTGTTTATTTCCGGAAGCAGGATAAGTACAGTAAGCAAAAATTATAAAAAAATATGTGCTGTATAACTTTGACATTATTGCAACTTGTAGGTAACATTAATTGTTAAGCTTATTAAAATTCATTTATAAATTAGCCGTAAGTTTACTTTCAAGGACCACATTTCTCACCGTTATTGTAACCGGATTCCTTCCTCATGTTTGGCGAAAGAGGAAGCCTGACTACACTCTCTTAATTTACTCGAATTTACACAAAACAAAAGATTTAGTGAATTTTCATAAACAGTTCGGTGGCTTCGTGCCAGTCCAACTTTGAAAGAAACAAAACGACACTTCTTAAATGCATTCCGCTTCATTTATTTATTAAGCGGCGTTCGTTTTTATAATTCTAGGTCGAAGACACGGCTCTCTTCTGTCAAGCCAACTTCGAGGACCGCCTTGTCGGTTTTTGCCAAAATATGACATCGCGAATATGGAGCCAAGGCGAAGAATTGAGCGTTTCGTGGTTCGCCAGCCATCGAGGCATGACCTTACTACATCTAGCGGCATCTTTGGGTTACTCGCGCTTGGTGTGCGCTCTGCTCCACTGGCGGGCGGAAAACTCCTCGTTACTGCTCGAGACCGAAGTCGACGCTTTGAGCCAAGACGAGGACGGTTACACCCCTTTGGTAAGTCGTTTTTATCACTCTAGGGCGCGAAATGACAAAGAAATGCCGTAGATGTGGGCCTGCGCTCGCGGCCACACCGAAACGGCCATAATGCTCTACAAGTGGAACCACACGGCCCTCAACATGAAGAATACGTCCAATCAAACGGCCCTCGAGTGCGCCAAAAGCAACAATCATAACGAATTAGTCAAAGAATTGGAGAAGTTGGAATTGAGACGTGATAAAGCAAACATGATGTTGCATAATAGTTTTTCGACGGAATCGCCGACGGTTATTTCGCCGGCGAGTTCGGTGGCGTCGCTCAATTCGAGCAAATCGCACGATGGGGTTTTTCTAAGACCGGGCGCCGTCACAAGGAGCGAATCTCAAAAGTACAAAATGTTGAATATCGATCTCGACTCGGATAATATCATCGGAAGCAAGCCGAGTCCGCTGTTATCAGATTCTTCGGCGAGTACGAGAGGAAGCAACGGACAAAAATTGATAAAGAGGCCGTCGATTGATAGCGGCATTCATATGAGTTGCGGGAGCTCGGAAAGTACAAAGTCGAAAAACTCCAGACTTTTCAGCTCAAGATTGTCAAAGTATTGGGTTTAGTAGGTGTAGGGTGTTTCCACAGGGTTCCAAAATTTTACCAAAAAAATAAGTTATAACTACGTAGAACTACTAGGAGGCGAAACAAAATACTAAAATAAAAATGCTATCGATACGTGTAAAGAAATACATGGTGTTCCATTTGAAAAAAATGAGTTATTCAACTTTTTGCGTTTTGACAGACCTTGTACATTATCTGCGTGTTTCAATTAAAAGTCGGCTATTGCTAAAACTACAGAATATTTTAAGTTTTTCTATTGCAAATTTTTCGGCGACTTCGCAGTAATTTTGCAAAAATTGGTCTTTTTTTATAACGAAAAATTGAATAATCCCGAAACGAAAAGAGATAGACCCATAATAATATATATAAAGTCACATTATTTTTGTGTAGAATCGAATTATGCAAAAATATATAAGGTGTTCCATTTAAAAAATATAACTTCAGTTTAGCACCCTAAATATTTTTAGTTTGTGGACTTTAAGTCGATCTATCGGACAGTGAAAAAAACGGCATGGCAATATTTCAAATAATAAAAAAGTTACAAACGGATTACGCACCCCTGCGTAAACCTATATACTCGTATGAGCCGTCTAAATGCAAAACTCACTCTTTGACTATCAGTTAGTTTTGAAATATTTGCGAGAAACTTTTGTAAAGTTGTAATAACATTTGAAGGACAATTTTCTTTAAGTGAGTTTATTGTTAGTGTAAAAATTGAATCGCATAACCTGTACAAGTTTTGCTTATTATCTCGCCCGTTGGGTGAGTTTTGCATCTGTTTTAAGTAAATCTTTGTCATAATCTAAATCCTTACTTAGTTACAACAAATCGAAATAAATAAAAACAATCAAAAAAATCATTAATTAGCTGCAAGTTAAAGTAGCACAATTATGTTGAAACAAAATTCCTTTTTAAATTATCAACTCAGTAACAACTGTAAGAAAATTGGTTCCAAAAGCAAAGAGTTAATTTTGCACCCGAAGTGTCAAACCGAACAGTGAGTTTTGTGCCAAACTTGAAACTTTTGTATAGTTTTTCTGTATTAAAGAGTGAATTCTTAAAAAAAAATAATTGAGTGTGAAATATTTTTTTAAATACTAAATATGACAGCGCGCAAAGGTATTTTTCGAGTTTTTGGCAAAGAGTGAGTTTTGCATTTAGACGGCTCATTTAATCGTGAGCACAGTAACAGCATGTGTTTCCTAATTTTTCGAATGCTAGTGTTCTTTGCAATTGGGGCAAAATCCCCTTCAGGTGTCCCAATTACAACGCCTATGACACGTGGGAAACTATCAGCCCAGAGGTACGAACAAATAACGACACTTACCTTACATTAAAAAAGGTGTCGTGACTATTGCGCAATTCAGGAAATTTGCTGTTTGACCACATTTTTGCACCAAGCACTCGTACTAGTCTTGGGGTAACAATGTTCGCATTATTTTTATTGGAAGATTTTTACGACACAAGGCACGGTACCAAGTTCAGACACAACCCCGCAAAGGCACACTAACATACTGGCCTTATCAATTAGTAAGCGGCGATAAAAAAGGGTAGACAAATCGTAGACAATGACAAATCGTCTTTTTTGTAAAGATTTTTTTGTCGAAACTCACCTTGTTTGTTTCCACAATTTTATCTCAGTGGCGTGCCGTAGAATTTTGACTAAATTTCAAACACATTTAATTCATTAATAACATTGAAGTGGAAACTTTCCAATCCACCTTTGTAACCCTTTTGTATCAAGGAGTTACGCCTTTTAATATGTGTAGTGAATTCAATTTCATTCTATATTTCCTGCAAAAACTCCACGAGACTATTCTCTGTCTTTAACAGCTTAGGTCCCAAAATATAAGTCGAATAGTAAAAGTTTTTTTTAATCAACAAGTTAGTAAAAATTTGCTTGAATAACGTGATGCAAATTTGTTAGGTTGGTTCCCAATCCTAGTTTTTGTTAGTGCCCTACTTGATAGTACATAATTCACTGTCCAATATTAACAGACAATACAAGCATTTTTGTACAAGCCCATGGACAATAATAAGCAGTGAAACGAGCCATTTTGTTTCTAGAGTGATCTTAACATAATGACTACCTAACATCCTATCATTGGGCAACAAATTTTTAAAACACGCTGTATATTATTCATCTACATCACCTAATTATTTATTTCCTCATACTATTCTATGATATTTCAGAAATTAGTTACAATACAAACCTGTTTTTTTAATGAAATACTCTATATTTCATTGCATTTTTGGACGTGCCGTTTAATACTGATAAATTGATGATTTTGTACTAAACTTTTATTGATCTATTTTGGTTAGTTTATTTATTTACTTGTTTATTTTTTTATTATTTTGTCGTTGAAAACGATGAATCTAAAATCTTTTAAGCTTAACTTAAAACTGCAATATTTCTTAGCGAATTCCATTTAAGAAAGCAAAAAAGTAAAGAAGTTAAAATTTGAATAACTTAAGAAACTAAATGGAAAACCTAAATGATTAAATTGTATTTCTAAAAATACAAAATTTTAAATGTTTTAATGGTCAGTTTACAGAAAATTTAATTAATTTTAAATGAAATTAATCGTATAATTAATCGTGAATTTAAATTTAAAGTAGTTAGTGTCTAAAATCATTTTCTTAAGATTTTTTTTTAATTGTAATAAAAACTTGACCGTCTAGTTTCGTAGATATTCAATTTTAAAAATTGAATATTTGACTCTCTTTTACATTGCGACAAATGGAGAATCAGATTTATTACGGTTTTTTTTTTTGGATTAAACAAGCAAACCCTTCTTAAGATTTTACTAAAAAACTAAATCAACATTTAGCAACATCTAATAAGTATTTTAAAGAAAAAAAACTGGGGGTTACCGTCCAAATTTAGGAGTTATTAATTAATGAACGATGAAAAATTTGTCTCTGGTTAATCCAGTGATACTCTAAAATAGAACAGGCAACACAAATTTCACTTTTTTACTAAAACTTCAGTTGAATTTTTATGTTTAAAGTTAAAAATCGCTTTTGAAACCAGTAAGAGTAAGTTACTAGAATGACAGTCTTTTAGTGGCAAAAATTACATTTACAATTTTTAATTTAATTTATTTAACTTTTAAGGGACGACATCTTCGCTTTTTCAACTCCTCAACTGAGAAATTCTGTATAAGAATATTAATGCACTAAAATTCATACTTTCTTCTTTTAAGCTGCATCAATTCAACATTTTTGTTAGTTGTGGTGTACGGTATCTTATATTTGTTTAAAAAGAGTGTATCTTAGTCAAAAAAATCCAAATATTTCATAAACTATTATAAGCAACATCGAACAATAAAAAATTAGCTTAAATTAAAATTATTAATATTAAAACTTATGTCCAAAATGGGAAAGACATGCAATAATTCATTAAAAAAATCTATTTTTTAAACATCCTGCGTTATCTTTTTCTTTTACTTCAGGGTGAGTCTGCTAATATTAATAAACTAAATAAACTAATCATCATACGAAAATTAGTGTCTGCTATTAACTGTGTACCTCATTTTCGTATCTAAGCATGTGCATTTTTTAAGAATTTTTCAACAACTCCTTATAATAAAATTTTAAATTCGCAATTAATTTGATTTTTCCGAAGTAAATAGCAACTAAATTTAATTGAACACCCAGAATTAATTAACTATTTCATATTAAAGTTTGGATTAAATGCGAATTAGAATTTGGTTACAGTTAAATAAGGGGTGCACAATTTTTTCGTGTAATTCTTGTACAAATCAGTATTAATTTATTAATTTTGATAAATATGAGGAAGCATAGAAAGATTCTGAAAAAAATCACTTAAATATCGAAAAAAATAAAGAAATAATGTAAAATACGGAATAAAAATATACTTTTAGCAGGCTCACCCTGTAATAAAGAACTTAATGCTCTGTTGTCTTTTTTTTGTTTTTTTCTTAGCAGACCGTTTTTTTATTTTCGTGCTCTTAATACTTAAATGATCTTGAAACAAGTTCGCTATCTGGAGCCGTTAATGAAACTAACAAAACGGGGAGTTTTTATTTAACTTTGTGTCGTATCCTACTGTTTCATAATCAAAACTATAACTGTCTAAAAATAGTCAACTAATTAAAAAAATACCACATAGGTAATACAATAATTGAAGGTTGAAACAGAGAAATAATGTAAAACAGTCGTTCTTCAGACACTTAATTTGGTAAAATTTTGGATTATTTCCCTATGGAAACACCCTGTATTTTGCAGATCGATACAGTTCTCGATTTTAGGTTCGACCGCAGCATGTCTTTGCCTCTGTCAACGCGCGAGAACTCGTTCGACAGCGAGCCGCCAGAGTCCGGTCGCCGAATGGATTTTGCGTTATGTAAGTGGCTGATTGATGAATTTGCATTGTTTTCTTTTAAATTTTGCGCTTTAATTTTTCGGCCAAGGTAAGTGCTTAGTGTGAAAAGGAAAAATCAAACTTTGTGCATGCCCTCCATCTTGGTTTTATCGACATACCAAGTTTTTGATTTTTGCTTTTGAAACGCTTTTGATGTCGTTTAAAAATAATTATTGTCGCAATTAAATAAGAAACGAATTGAAAAGCAATGAACTGAGACTGGTGTAAACTATTATATCTCGTGCACTGACTTATGATTTTGTTAGGCGAGATAGGGAGTGGACCGAGAAGCAGTAGTCCCCTGATTGATGTGGAAGCGGTCTCTGATGACGAAAGTGACATCCACAACAGTACTGTAGGTCAGTGCAATGATGGTCTTTGTTGTCTATCGGTGTTGTTTCACTGTTTAATGTTTCTTGTTCTTAATAGTTGTCCGTATAATGACGTTTTTAGCTAGTATTTCTGCACTAACTGTCCTAAAACTTAACGTCAAAAAATGGTCTCTAATTCAAAACAGGCTAAGTTGGAAAAACTACTCGAAATCAAACTAAATATCATTAAAACGCTTCGCCGCTTGCTTGCTGTGTTTGCATGTACGTTTTCTTTTCTTTGATAAATTTTTAATCATTAAAATAACATGTTTCTCACCTAGTGCTTAACTCTAACCCGTAACGTATAATCTTGATAATTCAATTAGCTACATTTTTTCACACAACTTTGTAACGTTTAATTACAATTGATTTAATTACAATACAACACCTACGCTTTCTAGTACGATTGTTTTATCGTCATGCTACATTATAATTCATTCGAATCGTACAGAACACATTTTTTTCACCCACTCATTTCTAATTCAAAAGTAATTCGAAGTTGTTCGACAAAAAATAAAGTTTTCCCTCTTCCATAATAAATTTTTACGAAGTTTTTCCTACAGCTATATTAAAATTATCCAGGTTATACTTACGTCAGTGTTTTACCGTGTGATAAAATATTTTTTATAGTAGATTACAAAACTTTTAATACATGCAGCTGTCGCGCTTTCAATTTTCTTACTCTCGTAGACGCAGTTGAATTATTTAAACAACTAAAAAGTCACTAAAAAAACAAATCTAACATTTTTAACCATTTGTTATAAATAAGAAAGGCATGTAATATACAGGCCAAGTCTACTAAAGTATATGTTTACTATATCTTGAAAACTAATAATTAAAAATTAATTAAAAAATTAAAAATTCAAATGAACCAAAGTATTTAATTGTACTTGCTGATTTCTTTGTGATTATTAGTTTTTCAGATTAAAAAAATATCTCCTTTCAGTAGAATCACCTCGTATCCTTGTATATGCTTGTTTTTTTTAACAAAATATTTTACACTAAACTGAAAAGTAAATAAAATCGAATATTTTTATGGTTTTTAATAATACGAGTCGAAAACACAAGCTCAAAGTTTGAGAGCTGTTGTTATGCAACGAGCATATGCGAGTTACATACCTAGACACCCGAGAACTTTAAGAGTTTTCGTATAAGTGGTATTCAAAAATTTTTTTGTTGGAACATTTTAATTTAAAACACGTTTCTATGGGAAGCGTGTTTTAAAATAGTAAAAACATTAATTTAAAACACGTTGCTATGGGAAGCGTGTTTTAAAATAGTGAAAACATTAATTTAAAACATATTGCTATGGGAAACGTGTTTTAAAATAGTGTTTACAATCTAGTATTCAGATATTAAAAAGAAGGCTTAAAGTGTTACCAACAAAAAAAAAACATTTTTGTGAAACAGTAAAACTTTCACAAACTTTGTTTGTTTGTGAAATAAGCCTTAGATCTAAAAAAAAAAACAAATAGCTTTTAATTTACATTGAGTAAAGTATTAGTGTTTGTGGGACTGAAATAGTTCATAAGATAAAACTCTGCTGAAAGCTGCTTAAAAGTTTTGTTCGAACTTGTCGCTTTGCATTTCTCATTAGAAACCAGCTAGAAGTGAAACTTAATAATTTTAATTTTTTGTCCCAAAACTGGTCACAATTTTATTTTGAATAATTGTTTTTAATCACAGGGGAGCAAGACGCCCGCGTATTGACCCTCGCCGAACAAATCATCGCCGCAATGCCCGACAGAATCAAGGTACTAGAATCTAAGCAGAATCGAATTTTCGCTCAGATAGATAATTTCAGAACGAGAGCGAAGACATGCTCCTAGACACAAGTCCTGGCCCTCCCGAACCCAACGACACTTTATCAGACGTTTTCATGGAACCTCTATTGGATCAATCGTCGTCAAGTTTCGAGTCAAACGAATTCAACTTTGAGTTCTCCGACCACAACTATCGGTAAGACATTTTCAGTGTCGGAGTGCGGATTATGGGCACATTTCAAATCAAATCAATTTACGAGTATTATGAGCCAAGTATACAGCTTTATTCTTAAATAGTAAAAAAAAATAGTAAAAAAAATCTTTATGTAACCATTTTCTAAATAAAAGTTATTCTAAAGATACTGATGTGTTCGTAAGTAGTATTAACACAGTTAGAAATTTTTTTTTTTGATCCGTCAAATTTATATTATAATTTGATAAAAAACATATATGAAAAGAACAGTTACCTACAATAAATAAACATTAAAAAACATCAAACTTGTTTAAAAAGCGTTAAATGTTAAGATATGTTTGAATGAATAGAAACAATGTTCTAATCAAATAATGTGAATACAGTATTCTCTTAAATTGTGATGGAGATCTGATTTCTATAACACCTGGAGGATGGTTATTAAAATTTTTTTTTGGTTGATACAAGAGGGCCACTGTCTGTAATTTTGAGACAATGTGCTGGCATAACTAAATCTCTAATATGTCTTGTATTAAACGTGTGGTAATTTAAATGTTTTTAAGAGGCCGCGGTTTTTTTAATATGGCATGCAATTTTGTAGATGTTAAAAGATAGTAATGGAAGGATTTTTAAGAATTTAAAAATTGGTTTACAAGAACCGAGTGGGCGAGCTCCTATTAAACTTTGGACAATCATTTTTTTATATTGTGAATACTTGCTTTGACTGTGATGAATTTCTCAAATTTTTAATCCATATTTTACGAGTATTACTGATTTTGCTTCCACAAAATAAAAAGTTGACAACATAATCTACTCCATTTATTGGCTAAAATAAAAGTGTTTCTCTCATTTTAAATTATATTCTAAAATTGGGCATAACATTTTTTTATTTTGAACCTGTTGAAGATTTTTTTTGAATTTTATATTAATTATTAGCTTTCTAAAAGCTATAAAAACACAAACGTCGCCTTTTACCAAATTATTTCTTTAAATAACATTGATGAAATTGTAAAATAGTTATTAATGATCAGATCTCTCATTGAAAGTATAAATTACATCAGCCATAAATTTTTTGAAGTGCATGAATAATTTATAAGAACCAATTTTGCGAGAAATTGCGACGTTGGCGTTTTTATAGTTTTGAGACAGCTAATACTCCCAACTACGGAGGATTTTAAACTAGGAGATTGCAGCATTTTCTGAACAACACCCTGAACACAAAAAAATAGTAAAAATTAATTTTAATTCACTAATTACTTAGAAAAAAATGCAGAAATGTTGACCTTTGTACTCTTTCTTAACAGACGGAAAAAAGGGATAAGTAATATTTTCATAAGAAACATGAGAAAAAAATTATTAAAAATTTGCGCTTCGTCTCGTATTTTTCAAGACGCTGTGGATACGGTTAAAGATAAAGAAAAATGTTCGTGAAAAAAATGTAGAGAATTAAATTTTTTTCATAAAAGTCCGCGGGACTATATCTTTTTATAGGAATTCAGTTCTATACAACTTTGTTCTTTATCCTTTTTTTGTATTTTCAACCGTATTCATAGCGTTTTGATAAATATACGATAGTGTGCAAAAAATTATCGCTTAGAATTATTAATTTGCTCTCCACTTTATATTTTTGCGAACGCTGCGAATACGGTTAAAGATACGAAAAAATATGAGAAACAAAGTTGTAGAGAATTAAATTTTCTACAAGAAAAGTTCGCAACACCATATTTCTATCTTCAGCGGTTTTGGTTTAAATTAACTTTCCCATACGTGACCACCTGCAAAATGAAGCAAATTCGTCAGTTGAGCGGCTTTGAACGACTTTGAGTCTTAAATGGTTGAAGACAGGGATGTCGTCTCTCGGACTTTTTTATAGGAAATTTAATTCTCTACAACTTTCTTCCTAACAATTATTTGGCATCTGTAACCGTATTCGCAGCGTTTTGAAAAATATGGGGCAGAGTACGAATTGTTAAATATTTGAAATTTTAATTTTTGCAAATGCATTTCTCTGAAAACTGAAGACGGTAATTGAACAACTGCGCTTTCTGGCAACATTACCGGAACTATCGAGAGCGGAAACGTTTTATTTGTATGTACATGTTTCATATCCTAACCTTTAGATATCAGTATTCCCAACGTAAAAAATTATAAGCTTTGTTTTTTCAAAATTTCTGAAAGAGCTTTAGACAGTGTGTTGCCACACCATAAAACTGTGATATCATCTGCATACATGACTGTTAAAGCATTTACAATTATCATAATGAAGTCATTTCGTAGATATTATGACGTGGGGACGCCCTGCTCGAGTCTAAGTCCGGCCTCTTCGAGTTGTTTACAATCTCCTTGTTCCTTCACGCTCGACTCGCCGTCCCCACCGCCCACCACCGCCGACTTTTGCGAGTTTTTCCAAGCGTCGGGGAGCCTCTTCGAGAAGGATTTCTCCAACTTGACGCTTTCAGGTCAGTTTTTGAATTTTTGCATCCGTATTATTTTTTGATTTGTGTGTGGTTTAGATCGTGAGCAGAGGGAGTTGTACGAGGCTGCGAAGATCATCCAGAAGGCGTACAGGTCGTATAAGGGGCGTTTGCAGCAAGAACAGGACAAGGAGAGGACGGCTGCCATCGTCATCCAGAATTACTACAGACGTTACAAGCAATACGCGTATTATAAGCAAATGACGCACGCCGCGATGGTGATACAGAACGGGTATCGGTCTTACTGCGAACATAAACGGTTTAAGAAGAGCCAGGAAGCCGCCGTGTGCATCCAGAACTATTACCGTAACTACAAGGAGCAGGGGGGAAGGGGAAGCCGAGAGGGAACACCCGCTTCCGGGTTAAAGTAAGTTTTAAACAGGGATCCCGGGGGATTCGTTTGCTAGTCTTGGTGTAAGGCTTTCTGTGGTATATTACCTTTACCTCTAACCTCTGTGTTTGTGTGTTCTATGTTTGGTAGTTTGTTTACTGAACACTGATTCTTGATTTTTGACACAATTTTATAACGAAAAGTTTATTTTCGCTTTCCTGGTTTACGACTTCAAAGTTGTGATTTTCTAATGGTTGCGAAAAGTACATACCAATAAAAATTATAAATATTGAAAAATTGATTTTTTTTTCACTACTGAACTACAGTAGGTAATTTGAAAACAACGCACAGTGACAATAAAACTAACTAAAGTTCTAAAACTCGAACATGATACACCTTAAAAAAATCTACAGCGTGATTTTTTTAAAAACATGGTTGATTCTACTTTCTGCTAGATCTTATTCTGTACTCAAACTAAAAAAATGATACAGCAGAGTTCGTGATTAAAATACTTTTCATTTGAAGTATCGCAAATTTAAAATGTGTCTTCCTGTAAATATAAATTGACTTGTCTTCGGATTTTTTAATATTTTGTTTATTTTCTGAGACATCCAGGGTAGCTCGTTTTAAAAAATCACCCTGTATAAAAATAAAAGGAAAAGTTTAGATTTGAACACATTTTACATAATTTAGGACTTAACAGCGCTTTCGTTTTCAAACTAGCCAGTCTCAGTAACTTTTTATATTGAGTAAATAAAGTTTGAAAGAAAAACTGGTCGATGTCACTATGTAGTCTGTCCGAATACAAAGTCAATTTTGATTATTACGTTGTTCAACAGGTGTTGAAATTTGTGGAACAACTTCATGATACATTGTTATATATGATAGTGATTCAAATGTGTCGAACCAACTCTTGCAGGGTAATAAAAGACGTTCAGCTAGGCATAAAAATCAATTCTTTTTTTTTCTAAGCAAATGAATTTCTAATGATTTTTTTCCTATTAATTCGTTGTTTAAAGTTAACAACGCGAATGGACCAACCAAATTGCTTCAATTCAGTCACATGATCAGTGAATCACGCATTTTATTGCAAATTAAATTAATAACGCTTCTATAAACTGAACCTAGGGGCTTGATTATAGAAGGCTTTGTTAAAATTTAATTCGTTGTTAAATGTTAACAACGCGCACATTTGTTCAATTTGGTCACATGATTAGTTAATCACGCATTTAATTACGAATTAAATTAATGACGCTTCTGTAAACCGGTCCTTAATGTTATAACTATAATAATGCTATATGCTAACTTAACTAATTGGAACATATTAAACAATTTCTGTCTATAATTATTTCGTTCTTATGGGGGTTTAAAGTTTACGCGTTTTATTGTTGACCATTAAATGTAAAAGTTAAAAAAAATATTTTACTGGAGACATTAAAAAAACTCTACTAGTGTTTCAGTAGTCACAAAGAGAAATTTTCAGCTAATAATAATAATAACGTTCACATTAAGCTTAGGCCGCCATTCGTTACTTAATTAATTAACTCAAAATTTAATAGTAGTAAAAGGTGTTTAAATCCAAACAAGTAATCCTTGGTGAAATTACTAGAGTAACAACAATGTGCAATAAATCATGTGCACTGTTCTTCCTAAAATTAACATTTAAAGTCAAATATCTTTTTGTTTTGTTCTGTGAACTTTTCGAAGTTGTAAGCTATTAAAAGAACAACCTACATATTTATATAGGTTGAATTATTTGTAGTTTATTTATGATTTTTTTTAGATGTAACCAAAAATACTAATTTCACTTACCACTCTCAAGATAAAGTGGACAATAAACCTAGAATAAAGAATAAAGCTAACGTGGATTCATTTTTTAATTTTCTAACTATTGCAGACAGGTATTAGAACTGCATCGGCAACTTATTTTACATAATGTTTAAATTTTTGCGGAAATTGTAAGTGTATTTTATTTTGTGAGTAGATCCTTCTTCAAATTTTCAGATAATTGTTTCGAAAATCAGAAATTCTCACATCACAAAACCTTCTCAACAACCTAAATATTTTTAAACATTTCTCACTCAACGTCTTACAAAGAATGACCCTTTTTTCTGTTCAAAATTTTGTAGCTCTGCATCAAAACTTTTAACTGAATTTGTTTCACTTATAAAATCCAAAACTATGTAGTCTAAAGTTGGACTAAATGTTCACTAAAGGGTTATGAATGAGAATAATTCCAACTTCAAGCTAAAATAACCTGAGTTAGAGAATAGCTGTAGAAAAACGGTTTTCATTATTCTATGATTTAAGACCAAATTGTTTTTTAAATCACAAATGCCTTTAAATTTTACTCTTAAACAACTTAGCATTGAACCATACCTGAAGATTTACACTAGGGTTGTAATAAGAAAAAACGTTCATTTTCGCATCAGCTCAACACAAATGACTTATTTAATACTAAGTAATTTATTCCTGAAATATATATTCTGTTCGAGATCCTTTTAATAGTTATCTCCTTGATCTTTGGGCTTATCACTCTTAGTCAAAAATTTCTAACGTTCAATTTTATCATATCTCGACCAGTCTTGGTATAAGTTATACACCTCAACTTTGTTATAATGCATGTGAAATAGTATTTGGTAGACTCGATGGGTTTTAGAGATACGGGGTCTCAAATTTGTCGATACCGATCTGCCTTTATAATTTCTCAAAAAAGAACGATTTGTAAGAAACATTTCATTTCAGTGGTTGTAATAAACTAACATTTACTATCTTGTCTATTCATAATTTAAACTGAAAAATTACATAAAGTTCAATAATTACTCGTGACCGTAACAAAAATAAAACAAAAAAAACACTTGTACACACACCATCGGATCAATTAATGATAAGAGACTCTTATTTTCACCTTTTACCCGACGATCGACCTGTCTGCATATTAAAAAAAATTGGTGAGTTTTAAATTATTATTTACTAGCTGTTTCAAAACCATCTAAACGCCAATGTCGCATTTTCTCTCAAAATTAGCTGATATAAATTATTCATGCTCTTCAAAATAAATAATAGTTAATGTAAGTTATACTTTCGATGAGAGATCTAATCAATAATAACTATTTTACAATTTTATCAATCCTATTAAAAAAATAATTCGGTAAAATGCGACGTTGGCGTTTTGAATCAGCTAATATTTAGCTTTCATTTTCGTCCGTCACATTTGAAAAATGTCACTTTATATGCCAAAAATTAGAAGACTATTAAACTATATTTGAGAGAAGAAATTGGAAATTCCTGTTTTCGTAAAGCTTTACAGTAGTATGTGTTTTATACACCTTGAAAGTCAGTAAACAAACTACTTTGCTTTCTTACAACCCCACTAAAAATTTCCGGTAAGTATAACCAGCAACCATCCCAGTAACTCAAACAAACATTCCACATTTTGATTTCGACCAGCGAACTCTCTTACATGGTACAAGATTAGCAAACTTATCCACATACCACCCTCTGAAAACACTGCCCTGCCTGCTTCGATGTAGTTGTTGCTCCATGTGGACGTTGTGTGGTAGTTCTTGATGTCATAACAGTAATAATGTCTTCCTGTTGCACTAACGGACTTAAAGTCATTCTAAATCCTTTATTTCATTTTTGGAAATCAATTATTTCTAGACGAACTTATTCGCAAAGACGCCAACATCAAGCCGCCAGGAAGATCCAACAGTTTATGCGCCAATCGAAAAACAAGTAAGTAACATTTACATTTTTACAATTAAATTTGTACTTCAATTGGAAGATGTTTAAATGAATGCCTTTTCAATGCTTACATAGTCTCTGGGATGAAACTATGGGAAGTGTGGTGAGTTGACGGCATTCAAACCTTTTTTTAATAACAGAGACGAGTTTTATGCCAGGAAGGTGTTAAAAAATTGCTTTTTGCAGGTTACAGAGAGAACGAGCCGAAAGAGAGAGGCAGGGGGGCCCGTTAGCGGATGCCCATCAAAGGTCACTGTCTCAAGGGGACTCCTGCACCTGCATAGGCCCAAATAACAGGTCCGTATCGATGCATTTTCAGCTGTTGTGCTGTTCAATTCAAATTATTTGGGGTCCTGAATGCGAAATTAAACAAGTACCGGATATTTTTCAAGTGGTGTCTATTGCGACTTTTTTTATCAGATTAAAAATTTTAATGAAAAGACTAATCAAATTCTTATCGACAGAAGCGCAAATAATGATTCTTTAGTGGATTTTGAAAATAGTTCCTGTTACTTTAGATGATTATAATTATATTTTTTATTTTTGTTTATTTAAAAGAATGATCAAAAGTTCTTCTTACGTATACAGTGTCGTAACTTATACGCACAAACTTGGGGAATGATATAGCATTTGCTATTACAAAAAAAAGACTAGCAGAACAAAAGTTCTAGTAAAACTTTTTTAATTACCAAGATTATCATTATTTTGACCAAGCTCGGTATGCTGGTATTAAATTTATCTGATTCCTAAATTTAAATTTATGATCAATAAAGAGGCAAATGCAAAATAATGCAATAAATCTGGAAAAAAAATAGTTATTTACCTAACTAATTTAGCAATTCGTTTACAAACAAGTTAGATACAATATTTTTTGTAATGAATATCC
This sequence comes from Tribolium castaneum, assembly GCF_031307605.1. Lineage (NCBI taxonomy): Eukaryota > Metazoa > Arthropoda > Insecta > Coleoptera > Tenebrionidae > Tribolium > Tribolium castaneum. The sequence continues at coordinate 19,037,179 of NC_087395.1, read as the reverse complement.
CAAAAAAATTGAAATTTTTTTAATGTGGTTTGAAAAGAACTGTACAGTGTCATTTGAAAACAATCTAGAATCTAGAACAGTAACTTGAAAGTTTTTGATTTTTTTCGATTTATTTATCTATTTATTTATTTTTGAAGTGTTTTTGTAATTTATTTTCTTTATCGGATTAAAATGATAATAAGAATCTTCATTAGTGTTAAAATAACAATATTATTTAAAATTTGGTAAAATTATAAATAAAAATGCTATTTGGTAAAAGAATACAAATAATTTAGCAGAACTCTACCGTTTGAACAATGTAAGTAAATATATTCCGTGAAAAAAATAATCGATACATAGTGAAAATTTATGAACTAAAAAATCCTTAAAGGAAAAAATTGGATTTTTTACGGGTGAGTCAATAGTGGGTTATTTTTGAATTTTTCTTAATATGCAACCAATAATACTGATTCCAGCAGACCATATCGGTAATCAATTAATCATTAAAAAATTCATCCACAATTATTTTGTTCTGAGTATTGTCAAGTTTGTTTTAACAGTTTTGCTAAAATTTCATTATGGACTATTATTATTAATATGTTTATTTATTTTTTTATTTAAAAGAAACAAAACGAATTTCGAATTTTAAGCAGAAAAAACTTTTTCAAGTGCCTCTTCTAAAAAATGAAAGTACGAATTTCCTCCAGAGGGAGTTTATCACTTTAGGATCAAAAATTAATAAGGTAGATCTCTTGGTAGGGATTATTTAAAATTAAAAGTAGTTTTGCTTATTACGTAATATCTCGGTAACTTTTACTATAATTTTTTCACTATTCGTTATTATTCGATAAAAACTATAATTTATAATTTTCTAAGTTTTTGACTATGTACTTCAATTTATGAAGACAGAACCATTTATTTGTTTAGTTAAAAAAACCGTGTCTAATATTTTTACTTACCTGAGAAAGGAGTAAAACTAGTGAACATGTTCAAAGTACAAATTTAATTTTTTTAGAAAAATAATGAATAAGTAATTTAGCTAGTTATGTCAAACTAAGTGTGTAAGTAATAAAAAATTTAAATTAAGCAAGATTACGAAAAAGCGTAAATTTATTTTTTGATTTTTCTAAGTTATAGAAACTCTGAACCGAATTTTTCAATAAATCCACAACTGTATGAAACAAAGGAAGGAAGTTTTCATGGATAGAGGTCTTTTTGGGTTAGACCGCGTTAATTTGGAGAATAGTGTCGACGTTTCGTCCGCGCTTGTAAGGGGCATCTTCAGGGCGAAGGAAAAATTTTGTTTCTCTGACGTTATTGTGCCATATTCCCCTTTCCCCAACTTTTTTCTTTTTTTTTTCCTCTTCTCCTTCGCCCTGAAGATGACCCTAACATGAGCGCGCGAAACGTCGATATTATTTTCCGAATTGACTAGCCCGAAAAAACCTAAATCTTCAACTGTATGATATATTTAAAAAATTCATGTAAAGAACAATTTCATGCTTTTGATAGCTTGACACCAACCGGGAAGATACCCTGCTCCCAATTTTTTGTAAATTTTTCTTAACAGATTGATCTATGTTTTCACCCAACGAAACGTTTTTTTCAGGAGATCTTGCATAGTTCGCTTAATATTTAAATTGCTTTTGAGTTCCAAATCATATTACGTTTCAATCCAAGTTGGGGATTTTGACGTTTAATAAATTCCGTGGAGTGATTTTCCGCACAATAAAAGAGTATCTCTAAGTTTAATTTTAATTTTTTTTCTGTAAAACATAATGCGAAAACTGCCAAAGAAGGCTACTTTCGGAAATTCAACTGCGTTCCACATTCGCATTCAGCGCCCCAATGAGCAAAGTCCAAATTTGTTGAAGAGTGAATTGTTTCAGATCAGGTAGTACCAACTTTTTAGAAGACCAAAGAAATATCAGTGAGAGGAAATGAAGACCGGCTTTGAGTACTTAGCTTAAAACCAAATTAACGCATCTAACAGTTAGTCGTGAGTCTTGATAATCAATCTCTTAAAAGAATTAATTTGTAAATTACTGCAATGTAGCATTATCCTATAATTATAACTCTGATATGTACTTATATCTTTACAATGTCTATTTTTGGCTGTTATTTGGTAATTTTCATGCATTTAAAACGAATGCAAGGATCGACAACAAAAGTGAGATGATTTTAGACGTTGTACGAAAATTTTTATTAATTCTGATTATGGATTCAAAGCTGTGATTGTAGTTTGGTTATACATTTTTCAAGGTAAAACTTTCAATCCACCACGTTTGTGCAGAACAATCACTCGTTTCTGTTTCTTGCCTTGAAAAAGTGTTTTGCCGAAGATAGAATTTCTAGTCCTAGTGTAGTGTAGTCTTATTTATATCACCTTTAAAATTTGAAACGTTCTTTCCTTTGTTATACAATGAATGTTTTTGTACTTAACTGACTTTTGACTAATTTCTTGAAATGTTTTCACTGCCACTGTAGCGTAGTTTCTTAGTTGCAGTTCTAAAATTGAAGCAATACACAAACTATGATTTCGTTCCACTAGTACTAGTGTATGACCTAATAATTTCTGTAAAGCTCATACATATCATTCTAGTGTTTAATACGTAATTGTAAATGACCTGCTGTACAATGAAGGATTTTCTAGAGACGCTCTGTATATAAATAGTTTCGTTTGTGTATTGCGTACGAATAATACATTGGTGCTCAAATATGTGTATGCACAATTACTTTCACTTAGGTTTTCGTTAAGTCAATTAACGGCGGGGGACAAGTTAATTTAATTCACGATCAAGTACCTGCAGGCAGGATTAAGTTGTAAGAGAATCCCTCCTCTGTAAATAACTGTTGTTTGTTTTACGAGATTTTATCGGTTCAAAGCTGAAATATATTTCTTCTATATAGCAGTACATAAGTATTATGTAAATTTTAAATGTTGATATTATACATAAAAGAGAGGCTTACGATTTTTAATCTTATTGCATCTTTAGATGAAATTATATAAATGTAGTTTTGCAATTACTAGGGGATATTTTAGAAGATATATCAGATTTCGAAGAAGAAAAAAACAAAAATATTTTTTATTCAAATATCTTGTCCAGAATGGTTGGTTTTTGAGTGGACGCGTGAATGTCATTCAATTGCTTTCGCTTCGAAATAGTTTGGTTCGGACATTACGCAGGCCTAATTTTTTTTCGATATGATACAATCAAAAGTCTAAACAATCTTTAGTGGTAATAGTGGTGTGGTTGGCAGAACTGAAAGGCTGATTCTTGTACATATTTCAATGGATGGTCATTCGCTGGTTTAAATTTTGTAATAGATAAAAATACATAACAACACCAAAAAATATCGAAAATTGTATAAATTTGTATTTTAAATCAGTATCTATATAGGGATAAAGTTTTATTGACTATTCAAATTAAATTTTATATCTATGAGACATTACATTACCTAAAAGTGTATTTAAGGATATACTGTAGAGTGAGTTTATTTTAGCCAAATCCTACGTTAAGTTCTATTTATTGGATATTTAAGCTTTAAACCTCCTACTTAATACAGTTTAAAGAAATCTGTAGTATTTATTAAGTAGATCATTTTTGACTATTATTCTTAGGCAGAGTGCCGCTTATTTTCGCTGATGTTGTGTAGAGAGTCACGGAAAATAACCGGCATTTCGGATAGTGTAGCTGCACAGTACCTATATCTATATTTACTTGTTCATAATCCATTTAGGAATTTCAAATTGTTATATACACACTTCAATACACATGTATATTACTGATATACATGTCTCACTGTATTTTACAATGGTTACTGCACTCAATTCGTTCTGCGTTGTCCTATTTCTACGTTTAACTAGGTTTAAGATTGTTACTTTATTGGCTCTTGTCATTCCATTAAAACTCGTTCAAATTTCGTATTTTGATACTATGTATTTTATAATCTTGTTTCAAATTTATTATCTTCATAGTTTAATTGTTACTCTTTTTTGTTTTCAAACTTTTAGTAGAGTGCAGTTGTTCAACTATTGTTACATATTATTGTGACTAATAAACACTTTTCTGAATCAGATTTTCTCATTCAATACGACCCTAGCCCAGACCGCGCATTCAAAGATTAAAACCCTAGTCAAATATAAATAACTCAATCTCGAAACCTTTCAACTTTACAATGTTATCAACTGATAAAAGTTTATCTACGAGCAAAAGTCAGAGTTCTTGTAAACGCGCCACATTAACCTTAATTTCATTTATCAAAAATACGTGATTTGTATTTTTAGAACATTATGAAACATTAGTCGTGCAATATCTCATGTATTTGAAAATATCGGGTGATTCAAAATTGTGTGGCATAATTTTAACCACGAATACTCATCTACAAATGAAAATAGATAGGATAGTATTTACTGGTCTACCCCAAAAAATAGAAAAATTACAGCTTTGCAAAAATTTGTATGGAAAAATGTTTTTTCTTAAATATTTTTGTTATCGTTTATCCGACAATTATGAAATTTCGCATATCAAGAGACTCGAAGACGCTCTTTGATATGGTGTAAAGGTAAATCTTTTAAAAGTTATACATTTTCGGAGACAAGGGGGCCCTTCCATTTTTTGGGTCATAACTCAATTTTTCGGCCTATTAACACGTATTTTTGATGCCAAAAATCAAAAGCCCAATCATTGTTTAATAAAAAAGGTACTCTTGCTTCATATCGCCAAAATGTACCGGTCTCAAGTTATTTGGGTTTAAACTAAACTCTACACTGCACTGCAAAATCAAAAAGTATGAATTTTGAGCGTACCATTACCTTGGAAACAGTCCACTACGAATGGCACAGCTGTCAATGCTGTCAATTTCATTTAATCCAAAGTAAAATGTGATTAATTCGCGATGATAATAGTTAAAGACACGATTATGTGTTGGAAGAAACAATACATGAGCTTGCGTTAGCCATCCCGGTGTCACAAATTGATCTAAGACCACATCACAAATTTTCACACCGAAAACGATTTTCCATTCAAATTGTTGTTTGTTCTTCGTATTTCAATACTTGCATTATAAAACTACAAAACCAAATGAAACATTAAAACGTTCAGACCAAGAAGATAACCTCAACTGTAACAAATTATAAACTAAAACCTTATCAACCATTGGTAGTAGCATATGGTAATTTTTGCTTTAGTAGGAAGTTATTTTTGTTCCACAGGTTGTTGAAAAAGATTAACGCACTGTTTAAAAATTATTAACATTATTTTAAATTACAAAAACGTCAAGAAGAAGTAGCATCACTAGTAGCACAACTGCAACAAATGCCGCTAGATGGCGTTTGTGCTGTTTTTCGTAAAGCGCTGGCGGTGTTTCGTACAAAAACAATAAAAAACAATAAAAATTGTACTTATTTTTACCGTCTTGGTTAAATGATTTAATTACATGTCTACCGGTTATGATTCATATTATACTCTTTGGTTTTAGAAAAAATTGTAGAACAATTAAAAAATGTTAAATTGTGTTTATACTCATCAATAGTGAAACTCTTTTTCATTATGTTGAAATTTTTTATAGCCCTGAAAAGGGCATTTGAACGAAACAAACAACTAAACTACTCAATCCAGGTACTGCTGAAAATGGCCACCATTGGCTTCCAAACATGCTCGAACTCTTTTCAAAAAATTTCGGTGAACCCGTTCCAATGTAGCAGGTGAATTTTTCATTTCGTTTGTTATTCTATTGACACGCGCCATTAGATCTTCGAGGTTTTCTACTGGAGTTTTGTACACCTCCTGTTTGATAGTTCCCCACACGTAAAAATCCAAAGGATTTAAATCGGGACTTCTTGGGGGCCAAAAATGCGGTGCCTCATTTCCTCTTCCGATCCATCTTCCAGCAAAGTGTTGCTGCAACCACTGGCGAACGTCAACAGCAAAATGTGGTGGTGCACCATCCTGCATAAACCACATATCAACTCTGTCGGCGAGTGGCAGATCCTCCAGGAGCTCTGGCAGGTGATTTTCTAAGAAACTTAAATATTCTTGCCCAGTAAGGATATCGGGCAATCTCCATGGGCCTAATAAATGGTTCCCAAGAAAACCCATCCAATAGTTTATTCGAAAATTTTGCTGAGTGTGATTTACAAACACAGCGTGCGGATTTGCATCTGCCCAGACGTGCATGTTCCTCATATTTAGTACGCCTTTTCTATGAAAACACGATTCATCTGTAAACAAAATGCGGGAGGAAAACGAAGGATCTTGCTGATGGTTTTCCAAAATCCATCGACAAAAAATTCTTCTTTTCTCCAGATCTTCGGGAAGAAGTTCTTGTACTTTAACTCGATGAAAAGGATGCAAATTTTGTTCATGAAGAATTCTCCACACAGTGGCCTGAGAAACATTTTCTGCTCGGCTTATTTCGCGTGTGCTAAGTGTTGGATTTTCTTCCACCTGATTTAGAACGCGCTCTTCTAATTGCGGTGTTCTAGCCGCTCTGGGCCTTCCACCATTTCTATTTCTTGGGCGAAACGATCCACTTTCTCGCAGTCTTTGGTGTATGCTGAGAATAAACCCTCTAGAAGGTGCTCTTCTATTAGGGTGAAGTTCGATGTAACGCCTTCTGGTAGCAGCCGCATTGCCGTTACAGCTTCCATAAAGATAATGGATATCGGCCATTTCGGCATTACTAAACCTTCGATTCATTGTTATAAACAAAGTTGAAATAAAAAACTTCGCAATAAACTGAACCCAGTGAAAGTAACAATTGCAAGTTTAAACAACAATTATTTATTGTCATAGATACGCAAAGCTCACTTTGTTTTTTTGAAGGGCAATAAAAACCTGGATCATTTTTTAACTAAGTATTTAGACTAACAGTATGGGGTAAACAGAGCATCATTTTTAAAAAGTAAATAAATATTTTTTAAACGTGGCTTTATTATTCAAGTTTTTATTGTTTTTCGCGCTGTACGAAACACCGCCAGCGCTTTACGAAAAACAGCACAAACGCCATCTAGCGGCATTTGTTGCAGTTGTGCTACTAGTGATGCTACTTCTTCTTGACGTTGTTGTAATTTAAAATAATGTTAATAATTTTTAAACAGTGCGTTAATCTTTTTCAACAACCTGTGGAACAAAAATAACTTCCTACTAAAGCAAAAATTACCATATGCTACTACCAATGGTTGATAAGGTTTTAGTTTATAATTTGTTACAGTTGAGGTTATCTTCTTGGTCTGAACGTTTTAATGTTTCATTTGGTTTTGTAGTTTTATAATGCAAGTATTGAAATACGAAGAACAAACAACAATTTGAATGGAAAATCGTTTTCGGTGTGAAAATTTGTGGTGTGGTCTTAGATCAATTTGTGACACCGGGATGGCTAACGCAAGCTCATGTATTGTTTCTTCCAACACATAATCGTGTCTTTAACTATTATCATCGCGAATTAATCACATTTTACTTTGGATTAAATGAAATTGACAGCATTGACAGCTGTGCCATTCGTAGTGGACTGTTTCCAAGGTAATGGTACGCTCAAAATTCATACTTTTTGATTTTGCAGTGCAGTGTAGAGTTTAGTTTAAACCCAAATAACTTGAGACCGGTACATTTTGGCGATATGAAGCAAGAGTACCTTTTTTATTAAACAATGATTGGGCTTTTGATTTTTGGCATCAAAAATACGTGTTAATAGGCCGAAAAATTGAGTTATGACGCAAAAAATGGAAGGGCCCCCTTGTCTCCGAAAATGTATAACTTTTAAAAGATTTACCTTTACACCATATCAAAGAGCGTCTTCGAGTCTCTTGATATGCGAAATTTCATAATTGTCGGATAAACGATAACAAAAATATTTAAGAAAAAACATTTTTCCATACAAATTTTTGCAAAGCTGTAATTTTTCTATTTTTTGGGGTAGACCAGTAAATACTATCCTATCTATTTTCATTTGTAGATGAGTATTCGTGGTTAAAATTATGCCACACAATTTTGAATCACCCGATATACTCAATTTTTTAACAAATTTTTTAAACCCGCATTCAAAACATCCTGTCCGTAAAATTCCCAAACATTTTTGCTCAATTTTTTATTGTTCCATATTTCACATCGTGGATAATAAACCACTCGTGAAATAAAGCGTCAGATTTGCACTCTAAAACTCGTTAAAAAAAAACTATTATTAAGAAAATAGCCAGTTTCAGAATTAAGTTAAATGTGTACGTCACTGTTTTATCCATAAATTTTGAACATGATACTTTTTGACAAAAAAAACCAATACAAATATGCAATGATGATATTAATAAATAAGTTTTTATTATCATGCAATACCAAATTAATTGGACATGCCCTGTTCATCCACAACTAAATTTTATATCTTTTTTTAACTTTGAAAATATTGAAAAAAGGAAATAAGAAAAAACTTCTAAAAAACTAATTGTTTTTCAGCATTTTGAAAGAAACTTAGTAAAGATACTTGCAACATCTTGGTGTGAGAAGTCATAATAACATGAGATCCAAAATTAACTGAATTAGAGCAGGCTGTGCTTGAGAAATTTTAGCCACACGTCAAAATTTGACAGATCAGAATTAAAAATTAATTTTTCAAAAATTAATTCCTGGCTGAATTAAGATTATTCCGAAATAGTAAAATATTCAATTGGTGAATGCTCAGCAAAATTTCGGAAGAAATATCCTAATTTTTAATTACCACTCGTTTTATTGTGTTTTGCAAAATTCATTAAAAACAAGTAGAGCAGAAGGAACTGGTAAAAAAGTAGGTAGTGGTAGTTCTTTCAAAAGGACTCAAGAAAATATGATGTGGCTAAAATTACATTTCACTTACAAGGCTTGCTCTAATTCAGTACATTTTCGATCTCATGCTACATTAATTACTCAGTCAGTGTGTGTTAATGTCGTTAGTAAGATATTAAATTTTAAGCTGGATACGCCCCTGCCTTGTATATAGCCCCTAAATTAGCAAGTAAATAATAAAATCTGAATGAAAAACAACACAAAGGGTTTGGTTCTTTTATTTTTTATTTGCTGCATGTTTCAACCACATCATACGGCCATTTTCAGGCATCAATTTAGAGTTCACATTTTGTATCTATTCACCATTTTGTGAAAATAGATAGATAACAAATAGAATCAAGGATAGAATAGGAAAAAAATAGAATAGATAAAAAAGATAGATAACAAACTCTAAATTGAGATCTAAAGATAGCCACATGATAAGTGGTCGAAACATGTAGCAAGTAAAACATAAAACTTTTTTTTTTAATAAAATGTTTCTGTTATTTTTCATTCACCGTTACTTAACACCTCACAGAATGGATTAAGATTCTGCAATTCTGCAGAAATCAATTGTATCCAACTACACATTTCCGACTGTATTTCAGAAAGAGTCAAATGTATTTCTGATTAGACAAATTAGTCACAAAGTATCATTCTCAGATTAATAAAATGTAATCAGAAAGAGTCATTTGTAAATAATCCTTCCTAAAATACACTTAATACTTTTTGAAATTAATCTGATACATTCTGAACTACAATAATTGGAAAAGGTTGAATACAGTTGAAAAACTGTATTCAGAAAGAGTAAGTCACGGTGTAGGGTAAGTTTTTTCGAAATCCACCATGGGGATCTCCGTTGTCCTAAGAGATACGAGGTCGTTTAAATTAAGGCAAAGATGCGCATTTTTATGCTGAACAATTATCAGAAAGAAAATTTGATGAATCATTTTTAGTTTTTGAATTATTGAAAAAAATCAAAATTTTTTAATTCTATTCTCTACAGACTAGAGCAACAGAACTTAATTTAGTCCTGATACCTCAAAAAAAAAGACTTTCTCACAAATGAATTAAAAGAAATGTAGGTACAAATAAATCTCACTCACTACCGCATATACAGGCTGAATTAAAAAACTTAGATCATTCCTTAGGTAATGATAAAAGACTTACAACTTAGTTGAAAGTTCCTATGACAAAAATTGTTAGTGCGTTTTTTCACGAGAAATAGTTGTTAAAAGATCAGAATTTTGGGTTAACTTTTTGACACTTCAGAACATTTTTTCGTAAATTTAGTTATCTAAAATGGTAGACATTGCAAAATTAAACAAATACCTGATGAAAATATCACTAATTTGTCTTCTGGTGTACTACAAGACATTTAACAAACTAGTGAATTCGACAAAAAATTAAATACGACAACAAAAGACTAACAATTAAGACGGTTGCTAAGGAAAAAAATATCACCATTTGAAGACTGGCTCTACACTTTTGAAACATCCTGTATCAAAAATCGTCAGTTAAATGCTCGGTTAAATGTGTAAAAAAATTCGCTATTCTGGGTTTCACATACGTCGTAATTTCACTTCAACACAAATCAAAAAGTCCTCTTTGAAGCTCCCTGACAAATTAAAAAAATTATAAACGACTCTGGGAGAAAAATAACGAGCGTTGCTTGTAGCCTACACTTTTGTGTGTCGGCAAAACCCCAACAAAACTTATTTATCATACCGGAAGTGTATAAATAGTCGCTATTTTTATTATTAACACTGGTTGGACATAATTTTCACCGTTCGTAATATATTTCAATTCAGGAATTTCGTATTTTCGTAACGTGAAAAAATAGATTAGACGACACATTAAATAAAAATACTTTCATCGACCGTTTGAATAAATTTAAGTGACATTAACCCATTTAAAATCTAGACGTATCCAGCTTTTGTGCACCGGAGCGTTGAAAATTTATTATTTTAATAAATAGAGTGCACAATAAGACACGTGAAGGCGTACAAACGGCCTTGATTCGATTTTGTTCACATTTCTATGGCCCGCCTTCTAAATAATAAATCCTATGCGTTTTAATTAACTCTAATTAAAAACTGTTTAATGAATAAACAGTTTTAAGTCACGAATGTTCCAACAATCAACGTTTATGATAACCTGTCAGCAGCAAGAATGACAACGAGGGGAATAAGTCATGTTGTTTGTAATAGAAAAAATAAACAGTGGCATCCATTATTATTGTATAATAAGAAGTCTAATTAATTCACTCGACTATCTCCGAGTGTATCAAAATCGCAATAATTATTTCCACGTCGCGTCTATTCATTTGTGTTATCACTTTGATAAATACGCTTGTATTGTGTTTGTAAATCAAGTATTTTTTCAAGCATCAATAGTAGGTATTATCTGATTGTTGCAAACGTAAGAAATAAGCGTGCTACACGCACCCTTGAGAAAAGCGTCAAAAAATATTTATGAATTTTGCGGAATCAACAACCATGGAAATAAATGAATAAAAAACCACTGAATGAGTGATTCATTTGTAAACAATGCGAAAATTTCAATTTGAAATTGGTCCAATTTTGTAATATTTAATAGGCGGAAACACGTGTTTTGGATATATATTAAAATATTAAATTAAATTAAATCACAAAAGCGAAAAAGCTCCATTCTAGAGGTTATCTGGAATCATGTTTGCCAAGCAGAACACCGAGAGACAGAACAAATTTTATTGCCAACGGAATCACTGCATTGTTTAAAATTTAATTTAAGTCAATTATCTGTAATTTATTATTAGGTTTTTTTTACTGAAATGCTAATACTATTATCTTAAACACCTTGTTCAGTAGAATCTCTACAGGCGTATTCAAAAGTACCGGACAATTTCTTAGGTGCTGATAAAGGACATCAAACTGAATTAAAGGTTCCTATGACAAAAAATTGTTTGAGGCTTTCTTAACAAGATAAAGCTCTTCAAAGTCAATTTTTTAAGTTTTAAGTTTTTGGTGCTTCAGATAATATTTTTTAGACTTCAGTTAGCGGAAACGACAGCTCTTGGAACAGCTGTTGAAAAAAATCAACAATTAATGTCTTATGATGTAGAAAACAATTAAAAAACTTACAAATTTGACAATAAATTAAATTCGACATCATAGGAAACAAAAGAGCAAAAATCGATACCGTTTTGATTTCACAATTAGCGGACTAAGTTTGTTTCTGACCGAAAAATGCACTGAAACCTTGAAAAGGGCTTGAAAAACGGCTCAAATTTGATGATAATTTGGTAAGTTTGTACTGTTTTAGACCAAAAAATATACAAAAATACACAATCTTGGAGATTTTATGTGATTTGTTATGAAATTCGCTAAAGATTTCATGTTTCTGAGGTAAAAACTTGCAGAAAGTCCAAAAATGGGTAAAAACAATGTCATTTTAAAATTGCAGATTAATTTTTAATTCAGAATTTTCGAAATATTTGAATATATATCTTTTTACAACATTTCGGAATAAAATTTTGTCTAATGGTAGACACATGGTTTAAAATTTTCAAGAAAAATTTCTATCTAAACAACTAACATGGAATTGGCCACCAGATCTCGAATTTGTCTGCATGTTAAGCCAATCATAAATTTGTCAGAACTGTGAAATCTACATTAAGTGTAAGGTTTTTGGCAAAATTTGAGGACATAAATAAGTTTCTAGTGAACAATGATTCACTACATTTGGGACAAAATTTTGCAAAACATTTGCGTTTCAAGATGATAAAGGACTGAAACGGTTTTAAAATAGAAAAAAATTGTCTTTTTCGGCCCAGTTTGATATTTTTTGATTTTGAATTTTTCGAAATAAGTGAGTTTCTGACCGAAAAATGGAAGAGAACTTTGAGAAAGTTAGAAAATGGTAAATTTAATTTAGTACTACTTGTGCAAAAATGCTTCAAAAGTGGTGCAAATCTAATGATAGTTTGGAGATTTTGTATTATTTTTGACAAAAAATAAATTTGGTGAATTTTTAGGAAATTTACTAAATTCGGCAAAAATTTCGAGTTTTGGCAAAAGTTTCGAGTTTTTTGTTGAAAACAAAAAAAAAACGGTAAAAGAATGTTATTTTAAAATTGAGGTTTTTGGTCTTAATTTTAATTCTTTAATTCTTAATTAAGAATATTGTCTTCCTTACCTTAGTTTGATGTTTTTTAATGAAATTTGGTGAGTATCAAATTGAAAAAAGTGTTAAAATGCTTGAAGAAAATGTTTTTTTTCGACCTAATTTGCTGTTTTTCGACTTATTTGGCAGCTTTTAAATTTTTTTGTACAAAATATTTGCGTTTTAGGTTAATTAAAGCAGTTTGAAATCTTGATTGAATTTAAAAAAAAGCATGTTAGTTAATAAAAATTCCTGAAGAAAGTACGATCTTTTTGGAAAAATGATATAAGGGTTTTTAACTCGTCTGATCATGACAAGTTCACAACGAAATATTGTTAAGTCATTCCCTTACACCCTGTATTTTACAAAATTTTCAAGAAAGACTACTAACTTAAACACGTAATATACTACAAATTTATGTTCATTTTTGTATTTTGTTTTGCGAATTTAATCGATTTAATTTTATAAATTGTCAAACTAAACAATACAGGAGTATAAAAAAGCAATATACTGTAACAATAGCAACTTATGCAACCGACAATACACACCTGCAAACCTTGTGGACTGTTTCGGTCACTTTGAGACGATTTCCATGTTGAGTACTGAAAAGTGTTACTTTACAGACGATTTCAGAAAAAATATAATCGATTGGGAATAATTGATGTAATTTTATTAATCTCGTTAGGAAAAATTGACATTTATGAACTCGTTGCGTAAACAGCTATTATCTCCTTGTATTATTTGCACTGAAATTAAAAATTCTCTGAAAGATGGTTAACAGGAAATTGAAGCATCAATTATAATAATGTCTTGAAAACCGGTGAGCAATTGCCCACACTTTGCGTCTCCTTCGTCGTCGAAAACAATTTTATTTTCGCAAAGCCGCACCCTAACGAGGCGTTACCACATCGATCTGCAGGGTGTGGTGGAACAACCCTCGAAACACCCCTGACTCTATTTAGAATAATCATGTCGTGTTAACAAATACCACATCCACACGACGACACAAAGGGGTGTCTTCCTCCACAGTTGCGAAACTAATTATTCTAATCGAGATTTACTCACCCAAGTATGAAACTTGCAAACCGCAATATATTTACATCAACAGGTGCACGAAATATCCCACGTAGGATAAATATAATAAAATGAAACGTTTGAAAGTTGCGAGTTGATTCATGTCTAAATATTGAGCGTAGAGCTTGGAAAAATTCGCTACCAGAAGCGATCTAATAAATTCGCATAAATAATGAAAGTATAATAATAATAAATAATACGATATGAAATAGGGCAAGAGCTATAAATTTGTCACTTCTCGCGTTCGCAGCTGCCTTACAAGTCTTTGGAAAAATCGTCAATACCTCGAATCGAGTGGTTAATATGTTAAAAAGGCGTTTGCGTGCCGATTGATCGCCGGTGAGAAGCGATAAATAGGGTACGTAATAGAAAATTTTTCGACAGCAGGTGTTACATGGATCTAGATCCAGAAAACGCTTAACGGAGCTTTTGATGGGTGTGTCGCCCCCGTGATGGTCGCACTCCACCTGACCTTCAGCGACCTTCCTTGGAGTCAGTGAACTCGCACGCAGACATACAACTGCTAATTCTGAATATTAAACAAGCCACATGGGCATGGATAAAACATTACTGGGACAACATTGTCACGATTACTGCGATCGTTGGAGATCAAAAGAGCACTTTCGCCAATTTCGGAGCTAAATGAATGGGAAGAGATTACGGAATTGGGGGAAGAGCTATCAGGTGGATGCCGAGAGGAGATTACAGTTTTAAGAGACGACCAATTGGTTAATTAGGTTGAAAGTCGATGGGAGAGGAGTGTATTTTTAAGCGATTGAGAAAAGGAATTATTTTTAGTGTTACTGATGCGGCGAAATCTTTAAGGATCGTAATCACCTAGCTTTTAAAACGAAATTTATTTGTAGTTCTTTGAAATTATAGACCTTTATTTACTCCAAATGTAAAGCTGTTCTCTCACTGTGTTAGATTTCCTAAAGTTTGTTCTTTTTTTAGTGAAGTGAATTCTTCAAGTCAAAATTTTGGTGATGTTTTTCTTTTTTGTTTTCATTCTTACAAATTACGTTAAGAATGACAGTTATGATTTCTTGTTGCTGTTTTGTCAAACTGATTTTACTATTTTACATCGACTTCTGTCCTTCAGTGCGTTATTAACTTATTAATACAGTAAAACCTTTTAACAGCGGACATGGATGAGGAAAGTTTAATAGTTCGCTGTAGAAACGTGTCCACTAATGGGAGGTAGAGAATTTTAATATAAGCTTTTGTTACGTTCCTACAAAAATGTCCGTTGTGAAGAGGTGTCTCTTATTCGGAGATGTCCATTAAGGGAGGTTTTATTACCTTGTGTCTCTAAAAAAGAGTACTAAAACAGAATCCAATGCTTATTAAGGGAGACAGACTGTAGTTAGAGGTAAAAAGGAGCCTTTCACGCAAAAAACAAATTTGCTTGCATCTTCTTGCTACAAATTCAGTAATGATATGCAAATCTTTACTTAATGCGTACAGTCATGATCAAAAAGAATGACACCTCCACCAACCGGGCCACATAGCAAAAGTCCGACTTTTTAGACTTTTAAAAGATTTTTCTTTTAGGTCATAAATTTTAAAAAATAGGCTAGTTTACAAACTGTCCATCTAGTTTACACAGTATCCAGCTGGTTTATACACTTGGTAAACGTACACATTAACTGTATCCTGTCGAAAAGATTTGTGGCTGCGGTTCAATGGTGTCATTCTTTTTGTTCGTGACTGTACTTATTATATAATGTGTTCAAAAATAATTGTTCTTAAAGTCAACTCTGAAATTCAAATTTAATGTGCCGCTTCGTCCAAATGACTATTGAAATTGCTGAGGATTATCGTCTCTGGCAAATCTTTGAATTAGCTCTTTACTCAATTTTTTGCATTTTTGGCAAAGTTGTTTCAAGTAAGTAAGTTTTGTCTTGTTTGGGTTGTATATTTCCATGTTGTGAATTCTTTCGTTTTTAGATTTGAAGCATATTTACATTATTTTGATGGAGCTGTCACTTTGAGACACCCACAATTTAAAGTAAGGGGCACATTACGTTCAAATTTCATAGGTGACTTGATGAACAACCATTTCTGAGCAGTGTGTATCTTCTGGAGTTTGGTTATTGGTTCACAAATAAATAAATGTTTTTGAACTCAATTACAGTGGAACCTCCACTAATAGACACCTCTTCACAACGGACATTTTTGTAAAAGCGTAACTAATGTGCTGGAAATTAAAAAACCTCTCTATAGCGGACGCGGACAAAAAAAATCACAATTATCATAACGTTATATAAATTTACGTCTTACAAACGGACAGACCGAAAGAGTGATGGTGAAAAAAACGAACATTTGTTTCATATGTTATGTAGATATGAGAAAAATTGTACCTACACCGAAGAATTAAATATTGATAAACATCGTGTAAAATTTTTTAGGAAAACGTGACCCTTAGAGATTTTACTTTAATAAAAGGCACTAAGAGGACTCAATACTTTAATGCTCTAAACATATAAAGTTTTTTCCCAATATGCAAAAAGCTAAAATAAATTAAGTCCATTTGGTAAATTAATGTTTAGTTCATTAAAATTGTAATGTTTTTTTAACAATTTAAATACATATTAAGTAAGAAGGTTAATAATTTCACTTCAAAAAAATACAAATGCGCTGTTGCCATTTCCTATTTTAAGAAATGGAATGAGACAGAAAAATTAGTACTTTTATACTAATTAGTCTTCTAATTTCATTGAACGTACATTAAAACGAGGATTTTTACAATTTCAAATAAAATTAGCCCAGCCCTTATAAGTGAAAAAATTAAAATTACTTTCACTACGTTTTCTAAATAATTTGGACTTAAAATACTTTGTCGCATTCACATTACGCTGTAATCTGTAATTTTTGTAAATAATGTCGTTTGCAAGGTTTTATGCATTGTTTCAAATAGAAAGAGTGTTCAGTGTTCACTTGTAATTATTATTCAATTTTTGGAAAAAAATCGACTTGAGCTGTTGCCGCTCTCATGTGTACAGATACATACTCGTATGGTAACGCTCAGCTCCGTTTGCGTGTGCGTCATCTGACATTTCTCTCACTACGTTTACATAGCAGGGGCATAGCGGTGACAAACTATCAAATATTTTTTGAGGTTACGAAGTGTTTAAATTATGAGTTGTTACAAAAAATACAGATTCACAAAACAAGAACTAATAAACGCAGAATCAAAAACCTAACGAAACGCAAATCACAAAACACAATAAACGAACACAAAATACTTGCGATTAACACCGATAACACTTTCGACAACCATGCGACGACGTCTATAATTTACTGTCAATGTCAGTTTGACAAATTCGTGACACTTGACGGTGTTGTCGAAGTGCACATGTAAATTAATGTTCAAGGATACCACCCTTAGATAGCCCTTAGCTGTTTAAATTTGCATTGTTTTTGGTAATTTTTTATAGCTTTGTGTTGGTAATGAAAAAATGAAATTGATGACGCACACGCAAATCGAGCTGACCGCCACTATATGTAATAACATCTAAATTATTTCAACGCTGGATTTTTTATGACTTCAGCTTTCACACTTTTCATTTACGAAGACTGTTTTCGCTGCTGAATTTAAACTTGTTCCAAATTTTTTCCAAATTTTCTTATAAAGAAAGTTGGTGACATTAAATATTTTGTTAATTAAAATTATTGTTCGTCACGATTGTTAAAAGCAGACTATCATGAATGAATTTACTAATGGTGTAAATGTTACTCGTAACTGTTTAACGTTTGCGTTTAAATAAAAATTGTATACCAAGGGAGGAAAGACATGTATTTTCTACAGAAGATGAATAAAAATAATTAAATGTTTCAAGAAAGTACGTTATTTCCTGCTGAGAGAGGTAAGTATGTTATCTGAGTTATCTTGATTATTCTGATGCGTCTTTGAGGAAATAGAAAAACAATGTACCATGGAATCCGAGCTAGAATCTGGAATCTACACACTGTTTCTATTTCTATTTTAACTTTTAAAGAATGCCACTGCAGTAAACTTCCAAGTAGCAAAGTCAAGCAAAGTGTCAAATTTATGTCAAGAAAAATCGAAACTGGTTGCAATATTGCAAATTACAAACAAAAAAATCTATTGCCAACAGACACAGTCTTTCTGGATCAGCCTGTATTATTTCCAGCAAAGTTAGAACTAAAAGCCCAAGCTCCAGATTATCTGTTCATTTTATTAAAGTTTGTTAAAGAAGACAACCAGACAACTTCCAATTACTTATGGGCTAACTTTAACTCAGATGGTGCTTGTGATCTATTGAAGTAATTGATTATATCTGATGTCCCAAAAAAGACAAGGTGGAGCCAATATTTACAATATTCCGAAGGAGTTATTTTGTCTCCTAAGGGCACTCATGTTGTGAGGGAATAACTTGTGATATTTTTTGACGAATTAAAGCTGTTACATCAATGTCGACTCGAAATCGTACTTTATTTCGAATCTTCACTGATCTAATTTGAGGAATCTTCGAAATTATGCCAACAATCTGTCCGATACGTATCAACTCGTTAATTACGCATATAACACGAAAAGCCTCTGCCAACAAATCTTTGAACATTTGCGTGGGTCGATAAACATAATAATAGGTCCGAAGCGCCAACGTTTTGCAATTAAAGGGACAATAAAAGTTATTGTTGAGTCGGAAAGAGTCATTAGCCTTTTAATCCACCACCGTTAAAAATCCCAAATTTACGGTCCGATTCAAATTCCGATTCCAACCTTTGAACCCGTCATAAAACAGCGACTAGGAAAAACGTTTTCGGTGAAAGAAAAATTAATTCTCTTTTTGTGGTTTAAATTAGCCGTTGAATTTATTCGTTTTCCTGAAAGCCTCGACCGAAGTAAAATAAACGCTTTATGGTTCAGTTATAAAAAGGAACAAAATCTGAGACAAGTTGCAGTAAGTGCGTTTACATGGTAGTCTACCAGTTTATTCTTCAGCACACTCTACTTATCGGGTAATCATCGTAATTTCAAAAGCCGCTTGCCAACGGAAGTCTTGTATTTTTATGATTAGCCATCGGCGAAAAGTTTTAAGTAATTCCAGCGAGAAAATTGCTTGCAAATTTACAGCAAACCCTCCGGTTAGCTTTAAACGATCTCAAACTTTGTAACAATCGTGACTTATAAATTTCGGAAATTCATTCAAATGCTAATTTGATGTTTTCAATCAAGCCCTCCTGCCGACTTAATGCTTTAACGAAATCGTCCCTTTGTGCAAGAATAAGACATTAGTTTAATGAATTATTGGCGCTTGGTCAAATTATGTAAAAATCTCATTTAAATAAAGAGAAAATTTCCCGTTATAGCGCGGTTTAAAACACCGCCAATAACATAAAGTATAAGGAAACGAAACTAATAAGAAGATTCAATAATGAGACAGTGTGACTTTCTTAATTATAAAACCAAGCCGGACTGGTTTTCAGTTCACCATATAACGAACCTGTTCGCTGAAAAACCAGCATCGAAGATGTATGTCATTCATAATTAATTCAAAACATTGCATATGTCGAATTATTTTGACAAAAAACTCGACTTTTTTCGAAATTTTCTAACCGAATTCACTCCAATGCGAGCACGGAACGCAAAGTACAAATGGCATTCCTCTAAACATTACTTAATTATAGAGACAGCAAGCTTATAATTAATGCAAATCGGACAATCTCACAATCATTGAGTTTGATTTAATTAGACCAACTTGATGATTAGGAGCACTCGATTACACACAATCATTAATTGAAATAATGGATGAGGTTTTTTGCTCGAAAGACGTCAGATAAAAGACTGACAGTATAAATTTCACCTTTTCTAAACTAAACAAATCAAATAAATGTTGCACAAGCCGAACTCAAGTTTTACGACCGAATTAATTCTTCTCGAATTACACACCTAAAAAGCGAGAAATTGCATTTGCTTCAGAACATTAGAGGAGTTGCTTGGGAGAAGCACATAAAACGTTTTACTTTTTCGAGATTGAATTATAAATGTGTATCTAGTGTTTCAGTTGCAAAGTTCTTTATTACACAGTAATCTAAATTGTGATTAAATTGGCTGCATCGAGTTAAGTGTAACTGCTGTTTAAATAGCGTTAAGTGAGAGTTATGTTAATTAGTGGAAGAAGCTTAGATTAACGATTTAAACGGTGATTAGGCTGACAGGTACAACAAATTTTGATAAATTGTAACTTTCGAATTTTTGAACAATTTGGTATTTACATACATAATGCGACCTACGGAGAAGAAATTAGACAAGCAATTCTAAATTAATAAACCACAAATTTAAAAAAAAATGTATAAATGAAATACAATGGAACATCTTTTATGCGAACAGCGAAACATTGGGTTTGAAATTTCAACCTACTTTCGAAAATTCGAATTACAGTTGCATCTGTCTTTTCTAAAATAGCTCCATATATGGATTGTTCTCTTTTTTGTTAATTTACCATTAGTTGTTTATAATTTTTCACTTGCTACGTTATAACATCCATTATAGTATTAAAAATATAAAAGGAAAATTGGTAGTTATTCGAGACAAAAAGGCAGGTAACTTCAAAAAATAATTTCGCTTGGAAATTATAAAAACTTTTTTTTTTCGTGTTAATAAGGATGAATCCGTAGCAAGAGACCTTCTATTAGGTAGGCCTACTTTTTGCGAACATATGTTAAATTAGTTCAGCTGTTAAAAAAATATACAGACTAAACCAAAAGTAATGCACAAAATTCATGTTTTTGTTACTGATTTTTCAAAAAAATTTTAGAAAAAATCGATTTTACTTTTTTAAATGCCACATTTTGACAGCATATTGAGATTTCTGACGTCAATCGTTTTTGAATAATGACGTCATTTTTAGTTTTTTAAAATAACAACTGATACTTTTGATTAGTGTTTACTGTTTTAGACAGTACACATTTTTATCTAATTTCTTGTAAGTATAAAAGAATTTAAATAATTAAACAAAAAAATAAAAAAGAAGAACAAAATAAAAAAGGTATAAAGTTATCATAAGTATTACACAGTAAAATTATAAATTTCTTATAGACACTTTTTTATTATTTTTTTTATTTCATTTTTTTATTCATTCCAGAAAAATAAAGGTGTGCGTGCACTGTCTAAAACATTGAACAAAAATGTCTGTTGTCATTAAAAAAATAAGAATGACGTCACAACTCAAAAACAAATGTCGTCATAAATATCACTATAACATGAAAATGTAGTTGTATTTAAAAAATAAAATCGATCTGTTCGAGGATTTTTTGAAAAATGACGTAATAATAAATCGTTTTTATTGCAGAAGGGTCTAACTCAGGCCATTAACTGGATTGTGTAAATACAGGTCCAGAAAAAACTTCAAAATTAATAATTATTTTTGTTAATCTTTTTTTCTTTGACATTTGGCTTTGGATCTGCAGACATACGTTTTACAATTTCTACGCTTACTTGATAGAAGGACTTTTCGAAACACTATAGGAAAAAAATTCCATTATTATTGCAAAAACTGTACTCAGAAGAAAAGAAAATTTTTAATCGGAAACGGTAATTTTGAAAATCTAAAATCAGTCTAGTCACTACCAACAGCCTGAGGAGTTAAATGAAATAGATGTTATTGTTATTTCTGGTTTGGGAAAAATATACATTTTAGAGCTTTAACTAGGGTTAATTTAATAGACAAATTGAACGTAGACCTGTGCCGGGTTAACCAGCTTTTTAAAAGTTAACTCATCTGCATAGTTTATATTTTTCACTCTTATACTTGATACCTTAAAACTTTGTCGTTTTCACGACTTCTTGTTTATGTTTGTGAAAAAAAAATATATCAACTTATAACCGATCTATTCGTTTTTAAATTTTAGTACTCTGTTCCAAGGGCACCAATTCCAAAAGGTAAAATTTTGGTTAAAATTTAACCAACGATTATATAACCAAAATTTTAACTTTGGTTTTAATTTTGGTTAAGATTTAACCAAGATTTTATAACCAAAATTTTAACCTTGTACTGAAAAAGGGAGCGTATTTCTAATTTGCACGTGGCTTTCAAACGCTAACAGAATTTGGTTAAGTTATCGGTACTTACATTAATTTTAAGCAATGAAAAGAATAATGAAAGAACTTATACGAGTACGTTATTACCACAAGTATTATAGAAATTATTATCGTTTTTTTTTTTCATTCCTCTCAACTATAACATTTCTATACAAAAAATAATAAACAATTTTATTTTTAATAAAACAAAATTAAAAATTTAAAATTCTTCAAAGTAGTTTTTTCATACCCTTTTTTTTAGACTTTTATTATGGAATTTTCTAATGAATTTGAAAAATATAGTGTTGTCCAATTATGCCAAACTTCAGAATACCACCAAATATGTAATAATTAAAGAGGATACAAAAGTAATTTAGTTTTTTCTCTAAGGTTATTTTTTCATTTTCTTCTTTATTGTTTTTCGTTAATAAAATATTACCTATATCATATGTCAGTTCATAATAGAATTTTGCAACAGCACATTTGAATTTTTTGAAGTGAGATGGAGCACAAATTAAGGGTTTCTGGTGGGTTTTCTTAGTTAAAAACGTGGCGCTGGGATTTAGTTTAACACAGAATTTTTTTCTTTTACAAAAATTCTCAATTTGTGCTTTATTTTTCACTCCGAAAAATTCAAATGCGCTGTGCAATTCTATTATGAACTGAAATGGGATATATTAATGAAAGCAGAAATTAAATAATTTTGAAACGATTTGTTGTGTTCTTTATAGTAACCGAAAGTTGGTTAAATACCTGCCGCAATTCCAGTTCAATTTACGAGGTTATTTCTCTAATAAAAAATGCACGTTGCCTTTGTAGGATTTTGAAGAAGATTGACGCCAAATTAATAGAATGAAGTCTTTTAAGTACATCGAGCGTAACACTTTAGTTTTTTACATCTCTGCAGTTAACTTCAAACAATTAAGAATACAATTATAACTAAATGATAAAGAAACGAAGTAGGTACCGTTTAATACAATGTACCTAATAAAGAACAAAATATTGAAATTTTGTTACTGATGGTGCTATCTTGCGGTTAAGCGCTCGTTTCAAAATAGTCAAAAAATCTCTCTGAAAATTACAGACTGGTCGTCGACTTTCCTCTTTTTCGCCGGCATGCAAATTCTAATGCACTTTTGATGCGTTCTTGGCAATAATTTTCTCCAGGAGCCCTCATCAGCGCCCGATTAACTTAATTCAAACACAACTAATCTAAAAGCATTTACTTGCTACTTAAAACGTAATAAAACCTAACGACACTTTTCCTAAATATTCGTTCGTATTTTGCAATTACAACCACGTAATCTGTCAAGTAACAGGCCGACTTTCCGCTACACTGCTTGTCGATTATTTGCAATTTTCTAAAATAGATTAACCATAATTGCAACGCAGACTTTTAAAACGGTCCGAGTCGGTGATGCGTGGGCTGTCGAGGAGGACACATGATGCGGGCAAAAGCAATCGACATAAAAAAGAAACTTCGCCTAATTGAAAATGATTTATTGGGAAAAGTTTGATTTTTGTGACGCAACACTAATGGTACAACGACATTTTTCGATTGTCCGTGACCATTATTTGTGATTGTCGTGTGTCTCTGTCTGGCATACACACCGCAGGTGAACTTTCATAACTGGTGTCTTCATGCAGACTTCGTCCTTCCTACTGCAACGTCTAAATATAGCAACAGCGATTTGCATCACGGCTGACAATCTGAGAAAATACGCTCGTTAAAGATGTGGACGGAATTTATTGTCCTCGCCGGACACGAATCTATTACATTTACTGGTATTTTCCAAAAAAATCAGCGATTGAGAATTTTCAAACCAGTGGCGAAATTGGCATTCAAGGTTTGTGTAACAAATGTATCAACTACCGGAATTATTGGGCGCTGCCTTCTCAGTACGATCTTTTTATCCCAATGAAATAACATTTCTCACTCAATAAATAGCAAAACAGGCAATAATCGACGACGTCTACAACTTCTATCTAGGAATTTTCCACTTTTCTCGACTACATTGAACTTCCCAGCATATTTAACAGGTCAGTTAGTTGGTTGTTTTCCAAATCACTTTTTTAAAATTGAAAACCGAGTAAATTACAGGTCCCTAATTATCTGATACATTGATATACAAGTATACATCTGGGAATTTTATGAAGTTTTCGCAAATAATTTTGGTTTCTGCTCAACAGTTATTGAGGTTTAGTCCAAAAAGTTGTGAAAGATTGTGTTATAAATAGCAACATACCTTACTATGGTATTTGACTCATTTAAATACCTTGATTTTTAACGATTACTTGTTTAAAGACGTCCCAAAGCCCTTGGGGATATTTCTAATCACGTTAATCTGACATCTGTTTCATGTAAAATAAGTTAATTTTATTCGATACGCAAATTGCCTACTAGTACTTTAAGGGTCGTTTTACAGAAAGCGAAATTAAGATTTAATTCAAAATTAAACTGATCGTGATTAAAATTTAATTGCAATGAAAATGTGCTGTAAACCGGCTTTAAGTCCCTTTATTTTGGCGTTTGTTTCGTTATAGTTAATTATACAGTATACAGGCTGTTCCGTCTAAACCTCACATTAAAAGTATTGAAGGTTTTATTCATCTGAAAGTTGGTATTCAGCTATAATCCGTTAAGTTCTCGCCAATAAAAATATTTTCAACATAGCAGCACTTCCGGTTATACCGGAAGTCGCTATCAAGTTTCTTATCTCAAATGGAAAGCTAAGTTTAACCATTTTTGAGATATTTTGAAATTTTTTGGATTTGCACCTGTCACTTAAAAAATCAAAATCATGTTTGGAGAATTAAAAGAGGAAGCCTATATCTGTTCTCCAGTGTGCTCCAAATTGGAAAAGAAGTTAATAAACCCAAAAATTTTAAGGTTAAGTTTGGACAACTTCAAGTATTCATAACATAAATTTTTCAAATGGGAAGTCCCAATTTTTATTTTACTGGATAGAGGAGAATTTTTTTCTGCATCGATCTGTATGGGCATGCCCTATACCCATTTGTGATAATTTTCAAGTTATTTGTTTTTTTTGACATTGTAAAAAATTTCTTACTAACCACAGCTTTTTTTGGCATAGTTTGCCATAAAAACGTTGCTGAATAAACAAATGACAAACTCTGTTCAACATTGTGTTATACGTACTGTGAAAACATAATAAATTCATTGAATGTTGGTTTAAAAAACTTTAATTTCTCACATTTTTTCTCTTGTTTCTATGGCACAGTATAAGAATAGATAGATCTATGGCTAATGAATTTCTCAATACTAACAAAAAATTACATAGAGGGAGTAATTCCTAAATAATGGCTGTTTGAACATTTTATAGATTGGTATATTTACCTAAAAAATGCCAAATCTCTCATAATCAGTCAAAATGACGGTTACTTTTTGCACAAATTTGCAAATATTTGGGAGCGAAACAG
This sequence comes from Tribolium castaneum, assembly GCF_031307605.1. Classification (NCBI taxonomy): domain Eukaryota; kingdom Metazoa; phylum Arthropoda; class Insecta; order Coleoptera; family Tenebrionidae; genus Tribolium; species Tribolium castaneum. Next base: position 19,011,703 of record NC_087395.1, on the reverse strand, counting down.
TGATTTTGGTAGGAAATACTTGATAGATTTTATCACATTAAAATGAATATTTAAATTTATTCTAGATAACTTTCACGATAAAAATGTTTGGTAACATGACATGTTACGTTTTTTCGATATTTGAACAGATTCTTTCAAAAAAATCAAAAATATCTACACATGAAAGGATACAAAACCTGCAATTTTTCCTACTATCAAAAAATAAATATTTGTGTAAAAAACAAAGATCCAAAAATCCAAAAGAACGTAATCGCTTGTCCCATTTATTGTAAAACAAGGTGTTCCAAGGTATTCGAATTATTTGCACTTGAAAAAAATGTCGTAGCTTATGCAAAATATTATCATTTTATTGTTTCAAATTCCAAATTTCGGTATGTAAATAAAATGAGAAGATCCTGGATAACTAAAGGGAGAGACAAGGTAAATAACTGCCTAGGTTGCTATTTGTAGTTTGTTACCGACTTTTACATAAAAATTCTATCATTGATAAATAACGGATTTTAGATAAATGATATGTGACAACGTTGTTTAAAATTCGTGATCGCAATAGAATGTGATCAAGAATAAAAATAAATTATTTCTGAAACGATTTCCTAGGAAATAATTCTCAGTGTTGGCATATCTACACATTGTGAATTTTTAATAAATTTTAATTTTTTGAAATTCAAAAAACTGCTAAAGTCTGATAGAAAATTTAAAAATAAATATTCAATGTTTTGTTTGGGAACGATTATCTAGTGTGAAACATAGAAACATTAGAAAATAATGAAAACTAAAGAAATTAACACAATAACTTTGTAGCTCCAATTTTTTTTTATTAAAATATGACTGGAATTTTTTCAACATATTTCCTGTCTGCACTTGCTTCTCAATAATGTACCACTGAATTTTTTCGAACACCCTGTATAAAGGTAAGAATAGTAAAAAATTCTTTGTATTAAATTGTTGTGATTGTATCGATATTTAGCAATTTTACCAATATGTACCAGAAACAACGAAATGACTTAGATAAGGAAATAATTATTGTAATCAGAATTTTTCCAGCAAATGAAGCATTATTTGATTGCAGTAATAATTATTAATGTTGTTGGTTAATACCAGCAGAGTGCATTTATCCTTGTCATTAAGCTTCATTTTAAGAAGTGAAAGCATTGCTATTTGTGGATAATATAATAAATGTTTGTGTCATCACACCGACGATAACATCTCAATAAACAATTCAGTTAAATTTAAAATTTGGAAGAGTAACTCATTGGATACAAATTACAGTGACTGTAAACAAGCACCAACATTTAACAATGAGCATTGTTACAAGAAAAACTTCGTAACCACAATTCCTTTCATTTGTTTACAAATCTGTATTGAACCTCCACCAGAACAAATTGTAATTGTTAACATGTCTTTCTGACATGACCACTTATTAGCCCAACTTAACTACCTGATCTCAAAGCGAAATTCTTCAATTGAGATCAACAAATGCTTCCATTCATCACAGAACAACGTAAAAGGACCGCACAATTAGTCAAACGCATACATAAGTGGGTACGAATAATTATTCACTTAAGTACCGTGACAGGTCTATTAGACAATGTCATCTGATAAAGAATTTGTTCTCAAACGGCGCACTTTTACTTCATTAGTGCATTGCTCCGACTTTTGTCTCCTTTTTCAATAATTTCTAGATAAAATGTGTCACATTTTTACAAGGAATAATCAAGTAACGATCCATAAAACGCACACAATGCTGGTCTGATTGTCCGAGATTGCAACTATAATTATCCTCGGTAATTATTGAGTTTAAACAGTAACTGCTCTGTGAAAGCCATAAGTGAGTTAATTGCTTTGGTTTGGCGCCGTGATAAATTATCATAATTACGTTATATATCCACCGGGGAGGACAATTTGAATACTTCAAATATCTGCGCTTAGCGTAATTCAGGTAGTCAACTGCATACATTGTGAATAATTTATAACTAGAGACCGGAGTTTTAGAAACACTTAGGTGTCTAAAAAGGACATTCTGAATAAAAAAACAATACACCTAGAGATTGAAAGCTAAAAAAATTAAAAACTGGTATACAGATAAATTAAAAAAACAGTGTAGATCCAAGTGACTGAAGGAGTGATAAATTAAAAAACAAGGTAAGAAATTAAGAAATTGGAAAACTGAAATTATAAGGCAGTGAAACAACAAAAAACTGAAAAAAATTGGAAATCAGTATGAAAAATATGAAAAATTAAAAAACTAAAAAGCTGAAATACTAAGAATATTAACTTAAAAACTGTGATTGAAACTCTAAGAAACTATGAGATTGAAATATTGGAAGCCTGAAAACGAACATAAAAAAAATAAGAAGTTTGTTAAAAATTGAATAAATTAAAACAGGTAAATGGAACACCTATTATTTGTTTTTGCTTCTCAAACATCATTAAATTGTCTAAACAAAAACATAACTCATAAATTTCAAGTGCCCAAGTTAATAACTAAAAAGATGTAAAGATTTTTAACCTAATTTGGTACATGTTTGAGTTTTGTAAGGGAATCTTGCGAAGCAATTGAGTTTTTGCTGAAAGACTTACGAACTGTTTGAGTTTGAACACGAAATAATTTCGAGAATCAATCTTTATAAAAAATAAATCAATCAACAATTTATCCACGATTTTGAACCCAAGTGTAACAGAAAACTTGAAATTTTCTTATTGGTCATTTGCTCATTCTTGGGACAAATAAGACACCAGTGAACCGGTTTTAGGGCCGATCTTTCTCACAGAACGGGCTTTCGTCTTAGATGCGAATAAAATGGTCAGTTATGCTTAGTTTTTGAAATAATTTGTTTTTTTAACAAAAACAAACTTTTTTAATTTATTATACAAAAACTAAGAATTCTAGAAAAGTAGGACTTTCACACTTCTTCAACTAATTAAAATCTACTCAGTTGGTTTGGAAAAAGTAGTAATTACAATTATAATATTTAAAATAAATACATTTTAAAAAATCAAAATTAAGAATTGGCGAACAAAGCATTTTGACACTTACATACACTATTTTTTTATTCCAAAATCAAGGCTGCAAAAAACATGTTTAAAATTAATAAAGTTATTTTATACAGAATTAGCATATGCATATTTTTAAAAATTAAGCGATCAAATACTGACAAAGAAACCTGAGAATGAGAAACTAAAAACACAAAAAAACAAAAAATATTGAGACTGAAATTGAAATAGAGAAACACTAATAAATAGAAACATTAGATTCTAAATAAAAAACCATACACTAAGAAACTGAAAAGCTAAAAAACTTAAAAACTTGAATTCAAAAAAAAACTGAAAAATAGTAAGATTAAAATTCTGTAAATTTAGGTGACTGAAAAAGTAAGAGTTAGAAAACTACAAAACTGCAAAGTAAGAACATTAATAAGATAAGATAGTAAAACCACAAAAAACTGACAAATGTTGGAAATTAATAATATAAAATACCATGGGGAAATTAAGAAACTAAAAAGCTGAAGTAATTAATTATTCTTTAAGTCTTATTAAATTATTAAGTTATTAATAATACGAGTGCGAAAACACAAGCTTAAATTTCGAGAGCTGACGTTATGCAACGAGCGTACGCGAGCTGCATACCTAAACACCCGACAACTTTAAGCGTTTTCGTATAAGTGTTTTAAAATAGTGTCTATATTCTAGAATTCAGATATTACAAAGAAGGCTTAAAATGTTACCAACAAAAAAATATTTATAAAATTAAAAAGGTAATGTAATGATTTGTAACCAAATACTAATGACAAAATTAAAAAAAATATATTTAAATTAGCAAGGTTAAACACAATTGTGGGATGTTTAAAACTTGTTTAAGATACAAAAACTTAATTTATAAATTTTGTAAAAATAAAGAGTGTCAGATATTTCCATTTTTAACATATCAAATTTATTTTGAGTTTTTTTAGAAAAGCCCTTAAAAATTGCGTGTTAGGAAAGTTTCCTAAAATCCGGTCTCTGTTTATAACTAGAGACCGTACATACTTTAGTACAGTCGCTTCCAAAAAAAACGCCTCGTGTGGGCGTGGCCGGCCCTTCTTTCCGTGCGCCACTGTACCTCATCCCCGTCCACGAAACCCATTTTTGATTTATCGAGGGGCCAGATATTGGATAAACGGTCCGTAAATATTTTTAAATAAGATTATTGACGCTCTAATCCCGTCAAGTGACTTGTATTCAAATGTACACCACATGTGCTGGAGGTCCGACTCAAAGGTTGTGTAAAAGCGACTAGTTCGTCGGCGAACTTGCAACACGCGGTGTGTTTTATCGCGTATTTCCCAAACACACGTGAAACCAATAAAATTTGGACGTTACGAGTACCTACTTGTGCCGTGTGATTAATTTTGCAAGTGCTTCGTGTAGGTAAGGCGCAAAACTGCACGAATAAATTTGTAAAGTAATACAATGTCTTATGGTAATGAGAAACTTGTGGCGATTTGATATCTGCGATGGTGAAATCTTTTTATTATTTGCACGCCAATGAGGAAAACAGTATTGACTGGTGCGTTAAACATCCCTTTGAAATGCCTCGAAGACATATTTTCGCGCTGATTTGGCATTCCGTACATAAATTTCCACACGTAGCCAAATTCCAACGCGGAGAATCTGTCGTAAAATGCATATTTCGAGGGTTATGTTAATTTCGGTTCTAAACAACTGTAAGTTGGAGTGTAACGAAGTATTTCCGGTCACATCTTCATAAATACATATGGATACATTGTCTGCCTTCGTTCTTATTTTTCTGCATTTAACCTGTTTGTGATTTTCGTTTTATTTCAATGGATTTTTATCAATTGTAAACATGGAACGTGGCATAAATGCATGATGCACTTCCACGAAGTGAGTAATAATTCCGAAAAAAATTACCAAACGGAAAGTCACGTCAAACAAGCGTGAATTGGAAATATATCGCTAGAAAATCATAGTTTTGTGTAATTCACAATAATAAAGCACTTAATGTGTTGCTACGGTTTACGCTGTTATGTTATTTAATATTTAGGAAAAATTTTCCCAATAAAACGTACAATACGTACAATAAATGTTTCATTGTTCTTGTTTTACGAATTCTTTAACATTACAAAGAAGTAGCTACTACATAGTTTATTTTGTTTTCAAATTAAAACAATAAATAAAATGATCCAACCACAAGAAACACTAATGTTTTTAAAGCCGCATTGGTAACAAAACAAAAACAAACTGTTTTATGTTGCCAAAACAAGTAAACGCGCTATGAACTCAAAACTACATATTTACAAATACACACCCAAACAACCTAAAAAACAATCATTAAATAAATCAAGGTTCAGTTTATAGAAGGCCAATTAAAAATTAAATCCCAAAATTTTTAATGAGCATCTGATTGGTGCAGATTTTTCACCTGGTCAGTCTGAAAATCAAATGGTTTTTCACAAGAGCTGTAGATATGAACCTCCTGCATCACCTCATATTATTTATAAATATGCAGGGTGTTTCGGAAATGGAAACTTTTGCTTTTATATGTGCCAGCCTAAATTTTATTGCAGTTTTAGACTTAGCTTTAAATACTGATGATTTTGATGTAAACTTTTATTCGTGGTCTGTTTACTTTTTGAAATGATATGTTTTTTTCGAGAAAAACAAAATGTATTACACAAAAAACAAGAATACCAAAAAAGTAGGACTTTTACCACTTTAAAGAAAAAAGTTTAAACTTAATCTTGCTCTGATTGTTTAACATATTTAAACGTAAGAAAGGTCAAAAGTTGAATACAACTTATTAAAAAAAAAATAAATGGAACCCTAAGGAATACCCTATTTTTTGTTTTTGCTTCTTAAAGATTATTATTAGATTGTCTATCTAAAAATATAGTTTCAAATATCTAAACTTAATAAACAAAAAGATATAAAGATCATTCAATAAATATTATTGATACCTTAGTAAACCTAGAGGGGATTTAAAAATTCGCCATAAGTACAGTGGAACTCAGTTATAACGAACCTGGCTTTTAACGACCGCACAGATAATGACGAATAAAATTCAACAAAAAGTCCCGTTTTAAAGAGATTGGTTCAAGAAATTGGTTCTGTTTTAAATAACAAACAAAGCTCGCTTACTAGGAAGTCGCATTTAACGTGCAATATTTAGACAAAAACGTGGTCGGTCTACTATTCGGTTATAACGCACGTGCTCTTTTGTCCCATTCTAGGAAACCATAAACATTTCCGATATTGCAGAAAAGATTCCAAAAGTGACATATACCTCGAAAACAGCTAAAATGTTAAGTAAAAACGAAAATAAGTAAATAAATAAAATATTTGCCATATTAACATATGTATACCCAGATAATTATGTAGAATTTTTAATAAAATTAATTAAAATTTTATTTGCTATATCTACCGGGTAACTCAATGGTGACTGGTAGAGAATTGCTTACTTATAAAGGTTAAGATAGTAAAAAAATCGTTGTATGAAAGTTATTGATAAATAACAAATTTTAAATAAATGATACGTGGCAACGTTGTCTAACAGTCGTCATTGCAATAGAAATTGATCAACAATAAAAATAAATTATTTTTGAAACGGTTTCCTAGGAAATAATTCCCAGAAATAATTCCCAGTGTTGGTATATCTACGATTTGTGATTTTTTTGCTGAATTTATTTTTTTTTAATTCAAAAAACTGCTAAAGTTTGATAGTAAATTAAAAAAAAAAATTCATCGTTCAGTTAGGGAACCATTACCTAGTTGAAACATGAAAACGTTAGAAAATAATAAAAAAATTAACAAAAAATGTTTGAAGCTCCAGATAAAATCTTTAGTATTTAAAACTTTATAACTTATTTAACTACTCCATAAGGACGATATTCGGTTAGAATCAACGATCGGTTATAACGTTATAACGAACAAGTTCTCAAGTTCCTTGGATGTTCCTTATAACCCCGGTTATAACCGAGTTTCACTGTATTAAAATTTTAATTATTTTACTGTAATAGCTAAATGAATAGTAATCGCCCAAAGGTGAAAATACAGTTATCTATTATTAGCTTAAAAATTTCATTTTTTGACTACTGAAACAATAATTATCTAATATTTTTTAATGTTAAATATCTTTTGAGTAATGTTTAATGTTTTTAGAGAGACAATGTAAAATTTTTTTAGATGTGAAAATAAAAAACAGGGTTTTTCGTTTAAAACTTTTAAGTTACTCAACTTGCTTGCAATAAACATCTTTATTTTTACATCTTCTTTATTGCAATGAGCTAAAAAAATTATGTTTTTAAAACTTGACTTTCTTTTTCAAAGTGTTTTTTCTTAGTTATTATTTTTTATGTACCTGATAACTTATTAAAAATTAAAAAAATGAATATTTCAAAACCTAAGCAAAACCAACTAATAACAATTCAGCATAAAAACATAAGTGTTAAAAACTACATCCAAAAATGCAAGAAATATACACAGTGCGTATAAATTCCATCATACTCTGTAAACTGTAAACCGGGAACGTAGTTCAAAATTGCAAACACGTCAAATCTAATTTTCCTTAATTCCATCCCTAAAGCAAACGCTTTAAAAAAAGAGGTATTACTACAGAGAATGAAATAACGCAAAAATGGTTTAAATGAATGAAAACAAGTGAAGTGACAAGTTGAGCAAAAGCTCCAAATAAAAAATATTCTTTCTACTTACAATTATAAAAATTGTTCAGAAAGTCCATCTGCACTTCCGTAACAGAATCATATCGGTCATTTCAGGATTTGTTTCATTTTTCATGATAATGATCGAGTGACACACAAATCAAAGCCGAACTAACAACACACTAATCTGCACGTCGTACGACACACCGGCGATAACACAAATTTTTGCGCCTTTTTTGCGTTGGACGCGATAAGTTTTTAATTTCTCGATTCTTTTAAATGTAGTTACCAGTGGCGTACTCATTTTTTGTGCTTAAATTTTTTGCCTTCATATAGACGCATCGGCCAAAATGGAATTTTCGTGGTTGTGCGAAATAGTCTGACGACTCTCTAGTTTACAGAGGATGATGGAATTTAGACTCACCCTGTATAGGGTGTCTCATTTAAAAAAATATAAGTTTGTATTGTAGCTCTTTTCTGAAACACTCTAAAATAATTTTAGGTTAAACAAAAGGTTAGTATAAAAAATATTTTCCAACAATTATAGATAATGGACTTACCAGCTCGCTGGGACACAGGGTCTCAGTTAATTGGCAACTGGCAATGCCAATGTCTCAGTTAATTTAACTTCTTGCCAAAATAGATTGCCTTCTGAAGTGATTTTATGTGAAAAAAGACTTACTTCTCCCAGCCTAACCAAAAAGTTTGAATTATTTGAGACATTCCTGAACAATTGCGAAAACGTGTTGCGTAAACGGATAATTTTAATAATTTTGGAACAAAAATACTTATTGCTTAAATGAATTTTTTGTGCAAAAATTTAATTTATTCATTCATGTGCTGTAAAGCCTCTAACATTTGATTTATGAGTTTCCTCTCCTGTTAAGGGATAATGTTGACATTTACAGATAAATCCAATTCATTTGATAAAAAGCCTGTTATTCAGCAACCTTTCGAAACTCATGCATATGTAAGAAAGCTTCAAATTCAGATTTATAGTAAGCAATCGGCATAAGCACTACATGTACATGGCAAGATACAGAGTCAAATGAAATCTATTAGAACTTAATTGAAACGTTAGGATTGATTATAATTTATTGTTGGGTACAATCAAAGGCCATAAATTCTCGTATTGTCACTAGTGTTGATATTTACATTGGCGTTCAGTCAAAAACAGAGTCATTAAACTTGTGACAGGTTAAACTAACCGTTTTCGCTATTTTTGGTCGCGTAAAACTAGTTTCAAATTCTCCTCTCAACGTAATTTTCTATAGTGCATCCAGCAAACACATTACCAATTATTATCCTTTGTGCATATTAGGTTACAGGATACACATCGGGTAACCTTTGTTTGGCCACCGTATTGGTTGTGCATAATGACACCACCTTGAAACGACCATTAAAACACGGAAAAAAATTCAATAACTTTTTTAATTACGTCTCGTACCGTTGGCAAATACTCCATTATCACCTCTGTGTACAAAAAGCGATGAAAATGTCAAACAGTGCCGTGTGATTAATGAAAAAGCCGTCAAAAATCGATTTTATTCGAGGCTGGTGCATTTGTTGTCGTTTCATGCTCGTCTAATTAAATCCGTAAATATTTAAAAATATTCAAAGTGTATATAGCATGTCATGCGTGCCTTCCAGTCTTCACTTAAATCCCGTATAAAATAAACATCCCATTTTTTAAATAGGGGGCGTGGTAATGGCGTGTCTGTTCAAGAATTGAATGAGCGCACGATTCACTGTTATGAATTAAAAAGTATCGGAGATGAATAAATAACCATGACTCCAAATTTCGGCGGGTTTATGGCTCGTAAACATTAAACACAACGGCGGCTGCAGTCATAAGCACCTTTGCAACAAGGCAATATTTTTGAGAAAATCGAGGGAACAGCGAGCAAGGTTACGACGATAAAGTTCGTAATTACTGTGGTATTTTCACGTAGGCATTGCTCATTCTTTGAATCATTACATTTTTTACTTTGTACTCAATTTGGACGCCAGCTGGGGTTAGAAAACACACTCCTAATGATGCGAAAACTGAAAGGAAGTGTGGGTGGAGGCGTGAAAGTAAAAATGCTTGAAACAAGGCTCTTGAATTTATTGACACATCTAATGTTCATTGTCACATTCATTGAAATGTAATTTATTTTGTATTACCGAGCTTTCACGTCTTCTGATTCGTATCATTTAATATAAAACGGAATTTATTAATAAATGTCACGGTTAGTGTAAGGGAAGGGTTACTCGTAGGTAATTTCAAAACTGGCCATATTTTTATGTAAATTAGTCAAATAAGTTATTTATAACTGGGAGGAAAAGTCTATTTTTGTGCATTAGGAAATAAACCGTTTGTTACCGATTAACAACGAACAAACATCAACAAACAACTCATAAATGACAGGATTGACTTAGCATTTTCATTAAATCCGATAACATGAAACGTAATGACATAAGAGTCCTATTATTAACACTTGGTGCAATAATTTACTTTTTTAATTTGCTAGAAAGGAAAATCTGAAATTGGGCAAAAATGAGGATTTCTAATCAGTCTAACAACTTTATATCATGAGCAAGGCAATAATTTAGACGTTTTAATGGGTTATGAAATAATTATTACACAGGCGAACTCACGTCTGATTAATTTTCATTGCTTGTGCAAATACAAAATTATTCCAATTTCTGCACACATCAGATTTTTGTAACAGGTTTGAAAAACGATTTACCAAATACATATTCACTCAGTTTCTTTTAATTTTATTGCATCAAAATATGAGTAAAAAAATAGATGTCAACATATCCATCAGTTTTTCCTAGATATTTTTTTATAATTGTACGTCGACTCGTTGGGAATTTTTAACATTGTGTCTAATTAATAATTAGTCATTCGGAAAAGGTATTTCCTAACAAACGTAAGTATACAAAGTCGAGTATAAAGTTCATTATTTTTTTAAACAATTGTCAAAACGTTATCATGTTGGTATAAACCATTATTTAGCATCCACTCGTTATTTGATGATTATTAGGTTGACAACCTACAACGAATAAATAAAGTCCCAATTTCCTGTTTAACTGTATACAGAGTGATTCAAGAGTGTCGGTCCAACTCTCGATTGGTGATAAAAGGTTAAGCACAAAAATGAATTCAATTTTTTTTCGGTTTAATTTTTAATTAAGTTTTGTTTGTTTTCAATGTTGGCGGGTTTAATTTATCGTCGAATTTGCAAATTTGGTGATTTTTTTCAATAGCTATCTATTTAAAGTTGCTTAGATCGGCTGCAAACTAAATTCAAAAAATATGATGTAAAGTACCAAAAACTTAACCCAAAAATCTAACCTTTGAAGAACTATACTTCGTGGAAAAAGACTCGACCAATATTTTGTTATATAGGAACTTCTAACTTGGAATGATGTGTTTTATCATTACCCGAGTGAGGGTCCGAGACTTTTAAATCACCCTGTATGTTCAGTTGCATTTTCCCGTGTTGTATAGTGTTCATTTATTGTCTTTTGGAATACAATATGACTTCGTCTGTTTAATATTTTCTTCAAAAAAATACTAGTAATACTTCAAACCGAGCTTTAGTTGAGAGAATTTTCATAATTTTACTTTTTTATTTTTTACATAATTTTATTTTTTTTATAACTTTTTATCTAAAATAACAGACATATATTAGCTAATAAAAAGGGTTCAAGGATTGATTATTGATTGCAAAACTGATATTCATGTATGTCTCAAAATAATTTTTAAATACACATCGACCATTCCAGGAAAAATGCAACCAGACCTCGAACTTTAAAAAAGATGTTAGTAATGTTAAGTTTCTTCAAAATTCTTTCGGTTTATATTTAATGTATTTTGCAACAAAACTGTTTTTGAGAGAAGATAATGATTTAAACTGAAGTAATTCATTGTACTCTAAAATTTGCATACATTGCCTTGTTAGCGATAACATAAAATACTGACGTATTACAACTGTTGATGGATTTTTGAAGAGTGTTTTTCTAGTTTCTAGAAGATTGAAAAATGCAAATCGGTAACTAAATTGATTATAATATTTCTTTTTATTTTTATAGCTTTTGCTGTCCCGTCCGTTATCGCTAACATAAAATGTTGTTTTTATTGCTTACGTTGTTAAACAAAACCAAAAATTTCTAATTTAAACAGTCTAATTTTAATATTGTTAAAGTTTTTAGTAAATAATTGCACAAATTTTTTAGATTTATTTTCGCAAACAAATTTTTTTGTCCCGTCCGTCATGTGTACTTCAAAAATAGTTGTTGAAATCAGTGCATTTTAAATTAACAAAATTTTATAACGTTTATTCAACGATAAAAATGTAAGGTTTTTGTGTCCCGTCCGTCATCAATTTGTATTTTTTTACTGCTCATATTTTACAAATGTGGCTATAATTGTAAGTTGCAAACAATTTGACTGGTACTAGGTTTCTATAAGGAAAAATTGATTTCTACTGATACTGTTCGAAAAACTGAAAATAGAATCTAAAAATTTGTGCGAAGTGTCCCGTCTGTTAAAATGGAATGCCTGAAGAATTTTCTAATTCGTGAAATGGGGGAATTATGTTGAAATATGGTAGAACCTCTATAATGCGGACTAATTATTGCAACAAGTTTTGCGGAGCATAGATTTTTTCAAGTATAATAAAGATTTTAATAAAATAATAATAAATATTAATTCATTCATTCATAAAAAATTCAACCAAAAAATGACCTAAAACCGTTTTGGCACTTTAGGTTACTGTTAGTACCTACTTACCAACAAATTCTGCATTTTATATTATTGGCAATGATAAAATAAAAGCAAAGACAAGAAACTGCCAAATTTAATTTATGAGTTTCAATTTTCCATAATTTTGTGGGTTATTTTTAGCTCGAAGATAATGACACAATGTCTCGGTCATCTGTAGCTTTTTTATTGTTGTTATTGTTTACAATTTTTTATGCTATTGTCATAAATTGTTATAATATTCATTCTGTGGCCATAAAACACCTACGGCATTGGCAAAGTTGTCAACATGAGAAAAAAAAACATTCCACATTACCAGTTTCATATAGTTTTACCATTTCTTCGTTACATTCCGATCTGTCACTTCCAAAACCATCCAATAAATTTATTTCGCCGACCTACTAACGAGAATTTTCTTTTCTACATTCCGTCTGGATAAAAATGCGTGTCTGAATAACAGAGTCATTTTTATGCAAAGTACCAGCCTTTGTCGACAAACAATCGCAAGGATATTAAGACCTTTCGTAAATCTATTAATCAAAATGAACAATATTATTAATGACATGACCTTACTACTGACTTAATTCGTATTAACCAACAGAAGCGTGTCTTGTCTTATGTAATTTGTAACATTTTGCACGTCTTTTGCTAGATTACAATGAGAATTTTTACAATGAACCACGGACAACGACTTTCATTTTAAATCAGCAATTCGATTCGAGACGGTAGAAGTACACTATTTGCTACAAAAACGGGTCAGTAGCAGTTTTTGTGTCGCCTAGTGTAACAATTACGCAAGCGCCCACATTTTTGAACGTCTAGACAAGCGTGCAATTTGTGATTGACTGTCTATTTTATTATAATTTTGACACTTAACATTTGGGCACCTAAATGTCGCCAAACTTTTCCATGATGTAATTTTATTCCATTTAATTAATTTTTATGCAAGCCGGTGTCAATTGGGTGCCGTTAGTGAGGTTAAGTCAATACGTACGTTGTTTGACTAAAATAAAACTGAATGCATGTACGATAAAATTTACGACTTTGCTATTTACACTAACAATCAGACGAACAGTTATTGGCACCAAGTGCAAAAAGTCGGACAGATATCTTAATTTAATTTGATTTAAGCCGATTGCGCCTAATTAAGTCACATGACACGGTGACATGCAAGTCTGAATGGTCACAATTCTCCGTCTGTGAAACCGTTAATCCGAATTTAAATGACAAAATTATTTAAAACACTGATATTAGAACGATTATTCTTCCGAATTAATTATTTCTGGTTGGGCCAGAATCGCCGCTCTTAATCATGATAGATGGCGCTATACCATCTTACCACATACCGGCGTAATATGCTACATGTAGCTCTAAAAAATGAAATTAATTGGTGTTCATTAAAATCCCGCACGATAATATTAATTCAAGCTGTACCGTAATTAATGCAATAATTTAATTAAGACAATTCCTTCGCATAGATGCAATTTTTGCCTTCTAATTACGAAGACAAATGTTTGCAGAGGGCGCTTTGATAAAAAGCAAGCGCTTGAAAAAAGGCGCCCTATATGGCACTGGGCGTAATTTCTTGCAATAATTACCCAGCGATCGATCTCGTAAATCCTGTTGATAGTGTTGCAATAGAGCAAGTGACAGAAAACGAATTCCATGGCGTGGAAATGGAAAAGTGACAATTACTTTCGGTTGGAAAATTGATAAACTCCGGCTCGATTAAATATGAAATTATTCAAATGCAAGTATTTTTAACACGACAAATCCTTGACTTGTCCCTGTTTTCGAGTTTAATTGCCTCGTATTACTATAATTGCACTTAGGCTCATACTTGAACGGTTCGATTTGTTTGCTGAGTGGAATGTGTTGGGAATCGAGCATTTACATTTATAATTTTATAATTCTATTGAAAAGTGACTACAATAGATAAAGATGCATACATTATACTGAAATATTCGTCTTCAAAAATGTACAATGTCTCATTTAAAACACAAAAAATATTCATTACGAATCAAAAACGGAGCCAATGTGTGGCCAATGTGGGCTGACATGAAATAAAACAGCGAGATACTCAGATTTTATCTTAAAATTTCGACTCTTCAGTCTCGAAGTCGTAAAAATGATTTGTGTCCGATTCTTGGATGGAAATCCGTTAAAAAATTCTCATAATTTATATAAAAAACGTAAACTCCAATTAGCTCACACATAATTTTGTTAAATTACATTAAGTGTTAATTTGGGTAAGCCTAATGTAGGCATAAATTGGTTTTAAGTCAAGGAAAAGCACGTAAAAATTAATTTGATGAGAAAAATTTGTGGTAAACGAGCTAACATGGAAGGTTAATTTCACCTAATGTCGGTTAATGAATATTTGTGGTTAGCAGGTTTATTATGGAAAAAATTTGCTGTTTGTAATGTTTTTATAATCGGAGGAAACGCTACGTACACGTAAAAATCAAATTTTTTAACTGTTGTCCCAGCCAGAGAAAACCACTGTTCTGTGGGTCGGACACTTTTAAAAGGGAAAGTGATGTTTAGTTAATAAAAAATCTATTAAATTGAAATAAATGTCTTGTTATTCAAATATTCGGTTTAAAATAAATGTTTTACAAAGGCTGAAGGACCTCGGTCGGTGGCCTCTGGGAAGCCCCCAGATACATTAAACAGAATAAATGTTTTACGAAAATCTCAAACTTGTTTGATGTGACTGGTGGATGAGTAGAATCAATAAAACAGAGTTCCAAAAAAATCTCTAAGTCGAGGTTTCTGTCTAACTTTGTATTAATGTTTAATTATATCAGGAACAGAATTGTGAAAAATGGTTCAACTTCTTGAAATATTTTTAAGTACATATTTAGTAGGGCCACTGATTCGAAAAAATTTCGTTACAAAAACACAATTACATTAATAAGTTATCATTTTTAAGTTGTTTTTGTATGAAAATATATTTGTTATTGACTCTGATTTAAAAACAAAAACACTTTCGTAATAAAGAAACGTAAGCGGAACACAAGAGGAATTTTTCGCTTTGTGCTATATTTAAGTTCTAACAGTTCATTCAACGCTTATTTCAATCTCAATTTAGAAAAAATATCAAACAAAAGATTTTATAATTTATAGTTTTAGATGGAGATGGATCTAATAATTTCTCGTGTTATAAAGAGCAATAAGTTGCCTTTTTGTCAAAATTGAAATATAGGGCGAGTTCGTTAAAATTTTTAAAAGTATTTTTACTGTACCTCAAAACTAATATTGTGAAAGACAAGTCCGATTTACAGAGATCTCATTAAATTTAGCAATCGTCAGATTAACATGTGACCAAGCTGAACCAATAAAATGCTCTGATTCAGCGGCTAATCGCGAAGTAACTTAAGAGTGAACTAATTTTTAGTTCGCCTTCTAAAACTAAAACTCCCAAAGTCACATTTATTAACGTTATTTAAATAAATGATATGTGGTAATATAAGAATCGTGATTGTATCGGAATTTAAGCAACAATGATTTCTGCTCAATGTTTCTTATTTCTTAATAAGAAATTCTTAAAAAACTGCTAGGAACTGAAAGCAAATTTGAAAATACTTGTTTATCGCTGTATTGGGGAACGATTATTTAGATGGAACATAAAAATATTACAAAATAAGTTTGATAACGATATCAAAAATTTTTTAAATTTTAAAATTTACTCGAATTATTCTAAGGGAGTTTTCATCAGCTTTTCCTTTTTCAAAATTTTGCCGATTTAAAATTTTTAAGGTTTTTGAAATTTTTTGGACTTACACCTTCCATTTCAAAAATCGGTTACTCCACCATTGTTTGAGCATTTGAAAGGAAAAGCTGTGGTATTTCTCTTGATGTTTTCAAATTTCTAAAAGAGGTTAACAATCCCCAAATAATTGTGGTCATATTTGGAGAGAGAATTTCAAGTATCCTTGAGTAATTTTTTTTAATGAAATGTCCTAATGTTTATTTTAACAACATTTTGAACAGACGAACCTGCTATTTATTCAGTGATAAGTTTTTTTTGGGAAACCATGCAAAAGTCTGCATAGGCTAGTAAGTAAAGAATTTTCCGCAGTTCCAGAAAAAAATTACAAATCTTGAAAATGATTGCTCATAGGTTTAGGGGGAAATGCTTATAGAGGTCGATGCAAAATGAAAATAGAAATTGGAACAATCCGTTTGAAAATATTGAGTTATGGGGACTTGAAACCTAAACCTAAGCTTAAAATTTTGGAGTTATCTTTTTTCCATTTTGAACATATTGAAGAAAAAATGAAAGCTTTCTCTGTAAAATGTTCAAAAACGATTTTAAAATCTTTAAAAACGGCATTTTTACCGATTTTTGAGGTGAAAGATGTAAATCCAAAAATTTTCAAAAACAAGGAAAGCTGATGAAAACTCACTTCTTTAGATATACTAATCCGGAAAATCCAAAATTATTGTAAAGATCATAGCTTTCCTTTTAAAATGGGAAAACTTACATCCGATATAATTGGAAGTACTACCATTTAGAAAGTGGTTTTAGTGAACAGGCTGAGTATCAGTTTTCAGATGAGTATTAGAACTTAGCTATTCAGTATTATTTAATTGACGTGGTTTTCACTTAAATTTAGAGTTTGACGCTTATTTTAGAAAATAAAAACAATAATTAAGCAAAAGTGGAATTTTTTATCTCAATATTCTACAGAAATATGTTTGCTTGGTCCCCAGTTTCAGCAACCGTCCAGTTTAACAAAATCGTTAATAATTAAAAACTTTTTGGTATTTAAAGACACTTTACGAACCATAAATCTCGAATCATTTTATCTTATCTCGCTATCATATACTTTACACCAAATATTTTTCATTTTGCAAAAATAGAAACAATAGGGTTTCCCGCTCTTAAAACAGTCCCCACAAATTTTTCTTAGTCACTCATAACTTTATTTATTGCGTTATTGTTTCCCGTAATGGAAGTTTGCTGTAGGAGAATAACAAGCTGATAGCAAGTTGTCGCAAATCAAATACAAATAAACAGTTGTAAGTAAACCTTCCAATTTTCGTCCGAATTAGGTTATTGCAAAGAAACACTCGTCAAGCGTGTAAACACACTTTGTTTGTTACAACTGCTGATTCATGGAATGCATTAATTTCATTGTCTCGGTGTATCGCACACAAAACCGTTTCCCAAATTTTCATTTCAGGCCGTATCTCGCCCAATATTTAACAACGAAATAAGCGCAAGCTTGGGGGGCGATAAGCCGGAGACGTCCCTTATCTCGTCCAAATATGGAAATTTTGTTTCAAATTAAGCCCAATGTCACAATCGGCCGAATCCACAGCGCGATAAAGCGATTTTAAAAGTCAGCCTTATCGGTTTGGACGTTGTCCTCGCGCGTTCTTACCCCACTTGGTCTGCTCGTCATATGCGCCGGCGCCAAATGCACATAGCTGGCTACCATACGCCGAAAAACGACCAGTTTAGCCACTGACTTTCGTGGGTTGAGCGTTTTCGGCCTTAGTTAAGTGACTTTCTCCATTTGTGCTTTCACCCTATTTTTGTGACACTTTTCACCGCCCGAAACCCGAACAAAGTAAGTACCGGCCCGGAGTTTTCGAATTTTTTGCAAAATCATCGCAGGTGGCGCCAGCGTCGCGGTGCCGAATTTCGAAAAAGGGACGATCGTGACGCGTCGAAATTTCAGCTCATTATTGTAATTGAATGTGGCATTGTTGCTTAAAATAGCAGCGGGTGTCGTCGGCGGCGCAATTAGCACTTAATTTTGGGTGAAGTGAAGTTTCGGCGATCATTTTCGGTCGATTTGGAGTGGTCTAGGTCAGTTCGAGTGTCTCAAAGTTGATTAGCGTCTCAAATATTTGCATTTCGTTTAAATAAACGAATTGTTTATTGGGCTAACAATGTGTTTTTGAAAATCGTTGCGGACTTTATGGCCTGTCACTAGCGGGCGTTTTGACTAACGGCGGGACATTTGGCACGGTTTCATGTCGTATTCTGGGCTTCAGAATGCGCTCGACGCAAAAATCGAAAAACCTGCGAAATTGGAGTTGAGCAGTCCGCACTTAACATTTGGAAAGGCTTCCAAATTATACAAGAATCGAATAAATATTTATAAATCCTAGAAATAATTTAGAAACGTGTTGCGCAACGCGGCTAACATCGTTGCATTTGCATATAAATTTACCAGATTTCATAATTATTTTAGTGAGAGTAACTAAACATTCGCGAGATGACCTTAAATTGCCGATTCCGAATTTCTCATCTACGATTGTTTTGTTGCAGGACGACCTTAAGGACGGATACGTGATTTGGCAATTGCGGTGAGTGTGACACGAGATTATTTTCTCGGCGATAAATTCGGTAAAACGGCACTGTAAAAGGACCGATCGGAGATCTCGGCGACGGAATATATTTACGGTTTACGTAACAAGACTGCCTACCTAACTGGTTTCCAGAGACAAATTCACCTGACGATATTTAATGACTTCCAAACTGCTCCGACTTTATTACTCGCAAGCAACACTGTGGCGGTTTTACAAAAAGTGCAGTCGGGGGCACACTAACGCGACGCATGGCTGGTTGTCTAACAAAACAAAGATTTCACAAACGACTTAATTTCATTACCGGGTTGTTTCCCCGTTTAATTATTAACAAATCAACGGTAACCCAAACGTAAAGGTTAAAGTAGCTGCGTCAACGCTGTAATTTACTTATGTAAGTCATTTCGGATCGATTTTGTTATTATTAAACTGCTTAATTCAGTAATAAGTCAGTCGTGGTATTTGTGCTGCAATCAACTAGAAAAAAATTCATTCGATTTGTGTGTTTTCCGCCCACGAGCTCGAATCAACACGTCGCTACAAGTGCAGCATTGAATTAACAATGTACCAGCATAAAATCGCAATTTGTGAGACTTGAGGAATTTGCTTCATAATGATCTGGGAATCAGAGAAGATGCTGAAGAAGGTGTCTTTTCAGGAGTACTGTTAACATCTTACCGGGCAGCATTAGATTACATTTTATACTTCTAATACTGTCAGGTAAAGATGTCCTCCGGGCTCCAATCCACCACGAGAAGATTTTTGCCAAGGCTTCGGGTCAATGATACAAAATAAGAGATTTTCTCACATTTTTAATGATTTCTTAATTTGCTCAGTAACTGGGTTATCCACAATATACTATTAGAGGCTAGGCATTTAAAATCAAAATTGTCGAAATTTCGCACATTTGGTTTTTCATTTTTTGATAATAAATAAGACTACGAGTTTTTTGAGTTTTTTGGCACTGACTTATTAACCTAAAAACCAACCATGAATCTTTAGCTGATCAGTTACAGATTTAATTTAAACGTAATTTTTATTTAAATGCAACCTTCTTGAAGCCCCTTATTTTACCATAGATTTGCATACAGCAATTCACCAGTTATTACAGTTCCCGTTGTCAAATTTACGCTGCTCAACTCAACAGTCAATAAATGAAAATAATGTAAACTGTAAAAGTGAGACGATTTCGTAAACAATTCATCGAAAAACGAGAATTTTACCTTTTGGGTAAAAATTCCTTTTAGTTTTGGCATTTTAGCAAAAGATTACCAAACAGTTATTTATTTAAGGAGTTTTATCATCCACGAGGTAAATAAATGAACCGATTTACTCGAAAACAAGTGAAATACAAAATTTTATTCTTCGAATTAGACTCAACAAGACTTAAAATTGCTTTAAATTTATTAAAAATAATCTGACGTTTCGTACCGAGAAATGGCAAACAGTTGTCAAAACTGTCCTACAGAGGAGAAAACCCGGAAATTTTGACAATGTCGAAGAATAAATGTCAATTAACCTTACATCCTTCAGTTGTGTCGTTTCACGATATTTTATTTAATTAGAAATCGCAATTTTCGAACTGGTCGTAAGAGTTGCCCAACCCTGTACATACTCCTATTTCTTCCATTATGCACAGTTAAGTTAATTTGAAAATCTAAGTAAATTAATTAATTCTCGAAGACTTTGTCACCATTAATTATTGTCATCACAATTTAGTGCAAAAGCAATACGATTTTGCTATTTTATGGTTTCTTAACGGTGATTAAGTTTGTAATTTATTTATTTCGAAGAATTTGCGGAAGTGAACATTTTGCCCTCAGACTTTACAATCGAACCAGGGGCTACAAAAGATATTAAAAATATATTCTTTTAAATTGTTTTTTAACTCCTGGAAAATAACTACACATTTAAAATGCACACCGTGCTCTCAAGATTTTTTATATTGTGTTTTAATTAAAGTCATTATAAATGATTGATGATAAAGTGACCGTAGCGAGCTGAAAAATGTGCCGCTTTCAGCAAATTGCAAATAAAATTAATAAAAAAGTATGATTTTGGTAAAGTAACTGAAACAAGAATTTGAGTGAAATTCGACAAATTCTGACAGAAAATGTGGACACGTCAGTGTTACGAAAAGTCATTAGTTACAGATAAAAATCATTATTGTCAAAAGCCGACCACCAAGTTTCCTTATCACAAGCAACTAGGATGCTACAATTATTTATACCGACTGTGTTTAAACGTAAAAACTTATGGAATGATAAAAAAGAACACAAATTATAGAATTACATAAAAATAAATGAAATTAATTAAGAAAATTAAATGACTTTTATTAACTTTTGGTTTAACTAAAATTATTTACGCACAATTGATGACTAAAAGGGCGAGTAACTTCAAGACGCTTTCTTGTGTTAGTTCCGCCACTGTTTAATTTTTTAGGCCTTGTTTGTTATTGTAAGCCACTCCAAACATGTCGCACTCTTGTACACGTAAGTATTTCAACAAGTGGTGTTGTGTAATTAAAATATTTTGAAAATGCAAGTAGCATAAACACATTTTTAAGTACCGGTTTGTAAATGAAGCTTTTAAATTCGTATTAGATGAAGCGATATTTTCCATAATTACGGGTTTGGGTAGCAGCCTCGTTTTAATTGATTTTTTGGGTTTGTTCACCCAATAATTTTCCGTTTGCACTTTTATATCAATTATTTTTAGATCGGTGATAACCTCTTGCCTGTTTACCATGTTTAAGGCTATATTTGTACCAAAAGGTCGTTCAAAATAAGTAATAAACTCGATAAGTTATCAGTTGGGTAGTGATTTATTTAATACACATCGCAAACATAATTATTGAAGCTATTTCTGTGATAAACTCGAGTTAACTATCTGTATGGAGCAACAAACACCAATTAAATTGCTGATAATCTCATTGGATCGTTCGATTGGAAAAGACTTTTTCCATGTTGGATGATAATTCGTTACGGGAAACATCCATGTGGTATCTCCACCGGATACAGACACATATTTTAAAGATATGACACGACATGTGGTTGCTAATGTGGCGATAGTCACTGCGAATTTCAACTATGAACTAAACTTTTACTTTTTTTGTAATCACCCTCTTTGCGCTCTTTTTCCGCCTTTTCCTCACTTCCATCCTCTCTTTCATCGTTTCCTCTGCGCTGGAATCAGGATTCAGCTCCAAAATATCACTCTTATCGAAACACTTCTGGCACTTGGGACACGCTTTCATTTCCACATTTTTCAAAGCCCTTTCGGCAAAAACACACCCGCAAGACCACAGTGCCACAAACCGGAATTTTCCGGACATTTCCAGCCCTGTCACTGGGCAAATGTAGGGCGAAATTTCAATTCGCATGATTGCATCTTCGCGAAATTCCGGATTCCGGGTTAGATTCAAATCAAGGACATCTCTCAAGGTTTTGATATGATTCGGGAGCGATTCTTTATTGATCATTGCTTCGATTATCGCCGATTTGTTGTAGAGTTTGCCCAAACCACATGTAACAATAGGGCGTTGGAGGAGTTGTTGGCTTAGATTGCAATATCTCCATTGAAAAATTAAATGGGAGGTGTGATCTTTCGTTTCGGGTTTCTGTTTGACTTTAACTAATTCGTTTCGGCGGGGGATTGTCCCACCGTCACAACCCATTCCAAAGCACCGACAAGTTGTGATTAATGTCAAAGTGACATTGACAGGAAAAATGCTGATGACACTCATACTTGATAATTTTATGGTGGATCAATTCGTGTTCCTATTATTGAATCGGAGTTTAGTGTTTTAAACGAGGTTTCTTCTTGAATAAAAATCCCCAAACAATGGCACGCAACTTTTCACGATGTCATAAATTTTTATCAACAAGATTTTGCCCGCGATTGCGTTTTTTTGTGTTTTAAATTTCGCACCATTAAAATTATACAATGATTATATTCGGTATTATCTGGATACTGTTATTCAGGAATGGCTTTTGCGACAAACGTCTCGTTATTTCGTCGTAAATGTTGCGGTAATAAATGTCGAAAGTGACAGTTATCATACCGAGCAAAAACGGAAGTTGATAACAATGTTTGACAGTGGAACCTGACTGCTTCACTGTCGTAAACACTGCAATAAAATGGCAATTTATGGAAATACAGTAACGGATCTAAACAAAATGGTTCTATGACCAAATGACGAATTTTGTTTTAAAAAGTTAGCTAATAGGGATTTCCCCAACAATTTTTGAAATAAACGTACTACAGACCTAATAAAAATTGCTAAAAAACGGTAAAACATTGTCATATTTTAAATTTGAGGTTTTTAGACTTTATTTTTTTAAATTTCTCGAAATACGTGAATTTCGAAATGAAAAATCATTACTTTATACGGTTGAAAAATTTCAAAAATTGCCTTAATTTGCTGAAAAATAGTATTAAATTGAAAAAAAGTGGCAAAATATTTTGAGAAAATGTTTTTTTTTTCGACCTAATTGCTGTTTTGTGTTTTGCAACTTAATATTCCAGCTTTTTTTACTAATTCGTGCAAATATTTGCGTTTTAGGGTAATTTTTAAAGCAGTTATAGTTTATAATGTTGAGTTAATTAAAACATTTGTGGTAAAATACTAAATGCAAAATACGATCACTTGGTGGCCCAGTGGGACGCCATTTTTAACGCAAGAAATTGTCGAGTAAATATAACAAAATGGACGTAAACGTCAAAGCGTAACTTAACTTAAAACGTAAACGTGAACCGTGACATAACTTGAATTAAAAAATATTTGGAACCAAATGAGTTTACTATTTTATTCCGAGAAAAACTGATTTGAACTGAAAAAGGAACATTTTTATTTTTTAGAGAGTAGCAATCCAAGATCTTAGTGAATTTCTGTTTTTTACAATACATAGTATTTTACAATATTTTCAAGAAAAAATACTAACTTAAGCATATACATACGGCTGTAACTGAAATAAGTACATTAATTTTAAGTGGTAATAGAACTCCTCAAACCCAACAATTTTTCCTAATAACTTTTTAGTAACGTTTAACATTTTAGTTTTTGAGTTAAAATTATTTTAAAATCTTATACAATTTTCTTACACGCCACTGGAAGCAAAGTTACCTAGTCGACAAGGTTACCGCATGAAACGGTTATCGTTGGTTGCGACTATTATTTATTATTACTTATTTTTGTTGGAGCATTTTATAAAAGACACGTCAATATGCAGAAGAAAAAAATGATTTAAATATTGTAAATATGGTACATAGAAAAAGTGTTTGCCCTGATGAGTTCTACTCTGGTAAAAATTTATCTACTTATTTCCCTTACAGCGTGCTCAAATATGACGCACCAACTCAATGGTGTGTGGTAGAGAACTGGTTACATATAAAGGTAAAAATAGTAAAAAAATTCTTTGTATTAAAGTTATTGATAAATAACGAATTTTAAATAAATGATATGTGGCAACCTTGTCTACAGTCATGATCACAATAGAATTTGATCAACAATAAAAATAAATTATTTTTGAAACGGTTTCCTAGGAAATAATTCCCAGTGTTGGCACATCTACACATTGTGATTTTTTTGATGAATTTTAATTTTTTAAATTAAAGAAACTGCTAAAATCTGATAGAGAATTTAAAAATAATTATTCATCGTTTTGTTGGGGAACGATTACCTAGTGTGAAGCATAAAAACATTAGAAAATAATGAAAACTAAAAAAATAACACAATAAGTTTGTAGCTTCAGATTTTTTAAAATATGACTAGGAATTTTTTCAACATTTTTCCCGTAATCTGCACTTGCTTCTCAATAACGTACCACTGAGTTGGTGCGCCAGTTTTTGAGCACCCTGTATGGTTATTTGTGTATTTTGTAAACTTGATAGATTTCTTTAGAGTGTTAATTTTGTAATCGTCAAATAAAACAATATATATAGGAGAATAAAAAAGCACTATTCTTTATCTCGAATTTTTTTGTGGCAACAGGTAAGAGGTTGCACTGTATTTTCATTTTTAAAATAATTTTTAAAGATCTTCGACAGTAAAAAACGTGCATAATTTGCTATGTGCTGTCTACCATAAAAACATAAAAAAATGTTTTCAAGCATCAATAAATCTATTTCTATTTGTAAAATCCTCCTCAAAACCGCTTGATTTTCATGGTCATTGTTGATGTTTACAATAAGAGGCCCTCCGTGCCTACGCCTACTTGCAAGAAGTGTGACCCTACGTTTAGAGTCCTTTGTGTAAACATTAACAATGATCACGATTACCAATATTGTGCTTTGAGGCTTTGTTATGTTTATATGGTAGACGTAGGAAATTATCAAGGAAGTCGAATAGAAAACAATATTTTTTAATTTATACTACGTACACAGTTAGCCCTATTCACAAAAAAGTGTTTAAGTAATGCAGGGAGACAGTGTTGGTTAAACTATCGCTGCTATTTAGTAACGTGTAGCTAAAACCTTGCTGATAACTGGACACTATCTATGTGTTTTTCAAAAATTTTAATGTGCCCTTATAAGACCATCTTTTTCTCACTCAGCAATGATAACTGTAATAGGACTGTACCATCGGTGGACATAAAATTGAAAACAAAAATTGTCAAAAATCTAATGACAGCCGTTGGATTTCTCTGAACTGAACCTTAATTTAATTTATTTAATTTATGGCAGTATCCCGGGTCGCTAATAAGTATGGATACAGCTAAATATTTTTTTTAGTTTTTTAGTTTTAATTAAAATGTGATCTTTTTTAGTTAAAAGTATTATTTTTATCAATAAAATTGTTTTTAACTTTTACTTATTTTTTGTTCAAATTTCAGGCGCTAGGAGCTAACGTTAGATAAACGACATCATTTTCAAAACTAACAAAATATTAGTATAATATATTTTTTTAAAGGTATACATGTATTAGATCATAAAACTCAGAAACAAATCCTGATATTACAACCGCCTCCCATCATGTATGATCCTTTTATCAGTGAACCCTCTCAGTCACCAAAAACCTGACAGATATTTGAACATTTTTCACAAAATCAAAAATTATCGTTTTTTCCGACTAATTTCTGTTCCAAATTTTGTCTTGACCTTTGCGAAAACATCTGAGATATTTTGATAAAACTCTGATAGAGCTCTTAAAAGTCAAAACCATTTGATCTTAATATTGGACCAAACGCTCTATAGGCGGTTATGACGTCATAATTTCAATTTTAAATGGAAATAACTTGAGTTAGAGAGCAGATACAGAGAAATGGTTTTCACTATTGTAATAAGTGTTTTCATTTAAGACACACTTGTTTTTTAAATTGCTAATGCTTTTAAAAATATTAAATTTGACCCTTCTTGCCATTAAAAAAAAATCGTTAGCGTAGTATCACTAGAACAGATAAACATCTGAGACGATAGAATTTAAATACTTTTAAGCCTATATCAAATTTGATAAATAGTTTTATAATATTTAGCTGTATCCATACTTTTTAGCGACCCTGTAGGTATAATATCCATTCCAGTTCAATAAAAACAGCAACACCGCATTTTCTCTGAAAGTTAGTTGTTATCATGCACTTCAAAAAATTTATAGTTAATGTCAGATCTAGTAATTAACAACTATTTTACATTTTGATAAACATTATTTAAAAAAATAATTTGGTAAAGTTGGATGTTGGCATTTTTATTGAATTAGAATGTCATTAGTATCACAATTTTTAGCACCTTGTTTCCTAAAAACCAAAGGTACCCGACATAAACTTGTGATTTTTTAACTTAATGTAATTATTGTCATGCTTGTTTCATGCCTGATAATAAAAAATTAATTCCATGCGCTGGAACACCATTTCAATTATACATACAGGTCATTTGATACTTTTAATTACATATTTTGCAAATATTTTCTGAGATAAATTCTGTGTGATAGACAGTCGCGACTGTGCAATTCCCAATTAAATCAATTTATTTAAAGACCCGTTTCTAATAGTTGAAATATACTATTTCAAGCCTAATTTAACAGAAATTAATTATAGTGACAAGCAAGTGGGTACTATTGGAAAGTCAAAGTCACGTTCTAGCATTTGTATTTCGAAACAATCGAAGTTCCTTGGACGGTAAGTACATCATTTCTGCATTATTGTAACAAATAGTGGCAATTGTTCGATTCCTTATTTCTTCAACCGAAATATGATCTTTCCTGCTTAACATAGACCATAAATAACTATGACGGCAAGAAAAAACTTTTGAATATATTGTACGAAGTTGATATTATTTATGTGTACAAGTTGTTTTTAGTGTCAAATCTAGGCAGTAACAGCCCAAAAACCACGTAAATATCAGATTTCGACTATAGACAAAAAAGGATGAAGTATTTTTTTTAAATAAATGTAATAAGTTTGCAACCTGTCTGTTCAACCGGCTACATCCACTGCCAATAAATTATATTAAAGCACAGGTGAAACGTGTCATTTAGATATAGGACGTCAGTTACACGTAATTGACATGCATATACCTAGTCGTTATTTGAAAAAATACAAAGATGCAATTTCAGTGAGAAAAAATTCAAAAAACGCATGTAAGAACTTTTCGTTCTAATTTATTTTTTAATGGTTTGTTAAAATATAGTTATTATGTCGTTTGATTCGTCCTGGAGGTAAGGTTGATGGTGCACGCGTGCATGTGTGTACAAACAACACTTGCTCGGTCTCATTGACGATTAGAGGAGTGCACGTTGTATCTACTTAAAAGGAAACCGTGATTCAATGCAATTTACAATCAATTTGCAACAGATAGTTGCGTATTTATGCCACGATAGAGACAGACGGCACAGGTATTGCTATGCAGGGAGTGGGTCCTCTCTAAGTGCACAGACCGAATAATGTAACCGGTAAGCGATAACCGGTCCAGGCGGCTCAGCTCAGGTGGGTGGTGGCGGACAAACTGCAAGGAAATTCCACCATCAGAACGCCAAAAATGGACACAAACGGACACCCTCATGTGACGTCACGAAAAATGATCCACAAACCATGAAGAAAGATCCAAGTGTGGTCAAAAAAAATACCATTTTGAAAATTTGTACAAATATTAGTCACAAAACTGTGTCCAAAATAAAAGACATTACCTTTTTCTTCATTCATTAACAAGTACCTAGAAGGACTAAAAACATTATTTCAACTAGCTAACTTTACTACTTGTTTTACTTAATCAATATGTATTTTAACAATTAGTTTTTTTTACTACTTAAAACATAATTTTTTTGTTTATGTTGTTCAGGGCTCTAATAAACGTCGAGCTTCGCCCGCAGTTCAATATCCTGAGTCCTTCGCAGTAATGACTCTAAGCTAAGGTGTTACCAGCCGTCCTGATTTAGCCAGGACAGGTTTAGGTTTTTAATGTTTTATCCTGTTTTACGTTCATGTCCTGATTTTTCCTGATGTGTTTGCAAAGGATCATAAATATTTTAAGAAAATGAAATGTAATTCATGTTGTAAAAAATTTCTTATGTAAACGACTTTTGGTCACTTAGAAATTCTTAACATCATTTATAATGAACAAACTGAATTTTCATTTGATTGTAGACTTTTGTAAAAAAATAGTGATAACAAAGACAATTCATTCTAAAAGAAATATGATGTACTTCAATATTGGAATTAACTCAGAATTAGTAATACCGAGTGCTCAAAAACCGACACAACAGCTAAATGGTGTGTGGTAGAGAATGCTTCCATCTACAAATTGTGATTTTTTTGCTGAATTTTATTTTTTTTAATTCAAAAAACTGCTAGAGTCTCATAGTAAATTTAAAAATAATTATTCATTGTTTTATTAGGGTACGATTACTTAGTGTGAAACCTATAAACATTAAAAAATAAAGAATACTGAAGAAGTTAACAAAATAAGTTTGTAGCTCAGAATTTTTTAAAATATGAGTTTAGGAATTTTTTCAAGATTTTCCCCGTAATCTACACATGCTTCTCAACAACGTGCCACTGAGTTGGTGCGCCAGTTTTTGAGCACCCTGTATGTTATGTATAGGTAAGTTACGTAGATATTTAGTGATTAAGAAAATACCAAAAAAATGTTCTTCGTTTTTATGTTAATAGTATTTAACTCATTTTCATTATGAATTAATATTATTCAAACGATGACAAAGCAATTTGGATTCAATTGATTATTAATAATCAAACAGCATCAAGAAGACTAACTGATATTTTTGGGAGGCAAGAAGTTCCAGAAATACACCATACTTGACTCACTCTGTGTATTTTCACTTCGTTGAAGTATCTTTCAATATAACTTAGATATATTTATTTTATATTTCCTCTCATTACTGTAAATAGCTGACTTCGAATAATTGTCAATTTAAATAAAAATACATAAAATTGTTAACTAAGATCTTGTTAAAAGTGAGAATATTCTAGAAATTGATTTTATTCAGTTTTTGTAAAAACACTAACTATTTTTGTTGTTTTTTAACCTTTTTAATTAATTGATACAAATATTCTGATTTTAAGAAAAGAAAATGTAAATCATGTTGAATTACATTTTGTAATTGTAATTCAAGTAATTCAAAATATTCTCTTAAACAAATTGGTAACTTGAAAACCTCCATCACATAACAAATTGAATTTTGGGTTGATTAAGAAAAATGCAGAGAACAAAGACAATTCATTCAACAAAGAAATATGTAGTAGGTAATATTAAATATTGAAATTAACTCAGAATACGTTAATAATATTATGAATAGGTAAATTAGGTAGATATTTATAGCGATTAAGAAATACTAGAAGAATCTTTTATTTTTATATCAATATTTTTCACTCTGTATAATGCATAATTATACTATAGTTTAAGGGCATTATAGAAAGTTACATTAAAATTTAACACGTTAAAAGTTAACGACGCAAATGGACCAATCAAATTTGTTTAGTCTGGACACGTGATCAGTTAATCACGCATTTGATTGTGGATTAAATTAATGACGCTTCTATAAACCGACCAATAGCATTTTAATTCTTATTAGAAATACGCAATTCTTATGTAGGTAGGTACTATTTTTTATTTTGTCTTGTGTCTGGAGAATAATTATACATAAATATTACTGTTATTTTATTATTTTAATGTCCGTTCTGATTTTGAATTTGCTGAACTTCACCTCAGTAATGAGAATGACTCTTAAGTAGTGAGTTAATGACTAATGACTAATAAGTGATAACATATCTCTCACCTCAGTTCTGATGTACGAATATTTATGATTTTTTTAAATGCAAGCAAGTATACTAATTCCAGCTTGCAGTAGATTTGTAATTTTTTAAAACTTAAAACAATTTATTTCTATTACTATTCTAAATGTTGTCAGCTGAGCCTGAGCAGTTTTGCTGAAATTTAACAATTTTCATTATACACTAATAATACTTAAACGATACAATCTTGATTTAATTAATAACTGTTTAAATCAAGCACAATATCAACTAATATTAATTTTTGGGAGGCATATAAGAGAATGTATTTCCACTTTGTTGAAAATTCTTGCATGAAATAACATGTACATGATCTCTTTTGTACGTTCTCTCAGTACTGTAAATTTTTTGACTTATTATAATGAATTTACAAATAGAATTGTCAAATATGATGTTGATGAAGGTGAGATTGTTTTATAAATCAATTTTAAGTTTTTGTAAAAACATTTTAACTCGAACGGTCTCACAGTTAAATTTTTGTTGGTTTTGCACAGGGAATGTTTTAATAGCAATTTCAACACTGGTGAGAGCTGAAAGAGTTCTGTTGTAGTCGCAAAAGTGGGAGCCTATTATTACCACGAGTGATTTTATGTCTTAAAAATGAAGATATTGCTGTTATTATTCCATTTAACTGAGATAAGATCGGGTCGTACAATACAATTCCGGTTAAAATCTTTGTGTTTAGATAGTGCAGGGAGTAATAAAGGGTCTCGTAAATATGTTAGTGTTAATGATTATCATCTGAAGGTCCCCCGGGGAACCATCTGGACATCTGGCGGGTCTGTAAAGATAGTTGATGGTTATTGGCAGTCACGCCTTCTTCTGAAATACAACCGACGCGGCGTTTCGCAAAATCCTCTCAATCAAAGACAAATTTTGGCGAATTTCACTTAACCACTCTCCAAGCCAATAAATAACAATCCCAGATAAGCCGTTTCGAGTTCAAAGACATGTAAATAAATCCGTCACGAGCCGTTCGATCTAATCGTAACGACAATAAGCATCTAAACGAGATACTTTTTACATAATTTACTAAAGTGTATTTATTCGACTAGCCATTTAAGGAAAGGCAAACAGTAGCCTTGTTTGCATTTACTTATCTTTATCAGCGTTATCAGTCAAGGAGTGTCATTGTATTTTCAGAAATACGAACTAACCACCGCTGACACAAATACGTGAGAAAAAATTCACACACGAGTTGGGGTTCTCCAGCCGAATTCTGAGGCAATCGGCTAATTGTAATGCTTTCTGTTTCTAAAACTTTCTATTCGGCATAATGATAATGTATAAAAGTCAAGTACTCTTTTTATAGATTGTCATTAGACATGCTGAAACAATTCAGTGGGCGCCGAAACGCCTAGAATTGGGTCAATTCAGCCACACGTTTTAGTAATTCACCGTTTCCGTTTTCACAATAGAATTTGCTCCTCGTCCAATAACTCACAGACTTTACGTTCGACGACTTGTATTCGAGGGTTGGTAATTAAATGGATGTATTCAATTAAAAACGACCCGCATGCACGCAGTGGCCCCCAAAATGTCGGCGGACGCCTCTCCACGCCCTGTTTTAGGCAACCCGGCGCACAGCCGTTTGAGGACGCCTGGAACACACCCCACGAAGAAGTGGCCGTTTAATGGGAACATAATACAGGCCCCACCTTCGAATTCATCACCCTATACATACGACTGCGTTTCGTCCGGTTGTTAATTAATTAAAATTCCCGGGTGCATTAAATTAATTCGAAAAAATTCGGTTTCGACTTCCTTGTGCGAGAATTTATCGACGAGTGTTCGTTTTTATTTTTATCGCAACATAATTGAATATAAATCCTCCTCCCACTGAAAGAGTGCACGATGCTGAAACACATTCTTAAATTGCTACAGGCCTCCCACATTTTACTTTATTTTTTCACGCGTCTTGCCAAATAACTCGATCCGTTTTATTGTTTTGTTGCGTAAGAAAATTTTTCAGAAAATTTCTATCAAGGCGACGATTTTAAAAATCACCAGACGGGTGCATTATGGAGATTGCTGTAAATAATTGCCCTTTGTCAACTGATAAATCACGTCGTCGGAGAAAGCTAACCTAGAAGCTCGCTATTTGGTATTTAAATCACATTTTTTCTGTGACTAGACTTTTCTAATAATAATTATTGATGTTATCGCATTCTGATTTACCTTTCAAAACACACTGAACATTTTTAAATAATTTAGTAGATAATCAATGCGCGATTAAATTTATTCCCATTGTGTTTCATTCCGAGGAAATTACATTTCGTAAAACGAATTTATTACGCTATTTTAAGTACAGGCGATCCCCGTCTATCAAAAAATTATTAAGTAGTAAAATGTGTCGTCTAGCTCTACCCTCCACACATGTGTTTGTTCCGGATGAAAAATGGATCCACTATCTACTTAAGCCCGAACATATGTTTGAACAAGTGGGGATTGACTGCCAAGGGGGTGAGAACTCACCAAGCATAAAATTTCAATTTTAATGGCTCTTAAATATGGATAACCCGAGCAAAATTAACCCAATTACCCAGGTACAGATGTCTTCCGATAAAAGTGACCAACTTTTTCCAGGAAATTCGGCCAGTATTAGCCTGAAAACTTTTTATTTCTGTTCGTGTATCACTGGCAACGGTTCAAAACCCGAAAGATATGTCTGGTTGCTGTTGTGCACTCATCTTATCCAGTTGATATCTCTCCCGACTCAACACGCCGCCGAGAACAAACCCATGTTACCGACTTTATCTCCTACACATATTCCGATTTTCACACTTGCGTCTCTTATTTATTTTATTGCGAGATGGTATCAAAAACGAGAAACTGACCAAATCCATCAAATACTTCTCGGAACTATATTTAACGTTGGGATGCATCGCTGGTATTTAATAACAATATTTACTGGATGGCTGACTCGGGTTTATCGCGGCATCTGATTGAATTTTTTTTTCGGAAAAGTGTGTTCTCCGATATCTCATTGCCACAAACCGTTGTATTAGTGTAAAAATGTGAAGCCTTTGAATGCGACTCCTCGTAATACACCTCTAATCTCTTGTATCCTCTTAGAGTGCATGTGATGATTGCAAAACCATAAACAACCTACCAAGTGGAAGTTACAGCCTTGCAATGACCATAAAATCGCAATATTTCTTAAGGTATTTTATTATTTATATATTTATCTTACGGCAACCACAATCCATCATAGGGAAAATGACGTTTCGAAATAAGACGAATGTTGTGGTTCAAAAACAGGAATTCAATAAAATATTTTCTTTTAATTAATCGTTTTTTACAAGGAAACATACCTTAAGGTAGCTAACAACACATGTAGACAACACGAGACAAACAAACAAATTGCATTAACTTTTACTCAGTTTTGGATTTTGTTTTAATATTCTCTATTTCACAGTTTTAATTGGAAAATATCAAATCATTTTTCACTTTGAGTTTTTAATATGTACCTACAGGAAAGTTTTACGATCCGCCAAAAAATAAATGCTTCTTTGTAGCTCATGCTTTAGAGTATTAAACGTACAGTCACGATCAAAAAGAATGACACCCCTGTCAACCGGGCCCGATAGCAAAAGTCCAACTAAAATCTTTTAGGTCATAAATTTCAACATACCATTCTGTTGACAAACTGTCCAGCTAGATTATAAACCAGCCAAACGTACATATTTATCGTATTTCGAAACGATTTGTGGCGGCGGTTCAAGGGGTGTCATTCTTTTTGATCGTGACTGTACTCCAGTTTAAAATGAAATCAATGCATTAAGTGGAAGCGCATTTAAAACTGCATCGTTTATGATATAAAGATTGTATCTTATTCACCTTACACCCATATGAACATTTAAATGTAAACTTATCATTCTGTGGGTAAATATTTTTCCGCCAGTTTGCACACTTTTTTCTGCCGAAATTTTGACACTCAAAGTTCACTTCCTCTACTACGTTTTAAATAAACCTAACGAAAAAAACTGTTCAAAAAATATTTTTATTTTGGCTTAAGAAAACAAGTTTCGTCTGTGTGCCAGTGTTAAGACTAACCGCTTTCTGTCATCACTCGGACAAACTTAAAACGTATGGCATCTGTTCCCCGAAAATACCATCAACGTTGCGTCGATTAATAAACCTCGAATTTTTCTTGACGAGGACGACAAAATTTAATGCCACTTTCTCTAGCTGCGACGGTTCAATGTCAATGAAACGGATGCACTTGAACCTGTTAATAATCCTAATCAAATTTCGAGTAAAAATCTTCCATCATTTTTAGAACGTAAATAAATCTAGTTCCATAAACCCCCTCCGAGAAAGTGTCCCGCAACACCTATGCGTTTTTAATAAAATGTGGACATCCTTGAACGTTTATTTCTAGATTAACCATTAGTGTGTGTCTTGTATCTTGGTCTAATTAAGCTACGCTTTAGTGATTTTAGTTTCCTTTTTAAAAATTCGATAATTTGTTTTCCAAACGAATCGGGATAAAGTCGTCGCTCGAAGTAATAATTAGGAACCAAAACACATTAGCCAAGAAACCTATGTAGTAATAATGTTTGTTTCTGTGCCAAAATCAATAGTGCTTTATCGATTTGTTCCATGCCATGCGAGGCACGCAATTTAAGTGTAAAAGAAGGTGTGGGAAATTCAACATACGCAAGCTAAACGAATTAAAATAATTGAATTAATTTAGGTCTTCGGTGACATTGTCAACTTGTGGAAATGATAATTCATCAGCAAGGGATATTTCACAACGGACTTTTTCACGCGCACAATCAATCATAAGTAAATTAATAACCGCTAATTATGCGTAATTAGTATTATGAACTAAACGACAGAGAAAGCGCGATTTCTGACACCTGTTACGTTTTTACACCACCGCCTGCATAGCAAATAAATCAATTTTAGCCCAACTGAAACCATTCATTGATTAGTCTGAGCCTAGTCCAATTCATGACGAAAACTTTGAAATCGTTGCGTTATTGCTTTCACTCCCGCAAATAAATTTAATTTAGAGTTAGGCTAATGCACGCTTGTCTGTGACATCTTCACGTTGTACCTGTAAAAGCTAGCGCTTTCAAGCTTCAAAAATAACCAGAAGAATGCGGTTAGGAAATAGCACCGCCGTCCACATACTGTAAATTAGTTATTTGTGAGTTTTGTTTTCGTTTCTCGCTCGAGAGACGCCCGAATCCGATTTTTCGCCCGATTTTCATAGAAAGGTTAGGCTCCGTTTCCTTGCATTGTATTAAAAATGTTTCCTGCACAAGTGTCACTTCGTGGTGACCTATGAATAAATAAATAAATAACAATATTCAGCACGCATATGTTACAAACGTAACGGATCGAAATGTCCATCTAATTAATTCGCGGTCAAGCGAATAATTTTAATTTTTTCGCCTGCGAATCGTTTATCAAAAATTTTTACGTGTATTGAAATAAATCATTACCGGAGCATGAAAATGAACGCATCATTTACATAAATGGATATAAACAACAAGAGCAAAATCGATGCAAATCGACACATCTTTGATTTATCACGAGTGGAGTTAGGCGAGTTATACGGTGACCCCCTTATATTTGCGATTTGCTTTGCTAATGTCGTTTATAACAGTCCTAATTCAAACGTCACGTTGTTTTTGTTTGTTGTTGAGGACATCATAAAGACCTGTGAATCACTTGCGCTCTTTATAAATAGATTTGTAATTGATGTTTCAACCGGGAGCGATATGTTACATTATGAGACTGTCTATTTATAAACAACTAAGAGCAAAGGGAAAATCCTCTGACACTTGTCTACTCACCTAAAGATTATTTCGAGAGCCCATTCTGAACGCCTCACTTATTATTAATCTTTCAGAACTACATGATAATCACACATCGTAAAAACTAATTAATTATGAAAAAAGACTCTATTTTTCCGTTCCTGACTCACTTTTATCTTCCGTTTCTTCTTCATCGGGAATATTTTCCAAACCCATAATTTCGTAAGGATCGGAGAGCCTCCTGTCGCGTAAATATTGCAATGCTTCATGTTTGTCCATCATAGATCTTCGGTAAAAATGACCGCAAAGCAACCAGTTAAAAGGTCCTGCGAGGTAGTGAGGGGCTGCCACTGCCACTGTTATTATCAGGAAACTGGGGATTATTTCGTACCACATTTCCTCACCTAGAAAGCAGAATCTAGAATCAATTTCAAAAATTACAATATCAAACACAAACAGACTGTAACCTTGTAAAATCTTGTAAAAAAAATTGCACTAATTAAAAGTTAGTTCGATTGTTTTAAGGACTTGTTGTTGTTTTTAAAATAAAATCAAAACAAAGCTAGCAAGAGTTTGATCTTATCGCTTGACAGGTGATTTTCATCTGATTTTTTAAGGGTATTTCACTTAAAAAAGGTCATCTTAAGGTTGTATGCTAATAAATAAGTGAACAACTGAACATAATTTTTTCGGCAGACAGGTGCGAAATTCCATTTTAAATTATTGCAAATGCACAAAAAGTACTTACTAATTAATACAAAAGGTGTTACTGCCTAGCGAAAAATGAAAAAAAAATTGCTTGTAGCGTTTCTAACAATTTTAAACGAAAAACACATTTTTCTATTTTAAGATCTATAACAGGAGATAGTAAATGTGTTTTGATAAATATAATACTAAAAACATCTAACAATTTATTAGGACCATGCGGCCATTGAAATTAGGTATTAAATTGACAACCTTTAAGAATATAGACTCAAGAAATGGGATGTAATTTCTATCTTTGTTTTACACTTAATTTTACAAACTTATTTTTAGGATTTCAGGCTGGTTTGATTAGAAATTTAATATAAGGCACGGTATAAATGAACACAATAAATAAAAAAAAACAAGTTTCCGAAATGCGGGGTGAGTTATATGCAGGTGCAGAAAATTGCATTTTTTTAAACCAAAACTAAGCAATACATGTTTATGGATCAAGAGCAAGCTGAATCATTCAAAATTTGCTGAAATAACGTAATTCAGGTCTAGTTTGGTGATTAATTAGCTTGTTTCGACAGAGTAATTTCTTGTCCCAACAATTTAAATGGTTCGAAATTAATATTAAAAAGTCTTTTAAAAATCGAATAAAATTAAAATACGAGTAAATACATTCAAATAAAAATTGTTTTGCCCCTCGGGGTGCAAAAATTAATTTGCGAGTAAAGCTTTTGCTTTGGTACCAAAAACTACGATAATTTTTTTTGTTAATTTTGCCTAATGTGCACATATTCTTAACGAGAAAAACAGTACATACATACTATTTAGAAGAGAATTAAGTAGTCTTTTACTAACATATGAACATGAGAGTGTTATCAGATCATTATTTTATTGTAATAAATGCGAAGATAACGCTGTTATACAGTTTTACAACAATCTGAAACGTTTTAACCACCCGTAGGTGCACGCTTATACAGGGTGTCTCAAAATAGGCGAATTCCAAGGTCAGAGCATTGGAGATAATTACTTCATTTCTTCACTAGTCCAAATATAGAAACAAAATAAAGATTCAAGGCTTTTCCACAAAGATACATTGGTTTGAAGGTGCATTTAAGTTCAGGTGCGTTTTCTTCAAACAGAGGCTAAAAATTTCAGTTCTTATTGTTATTTGTGGTGTAGATAATTATGGGAAATAACAATGTAAAACAATTTCTCGAAAAATTAGTTTTTTTGGAGTAAATAAATCCTAAGTTTTTGTAATTTTTCTTAAAAATGAAACGGCAAATTACAAAACTTTTGAGAAATTGTTTTACATAATTATTTTCGACAATCATCTACACCACAAATAACAATAAAAACTGAAAGTTTTATTCTGCATTTGAAGAAAACGCAAATCAAAGAGCGTAATCTTCAAACCAGTGTACTGATTTTTGTAGGGAAGTAGCGAACCTTTTTTTGTATATTTGGACTACTGAAGTGATTTTCTATAAGGTTCTGAACTCGGAATTCGCCAATTTTGAGACATTCTGTATAAAAAGACCAAAAGTCAATAAAAAGAAACAAAAATTGTTAAGGTTTGTAAACCCTTGTTCGTATAAATTAACCGGTTATCATTCAGGATACAAATAAATCCTTAAAAAAGCCTATACACTTATATACAGGGTGAGTCTGCTAAAGTATTCACTGTATCTCAAAAACTAATAGTCGCGCAACTATCCCTAGAAACACTATACCTAAAAACAATATTAGAATGTAAACAAACTTTGCACCTTGTTTTCTCCAATTTATTTGTGCAATGTTTATTTTAGAAGCTACAGTCAAGTCAACCAGATGAGATATTGATTTGAATTTTATAAGTGGAAAGGAAAACAATTTTTCATCATTAAGTTTAGAGAATTGAGAATAAAGGTAATAGAGTACAATGTTTTTTTATTGCACTTTCTGTCTCACCAGAAAGTGCAAATATTTTAACCATAGGTTAAATAAACTGATCAACATATCTTTTTCTAAAAACGTTTTTTTGTGGCTGTGCTAAAAATTGAATTGGTTTTCAAGTTCTAGTAATAAAACCAAAGCCTATTAAATTTATTTGTGCTACAAAGTTATGAAACAACTTATGTCAAAAGGGCCCTCGTAGACCGTGTTAACAATGTTCTACAACCTTATAACTTACACTGTTCAATGATTATTTAAAAAAAATCTATATAATTTTGGTAAATGTAGCTAATCTGAATTGTTGGGGTAGCTTTTGGAGACTAATTATTTCACAAAAAACGTTTCTAGAAAAAAATTATGATCATTTTATTTTTAATATTTAGTCTATGGTTAGGTAATATATGTATATGCACTTCCTCGCGAGACATCCTGTATTTATACGAAAAATTATAATTTTAGCATATATTAGCCTTTGTTTTCTATTGGTCTTTTTTTCCAGAGATGATTTTTTTCTTTTAAAAATGAATTGAGTGGGATAGCTGTAAAATTTTTAAGATAACTTGTAAAACATCCTGGATAAAAAATATGTACACCTACCTAATGTATCTACATATTGTTAAACGTGTTGTTTACTTTGCAACTTAGTATTTTGAATGGTCTCCAATGTTCATCTATTTGATATACAATATATATTTACATAGATAGTTTAAACGGAGGTTTGTATGGAGGTTTAACAGGAAGTACTTAGTTCAAAATCGCAACTCCTCTTTGGTAGTTAAAAGATAAGATAAAACGGTAATAATAAGTAATGTTTTCTTAAATTA
Organism: Tribolium castaneum; assembly: GCF_031307605.1. Classification (NCBI taxonomy): domain Eukaryota; kingdom Metazoa; phylum Arthropoda; class Insecta; order Coleoptera; family Tenebrionidae; genus Tribolium; species Tribolium castaneum. The sequence goes on along the minus strand of NC_087395.1, from coordinate 18,972,502 downwards.
TTAAAATGTGATTAAAGTTATTATTTTCGTAACCACTTTTTCTTGGATTTGATAAACTGAGAAAATACAATTATTGTGACATTTTTATCCCAATTTTTTTACAATTAGCATGAAGTGTACGAGTTTGCCTTTTATCACTTTTTAAAACTTTATAATTCAAAACTTAATTGAAGAGTAAATGTAATTTGAGAAAATGAGCTTTATTTATTAAAATAAAAGCAAAAAAACGTGAGAACAGCAAGATAAAAGGGATGCTGCGCAAACAGGGCGTCGATCCCTTGAACGCCATTGGTTTGGTCCCTTTGATCTCGTTGGAGGAAAGCTCCGAAATGAACTTGCGCAAATCAACACAACGACAATAATCCTATTATTACACCTTGTTTGAAGAATGGAGGTAAGTAAATCAGCGATTCCCGGCGATTTGATTATCCTGTTGTCTCGCTAGAAATCGCTGTGTTTATAATTAATTCTATAAATAAATTAGAACCGTCTCGAAATAACAGCCATTGTCTAAATTACTGTGTGAAGTAATTCCGTATCGTGCATTCTATTTTCTAGTGGTCAGTCGTGGGGGTAGCAGGAAAATCGATCGACTAATCCGCGATACATTTGCATATCGCGGGTCAGCGGCGGCTAATAGCCGCCGGCATGCCACCTCACCAACACGAAACTTCTAAAAACACTAAAAACTTGCCCTTTTTATAACAATTTATAGCCTCATTGCTATGCAAATGTAATTAGTTTCATAAGTCGAGACTGGTTCTGTGGTCAAAGACGAGCGTAATTGAAGCCGTTTTGCTTTTATAGCACCCTCTCGACAACCACAATGCAATCGCAATTAATTCAAACAACAGGAAGTTGAGCGGATTCAAAGGAAATAGCCTGGATATTTCTAAACAGTTGTTTACGTCATTACACATGTGGAGATTTCAAAATCCAAAATCGACGCGATAAGAGAGCAGCTCAGACTTTGATATGGGTTTCAAAAAACGTCAATTTATTATTTTCGTTGGGAGTTATCTTGTTTATGGCCTGATTCCCGTGTCTAACCTCTGCCCTTTGGGGAGGCTGACCTTTGATTATTTTAATACACTTTAATTCCATCATCTGATTTTTATCAAACGAAAATTTCAATAAGAACTGAAAATCAACGACTGCATCTACAATGACTAAGCACCGAGAAATATAACAGATAGCATCATGAAACTGTCATGACCCAGTAGTCGCAGTGCTGTGAAACAAGTTTTGTCGCCCCTCAAGATTTATCGCAAACTTTCCTTCTCTACAATCACGATTCCACCATCTCTGCTACAATATTATTTCCTAATTAACTCCTCAACTCAGTTGTAAATTATAAATTCCGGCAAAACACAAAACTGCACCTTCTCCAACTAATTACAAACGATACAATCTGTGAAATCCAATTGTGTTTTAATGTTGCAAAAAATTTTCTATTTATGATTGTGTTCATTGCCATTGGGAGTTGTAGTTACTTCCTGGACATCGGATCAGATGTAACTCTTACCAATTATAACCACTTTTCTTGGCTTTGAACAGGTTTTGATAAAGGAAAGCGAATAAAATGCTATTTCGGTTTTTGCTACTGTTGCTTCATACGTCAGTTACGTTAAAGTAATTACGTACACAGGCAAAGAATGCTTCATGATTTCCGCTGATAAGTGAGTGATTTAAAAGAGTGAGAAGCTAATCGGATAATTGGAAAATTTTCAAATAAAAAATTGGAATAAAGAACGAAAAGCATGGAATTTTTGACATTTTTTAAATTAACACAAATTGTTAGCAGTTGAAGTTGAACATGCTTTCAAACATAATTCTGACCTAGGTACCCAGTTATGTTTATGTATTTTCTTTTTTAATTCGAAACATTCACTAGAGTTGAAAAATAAAATAATAAAAACAAATGTTTTTTAGAAAAAAACTTTTTATTAAAAGATGCACTAAAAAGTAAAATATAATATTAAAGTATAAGTGGATATTGAGGTCTTTAAAACACGCGCGAAATAGAGCCAGTGTTTTAAAGACCAGTTATCCACGAATACTTTACGTTATTTGTTTTTATTAGTTCACTTTGAAATCATAAATAATTCTGTTGCAAATTTGGAAATAGGGTAATGTAATGTGACATCAGTTTTCCTTTCGTTTTCATACAATTGATTCAATTAATTGTCATTATAATAAAAAATTATTCAAAAGTTGCCATTTATCTTCACGTTTCTTGGTGATATGATACCATAGACACTTAAAGAAACGCGCATTTTTTAAAGTTGAATTCAAACACGCTGCTGCGTGCTTTAAACAAACAAAATAGATTACCAGTAAAAAATAGTATATTACATAATGAGTGTGGAAAGTGAGTGAATCGTGCGAGTGAGAATCTTGGAAAGCTCACGAGCAACGATAGACGAGTTTTGTACACTATTTTTCCTACGACACTGAAGAAAAGCCATTTATTGAAAAAAGATTTCGATGAACCGCATTTAAAATTTCATCTGCAATTTGCATTGTATTGGTAACTGATTACTGGTAACGGCAGACTGCCGAAAACAGTGTCCTTTGTATTAAAATTCTGGATTTTTATTTATTTTAAATAAATGGCTATTTGTTTGAGGAAACTGCAAAGTTTCTTGTGTTTGTTCACACCTACACGTTGTCTTGCTTCTGAGCAGAGAAACATAGTAGCAACATATTTGATAAAAGCAAACAATTATGTTAGAACTGTAACAGCTTAACGACGCACAGGTTTTCGACAAATGTATAAAATCGTCAACTTTCGAGTCTACTAGATTGTGTAAAATTAAGATCTTTCGATTTGTGTCGTAGGAAAAAAATGTAAAATAGTGATTAATGATTAGATCTTTCATTGAAATTATAAATTACATTAGCTATTATTTTTTTAAAGTGAATGAATAATTATTTATACCAACTAACTTTTAAAGAATATGCGACGTTGGCATTTCAAAAGTTTTGAAACAGCTAGTACATTATTTAGACAAACAGAGAAAAATATAATATGAAACTAATAAATGAGAAGAAAAAACTATAAGTAACCGATAAAGTTGTAATTTTCTCTATCATTTGTCATTAAATTTTACTAAAAATAAGGAAAAATTAATTTCCACTGTTCTCTTTTTCTCAATAAATCCAAGTGGACCAATAATAATCAGATTTATTTTTCTTAGAAAAAAAAAACATACACACTCGATGTTCCATATCCGACCTAATGACGCTCTGCAGCTTTGTTCAGTCACGATCAAAAAGAATGACACCCCTATAACTACAGCCACAAATCTTTTCGATATGATACGGTTACTGTATAGGTTTGGCTAGTTTATAGACTAGCTGGATATTGTCTAAGCTAACTGGACAGTTTGTAGCTGTTTGTCGTAATTTATGACCTAAAATATTTTAGTCGGACTTTTTGATCGTGACTCTACATCTATATGTTTATGGTGTTTTTTAAATACATAATAATGATGTCTATTTATTTCAAAATATACTTAAAAAATGACAAAAGAAATATCGACAGCGCAAATACATAATTTTATAATAATTATAAATCTCTCCAAGTAAATTTTTATATGAAAAAAATCGTAACACCTGAAATTTGTCTAGGAAGGGCTAAAATCTGTAAAGGCAGGGCTTCGGCCTGTCTGGCCCTGTGCTGGCTACGGCCCTGACTACACAGGATTGCATTACCACGCAGATTATGTAAGTATGCAAAATTTCAACTCATTCGGATAACAGGAACCCTTTTAAATTTGGCAATTTAAATAATTAGGCTGCACCTAGCATCAGAAATAGATAAATTGTGACAGGATCTAAAGGGCGTCTAATTGGTTATTAAAAAATTACTTACTGTAACGAAATTTAAACCCATCGCAGTGATAAAAAACCAAAACAAGTAACCGAAGAACATAAATGCAAAACAGAATTTTAATTTGCTAATTGCATCAATTTCGTGTTTTGCATGTTAAACACAGCAAATTATAAATGATGCAAAAACAATTTCAATTTTCTCTACATAGCACGTCTACTACTATTAATTACAACACTTGCGTCCCTGCCAAAATAATAATTTCAAATTCTTATTAGATCGTTTATCACATCATTTTCCGTGCGAATTAACTATTCACGTTTTTTCACATAAAAATTTTAATTTTATTACCTTACTAAATGCAATGCAAATTATTTCGGGATTAGCAGCACCCACGTAAAGAAAGCGGCCTTAGTCTCAAGGAAGCCGTCAATCAATTATTTTTCTAACCACAGTGTGTACGTTTAATGCTCATCTGATGGATGTCTTATGGCCTTGTCCATAAATAATAATATAGTTATGGTATGTCATAAAGTAATTAATTCATGACTTGTTACTTAATAGAGATGTGAACGATTGCTAAATTAGGACCGAGTGGAACCGATTAAATCCACTTTTACCTATGACTAGGGCCAACGGCCGTAATAATCGGCAATTGGTCTATTTATGTTTTAAACGGACAATTAACGTTTTGATTTTATCACAATGGAAAATGTGGGAATAGCGATGAATAGATTAGCGAAAATTTTGCAACTTAATTAGGTGACACAACCGAGCTTTACACACGCGTTAAATATAAAATTGGTGTGTTGGGTTAATATTGAGTCAGTCGAGTGAAAATAAATCTATTGGCATAAATCCTCCCAATTAGGTAATCGCTCCTATTAGCTGCTTTTCCTCCTAATTATATGAAAACTTCTATTTTAAACAGTAGCAATTTGTAATGTAAACACCGGCAATAAATCCTGGCGATAATTTTCATTGTATAGCCATGTGTTCAATTGATAATTCCTCCCAGATGCTACATAAATCTAATCTAATACAAATTCCCTTTGGCAATTTTGATTTTCACCTGCTTGTAATAACGGCACTCGACGTGCCTATTATTCGAAAAACAAAGAGGATGAAGTACGTGCCAGAGGAATGTAGGAACGAGTCACTCGAGAAGATTAGTCGTCTTCGGATTATTGTCGTTGGCGTCCGCTGACAAAGAGGGACCTGGTAAATGCGACGCCACTAAGCGAGGCGTCCTGGCGCACATCCAACCATAACACAACTCAGACAAAATATTAGAAGGAGAGACGAGGATGCTCTGTCACGGAGACGGCGTGAATTACGACGCGTCATTAACTACCTCCGTGCCAATTAGGAGGCCACCGATGAGATGGACGCTGAAAAATCGGCCCTAACGACACCGAATTCGATACGGGTTTTTAAATAAGAAACATTGTCGGGTTGGTAAAATGTGGCTTCGCGAAAGGAAATGGACGTAATAATAATTTACGATATGAGCGTCGTAAAATTTAATTATACGGCTGTAACGCAGTCTGTAAAAAAGATAACAAGATTAAACATTTTTCAAATCGGACACTTCAAAACATCGATTTCAAATCGGGCAATTTTGTAACACTTTTGGATTCATATGACACAGTTTTGAGTGGAAAAGCCGTTTTAAAGTCATTCAGGAGAATTTATTACAGCCACAGGAAAACGTTGCACTACACTCGTACTTTAAGCTTAAAATATTTACATTTGCGGAAACGTGGATTACAGACTAGCCATATAACTGCAAATTTACTGTAATTTCAACACATCCATAAGAAGATAAAGTTAATTATGGTGTTAATACACTTTGTAAATATGATCGTTTTTAAAAGCTTCTTAGTACAACTATATTGACACGTATGTGTTTCAACAAACCACATGAAAAAACTATTTAATTGTAGCTAGAGGTTCCTAGAAATCTGTTGAATGCATGTTTTGATATCTCTTGAGTCGTCTATTAATTTACTCAAAATATGCTTTGTTTCGAGGATTTACTTATTTTTCAGTCGACATTGACTTCTTCTACTTTAATTTTCATCAAAATTTTAATCTTATTTCTTTTAAGAAAAAAATTGGAAAAATCGCTGAGAATGTTCAGGTAGCTCACTATAATTTTCTTAGCTCACTGCACGGGTTGAGAAGAGTTTTTAAACAATTGAAATATTGTTATTTTAATTATACAGTGTGTAATAAAAAGATGAGGTCACAGAATAACTCAGGTTATACTATTATCCACGTTGCACAGTTTAAAAGTCAGGGGGGCGCCCAATAAATCTTTAAATTATTTATTTTTCTTTTTGTCGTAGCCGTTGTACTGCTCCTTTTCCAACTGTTTTTCTCAAAAGGTCAAATGTAATACAGTTCAGAAAATTTGGTTTGGAAAAACGACCAGTTGTAATTCAAATCAATTAACAGAACTTCAAAAAATGTTGCAAACTGTGATGTTCAGAGAAAAATCACGGGTTCATTTTTTGAGAAAATACCAAATTTTAGTCAAAATCGCATCTTGTTATCAATAGTCTTTTATTTTCGACTTATAAACAAAAGTTGACATTTTAGTGAGATTTTAAAAAATTCATATCTTCGTTATTACAGAACATACTATACATTTGAAGTAAAGTTACTAATCAGGCACTTTAATACGGAAAGTTCAATAATGTAGAGTTTACTAATTTGTTTAGCAATAATTAATATAAAGTTGTATTTTTATTTCACTTGTCTTTACCGTGGAAGGAGAAACTTGTGGATAGAAGGTGTCCTATACCACAAATGTTAGGTTCTTTGCCTATCGCCTATCAGTGCACAGGTCTGAAGCTGTTTTTACAAATCAGTTGATACTATAGGCGTTCAATGAATTCTATGCCATTAGATTATTTTGGTTCTTTCTGCTTTAATAATTTTTTTTAACACTTTATGGTAGTTTTAAGTAATAGCACATAATAGTGTTAATTGAAGTATTAGCGGTTAGTGATTTTAATGAAGAATGTTTTGACAATGGTGAGCTGAAAACTTTGCAAGTACTCCCACCAATGATTTGAAATTTCTAGTGGGAAAGAAAGTTAACGCGCGCATTTGGAAAAAGATCATAAAGGGTGTTTGTGCAAAGACCACGGTTTTTCGCTTATGCTCTTTCCACAAGTTTTTTCCTCCAGGGTCTTTATGAAATATGGAACTAAGAAAACGGTCAAAGTGCGACCAATGACTAGTTTCTTTCCCCTGACTAAAGCTAGACCAAAACCTTCTTTAGATAATAAACAATTTTTTTCTGTCCCATCAGTTGCTGCTACTTCAACTGTAAGACCAAGTTTATTTATCTCTTGAGAGTAATCTTATCTTTCGAAGTTTCTCTTAACTCTCTTGAACCAAGCTCAACTTCAGGAACATTGGTTCCTGCTACTCTAGCTGTAGGGCTGGAGTTAATTCTTACTCATAGAGCTTAAGTGAACTTTTTCAGGTCGGCTACTACCTTTTTTACTTAGTCGGAAAACTTCCTACGTCCTTTTTTTCTTGTACCAACTCTCCTCTTTTTTTCTTTTGTCTTCACTTCTCTTCTCATCTTCGTTTCTTTTTTCTTTTATCTTCTTGACTTCATCTCTCTTTTCTGCGTTCTTTTTTTCTTCTTGTCTTTGTTTCTTTTCTTCTTAAGGTCATTACAATAATGGTAGCTGCTCTTTCACCTTCATTTTCTAAAAGTACTTTTATTTGGTCTCCTTCACGAATAAACTCATTTGAGTGTACCGGAGTTTTTTTCTTTTCCAAATTGCTCTAAATTCTTGAACATTTTTCATTTCAAAATAAAACTTTTGCGTAAGTTAAACAACAGTCCAAATAAGATAAAGACATTCAAAAAAATCGGTTATAAGTACATATTTATTCGAATGACAGATTCCCAATTATATTCTAACACTTTATTATAAGCAATAATTGACTAATCTGAACCACTTACTGAAATAAACTTCATAAATATGAATAACAATAATTACCTCTAATGTCTTCTGAAAAACAACTTAGATTCTAAATTACATCTAGTTTTTTATAATTTATAAGATATGTATCTGAACAACAATTATTAGATAATTATTTGTTAACATTTTCCAAAATAAAGTTTACCCTTATTGAAAAACAATTGAAAAAGGCGCAGCACTTCCATACCGTGAAATTTCATTGTCAATAACTCATTAATCCTTATTCATTATGTTTCCATCTATTCGTTGCACGTTGCATTGATTTTTTTATAATAAAATAATTTTTAAGAGTTTTGAGTTCAGTACGTTGTTGGTTGACACCAGTTAGTGTATATGTGAGTTTCTTTCGAAATTTTTGCATTTAAATAGAAACACTGTTTAATTCCTTTCGAGTTTTATCTGAAACGGGAGGAAATGTAGAAAAGTTATAAACTCTACAAACCCATATCAGCTTGTACGTGATTTGCATTTTATAATTCGACTCGTTCACGTTATTTAAAAAATATATTCACTCCGTTCTTCGCAGGGTTTACCGTCCTAATGTAATATTCATCTTTATTTATCGCGATAACGGCGACTCAGGTATGGATTTAAGGGTAAATAAATTCCGTTGTAGGTATACGGCACGACTGAACCGTTTCAGTCGTATATTTATAAAAAAAATGCTGAAAATATTCTCATGCAATTAACTACTTAACAAAATCCATGGCTGATAAGCATGAAAGTAATAAAACTGAGCAAACTGATAAGGTGACCGATCTGTTTTCAGGATTTATAACATACTGTGTAAAACCGTTGAGGTCAGGGGTTAACATTCTATTTCTAAGACGTGGGTTTTTTGTCCACTGGAACTATGAATCTTTCGATGATTGATGGGAAATGTTGGTATAAATTATTGTTATAAGGCCGAGCGATAAGATATCGAATCGAGGGAATATAACGACGATATCGTGCCCGCGTTGCCTCAGAACCTTATCACAGTATTTTTCGAAAAGATGTGGCTTCTCATTTATCGATCGTAACTAAAAACATCATAATTTTTTGTGACTGTTAATACACTAAAGATATGATACAATCTCGATCGAGTCTCGAGAACCTTTCATTTCACTATTCTTATTATAGTCTCATTTCATGCCTCGAATAGGTTCTTAAAAGGCTCTATTATGACATACAAGTGAAACAATTAACGTGGTTTTCCGCTTTCGTTTATCAAATTAATCATTTATTATGCCATTTAAAAGCTATGCTATCAGAAACTCTTGACCCAATTATTTCGTAGGTACTGGAAATTTCTCAAGACTTATTCTTCGAAATTCACACAATGCGAGTCTTCTATTTTTACCACAATTCTGCAAATTGTTATTTGCCTCGTAAATCAGATGCAAAGAAAATAAAACGTCCGTATTTACCCTTCACATTTATCACGTTTGGCATTAGTGACAAACATTAAATTTTTTATTGGATTTGGTCAACAATCTCATAACAATAAATGTCAAGCTACACCAAGAATTGTTATTACCTGCATTCGTACCATAAATATTGTAAATTTACTAATGAATGATGATCGAATTTGTTTGTTTTTCCTCATAAAGTGCCACCTAATTGTCGAAAAGCATCACATTAAAAAATATTGATTTAAATAAGAGAAACGTTCAGGAGCTGTAAAAATTTGTATACGCGTCTGGTCGGAAGTTTATAGGTAATACAAATAATAGTACATCAATTCTATTTTTGTAAAGTAATGTTTTTAAGATATTAGGTTCGTGAGCTATTTTGGTGCCGCATTTATTTTATTGCTTAAAAAAATCATTTGGCTATTGGCGATACAATAACTTAAGTAAACTAGGCATAATGGAATCAATAACGGTTGGCATAAAAATAGGAATTAGTTTGATGAGTTCCAAGTGAAATAACGATGTGTTATTATAAACTAATTAATGTTTTTAGCTTTTATGCCCAATTTTATCGTCTCATGTCCATACATAGTAAAATTCAAATTAAAATTCATTTGCGTGTTAATAAATTCTTGGAGGAAATAGAGAATTATTGAAAACTATTATTACAAAGTCTGCGAATCAATAATGCATTTTGCCATCGTCTAAGTACATTCACAATTGTTTAAAAAGTCGGTTTGTTGTTGGTGGTAGCTTAATAACCTGTTTTTATTACAAAAAAACAATTTCTTGTAGCTGCACGAATTGCACAACTTTTCATACGAAGAATTGGCATTATCTGGCCGTTTAATAAAATGATTGTTACTTTACCTAAATTCTGCAGAAATTCTTCTCAAATTGAAAACACAAATTTGATTAAACTCAAAATTGCACTGACATTTGACAAGTGCATGACAAGTGGTAAAATGCATAGCACACTAAACAATTTTGTTCGTATTCATTTTCTCATTAATTTTTACCGCAACACGCAATGATGTTTTAAAACAGAGAGAATAAAAGGGATTATGGAATTTTTACGTATTTGTTTTGAAATTAGCGACGAAATTGTATGTTATTTGAAAATCTTCAAACTTCGGGTAAGTGTCGCCATCTAGTCCTTGACCCTAACGCTACGCGGATTCCTACATTACCGACACCTCATTGACAGCATGACTTCTGTCACCGAATGTCAAAATAATGCGAAATAACGCAAATTTTCCAAACAAAAACAATATTTAAGTGTTTTGTGTCCCCATCAAGTTAAAAACTGCTCCGGAATGACCTCCAAATGCACTGTTTTCGTCTTCATCGTGTTGTCCGTCACCACCACTGTAACCCAAAGTAGCGACATAACACCCCTAGTTTTTGGAAAATTGACCGATGGCATGCCTGCCGCATTCGGCGATTTCAATTCCGACGAACTGACCGATGTTTTCGTCCTGCGAGACGGTGGAAACACCGTTGAAATTCTGCTAGCGCACGAGGAAGAGCCGATATTGCGAGAGGCTAAACCTAGCTTGTCTTGCACTTTTGAAAATAAACTGATCACAAGTGTGGTGCCTGGAGACTTCGACGGTGACGCCTTCATGGACGTTATGGTCACTCTCGTGTACAGAGGAAGCGAAAATCAGCATTTTCCGCACACTTACGCCCACATTATCTGGGGTGGGGCTAGTCATCTGAACTGCAGTAATGAAAGAGCGGCGATTCCTATGATCGGACAGCCCTTAGCGCTTGACTATAATCAGGACATGATTGTAGATTTGTTTGGACAGGATACAGATAGAACCAGGGTGTTCTGGGTTTTCAATAATACGAGAAATCCACCGGAAAAGATTCCAATGGAGGATAATAGACGCAGGACGGAGTTGAGCAGACCCCACGCTCATGCTTTTATTGGTAATGCACTTTTATCATAGTCATCAAAGGCAGTTTCTTATCAGCCCATAATGTTCCATGCAGCTTACTCTAATGTGGCGGCATCTGTTGTTAGTTTCTACTGAAAACTATTTTTTTGTTCAAAATAGATTTATTCAGATGAGAAAAAATATTACGGTGAGATGTTGAATTAGATGATAGAAAAATACAATACTTCAATTAACTTACCAAGTTACGTTAACAAAATAATAACAAATAATTGTTAAAACTAATGTGGTGTTACAGGTCAAATATATTTTTTTAATAAATATTAGATACCTGTGTAACTGACAGTTACATGTGATACATTGCATTAGCGTTGCGAACCTTAAAAACTTTCGCTTAAAAAAAACTGATGCTTTTTCGCAAAATTAATGAGTATAAATTTCTCCTTTAAAAATCGAGTCATAATGATCTATGATAATGATCACTTAAATTTCAAGAGAGGTTGGGCAATTGGAAATGGAATGACTTTAATTTTATTTTATTTCGTGCTGGTTTAGCCAAATCTTTCGAGAAAACACTATTTTCTAATGAGTAACTCTTTTTTATCGAAATTTTGAGAAATTACAGCGTTTCTACCTTAGGACAGCGGAGAAAGTCATTATGCTCGTTCTTTTGGTGAATTTTCGGCTTATTTTATGGAAATCTAATAAGAATTCTTTAAGATTTTGCGACTAGATTAATAAGTGCTTAAAAAATTGAAAACAGGTAAAAAATGGTTTTTTTCGCATTTCGTTTGGTAACGAGTTTAGTCGAGTGGAATTAGTAAAATACTGTTGACTCTTTTATTTTTTGTTTGGATTTTTAGGCAGGTTTCGAGAAAATATCCTTGATTCAGAAACTAACGTAAATTGGTGAAAACAGTAAGATAGTGTGATCTGTATGTTATATTACATTTTTCACACTTGAACACTTGAAAACGCAACGTTTTTGCCTAATTTGCTAAATTTTTGACTTGCTTTTAACGAAAATCTGCGAAGGTAAAAGTAACTTAATTTTCTATTCAAATTTTTTGAAATCGAAAAAGAACCTTTTTTACTTTTTTTTGGAGATATTTTTCGGTTGATATTTGAGAAAATACATAGTTGAAATTTTGACTGAAAACATGGAAACAATACAAAAGTAGTCTCATTTTCGATCCAATTCTATAATTTTTCGGTCGCCCAGTTTATTGAAATCTGACGAAAAAAAAATAAATACCATTTATGGTATGCGTCAATTTTTATAGAAAGTTTTGTGAAATAATTAATTTAAAGGTGAAAAGGCGTGCATAATGCAAAAATAATGTAATTTTTAATCCAATATATCCAGTAGGATTTAGGAAAATCTTGCCAAAAAAAGGTTTTCTGTTTTCAAACACCCATAACTGTTCGTAAAGGCAAAATAACGTTTTTTTGACTAATTTACTATTTGCTGAAGAATCGAATTTTGTTCTTTGAGACATTTCAATAACACAATACTTTGGATTGCTTTAAAATTATGTACTTTAAAAAATGTGGTTTTGCTGAACTAAATACTAGGATTATTTATGTCTAAAAATTTAGTGCTTCAAGCGTTGATTCGACTCGACTCCAAAAGATTATAAATTAATCACTTTTAATCCTGATTCTTCCAAGTATCGTCGCTGTAGGTTTAAATCAGAATTAAAGGCGATTCATTTTTTATATAACTCAGCCTAATTGTTTAGAAAAAATACAGAAACATTGAGAATCAAATCTTTTATAAGTTGAGAATTATTAAAATGGTCACGACAAAGATGAAAAAAGAATTATATTGTCGAACTTTGATTACTCGACTTGAATAACATTAACTTAAGTTTTGAATGCAAATGATAAGTTAAATTATGCAGTTTTAACAAATAGAATCTGAAAGACATATTTTTCAGCATAAAAAATTATATCTAATAACGATATTAGAAAAATACTACGCTGCAAAATATAATTTTTATTAGTATTTTTTTATTCTTCTAAGAATGTTGTTTTGTGCAAAAATACGTAATAAAATTGTAGCTGCGCTAAAATATGAATTGTGGAAAAAAAGTTCGACCAACTAGAAATTACGGGCTAGGGATTGCTGAAATTGTTGGAGATATCAAGACATTCGATTTACCGTAATTTTCGATTTTCGTTCTACTGAATTCACAATCATTTGATTTATCAAAAAATTATCAAAGTTTGACTATATTCAAAAAATTGGGAGGCCATACCTTTAACTTAGATTAGGCCCCAAAAATACATTCAAAGCCGCTAAAGCGACGAAATTATTTATTTTATTTTAACAGTAGTTGCGTCTGGGGAACACTTTGAAGAAAAAACTTGAACAGTTGAATTTTAGAGATTTAATCTCACCAACTGCAGAAAATTTAGTTCTCTACAACTTTGTTCCTTTCCCTTTTATCTTTTTTATATCTAGGCCTGCTGCGTGTTTAAAACAATCATGAACGGATAATAGGGTCTTGTTGATTGAACATTATTAGCTGTTTCAGAATTATAAAAACGCCAACGTCACATTTTCTCTCAAAATTAGCTGTTACAAATTATTCATGTACTTCAAAAAAATAATAGCTGATATATTTTGAAGTTTCAATGGGAGATCTATTCATTAATAACTGTTTTACAATTTTATCAATGTTATTCAAAAAATCTGATTTGTTATAAGCGGACATCACTGTATTTATCTTTATTCGTCCTAAAAAATTATTGACATTAGAATTTTTAATTTTTACAATTTTATACTAAAAATTACCATATCTGCTGAAATTTTACCAGGCCTAGTCACATTGAAACTAAAAATTGTGTCTTTTGTTTAAATTTTGAATTACTGAACTAATAAATACACTATGTAATGAGGCACAGGGAAACTGCCTCTATTGTTCAAGAAATCTGTGATTTCGTAGTAACATTGACTAAATTTCAGATTTAAATGAGGACTACATGGCCGACTTGTTCATAACAACAAAAGAAGACTTTGAAATTTGGCTCGGAAGCGAGCATAAGGGCCGATTTGTCTACAACAAAACCATCCAACACCCAAGAGATGCTAAAATAATCGGCCAATCTCTCTTCATGGACGTCGAACTGAAAGGCCAAATGGATTTAGTAACGCCAGTTTGTTACGACGAAAGGTGCCAAAACAGCACACTTTTGGTTTACAGTAACGGCGAGTGGCACAACTTGCAAGTGAATTTCAAAGACGACTATGGGGCCCTATGGGGCTTTGCCCTCAAACCGGGCAGCAAATACACCGACACCATCACTTTGCACAGTGGCGATTTTAACATGGACGGATACCCGGACATTTTGGCCACCTTGAGCCCCAATAACCCGGAGCACCCGCAATCGTTCTTACTTGAAAACGTCCCCTGCATGACCAGCTGTGGCAAATTTAAGCGCTCATACAGCGTAAGGTGGAACATTTTGAACTCGTTTAAGAACGGAACCGCAATGGCTGCTTTCTTCGACTTCTACCAAGACGGTATTTTGGACGTGATTTTGGTCACTTACCACAATAAAGAGTATAAAGCTGCGGCATTCAAAAATAGTCTTGATTATGACGCCAACTTCATCAAAGTCATGGTTCTGACCGGGCTTTCGAACAAAAACAATCAGATGATTATGGGGAGAGTGGGGAAGAAACGGCGCACTTACGGCACTAATTTGCCGGGACCTTTGATTTCTTACAAGACTACAACGCAAGAAGGCTACACACGACATGGTGCTTCAGCCCAGCTACCTCAATCAGCCCATTTCAGTCTGAACTTACCATACACCATTTTTGGTTTAGGGAGAACCCCAAATTTTGTTGATTCGTTAACGGTTGGTTTGTCGAACCATTCGCGGTCGTGGACCCAAATCATACCAAACTCCCAGATGGTAGTAATACCATGGCCTGCGAACGAACCCTCGCGATGGAAGGCACAGTTGTTTGTGACTCCCAGTAAACTAATTCTAATGTCTGTGGCGGCCTTGACGGGCATTTGTGGTATCATAACTGTGATAATTGGAGTCTTGCATTGGAAGGAGCGGCAAGAGGATAAGAAGGAGCGGCTTTCCGAGTCTCATCGTTTTCATTTTGATGCTATGTAATTTGTTTTTATTTATTTAATTTTAATAAAGTGTGTTAGTTTAAAACGTTGTCTGCGTTGATTGATAGTAATATAAAGTCCTATGATAAAGTCTGATTTAACCTGACCTGACGTGACCGATGCTTGAGCTAGGCCTGTGAGTATGACTGATCGTCTGTTCCATAGTCTGTCCAGTGTCAGAAACCATCGTTGGGGGAGCTACCAGTTCGCACTCCAATGGAATATACTACCATGCGATCATTTGAATTTATACAGAATAAGGCAAAAGTACGAAACCCAGCATTTTAGTTTTCGAATTATTATTACAATTTTTTTAATGGCACGCTACTATGGCGATTTTTTTCGTAAAATATTATGCTTTGAACACTACTTCCAATTCACCAATTTAGTTTTTGAACCAATGTTTTTTTTTAATAAATTGTTAACGTTTCGTTCCAAACCCATTACAATTTTTCAAATTTGGTCGAAGTGGTTGAATCCATGGATGTTTTTATTGAATCGATTTGATTCGTCAAATTTTCCTCAAATGAAAACATCTCTGCATACAACCACTTCGACCACTTTCGAAAAACCTTCGTAATGGGAACGAAAATTAATCATTTATTTTAAGAAAACCACTGGTTTAATAATTATTGAATTAAAAGTAATTTTTAGAGCGTAATCTTTTTTCAAAAGAATCGCCGTAAACTAAAAAAAAATCGAGAAATTTTATTCTTGAAAAACGAAAGAATTTTTAAAGTACTTATTGATGATGTAATCATTGTTTTTTTCGTAAGGTGCATAGTTTAGGCACAAAAGGCTTGGTTCCGTTTGCAGTGTTGCAAATTACGATCAAAAATACTTTTAAATCTTGCCAACAGACTCGACTTTTCTGGATCACAGTCTGTATTTCACTTTGAAACTTGGCCAATAATTAAAAATTACTATACTACTTTATACGCATACCTGGGATGTTCAGTATTCTGTTTGTCTACTAGAGAGTTCTGAGTTACGAAGGTTCAAATTTGGCTGATATTTTGCTACATGTTGGTGTAATGTAATGACTAAAAGATAATAAACTATACAACATCATAGAACAATGCAATAATATTTTATTGAAAAAATTAATAAATAAAAGTTAGCATAAAACGCTGATTGGCGGAATGCAGTACAGAATTTATTGCTTTCATTTTGTTAAGATTAAGATGGGAAGGACATAAGTTTTTTCAAATTAAAAGTTCTTTAATTTTTAACCCCTTAAAGTTTTGTTCGCCCAATTTTCTATTGCTTTTTTCTCTTTTTTTTTCTAAAACCTTATTTATACATAAGTTATATAGTCCGGGAATTCGTGATTATTATAGTCAGTTTTCTAGCAGACTGAGGGTAGCAATCCTTAAAAGTCTTTGATTTTCTGTTACTTTCTTCATCAGGACTTCAGCAGGTAATCATTGATCACATATTAATGAAATTTTTACAGTAGCCTCTAATACTTATGCATACCTCTATTTATATTCGTATTCCTTTAATTGTTGTTTTTAAATGAAAACACCATTAAACCTTAGAATCAGAATGAACCACTGTTTTAAAATTTTTGTTTAATAAAATCTACCTCTTTAAAAGGCTTCAAATTTATGAAAAATAGTTAAAATGAAATGTCAAATTTAATTTATATATTTTTTATTTTATAATTTAATTTGATATTAATTTGTAGACTTGTGAAGAAAAAAACGATTGATGGACTTATCTCATTATTGCACTGAATAAATGTTCACAAACTTTTGATGTTACAACATTATTTTAATAGCATTATTTAAAGCGTACAATACGTTTCAAAATTGTCTCAAATTGTACTAAACTTATTTCGTTATTGCATTGAACATTTTCTCATGCATACATAAAAAAAGTAGTTATTTATTTTTTAAATATAAAGGTTTACATTTATTGTATACCTACGTAAAATTTGAAAATTTTATTTAATTTTATAATTTCTTTAATATTTAGAGTTCTTATTGGTTCTTAGTTATTTAAAATCTACGATTTATTGCATATGAAAAACTTTATAAATCCGAATTACGAGTACCACTTTCTTTTAAGTCGCGTTGTAGACCAAAATCAAAACGAAATAGTATTGGAGTCAAAAACTTTCTGGACGGTTGACTTTGCGAATTAATCGAAGTGGTACAGTTTAGCTAAAAATGATTAGCTGTTTTAGAATTCAGCACCAAGTACGAATCTGCATATGGTAACAATTTTCTCTTTTTTTTTTTGCTATTTTTAAATGTTTTTGACAAAATATAAGACAGATATATGGTTTTACTTTCACTGTAATTATAAATTTTTTCTTGCATGTCTTTAAATTTTCAATTTATGTTCGGACTTATTAGTTAACTTTTGGTATTTTACACTTGTAACTGATTTTGTAAATTTTGAATTTTATTTTATAAACACAAATTGGTGTTTACAATTTATTGCATCTGAAATATTTGTTAAGGAAATTTATGAGTTCCACCAGGAATCACCTCTTAAATCGTTTTGTAGATCAAAAGCAAAATGAAATGTGCGTAGTCTGCAGTGATTTTATACCTGTTAACCTATTATACAATTTTATATAAAAAAATGATACCAAGTGCAGCTACATTTGATATCTTTTTTTTCTAAGAGCTCGCTATCTTTAATATGTTTTCTCAAATTACAGAATGTGAAATTGATATGAAGCAGGTAATTTCACCTTTCACAGTTTGGAACACAAGTTCGGATACTTGGCATTTTAATGATTCAATAAAAAGTTTGAAACAACGCAGGAAACAATGATATTGTGCTTATTAAATTTAGAGGCCAATTCAATATCTTATTATATGAATTTATTGTAACTCTAGTTTTCCGCAAATTTTCGTATTTCAATAATTAGAATTTTCTTTGGGAAGTGACTCGGAATTTATCATATTGACAAATTAAGGATTTGGGCAAGCGGACAGACTTTTTATACGGCGGTTTAAAATTTGCGCCGTCTTTTATTTGTTATGTTGGTAGCCCGGCTGGGTTTGGACCAATCGCGTGGCGGCTCGTTTGACTGAAGAATTAATTTCCCGTCGCCATTACTGCGACGAGATCGCGACAAGTGTTTTCGTGTTAAAATTCGTCGTTTTCGACGACAGGGAGTTTCCTGCTCCCGAAAGTTGCTCGTATAACTTTCCCTCGACCTTTTCGGCGTTTGAAAATTGAGAGAAATACTGTGTTCCATAAGTATTTTTCTTGTTTAGTGATTTTATAAACATGGCTTTTTAAAATGTCTACTTCGAATCTGCGTGTTGCCACTCCATGTGGAGGAGCTCAACTCTCCCAAAAATCAGCAATTTTTAAGACTGGAAGAAGGAATGGAGAAAAAAGGGAGTCGTTTAGTACAGCCTGCCGCCAAGGGGCTTGCTTCTGACTCCAAAAAAAGTCAAGGTTTGTATTGGTTGCCGAAGGTCAAGATTTGCCAATATGGCGGCCGGTTTGCAAATTTACGTAACAGTTTTTTTTATTTAAATTTTATTGTTGCACACTTTTATACTTTGTTTCTTCAAATTAGGGCAAAATTACGTGGAGCATTGAACTATGATCAGCTGATTCTGCCAGTGGCGTAACAACTGCGCGTTTCAAGACTATTTAAAACATCTGTGGTGTATTTAACCACAATTTAAAGAATTTTAGCTTGTGACAGTGATATCACTTGTCAAAACACACAAAATCTTCAAATAAAATAATCCCAGCTGGTCATGAATTCCAAAATTGGCAACGTTGCAAAATGACTTGTCATCTGCAACAACGTTGTTTCCAAATGTGTTGATTCACTGTATATTTTTAAATGTAAGCACCAAATGCCAGATGATAAGTATAACAAAGGAAAAGTCTTGAAAAAATGAGCTATTGGTTATTCAACAGCTGTACTCGTAATTTCAGTGTTGTTGAGTTGAGTAATCCTATTGATTCAGCATTATTTAATATCTTGCACGTTTTGATGAGTTAATGAAATGAATAATTATGTAAATAAATCCTCTATTCATTTTTATGCAATTAATATTGAAATAGTGCAATCAAGTTAGTGGAAAATTTAATTTGAAACAAGTCCAATAATAGTCTTCGGTCTGTTAATTGTTGATACTTTGAAACCTGTTTATTTTAAACTTATTGCGCAGCGTTAAACGTTTAGCTTCTAAAATGAACATATAATACTGACAGGTAAAAACAATGACACAAATAAGTTTCCACGGTCACATCAAAATAATCTAGAAGACGTATTTATGCCGAGATAGATTTACTGAAGATGAAAACAGTGTATAGAATCGGCTAACGCCAAAAAAACAATATGTTACACAAAAATTAGAAAAAAAACGAGTTGTTTCAGTAGGTTTATAGTTATTATAGTCGAAGGTCCTTTAATCTACAGCACTTGTTTCCTAGATTATTTTGATATGTATATTTTAAACAACCGGCAAACACGAATCACGTTGTGATTATAAATTCTAAACAGTTGTAGGAAAAATTCTTGTCTCAAAGCGTTCTATTTAAAACAGCAAGCACTATTTCATACTTATTGAGTTACGAAAAAAAAAAAAAAAGAAATAGGGTACTTCTTGTAGTGATGAGTTATTCGAAAAATAACATTTCCAAAAAGAAAAGAGTGCACTATCTCTTTTCGTCAAATTAAATACAGCTAGTTCTAATCTGTCAGTTAAATTTTTGGTTAAGAACTTTTCGGTTTTTTTGGGAACGAAGTCAGCTTCTGTTTTGGTAGGTTCATTTGTCTTATCTATTCGCCACCATTTTGTGATGTAATAGATAAGACAAGTGAACGTGTAATTGATGCCTGAAGATGGCCACATGAGTAGTGGTCGAAACATGTAGCGATCAAGAAAATAAAACATTTTTGATTTTTTAAACCAAAAAACATTTTAAAATAAATAGAATTTTGTTTTTGTCGTAATTATCCAATGGGAAGACTATGATAACTTTGGTAATATCTGTATCAAAACTATAGAACCATTTTTTACAATTGGTTTTCTAATTAGTAGATTTTCTTGGCACTAAATTTATGAGTAGTGTCCAATTTAACACAGAAATACAGAAAGTTTTAGTTTGTGACCTATTTGATCCCAAAAAATATTAGTGCCATATTGCCATTTTTTATTTTTATTTTATATTTAGTTTTGAAACAGCAAGTAACTATCACTTAGAATAACACTTAAGAGCTACTGAAAAGATGGAATTCTGTCACCTGAAAAGTGTTCATTTTTAAAAATTTTCATTTTCACTGATATTTTATCCTTAAATGAAAAAGGAGACATAATTTTTTTCTACGTTTAATTATTTTACTATTAAAAATATGTATTTTAAACAGAAAAGACAAAGTAAGATATAAGTAAAACAGTGAAGAAGAGTTAGAATATTTTTTATTTTTCAATAGATATAAGTGACTATTGTCTATAATGGAACATAAATTTGAGTTGGCGTAAGGGTATATTTTGATTCTTGTCTTAAGTCTTAATGAACCATTTAACTCTTTTGTTGTCTCCGTAAATAGATAGAAAAATGTGATACCAAAATGGACCACATTTCTTGATTTATTAGTTTGGGAAAATACAGGTCGAGTGAATCATGGTTTCTTGTTTCATAACATCATAACATAAGCGTGGTTTACTCTGTTATAGTCGAATAATAATAATTATAAATAATAGCGGACGTTAAGAAACCGTTTGTATCAGTTGAAACAAAAATAGGTGTTTTGAGAGTTTCTGAAAAATATGTAATTTATGTGCCAAGCCATCGTCGAATCAGTAACAATACTTAAGAGAAGTTAAAGCAGTGAAGAAAGGCCATATTTAATGAAGAATGTGACATGGCTTCAAAGATCCTAAATAATAAGTTAATGTTGATAATATTTGTCAAAAAATAGTCATGTTTACTTTTCCTTTAGACTGTGGAGACAAAAATAATATTATCGAACTTGTTTTTAATTACTTAATCTGAATTGCAGTTAATTATGACTATGTTAAACTGCAAGAATGTTCATTAATTATTAAATAATCTCAGTAAACAATGTAATTGCTTTAAACTTAAGAATGTATTTTTTACTTTTAGATGTTGCCAGTGGTAAACTGTGGCCCCGTTCGGGCCGCCGCCGCGAGTCCGCTGGCGGCAGTTTATCTGCCAAAGGCGAATCATCTCGCAAACCGCCCCCACAACGTTCGAAAACCTACGATATCAAAAGACCTAGGCCGCGGGGAGCCTTCAACCCCGGTCCTGCTGTGGGTCGAACGGAGACAACCCGGCTAGATGAGGAATTTGAAGCTGAATTGGGTTCAGTTTTTCTACCAGGCAGTAAAAAACAAAGCCTCAACCATTTACTAAATTTCGTTTATGCGACTCCTTCACGAGAAGGACGATATCAATGTGCTGAAAGAGGCAATAAAACATCCAATCGTTTGATACTCACCAGGAAGCACAAATACAACAAGGAACACTTCCTGCAAGCAAAGTAATTTCTGATTTATATAATTTCCGATGAGTTGCTTAACTGTTCTTTTAACAGTTGCCAATTTGTTGTCAATACTTCGGGTGACTATAAGCAATATATGAACAACCCTGATGCCTTAGTTGATTGGAGTCTTATAGAACAAGTGGTAAGTTCAAACGTAGGGTGGTTATTAGAGGTGATTGGTTTTTATTTTTAAGAATGTACAAGTGTCTGATTACCCGTCATGCCCAATCTGTCTTTATCCTCCAGTTGCTGCCAAAATGACAAGATGTGGTCATATTTACTGCTGGTCTTGTATTCTACATTACTTATCGCTTTCTGATAAAACGTGGCGTAAATGTCCGATTTGTTTCGAATCGATTCATAAACAAGATTTGAAAAGTGTGGTTAGTAAACATTACAAAACGTTCAATGTTGATGATGTAATTACGTTCAAATTGATGAAACGGCCGAAAGGTTCTTTGGTTACTTATCCTGCATCGGCTGTCGTCAAAGATGAAGAAATTATTAAATTTTCTGATTCAGAAATCGATGTTTATTCTAAATTACTGATAGCGAATCAGTCGGAAATTTTGTCAATTATTGATAGAGAAAATGATGAATTAAACGTGCAACTAGTGGAAAATGGTGACTGTCCTGAGAATTGTTTCATAGAAGAAGCTCTAACATATTTGAGTCAACGGAGAGACACAATTTTGAATTCAAGTGGCAATGAAAAAGTTACCCTTGAGGAAGCTTTAGATAATTTGCAATTAAGCGACAACAACGATGAAACTTTTGATAATAATAACATCAAAGCCGAAAATTTGGACATATCGACCAACCAGCAGTCAAAATTGCATTACTTCTATCAAGGTAATTTTTGTTACAATTCAGTTTAAAAGTCCAAAGTGTTGAGTACACATTGCCACTTCTAGGCCTTGTGAAATTGTAACTTTGGTAAATTGATGCAGAGTCTCCTTTAGTGCATTTATTCAGAAGTGAATGTACTTCTTGGTGCTTTGCAACAATTGAAAAAATTTGAAATTCGAATTTTGAGAATTTATTTGTAGCATCTGACGGCCAACATATCTATCTTCACGCTATCAATGCACGAATGCTCGAATACACGTACGGGTCGTTGGAAAACAGTCCTGAGATATTGAGTGGAAAAATCCTCGAAAAAGAAGGAGGATCCATGACTGAAGAGTTGAGAAAACGATTGAGATATCTCCAACATTTGCCCGTCACTTGCCAATTCGAGGTTGCAGAAATACAGTTGAAACAACCAATTGTCAATAAAGAAACTTTGGAACATTTTAACGGTAATTAATTTAATTCTAGTGTTGCACAAAATTGTTTTATCAAATTGTTCCCTTATCAATTTGATATAATTTTGTGCTAAATCATTGTCAGGATAATTAGCCTTGACTGGTTATTGAATACCAACTGAGGTCAGTCCCCTGTACTACATTATATTATTATTATTTTTATTTTTGTGGAATATTTATTTTATTTCTTTTTAAAGAACAAATTGAAGTGCGTCGTAAGCGGCGCCAGCGTCGCGCTCGTGAAGAAAAACGTCGCGAGAAAAAAATCGCCGACGAGGAAAATCGTCTCATGGGTAAATACCCTGTACCCAACTTACACATCGAGTCAGAGTCGCAATTTCCTTGTTTCGATGGAAGAATAAGAACAGAATCGGAATGCACTCAACCGAGTGAAGGAAGTTCGTGTGAGACAGCACTAACACCTCCAAGTAGTCTCACTATTGAAAATGAACATGCTGGACCTTCTTTTGCTAAAGTATTTTACTGCTTTATTTTTGTGCGTTTCAATACTAAAAATGAATGTTTTAGATGTTGGCAAGTGCTAAGAAAACCGAAACTAACAATTGGCCATCACTTAAAGCTACAACTGCCCCAACTAAATTAATTAACGTCACTGGCCAAAAAATTAACTCGAGCTGTTTTAACGTGATTCGTAATCGTAGTGACAGTGAAGCGGAAACGGAAGATTTCGAGCCGATTCCACCGAGCACAAGTTTGGGTGATGCGATTGTTCAAGCCCTGCAGAAAGCGGAGGAAAATGATGTATTTACCGAGTCTGGTGAGTGTTTACAGAAACTGCATTTCTTTTTACCCTTGGACGCTTGGAGTAATGAAATATTTTTTTCTATAGCAGATGTTAAACTTTTTCTTTATCAACTCTTTTTAGTAGATAAAATAGTACTTTAACCGAAAAGGTTATTCGATAAATTTACAAATTACTACAAACATAATTTGAAGTATAAATAATAACTGTTGTCTCTTAAAGTCCTGCTATAGAAAAGACACGACGATGAAGATTGTTTACCTACTCTTGAAATAGGTTATTCTTGAACTTAATGTTTTCACGTGTAGATGAACAACCTCTTTATCGTCTTGTATAATAAATTACTATTACATTTCTGTTGAATTATTATTTTGCATAGGTTCGCAACCAGTTGGAAAAAAGAAGAAGATTAAAAACAGGCAAAAGGTTCTCTTCACTACCACTCTGGCTTATACCGGGAAATAATATACGTATTGATAGGTGTACATTTTTTTGAAACTGCTGCATAAATTCATTTTTGCTTTAATTATTCATTATTTAATTTGGTCTTTATGATGGGTGTTAATAATTTTGTGGCCCTTGACTCGTGGACAAGAGGATTTTTTCTATCAACTTTTAACAATGTGTACCACCGGTGCGGTTTTAACAATGTCCAGGGTTATACAGGGGTTTGTTGTTTTATACATTATTCTATTTGAAAAATAATAAATAGAAACATTTATACTTGATTTTTATTTGATACATCCCATTTGACACCTATACATAATTGTAAGTTTACACAATTACACTTATTAATATTCAGATTATAATATCCCACAGTTAGTAATAAATTCATACAAATATGAGTTTGAAAAATGGAAGATTTAAGCCTTTTTGAAGTATCGTTTCCCTTCAGTTCCGGTTTTATCATGTTTCAAAGTCTACAAAACAATTATAAATTCGTAAAAATATTAGTTGATTTTTTTTACTAGGACGCATCCGTCATCAGTGGCCTCGTAAGTTCGAATAATCTTAGTGTTTTCTGGACCAATTGAAACAGTTACAAGCTTCGAATCGTTTTCGACTGTAGTCGTACTCTTAAATTTTTTGTTATTTTTTTTCATCCTTAGGGTTCTACTTTACTGGGAATGTTTAAAGGGGGTTTGTTTGAATGAAACAAATTGTTTTAATTGAATTTTTAAGAAAACCATTAAAATGTTTTTTCTATTTAGGTACCGTAATTGATTCGTTGAGTGTTCGTGACCTGTATTGTATTTTAAGTTTAGGACCAATGGTGATGTTATGTATATGAATGACAGTGAAACATTTAAAAGTAAATCTGAGATTTCGAAAGAAAAAGGATTTTTCATTAAAACTGGTCGGATCTTAGAAAAAATAAGACACTTGTACTTATTACGACACTAGCATAGGCTCGTGTCATAATTTTTGTACTCATGTCTTGTAGCCATCATTAAATGCTCGTTGAATATAATACTAATTTCGATATTCTTTTTCATACGATTTGAAAGTTGTTCCTTGTTTTATAAAAAATCCAATTTTAGGTTCAAACATTTGTTTGAACAGTTACCCTTTAACCATTCCCAGGGTAGTTTAACCCTAAAAACTACCAGCACTAACTTTCAACGTTCCTCCTGGCATGTCCTCGTCGTATTCCTCCCCCAATTTAAACTCAAGCTTAAGCGTCCTAAGCTTTGTACTTGTTGTTA
Organism: Tribolium castaneum; assembly: GCF_031307605.1. NCBI lineage: Eukaryota > Metazoa > Arthropoda > Insecta > Coleoptera > Tenebrionidae > Tribolium > Tribolium castaneum. Next base: position 18,946,945 of record NC_087395.1, on the reverse strand, counting down.
TAGTCCAAGTATCGCCGTCATTTGTTATTGTCAGTTTTGGACTCGTGAAACTCATCATTTTACGAGCAATGTACGGAACGCCTAAAAACCCAATTAACTCTTTAGTTTGAAAAAAAAAAATTCTTACCCAAAGCCGAGTAATACTGATCCAAATTTTCACTTTTCTCATGAACGTATGTTCCCACAAGTTTCGACATTTTGTGCCTTTAGAGCGGTCAACCTACTGCAAGATACAGTAACCACTTATCAATCTACGTGATGATAAAGCAATACGCGCTATCAGTGTGACGTAGACATTTGAGGTAGGTCAGCACCTTAAAGCTAAACAATCGCCATTTTCAATGCTTTTCTTATGGGCATTTAAAAGTTTTTCGTATTTCTTTAATGCTAGAAGTGTAGGAACATTACTTTTACAGAGAAATGATAGCTATGAAAAATGCAATGTCGTTTCTTAAAGATTTTAGCAACTGAGCTAATATTTCTGTAAGTTGAACACATAAATCCTTTTCTAACCTAACTTTTTTCAAACTTCAAAATTCAGTTTTTCTTAATTTGGACATCATATTGATGTAAATTATTATGTGGCCTTTTAAAACTGAGGGAAAAATGGTTTGCCACACTAATGACATTGGATTTCTTCTGAATGACGAATTCATGGGGTGCAACCGGCGCAACCCCAATAAACGGGTTGTTTTCTGTCCCCCTCCCCCATCACGAGGGATGAATAGCAGGTATACGAGGGTAGAGGGTTCAGGCACATACATGGTTGAAAGTAGTACGGGTTGTGAGTTCTGTGCTTCTTTCGTGAGTGTCTTTTGTTATCGTGTTTTTTCCGATCGTTCTCCATATCTTCGTGTTCTTGAATTTTTAAAATTCTGTTTTTCCAAGACATTATCTCATTTTTGTGGTACATCATTAGGTATGATTTGTGAATAATATTTTGTTGCGATACTTTGATAGTTCATGTGTAGTAGGTTTTTACATCACAACTATGGGAATGTGTTGGGCTCCAGATTGCAAACACTATAGTACTCGCGATAAATGCCATTTTTTTAGTTTTCCTAAGTCGGGAAAAGAACGAGCACTATGGAAAAAATTGTTGAGGTAATTTTTAATAGATGTTTTGATATTAATTTTTAATTGCTTGTTTCATTGTTAAATGTAGAAGAGATGTAGAACCCGGACCAGGAGCCTACGTTTGCAGCTGCCATTTTCGGGATGGAAGAAAGGAAAATGGTCCTGAATTATTTTTGCACAATATCGCAAAAAGAGCCTATTTTCAAGTGGAATCTCCAGAAAAAAAAAAGATGAAAAAACAAGGACTCCCTTCTTGTTCTAGTTCCGCTGAATCATTAAGGTAAAAAGTGAATCCTAGTTTTAAATTGATTTACAATTTGATCATTTGAATAGTGTTGATATACCGGAAGAAACAGTACCATCGACAATGAATTTAGAGGAAGTGCCATCGACGTCTACAGCCGTAGTTGCAGCACCAGCAGATATAATTCAAGATGCTCCGTTAGAATCTATGGGTGTGCAAGCACCCTTGGTGTCACATGCGGCTCTTGAAGCAGAAATGTATTTTCTCAAAAAGGAAAATGCTGAACTTAAAGCAAAAATACAATATCTGACAGTACGATTTTGCTATGAAAATGTTCAAGGAAATGACAAACTCATTGTTTTATATACCGGTCTTCCCAATAGCCAGATTTTCGAAGCATTGTTTCACTTAATCGAAAAGTTGGACATAAAATATTACCACAAATGGACAGTCCAAAAGTTAACTAGAATTGACCAACTCTTTTTAACCCTAGTAAAATTACGACTCAATTTCCCTCAACTTGATTTGGCGCAACGCTTTGGGGTTGCCCAAAGCACAGTTTCTAATATTATTTTAACATTTGTCCATGTAATATATGAAATTTTATATAAACAGTTTATGACGACAATGCCTTCGCGCGAAAAAAATAAATCTTGCTTGCCAACATGTTTTAGCAATTTTACTAATTGTAGAGCAGTTCTAGATTGTACCGAAATTTTCACTGTGGTATCACGTAAGTCTATGTCAACACAGAAATTAACATATAGTACTTACAAACATCATAATACTTTCAAAGGGCTAATTGGAGTTGCACCCAATGGTGTCATCACATTTGTAAGTGATTTATACGTGGGATCAACTTCTGATCAAAAAGTTGTTTTAAATTGTGGAATAATCGACATGTTAAAAACTGGAGATATGATTTTAGCCGATAAGGGATTTTTGATCCAAAATATTCTGCCACCAGGGGTCACTTTGAATATTCCACCTTTTTTATCAAATGTCCAATTTACACCAGAGCAAGTTAAGTGTACCGAAAATATTGCACGTGCAAGAATACACGTCGAAAGGGCAATACGCCGATTAAAATGTTATCATATTTTAAATTTTTTGCCAGAGTCTTTGTGCCACTATGGAGATATTGTTTTTAAAGCGACTGCCGCTTTAACAAACCTCCAATTTCCATTAATTAAAGAGGTAGCAGAATTGTTTCAGGATTGTGATGATTAAAATAATGTAAAATAAAAACCATCTATTTATATACAGTTTATTATTGTGAAATAAAGGAAATATATTGGTCAAGATAAAATTCTTTTAAAATATTGATATTTTCTGACCACCCCGGATCTTTTTCAATTTGAAATATCTCTGTGCACTTTGGTGTCCACACGACAAAGTAGCAGATACTTCGACCAGTGATGTGCATTTGCCCCTGTACTTGGTGGTAATAATTGTGATTGCTGTTAAGATTAATGTCCTCATTTTCATCCCTCCAATAAAAATATTTTTTATCCTTCAGGGCTTCAGACAAACTGTCAGTGTCCCTATATTTATATGGGCATTTAATTTCGAGAATCCCATCTTCTTCCACTAATCCATCAGGACTTGCTCCCAAAAAGCCTGATTCTTCCAACCTACAAAAAAAAGTAATATTACATTATTCATCTAAGTTATACGTGTTAATTATTTTCGACCTACCAAAATCCCGTCTCTTGGACTTTAAGATTCGTCGCTTCTTCAAATTCTCTGAGCGCTGTCTTCTCGTGGGTCTTACCCCACTGCACAGCAGCAACCCTGTCAAGCGAATAGCCTTCCGCCAAATTTTTAAATAAAGAGGGTGGGAATCTTCGTCTACTGCAAGCAGATAGTACCATGCCAAACCTGCTGGCCGTTAAACGATGTTTCCTTGCTACATGCCAATTTTCGTTAACATGTTGGCCCCGAGTGCACGCCTCAACCAGTTTAATGCGTGCCTCATCTATTCTGCACTTCTCCAAAAGAAACTTTTGTTTGTCTATGGCCTGCACGTATTCTAAGCTTTGTAGAATTTCTTCGATATCTGCAATAATTTTTCTGGCTTCTTCACTTGCTTCTGGTCTTAGGAGCCAAGTGAAGCCCACCACATTCGTGACGCCTATTTCGGCACGGAACTGAATAATTTCGTCCTCAGTAGAGGACCTAGACAGTGCCGTATAGTTTGATAATTTCGGCTTGTAAACATCAGCTAACTTAATGACTTCTGTTTGTGGTGTTGTTTTTGATGGGGCACTCCACTGACACTCAATGTCAGTAGCACTTACATTATAATGAGCATAATATAATGCTGCAGCCATATGATGGCAAGCCACGTTGCCCCTTGGGCAGGTACAATGTGCCGTCTTAACCCCTTCTTCTAGGTCATATGAAATCTAAAACACACTTTGTAGAAGAAATGTCTAACAGTTAAATAAATACAAACCTCCACAGTATAATTTAGCTTTTTCATGCTCGGTAGAACTTCTGCAGAAATTCTCATCGGTTGTACTGTGCCATCAAACCTAAATTTGGTGACGTGACCGCTGGTAAAAGCATTTTCTCCCCGAACTAAAAAGCGATTACCGTCCCCAAAAAATTTCGCAATAAAGTGAAACTTAACAATGTGCTTTTCTGCCACTAAAATGCATAAATATAATAGTTTCTCAAAGTATAATTAAAGCTTACTCACTTTCTCACCGACAACGTGGTTCCCTGTATTCTTTTATAAAGTTCGTATTTTCACAAAAAGTCACTTCTAAATTAAATTAAAGTCTCTAGTGGCACAAATTACACCCGCTGCAGCTATTTGACACGTTATTAACGCACAAACACAACCAAAAAACCGAAAAACGTATTACACCACATGTAAAAGACTGGTTGTTTAGCTTTGAGCAACTGACCTACCGTAATAAGAGTGGGGAGGTGACGTCACGACTGATAGCGCGTTATACGCGCTATCAGTGTGACGTAGACATTTGAGGTAGGTCAGCACCTTAAAGCTAAACAATCGCCATTTTCAATGCTTTTCTTATGGGCATTTAAAAGTTTTTCGTATTTCTTTAATGCTAGAAGTGTAGGAACATTACTTTTACAGAGAAATGATAGCTATGAAAAATGCAATGTCGTTTCTTAAAGATTTTAGCAACTGAGCTAATATTTCTGTAAGTTGAACACATAAATCCTTTTCTAACCTAACTTTTTTCAAACTTCAAAATTCAGTTTTTCTTAATTTGGACATCATATTGATGTAAATTATTATGTGGCCTTTTAAAACTGAGGGAAAAATGGTTTGCCACACTAATGACATTGGATTTCTTCTGAATGACGAATTCATGGGGTGCAACCGGCGCAACCCCAATAAACGGGTTGTTTTCTGTCCCCCTCCCCCATCACGAGGGATGAATAGCAGGTATACGAGGGTAGAGGGTTCAGGCACATACATGGTTGAAAGTAGTACGGGTTGTGAGTTCTGTGCTTCTTTCGTGAGTGTCTTTTGTTATCGTGTTTTTTCCGATCGTTCTCCATATCTTCGTGTTCTTGAATTTTTAAAATTCTGTTTTTCCAAGACATTATCTCATTTTTGTGGTACATCATTAGGTATGATTTGTGAATAATATTTTGTTGCGATACTTTGATAGTTCATGTGTAGTAGGTTTTTACATCACAACTATGGGAATGTGTTGGGCTCCAGATTGCAAACACTATAGTACTCGCGATAAATGCCATTTTTTTAGTTTTCCTAAGTCGGGAAAAGAACGAGCACTATGGAAAAAATTGTTGAGGTAATTTTTAATAGATGTTTTGATATTAATTTTTAATTGCTTGTTTCATTGTTAAATGTAGAAGAGATGTAGAACCCGGACCAGGAGCCTACGTTTGCAGCTGCCATTTTCGGGATGGAAGAAAGGAAAATGGTCCTGAATTATTTTTGCACAATATCGCAAAAAGAGCCTATTTTCAAGTGGAATCTCCAGAAAAAAAAAAGATGAAAAAACAAGGACTCCCTTCTTGTTCTAGTTCCGCTGAATCATTAAGGTAAAAAGTGAATCCTAGTTTTAAATTGATTTACAATTTGATCATTTGAATAGTGTTGATATACCGGAAGAAACAGTACCATCGACAATGAATTTAGAGGAAGTGCCATCGACGTCTACAGCCGTAGTTGCAGCACCAGCAGATATAATTCAAGATGCTCCGTTAGAATCTATGGGTGTGCAAGCACCCTTGGTGTCACATGCGGCTCTTGAAGCAGAAATGTATTTTCTCAAAAAGGAAAATGCTGAACTTAAAGCAAAAATACAATATCTGACAGTACGATTTTGCTATGAAAATGTTCAAGGAAATGACAAACTCATTGTTTTATATACCGGTCTTCCCAATAGCCAGATTTTCGAAGCATTGTTTCACTTAATCGAAAAGTTGGACATAAAATATTACCACAAATGGACAGTCCAAAAGTTAACTAGAATTGACCAACTCTTTTTAACCCTAGTAAAATTACGACTCAATTTCCCTCAACTTGATTTGGCGCAACGCTTTGGGGTTGCCCAAAGCACAGTTTCTAATATTATTTTAACATTTGTCCATGTAATATATGAAATTTTATATAAACAGTTTATGACGACAATGCCTTCGCGCGAAAAAAATAAATCTTGCTTGCCAACATGTTTTAGCAATTTTACTAATTGTAGAGCAGTTCTAGATTGTACCGAAATTTTCACTGTGGTATCACGTAAGTCTATGTCAACACAGAAATTAACATATAGTACTTACAAACATCATAATACTTTCAAAGGGCTAATTGGAGTTGCACCCAATGGTGTCATCACATTTGTAAGTGATTTATACGTGGGATCAACTTCTGATCAAAAAGTTGTTTTAAATTGTGGAATAATCGACATGTTAAAAACTGGAGATATGATTTTAGCCGATAAGGGATTTTTGATCCAAAATATTCTGCCACCAGGGGTCACTTTGAATATTCCACCTTTTTTATCAAATGTCCAATTTACACCAGAGCAAGTTAAGTGTACCGAAAATATTGCACGTGCAAGAATACACGTCGAAAGGGCAATACGCCGATTAAAATGTTATCATATTTTAAATTTTTTGCCAGAGTCTTTGTGCCACTATGGAGATATTGTTTTTAAAGCGACTGCCGCTTTAACAAACCTCCAATTTCCATTAATTAAAGAGGTAGCAGAATTGTTTCAGGATTGTGATGATTAAAATAATGTAAAATAAAAACCATCTATTTATATACAGTTTATTATTGTGAAATAAAGGAAATATATTGGTCAAGATAAAATTCTTTTAAAATATTGATATTTTCTGACCACCCCGGATCTTTTTCAATTTGAAATATCTCTGTGCACTTTGGTGTCCACACGACAAAGTAGCAGATACTTCGACCAGTGATGTGCATTTGCCCCTGTACTTGGTGGTAATAATTGTGATTGCTGTTAAGATTAATGTCCTCATTTTCATCCCTCCAATAAAAATATTTTTTATCCTTCAGGGCTTCAGACAAACTGTCAGTGTCCCTATATTTATATGGGCATTTAATTTCGAGAATCCCATCTTCTTCCACTAATCCATCAGGACTTGCTCCCAAAAAGCCTGATTCTTCCAACCTACAAAAAAAAGTAATATTACATTATTCATCTAAGTTATACGTGTTAATTATTTTCGACCTACCAAAATCCCGTCTCTTGGACTTTAAGATTCGTCGCTTCTTCAAATTCTCTGAGCGCTGTCTTCTCGTGGGTCTTACCCCACTGCACAGCAGCAACCCTGTCAAGCGAATAGCCTTCCGCCAAATTTTTAAATAAAGAGGGTGGGAATCTTCGTCTACTGCAAGCAGATAGTACCATGCCAAACCTGCTGGCCGTTAAACGATGTTTCCTTGCTACATGCCAATTTTCGTTAACATGTTGGCCCCGAGTGCACGCCTCAACCAGTTTAATGCGTGCCTCATCTATTCTGCACTTCTCCAAAAGAAACTTTTGTTTGTCTATGGCCTGCACGTATTCTAAGCTTTGTAGAATTTCTTCGATATCTGCAATAATTTTTCTGGCTTCTTCACTTGCTTCTGGTCTTAGGAGCCAAGTGAAGCCCACCACATTCGTGACGCCTATTTCGGCACGGAACTGAATAATTTCGTCCTCAGTAGAGGACCTAGACAGTGCCGTATAGTTTGATAATTTCGGCTTGTAAACATCAGCTAACTTAATGACTTCTGTTTGTGGTGTTGTTTTTGATGGGGCACTCCACTGACACTCAATGTCAGTAGCACTTACATTATAATGAGCATAATATAATGCTGCAGCCATATGATGGCAAGCCACGTTGCCCCTTGGGCAGGTACAATGTGCCGTCTTAACCCCTTCTTCTAGGTCATATGAAATCTAAAACACACTTTGTAGAAGAAATGTCTAACAGTTAAATAAATACAAACCTCCACAGTATAATTTAGCTTTTTCATGCTCGGTAGAACTTCTGCAGAAATTCTCATCGGTTGTACTGTGCCATCAAACCTAAATTTGGTGACGTGACCGCTGGTAAAAGCATTTTCTCCCCGAACTAAAAAGCGATTACCGTCCCCAAAAAATTTCGCAATAAAGTGAAACTTAACAATGTGCTTTTCTGCCACTAAAATGCATAAATATAATAGTTTCTCAAAGTATAATTAAAGCTTACTCACTTTCTCACCGACAACGTGGTTCCCTGTATTCTTTTATAAAGTTCGTATTTTCACAAAAAGTCACTTCTAAATTAAATTAAAGTCTCTAGTGGCACAAATTACACCCGCTGCAGCTATTTGACACGTTATTAACGCACAAACACAACCAAAAAACCGAAAAACGTATTACACCACATGTAAAAGACTGGTTGTTTAGCTTTGAGCAACTGACCTACCGTAATAAGAGTGGGGAGGTGACGTCACGACTGATAGCGCGTATTAGTTTATGATCAGTGCTCCACCTTAATTTGCGGGAAAATTTTGAAAACGGCCGCATTTGGAATTGACCTATCGTAGTGCGAGGAGTCACGTGTGAGTCGCGCTACCAACCCCAAAGTCAAAAAATTATAACCTCAAAATATGCCGAGTCCCCACATTTTTTAAATAAAACATGACTGAATCAAACGAAAAAAATGAAAAGGAGGAACCAAAAATTGCAGACGAGTGGCTGGTAATTAATTTTTGATCAAATTTCCCTTATTTGTGGAAAAATTCAGATCCGTCCATGCCCCGTTTACGAAGAGGAATACAAAGAATGTTCGTCATTGAGAGGCAGGTTTCATCAATATTTCATTTTTGGCGAAACTCTAGACTGCATTTCGTGGAAAAGAGATTACGATAATTGTTGCCGTTGGCGTGAGAACAAAGATGTGAAATCGGCGGTAATTAGTTTGGTTTTTGTCAATATTTTGTTAATAAAAAATTTGCAGAAAGAAATAATAGAAAATGAAAAGCGGAGACGCAAAGACCGACTAGTGCCCCATTTCTCGAACGATGTTTGGCCGCGCCGGACATCCCCCCCTGATAACTGGAATTCGCCCCTCCCTGAGCACATCCAAAAGGAATACGAAACTAGTTACCTAAACATCAAATCCAAAGAATTGAAAGGGGAGATTCCGCCCCAAGTGGATATCTCCTCGTACTGCACACTAATGTAGATTATGTAATAAAGCTAGTATGGAAATTGCGCGTTATGTAAACATTTAGTTTTTTTTTCCTATGTTGGTAAACATGGCTGGAACAAAATGAAACCCATCATCGCTGATTTGTTAGTTGGGTTAGGCGAATGACTCAGTGGTGCATGAATGGTTTAAAACACCAAATAACAATAAAATAGATTTACCAGTACGACAGTATTACGTCTGCGAAACTACTCTTAATCAAAGTACAAATATACATATCAGTTAACTGTAAACAACGAAACTTGTGTACATAGTGTTCAGCTAAAGTGCCTGTGATAGTTTTCCTAGTGATTATGGCCAATAAGGACGACTATTTGACTAACTACCGCGAGTTTTTCGAAAGTTTTGCTCAAACGGTCAATCCCAACGATCAACTACCTGTTAAATTAGGAAGCTACAAGTTGATTAATTTAGAAGTCATCGGTGGAGTCATCGATTGGACGACCCAGTATTTAACCCAAAAGTAAGTCATTTGAGGGAAAAACTTACACTTTTGCGTCAAAACCACTGACACTTGCTTGTTGTGTTTTTTCAATGTTTACTACGACGTACGCAACTATTTAATGAGAAGTGTCAAATGAAAACAAACGAGATGCACTTCCGGTCGATTATTCAAATTTGGATCTTGATGCAGAATTGGGTTAGCGCGTAGGCCGCTCTTTAATTGAATGATTGCAATTACGAGGGTTATTCATTAGAACATTTGAGGTTAATGAGTACTTTTGCGAAGAAGCGTTAATTATTGCCCCATTATGTTTACGAACTGGCAGCCAATTAATCCTTCCATGTTTGTGTTTACGCGGGTTAGAGTCAGCAGACACACCCTCCAAAGAAGCTGCAAAGTCGCCGAAATTTCATTACCTAGTCCTTGCTGGAAAAAAGCGTGACATCAACTTTTAACGACTCGTAAATGTGCAAGAATTTATGTAATCGTAAAATATTAAGTGTACAACCTTTTTGCATTATTATTTTTGCAAAAGCCTTGGAATTTCTTATGAGAAAACAGTAATGTACAAAAATTATGGTTGTACTGCAACGCTGCGTTTCTTATTGTATGTGGAAAACATGGTTAACCTTCGTTTACAGGTCACTTGAAATAAAAATTTAATTTTTTTGCACTTCCCAATTAATCTGTTAGTTCGATAACTGTAATTAACTTACGAACGTGAGGAATTGAATCATACAACCTACAAGGCATCTTGGTGTCATTCATTCTTCGAAAGTTGAGTAAATTTGGGTGGGTGACCATTCAAATAAGTAAAAAACCTGTTCGTTAATTTGTTTCCGTCACGTCGTATCGGATAAGAATTTTTTTAATAACCAAAAGGGATGTGGTAATATGCCTGATGATAAGGATACTTTTTTCAGATTGTGATAGTATTGGTAACAATAACGCAGGTAAAATGTTTTTGTTATTTGAAAATTTATCACCGAGATTAAATGCTGATAAGTGATGCATCATTCCTAATTTCAGAATCGTAAATAATAATTTTTTATTTATTTTGGATGAGCTTTTGGTTCATCGTCATTCTGTTAATTAATTTGGCAACACTGGACTTAAATTTTTAAGGATACCAATGGAGTACTCTTCCAGTTATAGTGGCGGTCAGCTCGGTTTGCGTGTGCGTCATCAATTTCATTTTTTCATTACCAACACAAAGCTGTAAAAAAATTATCAAAAACAATGCAAATTTAAACAACTAAGGGGTATCTAAGGGTGGTATCCTTGAACATTAATTTACATATGCACTTCGACAACACCATCAAGTGTCACGAATTTGTCAAACTGACATTGACAGTAAATTATAGACGTCATCGCATGGTTGTCGAAAGTGTTATCGGTGTTAATCGCAAGTATTTTCTGTTCGTTTATTGTGTTTTGTGATTTGCGTTTCGTTAGGTTTTTGATTCTGCGTTTATTAGTTCTTGTTTTGTGAATCTGTATTTTTTGTAACAACTCATAATTTAAACACTTCGTAACCTCAAAAAATATTTGATAGTTTGTCACCGCTATGCCCCTGCTATGTAAACGTAGTGACAGAAATGTCAGATGACGCACACGCAAACGGAGCTGAGCGCTACCATAACAACAATTTAACATTCTTGTGGGGTTGTACGTCAAATAATTGTCAAGAGAAATCGAACTCGGTTTCAGTGTTGCAAATTACGAGCACAAATACTTTCAAATGTGTTGCCAACAGACTCAGTATTTCTGGATCAGTCAGTACAAAGTTTTGAAAGCTATAGGTGAAGGAACAGTATACAGTAATAAATTAAGAAATATATATATTTTTTTTACTAAAATTTTAAATGAAAGTTTTTATTTTTTTGTTATAAATTACAGTATACCACAAATTTACATAAAATAGCTTCATTTTCTTTGCGTTCATTGAGGTGCAAATGGCGTGCTCTTGGCATTAACTTTTATGAGTTGTCATGGTAACAGCTTAGTTAGTCATTTGCACCACAGTGGACGCAAAGAAAATGGAACTGTTTTACATACGGTATTTAAAGAGGTTATTCATTGTCTCTAATATTTATTTACAAATAAGATAATTATTATGTGGACTTCCTGTTCAGAAACACAACACTGATAGTGAATAGTAGTGATAGAGTATAAATGGTTTGTCGAGAAACTCTGATATACAATATGGATATAATTGTCATAGCTCATTAATCATAATCATAGCACACTAACACAGCGTAGGTATCACTTACTTTTCTTGCATGTTTTAATATCCCTACTTGTACAATGTGTTGAAAAATAGTTGTTCATCAAGTCACCTATGAAATTTGAACGTATTTGTCAAAGTGACAGATCCGTCAAAATAATGGAAAAAGGCTAGGAATTCAAAAACGAAAAAATACACAACAAAAATTACGGATTTATAACTTACAACTTTGCCAAAAAAATGCAAAATAATGATAATAATAATAAACAGCTAATTCAAAGATTTGACAGAAATGACAGTACTCAGAAACTACAATAGTCATTTGGATGAACATTGAATTTGATTTTCATAGTCGACTTGATGAACAATTATTTTTGAACACATTGTACTTTCAAAAATGTAATAAAACGGCGATTTTATACTTTTTATTTAAAATTATGCTACTTTATGAGACAAGAACCGACTTGAAGAAAAACCTATGATTTAGTTTTAATAAGAATTTCGGAGTAATTTCGAGAAAAATAAAAGTGTTGTGCTCGGTGTTCTGTATTCGTAGAAATGCAAGGGATGCTTGGGAGTTCTGGCCGGCCACTTGTGAATGCTTTGAGTGTGTGTGCGAAAGTATGAGAAACATATGCGAGGGATGAATGTCAAGTGGTTGGGCCTGAAAATCTACTTTTAAAAAGAGAAAAACGTCAATATCCTGGAGTATAATTAATTACCTTGGCAATGAGAAAATTCTTTCTGATATTTTTTTTATAAATAAAGTTGAGTTTTCTGCTTCGAAATAACCAATGTATTAAAAAACCGTGCGTCGAACTCTAGAATATTTTGTGTTTTTGCCAATTTTAAAATTAATCAAGAATAAACATGTCAAAGAATGTCAAATTGGAGTGCAGTATATTTGCAGGTGTTGCTAAAATTAAATTTTTAAGGTTGGATAAATGTTGTAACACCAAACATTTGAATTTTAAAAATCTAATAAAAAATAAAAAGTTGGTATAATTTTACAGCGTGAAGTTTTTAGATTCAAGCCCGAAACGTAGTTAAGTAAAATACCTAACGCACAATTGTAATGTTTGGTAAAAACTCTCAATTTTCTCTTTGAATTGATGTTTTTTTTAAATTTTAATTTGTCATTAGGATTTAATTTAACACAGAATTCTCTATTTTACTCCAAAAATGCAAATCCTCTGAAAGTTTTTTTAAATCGGATAATTATTTACTCAAATTAAATTTGTGAAATTGCGAAACTGGTCCAAAGACAGTTATACTAATACTAATACTAATATTTTGTTTTAATAAAAAATAGCCAGTTTTCAATTCCTTACCTCGCTCGTGCCAAATGTCAAATTTTGAAAATGAATTAATACTGCCAACCGGTACACTAAAAAAACCAATTGGCGTACCAATCTAACAACTTTACAGGACGTTATCCAAGTGAAAATATTATAGAGAGCGGTCTCTTCTCTCATCGTTAATGAACTCATTTACGATAAAGCATTTTTTTTTTGAGTCATGGAAATCCCTAAAATTTTCGTGTTATTTAATCGCTGTGCGTGCGTGAAATTGCACAAATGTCTTGTAAAAATTAGATACAGTACTTTCAAAAATGTGTAAACATGTTAAACAGTAGTTGTCAGATGCTGTTATTTTGTTCTGACATTTTTTTAAATCCAATTTGACATTAAGTTGTCAAACTCCATTAAAGCGTGTTTAATTCGGAAGTAAAATTACCGTTGGGGGCGCCACTGAGCTAGGTCAAAAACAGTAACCATAAATGGCGGGAAAATGTTTATTCGGATATTTTGAGCGTTGTACGAATTTTGGGGCTTCACAATTATTACATTGCCTATGCGGAATGATTATTGCATCTTTGATGCAAGAAACTTATGTTGACAAATGAGAGATGACGAGGAAAACACGAATAACGAATGACTGTTTGGTTCACTTTCTTTATTGGAAAATTATTACAAAGACATTGAAAAGCCTACCTTTTGGCATAATTTACGTTTAAATGAATCAGCAGTTGTTAATCTTTCTTGTAGTTTTGCAGATTTACCGCAGCATTTCATGATTTTTTCAGTGAAAAATTCTAACCTAAAATTCATAACACTTCACTAATTTATTGGTTTCTTGAGCCAAACTTTGTGTTCGCTGTGATCCATTACTTATAATCTTTAATTAGACAACTGCTTGATAACACTTTGTAATCAAAATTTAAATATTTTTCACTTTTTATCCACTTTCAAGTTCCAACAATAAACACTTTATACCACGAAAAACTACAGAACCAAAGTCAACGCTAGTATTTACCACCACGTACTTTTAAAGTAATTCTTTCTATTGTAAGTAATTAACACTATACACGCAAAATTGTTGAACAATTCATTAAATGTCAGTTAAATGTGGAATTACGAAAATTTCTTTACTGTTTTCGACATAGTTCAAAAGTCATCACCAGAGGGCGTCTAGTTAATTTTATTTCCGAATTGAGAATTTTCCAAAAATGGAAAGAAAAAACTTTCATGTCGTTACAATTAACCTGTGCCAACCTGACAAAATAAACGACCCATTTTTAGGGTTCAAATATTGTTGTTTAATTTCCATTCAGTTCATACAGCGTGTCTCAAAATTGGGGAATTCCGAGTTCAGAGCGTTGTAGAGAATCACTTTACTAGTCCAAATGTAGAAACAAAATAAAGATTCGGGGCTTCCCCACAAAAATACGTTGGTGAACTTTAAATTGCGTTTTTTTCAAATGCAGGTAAAAATTTCTGTGTTTCAGTGTTTATTGCTAATTATGGTGCAGGTGATAGTTAAAAATAATTATGTAAAACAATTTCTCAAAAAAATGGCTTTATTTTGGAGTCTTTAATTTTCGTAATTTTTCTTAAAAATCGGACGGAAATTACCAAAATTTAAGCTTTTTTTACTCCAAAATAAAGCTATTAAAAAAATTTTACATTATTATTCTCAATCGTCTACACCATAAGTCGCAATAAACAGTGAAACTTTTAGTTTGCATTTGAAGAAAACGCAATCCAAAAATTGATCTTCAAACTAGTGTATCTTTGTGGGGAAACCCCCAATCTTACTTTTTTTCTAGATTTGGACTACTGAAGTGATTCTTTATAATAGTGCTCGTGAGTTTGGAATTCGCCAATTTATAGTAGAATTTTGCAATTTTTGGAGTGAAATGGAAGACAAATTGGGAGTTTCTGATGGGTTTTCTTGGCTCAAAATTTGGCGCTGGAATTTAGTTTAACATATAATTCTTTTCTTATACAGAAACTCTCAACTTGTTCTTTATTTCACTTCAAAAAATTCAAATGCGCTGTTACAAAATTCTGCTATGAACTGAAATGGCATATATCAGGAATTTTGGTCAATTTCCAATTTCTGTGTCCATCGTTCATTTAAAGTGTTGACATTGAAATAATTGCAAAAACAAATCCTTTTAGCGGTCAAGGTTGACACAGTTTATCCATTTTATATAATGTAATTGCTGTTGTGGTATTTTTATTGAATAAACATTAGTTATGTAAATAAATAAAAAACAGTGTTTGTGTTACAATTTTACTCATTTATTTTATTTCACACTAAAATAGGAATCGACCAGTTGGGACTAAAATGCTACATCAAGGTCTTTCATCTGTTTTACATTGTCGTATTACTAATTTTGGTAAATGTAAAGTGTCAATATTTTGCAAATAAATCGATAGAAGATCAGACATTTATTGAGGTGAACTCGCAAATGCTGTCATACTTTCAATTTTCCCCTCATTAACCGGATAATTATCATTATTTTGACATTTGTGTTCTATGGTAACGCTTTACAGAATTCATAGCACACTGGACTGTAAAATTATTATAATTAGTTGCTAGATAACAGTGATTTAGCAGATGCTACCAACCTCGTAATAATACAGGGATACGTTACTAAAAATAGTGTTTATTGTTGTTAATAAAACCAAAACTAATTAAATTACGTCGTGACGTCATGGAATTGATACCGATTGATAAGACTGATGCAGCGTCGAGCATTGCGCTCTCTACCGTCTTTCCCCGCACCATCCAGTCGCGATAATCAGCTGGCATCGGTTTTTGTGAATCACCGGCTGTCAAATCGGCGTTTTTGACGGGTAAGTACGCTATTTCCGGCACATTTTTTACTTTTTGTAACGTCAAATTCAATTAATTTCTTTCCGTAAACTCGCCCGATAATCAAAAACAGCTGTTTCGCACCGAGCGCAGCTCATAACCCCACTTTTCGCTTCTCTCAGGTGAACGATGGACTGGTCATTATGGAGGCCTCGCGAAGAGACCCTGGCCACGATCAAGGAACTGTTACAAGACGCTCTGATCCCCGACAGCGAGGTCCAAAAAGACGTCCAGACCAAGCTGAAAAACCTGGAAATTGTGGACGACTTCACTTACTATTTGTTGTACATCGTCGGCCAGGCGCACTTCTCGGAGGAAATCCGCTCGTTGAGCGGCATTCTCCTCAAGAACAACATCGCGGCGGTGTACAACAAATTGCCAGAGGACAGTATTATTAAGATAAGACAGTTGTGTTTGATGTTGTTGCGTGACCCGTGTCGCGACGTCCGCACAAGCATCTCCAACGTGATTTACACCTTGGCCAAGTACAACCTCAACACGTGGCCCGAACTGATCCCGTTCCTCGTCAAGTCCTTCGAGACACCCGACGAGTACAGCGAGGTTGCCCTAACGACGCTGTTCAGCGTTTGCGAAGAAATGATGAACTTGGAGAAGTCCGAAGAGGAGATTTGCACCATCACTAAGGAGGTGCTCCCGAAATTCGTGGATTGTCTAGTCGACGAAAAGTGCGACAAGAAACAGAGCATAATCAAGCTGATCAACCAGTTCTTGCAAGACCACTACAAGGTCATGACACAATCGATTGACCTGACTAGGTATCTGCGAAACGTGATACAGCTCGCCGACACCGACGACTTGGACATGCAAAAGTACATTTGCCATACCTTCGTTATGTACATTGAGTATCGCGAGGAGTGCCTCCTGCCGCACTTGCACGACGTGATCATGTACCTCCTGGTGAAGACGCAACACGAGGACCTGGAGGTGGCCCTAGGTGCGTGCGAGTTTTGGTTAGCGGCCACCAAATTGGCCAACTGTAAGGAGCTCCTAACCCCTTACATCGACAAACTCGTGCCGGTTTTGCTCAAAAACATGAAATACTCGTCTTTTGAGCTGATCGCCCTCAAGGACACGCTAAGGGTGGAGGAGCAAAATGACGATCCTTCGAAGGAGACCTTCCCGTTCCATATGCACGACAAGAGGATCACCCGCGATGACGATACTTTCTCGAACGAGGAGGGCGACTTCCTGGGCAATTGCGACGACGTGGACGACTTCTACGTTGGCTGGACGTTACGGAAGTGCAGCGCGGCGTCGCTGGACGCCATCGCCGTCAAGTTCGGGGAGGATATCCTCCCGTTGATGATTCCCTTCCTGAATGAGTTGCTCTACCACCAGGACTTCCTGATCAAGGAGAGCGCCATTCTAGCCTTGGGGGCCATCTCCGAAGGGTGCATCAACGGGCTAAAGCCGCACTTGCCCTACTTGGTCCAGTACCTGATCCATAGTATGAACGATGATCATTCCATGGTCAGGGTCATCACGTGTTGGACGCTGAGTCGTTATGTCTGTTGGATCATAAACTCGCAACCTTCACATTCGGTTTATTTCATTCCGGTGATGACGATTCTTTTGAAGCATTTCATGGACGAGAATAAGCGGGTGCAAAGGGCGGCCATTTCGGCCTTTTGTGTGTTTCAAGAGGAGGCGCAGATGCAGTTGATTCCCTACATTGATTTGATTCTGGAAGGGTTTCAATTAGGGTTCCAGAAGTTTAATTACCGCAGTCTTTATTTGTTGTATGATGCTATAAACGTGTTGGCTTTATCGGTCGGGAGCGAGTTGAGCAAACCGGAATATATCGAAAAACTGATGCCGCCTCTAATGCAAAAGCTGAACGAATATAATAACTATTCGGACGATCAGTTCATTGCGGTTCTTGAATGTTTGGCAAACATAATACCGTCATTGGATGCCGGTTTCTTGCCTTACAGCGAAGTGCTTTATTCGCAATGTATGGAGATCATCATGGATACATTTATGGCAGATGCTAATTTCCAGGAGAATTTAAACGGGTTTGATCCGCCCGATAAAGAACCGATGCATGTCGCTTTGGACGTCCTGTACAGCATGGCAGTCGGTTTGAAATCGTACTTTTACAAATATGTCGCTAATAGTAACCTGGTCTGTCTCCTGTATACTACCATGCAAGACTGTTCGTTTTTAATACGACAGTCGTCCATCGCTCTGTACGGCGAGTTGGTCCTGATCTGCTACCCGTACTTGTCATCAAGCGTCGACGACTACATTAAACTGATAATCAAGAACCTGGACGAGTGTTACGAAGGCGTGTGCAAAAACGCGGCTTGGGTCATTGGGAAACTGACAACAGTTATGGGTGCGGAAATCCGCCCCTACGTTCCGGAAATCCTCGCCGCTTTCATCAACATTTTAAGAAACCCGACTGTATCTCGCGCGATGCATCAGACTGTTTCAGTCTCGCTCTGTACGCTTTGCTGCGTTTGTCCCGACATTGCCCTGACCGACGCGGATACAGTTTTGAAAAATTGCTGCTTGTCGCTGCGGAGTTTGAAGGATTCGGACGAGAAGGATTTGGCGTTTCGGGGGTTGTGCCAGGTGGTGGTGCGGCACCCGGATTTTTGTCAGAACAACTTTATGTATTTCTGCGACGCGGTGGCGTCGTGGAACTCCGTCAAGCCCGATTTGAAAGAGATGATTAAGAATATTCTGGTGTCGTTTAAGGAACAGTGCGGGGAGATGAATTGGATGCAGTTCTACGGCCAGTTTCCTGAATTGTTGAAATTGCAGTTGTTTAATCTGTATGGGGTTTGATCACAGTTGGGATTACGAGGGGATCGAATTTTTTGGGTGGGATAGCTTGAGTGCACCTGCCTTGAGTTAAATCGCGTCATATCGTCCGTTGGGAGGGATCGCGGCTATCATAACAATCGAGAAAAAATTCAATATCACAGTCAGGGGATTCATTGATTATCGTGGAATATGATTTACATCAATGCATTTTAGAAATACATTTTTTAATCGTTACGTGTTTTTCTTGTTTTTCGTAATAAGCATGCTACGTTTTGTACATTATGTTGAGTGGTTGGTTTGCAACTGTTACACTACTTTTCATGCTGTATTGTTCATTGTGGTTATCAATAAATGCGTAAATAAGAAATGTCTGCTTTATTTGCCCAGTTTCACTTTCTTATAGGACAGTTAGGTAATTTTTGACACAGTACTTTTTACATTAACAAATTCCACACCGTTTTTCTGGATTCAGGTAATAAATCCAATGAAATATAAAATAAAACGTCTTGCTTTTTTAATAAAAACGTAAAATTCATCAAAACCAGTGACAGAACCTTAGAAAACATTCGATAATTGGAAATTCGCATCTATTGGAAAGTTTTTTTACCTTTCTAATGGTGAATATTTGAATTAAAATTGTGAATACAGTGAAATCTCTTTGAAGGGCACCTCCTACATACAAATCTCTCCGATAAACGGACATTTTTGTTGGCCCCGTTTTGAACTAATGTATTGCTTCTCTTCTAAGCGGACTCTCCAATAAATGGACAATGCTATCAGGATCCTTGGAAATAAAATCTCTCCTTTAAGCGGACGCGCATTATTAAGTACTTTCGGTTCACTTTCATAAAAACCATTGTGGTGGAATTGACTAACCTGTAACCATGACAACTCGTTAATGTTAAGAGTACCCAATTTCCACCACAATGGTTTTTATGAAAGTGAACCGAATGTAGTTATTATTATGACAATACATCAGTAAATTCGGGGAATCACATACGCGGGTTCATGTTGTACATGTAGAACATGCGGTGTCTATTTGTATTCGTTAGTATATCATTTAATTCTTTTATACAGCGTTATCATGGCAAATAAAACTAAAAGAACTTTAAAAGATAGAAATTATAAATTTTGGGTTGGTTTACCCAAAACTAACCGAGTATACAAAAGTTTAGCAAAGAAATTTGAAATAGGATAAACCCAAGCAGCAAATATTGTTAAAAATGACGATGGCAGTGGGAATCTTTATGAAAAAACATTTTTTTTGAAAACTGAAGAATTGAAAAAATTGTTCAGTTAACTTATAATTGGTTTTTAAAACCGCTTAATAAAAATGTTCTACTTTTTGGCTCATCATCGTTGGTGATGCAAAACAATTGTTTTTTGCGAAATTTTATTAAATCAAGCTAGAAAATCTGTAAGCTTTGCTTTTTTTTTAAGTTTTTACATGTCTTCGGACAGAAATTTGCGAATTTTCCTCAGAAATTCAAAAAACAATCCTCAGTAATTTAAGGTAGTTAAAAATAGAACAATTACGTCACTTAAATTTTAATTTAAATTTGATACTTAAATTTAGTTTGAAATTACGTGGTTTTGTCTTTTTTTGTTGCATTGAAGCCAGAATTTACAAGATAAGGTAAAAGTTACAGTTTTTTTTCTAACGTTTCTTACGATGTTACGTGTGCTTCGAAAGTGGTCTTTAAACACTGTTTTTATTAATGTTTTGTTCATGAATAACATTATTTTTATTTAACATTACTTCATGAATAGTTAAAGTTTGTTTTAACTTTATTTGTCTTTTTATTAAATTATTATTATTTAGTTCATCATTTGTACCTGCTTACCTTACCAAGTTTTCTTCATTAACTTAAAAAAATGTTTAATCATGCAGTTAGTAAACATTACAGATCTTGGATCTTTTTCTGATTTGAAGTATGTAACAAATCTTGCAAAATAATGTGTTTCTTCTAATTTATTTTATACGACAGCTGCCATTCAACTCATGCTATTCAAACCAATGATTCAAACTCTTAACAAAAGCCCCTGCAGAGATAAACCTATCAGACTCATTGAAATCTGACACTTGTGTAGGAGTCTAGACGAAACAATTCCCGGCTTCGACTCATTGTTTCTCGAAATAAATCATTTTACTCACGGAATTTTATGCTTCCAGAAAATGCCCCCAAAGCCTAATCGCCCCCTTAATCCAAATCGTCATCGACGAAACCCGGAAATCGTGCAAGAAACAACCAACAGCATGCGGCTTCAACCCGTCAGATAATGGTAAGTTACAATCATCACTAAAATTTTTTCAGCACCCACTGTCCCGGAAAATGTATGCATTAGCTAACTGTGCTTTATTCAAATTTATTACTCGATTTCTCCACCGGAAGGTAATAATTATTCAATTTGTGCTTCCGGATCCGTTCGAAACAATGCGATTTTAGCCATGCTTAGAAATGACAACAAATCTGGGAAAATTGAGTCGATTGTCTGTATATCTTGTTTGTTTACAAATCAATACACTTTGTGAAGTGTTCAGGTGATTCACTTGAGCTCACGTTTAAAACGAAACATTGTGTCACATTGTGAATCACCTAGATGTGGAGCAAGTGGGGAATTTTGGTGCTAATTTCTCAATTTTCCAGCCTATGAACCCCTGAAGCTCATGCAGACCGTGATGGCAAAAACCAACGAGGTTTGTCTGAGGTATTTGGACAACAGCATGCTTTGTTCCTTGCCGCCCCCTGGCCAACCCCACAACATCACAAGTGTGTGTGCAGCGAAGAATAAGCGAAGACGGATGGAAGATAGACATGTTGTAGTTCCCGATTTAAACACCATGTTCAATTTACAGGTCGGTTAATAAATAATTGTGTAAACAATTACATTTTTTTGGTGTTTTAGGAAGCTAGTCCGTCCAGTTATTATGCAATATTCGACGGTCATGCTGGTCATGATGCCGCGGCCTACAGTTCGGCCCATTTACACCAATTTCTGGCCGAAAGCAAGCATTTTGTTGCAAATCCGGAGCAAGCTTTAATCGATGCCTTTTGCAAAACCGATGCGTTATTTATCGACAAGTGCAATGTTGAGGTATAGTTAGAGAAATAATGTCTTGACTAAAAATTGACTAATTTTGTTTCGACAGAGGTTCAATAGTGGGACTACAGCAGTTTGCGCGCTACTGCGACCCAAAGAAAAAACGTTGTATATAGCGTGGGTAGGGGATTCCCAGGCCCTTTTAGTTAATCAAGGACGGGTGTTGCAATGTGTCAATCCACATAAACCTTGCCGGAGTGTTAGTTGCGTGTTTATTTATAAATATTTGGAATTAATTTGTTTGGTTTTAGGATGAAAGGGAAAGGATTGAGAAGGAGGGAGGGTATGTTTGTTACTGGGGGACGTGGAGGGTTAATGGACAGTTGGCTGTTTCCAGAGCAATAGGTAAATATTGGTGATACATAGGGAAATTTTCGTTATCTTTTGTTTGAGATTAAACAAATCTGTTTCAAAAGAATAAAATATTTGCGAATTGGATTAGATTTGCACCCGGATCTGTCGTATTTCACCATTCCGTCAAAAAAAGTAAATAGTACAAGCACTAGGTAGTAAAATTGACGTTATAGGACGGATGATTTAATTCAGTAAATCCACTATTTTCGATAATGTTTTTATTTACCATTTTCTAATATAGTTTATGTTAATGTAAAAAAACATTTTTGACGCCTACACTTTTGTCATCTTACTTGTTATTTTGGCAAAAGGTATTACAGATGTGCAGTTGGTAAATTTTCTTAGAAAAATGTTTTTGCAATTGCAGTACGAGCAAGAATTCCTACAAATTTGAACAAAAACAGCTAAAAATAAAAATAAAACATCAAATTAAGAAGAGCATTTTAGCTTAAACTTAAAAATGACGACATCAGAGATTATTAACGTTATTTTGATTTTGATTATTAACAAATTTTGAGTTGCTATTGTATTATGTTGTTGTTTATTGAACATATTTTGAGATTTTTCCATTTTTCGATAACCATCATTATGAGAAATTTTTGCACACTCAACGTCTTCTTTATATTCTTTATTCAGAACTTTATTTCTGCTCATTAGCTTATATTTTTATCGACTTCTTCATATATTTCTGTTTCTTACAAGATCATAAAGGTCTTCTTCAGTCTCCTGCTTTGGATTATCTTCAGACGGTGTACGTGAATCAATGATTTTTTATGATTTTTGTTTAGATGACTCTTACAGGAATCAGGTATTCAATAAATTATGCCTTTAAGTTAATTTTCTTGAGAGAATCAGTCAAATTTCTGATAAAACTCGTATTCCGGATAACACATTTAACTGGATAAGTTGGATAAAATGTCGTTCCTCAATAAATTTCAGAAGACAAGTTATTAATTGTTTTTTTATTTTATTGCAGTTTTAATTATTCACCACATTTTTACGATTTTTACTTTTTTACAATATTACAGAAACGTAACTAATTATTGTCCCTTCAGCTTTTAATACTACATTATTCTTTCATGAAAATATTTATTATTTGTAATTTATGTTATCTTTAATTTTTAATTATTAGTCAAAAAAATTTTATTTTATTTACATTGAGAAGTGTATGTAATGATTTAATGAATAATACGGAAAATACACAAAGTTGCAACTGAATTTCATAAGATAGCCAGAATAAATAATGTAAAGCGAATTTTAAGCCATAAGAGTAAAAACAGAAATTGTCTATTTAATTGCTTAAAAATAATTCTGGTGCCTGAATTGTTACATCATACGTATAAGCTGTTTCAAAACTATGTAAACGCCAACGCATTTTCTCTCAAAATTTGCTGTTATAAATTATTTATGCGCTTCAAAAAATTAATAGCTAATGTAATTGATATATAGTTTCAGACAGAGATCTTATCATTAATAACTATTTTACATTTTTATCAACTTTATTAAAAAAAAAAATAGTTCGGTAAAATGCGACGTTGGCGTTTACATACCTTTGAAACAGCTAATACGTTTGACTAGTCACTAGTCACTAGTCACTAGTCATTTTTGGCATAACAAAATTCTTAGAACCGAAGTGAACTCACAATTTTTTTATATTACTTGTACGCTTACGCTTATTTGCCAATTTTCAGTTAATGTAAACTGAAACTATTTGCTACTGAAAAATTCCAGATGATTCACATAAAATTTCGAGTCATTTAAACACATTATTATAAAATTTTATCCTACGTTTATTTCATGTTTTAAAATTACATATAGAATGAATTGGGTTTGCATTTGATTTTGTAAAGCTCGTCATTTTAGGTGAATTATTTGGTATTTAAAAAAAGAAGCTTGATCAACATTTTCAAACCTATAAATAAGTAGCGTAATAAAATTTTAATCGTATTTAGTCAAAAAATTTACAATGTTTTTGAAGAAGAATTTGGTTTGATGGTAGACCAAAAACTATTGGAACAATTTTTTGGTTACTCTAAAAAATGTGTCTTAAGTGTATTCGATTTTGCTAAGTAATCAAACATTTGTGCTTAAAACCGTCACGATGGATGTAATAAACACGAGTGCTCTGAGACTGAGCTAAAATGTTTTTTGATTTTCTTCTCTTTGTTTTACTTTGGTTTTACGTTTTCATATTTTTCTCTGATTTACTTTCTTCTTTCTATACATACAGAGTGGTGCATTTTGAATCTTCGAATTGGGGATTTTTTTTGGTTTTGGTTCAACGATGACGTTAAGATTGGTAATATTTTTTACCATAGCTGGGATTTGGGTGTTTGAAAACATATTTTTTGTTAAATAAAATATTATTACCGGACAGTCATAGAGGTAATAAGACTTCTTTTTCCAACATTTCGTGTTTAATTACTTAATTAGGAATTGGAGTGGCTATGTTGGCTTGCCTTTTAAGTTTAAAAATAAACCATTTATATTAATTACAAAAAGTTGATCTGATAATAATTATTTGCTGCTTTTGTATTAATTAGTTTCTGGAAACCTCTGAAATCATTAATATTTGTTAGGTATACATTTTATAGTTTTAATTAAAGATTTTATTTATGGTTAATTACAAATCAAAATATTGTTTCCCTTTAAAATATACTTTAAAATATATATCGTTGAAAAAAAATGGGTGACTACACTACTAAATTCTACAAAAAATGTGAATAATGTCTTCGTTTCAATTATGTACAGCATTTTCATTTTATTTTGAGCCTCTATTTCTTAGTATGATTTAGGTGGTAATTTACTAGTGTAACCGGAGAAATTTTAGCAATTTACTCTAAGAAATGAACGCTAAGAAACTATACGTAATAAGAATAAGGAAGATATGATTTTTCAACATTATGCTGAAATTTCATTTATTTTTCACCTAAATTATTATTACAAAAAACCACTAAACTTTTAGTTTCACAGATACGTACACATTTCACTATTACCATTTTTTGCACTTTTCTGTTTGTTCAATGACATTTTTGATATCCTGATATCTTATTACTTATTAGAATATAGAGAGAGATAATAGGTGTTACAATATCGCATTTTCGGGAAAATAAAAATTGGTTTTTGGTACTTTAGACAATACCTATATGTAAAAATAATTTATTCAAATTTGGGTTAAACTCGTATGTGCAAGCACTTTCTGCACATATGAAAACTGTATTACCTTTTGCTTTTGTCGATTTCCTTTACCTAGCAAGTTTTGGCACAGATTTTTTTTACACAATTGTCCAAGGAATTTTATCTTTTTAATTCAGAAGAAAATACGAATTAAATCGCAAATTAATCTCATCAAGTTGATTACAAGAGAGTGAGGAGATTTAACGCTCTTTTATTTTTTTAGTATAATGTTGGATTCGTTACTAAACTTTATTAATTTCTTTGTTGTTTAGTAGTTTGCTTCTCTGTTTTATTTCTTATTTCCTTTTTTGTTTGTCTTATTTTGTTTTTATTCTTTGCATATCTCTCGCACATGTTACTTTCTCTGTTCCTTTACTCTATCTTTTGACTTTTTACTTATTGTTTATTTGTTCAGTCTATTATTTAGTGTTGTACTTAACAATAATTTATTATTTTAGACCGCTTTCTTTTCTTCCAATTTTTAAATTTTTATTTTATTTTCCTGCTTTCGCTTTTTATGATTTTTTTTGGATCAAGAATGAAACTGTTATTTTTGCCACCCGACACTCGACACTCCAGTTTCTTCCAAAATAGAAATGCCACAATCCTTCATCACTTGTTTTTTTAGTGGTGAAACAAGTTGGATTTAATGGAGTATTGAAAACGAAAACCAAAAACGCGGCTTTTAAATCTAAAAATACATCGAAAAGTGAACTTTTGTTATTTTTTTAAGGTGATGCAGAGTACAAACCATACGTAATAGCAGTGCCTGATATCCGCGAAATACCTCTCGACGGTGGCGAAGACTTCCTGATCTTGGCCTGCGACGGCCTCTGGGACTATTTATCCGAAGATGACGCCGCAAGAACCGTATACGAAATGGTCTGCAGCAATCCAGGTACGTGTCCTAAAATTAATCCCATCTGCGAGCATTTGTTCTGGTGGTCTACCGCTGTTGTGACATGATTCATTGCTTAGACCAATTCACGGCATTGCGTTTGTTGTCTAGCAATTAAATTTAACTTTGATGTTCTAAGTACATCACTCCTCCTCGGAGTATTTTCGACTGGAGTGGCAATGACCTACAGGATTGCCCCGTTACGTCATTCCAGCGACACGCATTGGATGTTTTTTAAATGTCATCGGCTAGGGGTTGACCCTTTCTAGCTTTTTTATTGTATCGAGTCGGAACGGTTTTCGAATCACTAATTGAATTTTGTTCGTGTCGTAATGGCCGCTAACTAGAATTAATGAAGTGTCAAACTGTGGAATGGTCACAGTTCATTTCAATTTAACTGTATTTAAATTAACGAGTGAAAAGAAATTTGAAATGTCGGGATGGCAGCTGGATATGAGGGGCGGCTATTTATAGGCGAACAGAGTGCCTTTCTCTGTACCGAGAACTGATACACTTTTACGGAATTTGGATCGATGACAACGAAAGGCGATCCGTAATCAGAGATAATTTTAATGAATAATAGATCGAAAACTAGTTTATATGAAAATTATTCCAATCAACATTGCTGTGTGCTGTTGCTCATCATTCTAAGATTCTTCATCAAAAACTATGATTCTTAAAATATTTCATATTTATTATCACAAATTCTTAACAAGATTATTTTCTTATTGGGAGGGTTAGGAAAAAATAAGGTGTTCTTTGCTTCAAGATTTTGTAATTTAACACGTTACAGAAATCTTATTTTCTTATTAGATAATTTGAAATGGGAAGAAAAAGTATTGATTTATTTACTCATTAAAAGTTTGTGAAAAGTTTGAGTATGAGCGTCTGTTTACTTACTTCGAAACTATAAATTCTAATAAAAATTGTACTATCCGTATTGTGATCAATCAATTTATGTATGTTTAAACCAAAAAGTAAAATTTTAAAATGCAGCATCATACACGCTGAAATTGTTTCTGTGAACGAATAGTTTGTGACAAGATTAAGATTTTTAATAAAATAAAAAAATGCTTTTTTACGGGTATCTCCTCCAATTTCTTTTCAAATTTTCTTACTGATAATTATTATTTCTTTTGTCATCTGATATTTGCAAAATAACAATAAAAAACCACGAGTAAAATAGATAAATCTTTTGGCAAAATAAATATTTACCCTCAAATACTTGCTAACTATTACGGTTCTTTAAATATTTTGGTATACTAATTAATATCTTATTTTTTAAAAGAAAATTCATCTGGATAAATGCAGGATATTAAGAAACGATTGTCTTGAAAATTTTTATAAATGTGTTTTTTTCGTGTGAATTGTAGCTTTAAATTTTTAAAACACTGGACATTCTATGGAAAAATAAAATTATAGTTATTAATAATACGAGAGCGAAAACACAAGCTTAAACTTCGAGAGCTGTTGTTATCCAACGAGCGTATGCGAGAACTTTAAGCGTTTTCGTGTGTTATTAAAAATTTTTTAATTAAAAACATGTTGCTTTGGGAAGCGTGTTTTAAAATAGTGGAAACATTAATTTAAAACACGTTGCTATAGGAAATGTGTTTAAAATAGTGTTTAAAATCTAGGATTTAGATGTTAAAAAGAAGGCTTGAAATGTTTTTTTGTCTTGGCTTCAAGATTTTGACTCAAAATTAATATCGTTACTAAAAACTATTTGTTTTAAATTGCAAATTGTCTTTAAGGTATATTAAAAAATTGAAATGTGAAGAAAAAAAAGATTTATTTACTTATTTGAAATCTGAAAAGTATGAGTGTGAACTTCTAGTTAATTATTTGTGATATCATTATTATGGAAGCAAATTATGTAAAATGTAAGATGTGAGCAAGAAATGAAATTTTAAAATGCAGGACCAATCAGTGCAGAAACTGTTACTGCGAACAGAAGAGTTGAGACAGAATTAAGATTTTTAATAAAATAATATTTATTAAAAAAACGATACAATTTTATTTTATCTTCGAAAGCGGTTTGAGAAGGTAATGGTAAATTTTATCGTCAGGTAGTTCGATACAAAATTTTATTCCATCTTTTATTATTTAGATTGAATTACTAAGTTCTTTTGAATGACTTTTATAAAGGTCAAAAAAATCTACAATGAAAAAAACGTCACAAATAGAAAGACAAATAATGGTTGTGAAGCATATTTCTCTAGACACTAAAATTTCATTTTACCATCATGTAAACAGTGGATAAAATACCATTTTATCGTTTATGATGGAATAAAAAAATACTTTCTTTCGAGTACATTCTCCATTTTTTTCTCTTACTGACTATTATTTTAACTTTTTATCATCAATTTGCCAAATAAGAATAAAATCTAGGAGTAAAACAAGCAAATCGTATGGAAAAATAAATGTATTTACTCTCAGATACCTGATAACAGTGATAACTATTACGGTTCTTTAAATATTTAAGTATAATATTAATAATTAGTACCCTATTTCTTTAATGAATTTTTTTTCGTAAAATTAAGAAACGATTGTCTTGAGAAATCTTAGAAACAACATTTTTACTCAAATGATACAGAAATCTAATTTATTTTATCCTTTTATCGCAAATTGCTATTACCTAATGATAATTTAATATTTAATTATAATGACCACTAATTAAACTATAAATTTAAAGTAATGTAAGTGATGTAAAGTAGTGATTTCTTTACATCACTTAGAAGAAGAGTTTGAAATGATATGAAAATGACAGATATAAATGGAATACCATTATTATGGAATCAATTTATGTAAAATGACTAAAATGAAAGAAATAAAATAAATAATTATGAAATTATGGGATAATCTGGAGGAAAAATCAAGATTTGCTATCAACCATCAATCTTATCTTGAAGATATGAATCTTTGAAAAAAAACAAAATTATCAATATTGAGATCATAATAATTCTCATGAATTAAACATACCTGATACAAGATTTATTTTTATATAAAGTGGCGTGTTTTTGTATTATTTTGTAGTAATTAATCAAAAAAACTTGAAACGGATTTACACTACGTTTGTTGTTTTGAAATAATTAAAATCATTGTGTAACATTGTCTTCGAAATGTGCGATTTTTTCTGAATGTTTTACACAATTAGTGGTCGTAGTGCGAACGCCCGAAGATGTATGCGACTTTTTTCCAAACCGCATTATTTGAATAAAAATAGTTTCTGCTTGGATACTATTTTATTTATTTTATAAAATTGCTGATTCAATGAACAGAGTCCAATGACAGCATGGTAAAAAACCTCCTTATTAACAGTTTCTCAACATTTCCAGCATTCAATTTTATTTTTAATAACTGTGAAACGAACTTTTACCGTCCATAACGACGTCTCACATCATTTTCTTTCAAAGCTCAATAAATCGTCTTGTGATGATGTAACACGACGATACAAAATCGTTGAAAATTACACGTCAGATGCACTTTTTACTTATTCATTCAGTAATATTCACTGAACCTGCCACACGAACATCACTACATAGCAGGAAAATGGGTGTGCCTGGCAACGGAAGAAGCAATTAAACCGGATGAATTCTGCATAATTATAATATTCTCTTCCAGTGGTTTTACAAATTGCGAAAAGAAGCGAACTCGATTTGTTTTCGATTGCGGTGGCGTGCTGCTCTCTCGCTGCACCCCTAAGGTTGTTAACGTCTCCCCAGCAATAAAACAACGAGACGTCTGAGGGTACAGAAATGCATGAAAATCAATTCGGGCGAGGCAAAGCCGAGCCAACATAAAAGTACCAGTTTTTAATGAACGCCGCGTTGGCACGAGATTCACAACGTTCTAGGCTTTTCACATGGGCGCCGACTTTTTCAATTTTCAATGGGTGCACAAACAACCAAGCTATAAAAATAAACAAACCACTTTTTTCGGATATTTATCACTGGTGCCTGAATAAAAAATTAAGGCCAAAAACAATTTATTCTTTTTTTTCTTGCAAATTTTAGTATTTCTGGGACGTTTAGTTCTTGAAAATTGCCCTTGAATTAAAAAAAAATTCAATTTATACAACAGAAATGAGTTATTTTGGCCTTTTTCGTGCAATATAGCTTTATTTCAAAGCTTCTTTCTCGATACAGAAAATCACAAAGGAAGCTCAAGTTTGTATTTTTCATTAATAATAATAATAACAATTTAATAATAATAATAATTTATTTCCATCTAAGGACACATACAGGTGACCCAGGGTTATGTAATCGGTCAATAACTTTTTTGCTGTTTAAAATATTGCGATGCTGTTTTTTTATTGTCCGTTAGATCGACTTAAAGTTTACAAACTATAAATATTTTTATTATACACAGGGTGTTGTATACAGTGTGGTGAAACAGAGTTACATTTTTTTTAAATGGAACATTTTATATATTGTTGCATAATTAGATTCTACGTAAAAAATCATGTAACTTTATTTAAACTATTATGAGTATTTCTTTTCGTTTTGAATTTATTCAACATTTCGTTATAAAAAAGACCAATTTTTGAAAAATCACTGCGAAATTGCCTAGGAATATTTTCCGGCAAAGTAACGGAAAAATTCAGAATACCTTGTAGTTTTAGAAAACAGCCAACTTTTATTTGAAACACAAAAATAATGTACAGGGTGTGCCAAAACGCTAAAAGTTGAGTAATTAACACTATGTATTTCTTTACACGTATCGATAGCATTTTTTTTTATAATCATTTTAATGATATGCGGTTTGTATAGCAAATTTACAATATTTCTTATTGTTCAAAAAATTGAAAAATTCATTTTTAATTAATTTTATTAATAATTCTTGGTAAGTGAAATTTATTTATGTATCTGGTAATAATTGGACTACTAATGTACTTAGTCACATTAGTACATATCAAAAAATTAATTACTAGTTAGTTGACTATTAGATACTAGGCGAACAAATTTTCTTGTAATTAAACATATTTTTCTTGAAAAATTTCGAAAATATTTTAAATTTGTTATGCAAAATTTTATATCATAATAAAGGTTATCAAAAATGCTATCGATGCATAAATAAATTCATGTAGTTTCATTTGAAAAAAAAATGTGTTATTTAACTTTTTGCGTATTGGCACACGCTGTTTTAACTAAAAGTCGACTATATGCTAAAACTACCTGGTATTCTTAATTTTTCTGTTGTAAATTTATCGGAAAATATTTATTGGCGACTTTGCTATGATTTTTCAAATGTTGGTCTTTTTTATAACTAAAAATTGAATAATTCTAAAACAAAAATATATAAATTTACATTATTTTTTTGCGTGGCATTTAGTGGGGGTTTCCAATGAATCGTAGAATAAAAATTTGTTAATAGATATTCAAAGTATATACCCCATAACCTCTGAATCTAAAAAAATAAATGAGTAAAAGTTAGCAATAGTCGCTACAAAAAATTATGAAAAGCAAATTTTCAACTAACCATTTTAAACTTGACTGTTTCGGCGGCAAAGAGAGTAACCTATAAAATTAAAGAAACATGCCACACGCCAAATCTTAACTTGTTATGAAGGAATATTTGCTCAAGAAAATGAAGTTAAAAATAAATTACTATGTTCAATGCATAGTATTTGGTGTAAAATATAAAAGCGTATATTGTAAGCTAATTTTACGTCGTTGTTTTTAATTTTTCAAGCCTTTAAAAAAATAATTCAATTGAGAAATTTGGTAATAAGCCTTTGTACCACGCAAACTCAACCAGGTCTTAAGTCGTCATAAGACATCGCTTTAAATTCGCCACTTTCCCGCCTTATACTTTACAATTTTTTTAGAGAATTTAGAAAACGTTTTGACCGCTGAAATCTCACATTTCGAATAGAATTGCATTAAACTTTAATTACAAAAAAATTAAAAAAATCATTGAAAACCTCTATTATGCAAAAATATATAGGCTGTTCTATTTAAAAAAATATAACTTTGGTTTACAACACCCTGTGTATAATAAAAATATTTTTAGTTTATGGAGTTTAAGTTGGATCTATCAGATAATGAAAACGACATGATAATATTTCCAATAACAAAAAAGTTATACAAGTTATACTTACACCGATTACGCACCCTTGGGTGTTATATGTATAAGACAAGGTCAAAAAATTTAACAAACAAATTAACATAAAAGTAACATCACAATAGAAAATTTTTAAATAATTACAGTGAATTTAAAAATTTATCCAAGGAATAAAAATAGTTGTCATAAAACACTTTTAAAAATGGGTTTGAGGGAAATTTTCCATACAACGTATTATGTTTTTTGTGACTTTAAGACATCTTTAAAAACAGCATAGTTGATCCCTCGAAGCATATTTATATAAAAATAAGAAATCATATCTTGATTCGTTCATTTTGTTTTTTTAGAAAATTTTGGAAAGCTATTTCATTGAATTAAGCTAGAGTTTCTGTACAAAATTTTCATAAGAAACATGAGAATTTTTTTAATTTACACTTTCTTCTGATTTTTTTTCAAGACGTTGCGAATACGTTAAAATGTACAAGACATATTTTTTTATAGGAAATTTAATTCTCTACAACTTTGTTCCTTTCACTTCTCTTGTATCTTCAATTTATTATTTTGGCACCTAGTACGCCACTGAGTTTTATGTCAGATCTGCCCTGCACGCTTTCTAGGTTTAGAGAGAAATTTATGACAGCGAGTGAGCAGTCCTGAGCGGGAATTTGCGCAAAAATGATCGATCGTTTATCATCGAGATGACGTTCTATCATGTTAGTCGAAGAACTTCCTCATTCGGGGGATTCACACAATAAATAACTCCGACATGGTTGTGAAATTTATCCGATCGTGTAACACAATCAATGAGAGCTTTTACGATTTTAATGCTAGATTTAACTTGATGGTGTCGTAAAGCACCACGATTATTGTTCAATGGAAAAAATTGTAATTGTTTAGAAAACTGTGAAAGTTTTTAACGGCCAAGCGACATTTTTTGACTGGGGCGCACGTCGCAATTATTATCATGCGCCAGTGGTAAACCAAATTATAGACATGATACGAGAGAATAATCAGACCATCCTTTCCTTTTGAAAATCATATCTAGAGCAGCAACGATAGTATTTTCTTCATTCCATTCATAATTGTTCTTGCTACCAACGTGGCGAGTGTTTTCGATTCGGAGGTTAATGTTTCATTTATATTTTATTATTTCCGGCGAAGAGGATGCATGACCATTTCAAGGACGGGCATTTTTCTAAAGGTAATTTTTCACAAATTCGCACGGGAATGAAACAATTACCCGAAATTAAGATAATGGAAGGATAAAAAAATCCTATGGAAAAGTTCAAATAATTGTTATTGTCTCAAGAAGAGATAAAAGTGCTGCAACATAATAATAAAATGTTTAAAAACCTACTTTAACATGAAGAAGGAAAAATATTTTTACTACACTAGTCAGGAAGCGTAAAATTTTATAGTTTCGATACCTTAGAAAGCGTATCTTTATTTTTATTTATTTTATTTATTCATTTACTTTGAGGAAGATGCTCAATCGTTCACTTTTTGTAGTCCATTACAACTGAGGTGGGAGATATGTTTATTACTTATTACTAAGAAGGCTCAAGATATCAAACTGACAGCGAAACCTGAATTTGATAACACGAGAACTCTGTGTAATACAATGTTTGAATTTCTTACAAAGCACTTTAGGGACATATGAAAAACGGAAAACCTATCTTATTTATCACAAAAAAATAATAGCATGCTATTAAAACAAACTATTATTATGACATCATACTTTTTAGGACACTCCGTATAATCAAAAATATTTTCCTAAAATGCGTCTTAGAGTATAAATATTATACGAGTTTTATAATAATACGTTCTATTGTGGCACGAATGATTTTGTAGCACGACGAAGGAGTGCTCTAAGAGAATGAGAGTGCTACACTTGAGTCTTATAAAACGAGTGTGATATAGTATTTTTTCTACTTTCGATTTTTGTTGATTTTTTGTTTAGTTATCAAAATCTGTTCGGACTATTTCCTCCTAATTTTGTTAATTATTCGGGCTTTATCAACAAATGATTTGACGCTGTTGACAGATCACACACTAGATTACAGTGATGACTGCTGACAACCAGCCCAGCACTGCCAATACAATTAAAAATTTACTAAAAGTAGTTGCAGAAAAGTGCTCTTTGTGAAACTGTTTTCAGTTTCACAATGAACAATTTGTGAAATCAAAGCAGGAATTATTATTAAATATTAAATGTCTATACCTGAACTACAGAAGACGGGAGCGGAGCTGAACCACCCTCAGGGGTGCGTTCATACTTCATAACTTTTTTTCTATGCAAGCTATCAATTTGAATTTTTTGTAAACGATAGGGCTTACAATAAGACACATTCTAAAAATATTCTAATTTGTATACAGGTTGTTCCAAAATAAAATACTAAACTGTTTTATTTTAATGGAAACCCTAAATTTTTGTATCATTTTTGTAATCGTGACTAAGTTGTAGATATGACGTATCCGGTTTTTTAGACTTATCTGTCATAGTTTTTGACTTATTGTCCATTTATGTGTGAAAATAGCATCGTGCAAAAACTCACAAAAAATATAACTTGACAACTATTTAAGGCAACTTAACCATCTTTTCCCACTCAATTCAGTAAGGTCTAGCGCATCTTTTGTTATAATAAAAGCGAAGTCGGAGTTGATATTCCATCGCCTACTACGATTTTCTGAAGATGATAAACTACAAATGGCAATAACTCGATTTTTTCAAATGCAACACTCTATATTTCATTGCATCGTTGCATGGCATTTTTATGAGCTTTTTGTAGATACTATAAAGTTTGGGGTTTCCATTAAAAAAAAACAGAACTTAGTCTGATATTTTATTTTGGAACAGCCTGTATACAAATTAGAATATTTTCAAAATGTGCCTTATTGAAAGCCCTATCGTTTAAAAAAAAAGTCAAATTGATAGCTTGCATAGAAAAAAGTTATGGAGCATGCACGCACCTCTAGGTCACCCCCTGTATAATTGTAGAGGTTAACTGTGTCTTACATTTATTATTTAATCGGTGAAATAAAAATCGTACTCTTGCAATAAAACCGACACATGTCGTCACCAATACCTGATTTTATAACAAGTGATGGAATATTAATATTCTGTAACAGTTGTAGTTTGTGGGTCATACCGCATTTAAATCCACTATCAGATTGTTTATGTTCTAAAACAAACATGGAAAAAAATAAAATTAATTTTGATCTTATTTTATTGGGGTACTTCACATCGCTGCTCAACTTGATGTACTTAAAATGAGTGCTTTGTAATGTCTTTTTAAACATGCATTTACTGGTTATTGACCCCGCTACCAACCTAAGAAATAATTTTGTATTAATTATTAAAATGTATTACATAAGAAAAGATAAAGAAAAGTACGAAACCAAGCGTTTTTTTTTTTAATTTTTTTATTTAAGCTGAAAAATAAATTGCTGTAAAATAAAGTGATCGTGTTTTGAGAAATTTTATTTACTTTATGGCTAAATTCACAAGAAGCTAACAAGTGTTCAGTAATTGTTCTGGTCAGATCGCCTATGTGTGGCAATTGTCACAAAAGACGTATGTCTCGGTTAACATTACAAAACAATGACAGATGACTGGTGTCAGTGTCAGACCAAAAATTCACATATGACGTTTGCAGAGTAAATTCTTGAACGTCTGCAAACAATTATCATGATTTGCGATGTGGTTTTTATCAAAAACTCCTAAATGCAAAAATAAGACAACATTTAAACAGTTGACAGCAAACCATATGAACTTATCATGCAACCTGCGTTCATGCTAGAAAGAAAAAACCACAGCAAACCACGACCAGAACAATTATTGAACACTTGTTACTTATTCTTGAAAAACAATCATTCATCAGTTAGTTTAAAAAAATCAATAGGTAGTTTAAAAACGCTTAGTTTCTTCCATACTCTACAATTCTTAACAGATCGTGGTACATACAACATACATAATCGCCTTAATTATTTTAGATAAATATTCTGTTAAAAAGTGTTTAACAGAACTGTTATTGATACCTCACTGATTGTAAATTATTGAACAGCCTCCGCCACGCGTCCAGTTTTTAAATCAGTTTCGCCTTCTATTACAAAAACTTTTCTAAATAAATTCCTATTGGAACAAAACTGAAGGGGGAAGTGGGAAATGTGTTCCAGAGTGGGAATGTGTTTATTTTGGCATTAATAATAGATTCAAAAATTTAATTAAACACAGTGACTGGCTTACGCTGACGGTGTGAATTTTTTTGAAACGTTCGGATTTAATTATTCATGCTCCCGAGGCTCTTATTATTTTCGTATTTACTCATGCAAGCGGTGTCTAGCCTCTGTATGCGTCCGACATTTAATTACGAATATTTACACTGACGCAAATAAACAACATTAGAGCCACAATTAACACACGAAGAAGCCGGTTTTCTCCTTGCACTTTTCCCTCGTAAATTGAGCGTGCAGTCTTCGAGTCGAATGTCTCTATCGGAGGGATCCTGACCTGGCCAGGATGGGTGTGCACTAGGGGTGCATATGAATAAAAACACATGCCGGACATGTTATCGATTTCTTAACACCCTAGCGGCTCCACAAAAAGCCACTTGCACCCTGTCATTACTGCAATTCGTCGAATTTTCGAAAAGGGGTGACGCGCGTATGATTTATGCAAGAGTTTGAAAGTAATTAAGTGAGGGTTTGGCGTATTTGTAAACTATTATTCTAACTGTCGATGGTAACGTTGCAATAAACATTTTCTTGCTGTAGGTTAGTAAAATAAGTTGGAGCGTGGGAAGCAATGAATCAAAGAAATGCATAAGCCATAATTAAGTCGCAATATAATTGCATGGTGTATAACCCACGAGCTTTTGCAGATAATATTTCAATCCTCCGCTCGTTGCTCGAGGACACGCGAAAAATCGCGATAATCGAATTAAATAATCGGCGCTTCCGCAGGAAAAAATGCAAATCAGCCGTATTGATGCATTTCTGGGTTGTTGATCCGGGGCCGAAGCATTTTTATTCCGGTGTAATTCCGGACGTGGTCTCCCCTTTCGTGCGCGCTCTTGGCCGGCTTGATTCATTCGCCACAAAGCTCGTCTCGGCCTGCTAGATGCATTTCATTCAGCGACTCCTCGCAGGAATCACTACCGGCATAGCGCGATTTGTTCCGATTTCTCGTTCTCCGACGTATTTATTTGTGCCGTGTGTTAATTTTTATTTTTGAAAAGTTTCTGTGATATTTTCGTTTTACTTGATTCTGTGATTTGGAGTGCGGACAAAGAGGTGAGTCATTTTAATTACAATTTACCAACTTTTGAATGAAATAAATTGAGTTTCGCCCGTAACGTAATACGGTCACATGGGAAACCATTTTGGCAGGTAGAAGGGTTGTGTGTTCATTTCCTGCCCTAATAAGACTTCTGTGTAATGCAGATGACCGGAAATCGGATATGGAAGTAACGCAGCTTGGGATAATGGACGCATATTTTTTCCTTAATGGCGTTCGCTCTAAAAAGTTGTGCTCCACTTGCCCGGCAAATTAATCATTGAACAAATTACATAATTATTGTTAATTGAGTGACCTCATTTGCAAGCAGAGAAAAAATCCCAATCGGTCACCTTTGTTTCACAATTAAGCCGAATTAATCGAGCATACGAAATTAACTGTCATCAGTTAATTGGCCATGATAACCTGAAACGTAGAAATTTATGTATGGCGAACATAAGAAATGCATCAGTTGTTTAATTTAGTTCTTAAAAGTTGCAACCATGCATAACTTTTATGGTTCATAAAATATCAAGGACTGGTTTATTTCTCCCCCCGTTCCGGCCCCATCTACGAATTTCTGTCCTAAAAACACCCTAGTGAAGCAACAACTATTACGCTTAATTTTAACAGTCACAGATTCACTCCTTAGCAACTCGATACCTGCCCAGTTGCTTCAAAAGAACTCAACCGTGCAAAAACATCTGAGATAATCCAACACTGAATTCAAGGCTGCGGTCCTGACTTGGCCAGGATTATCGGTATTTTTTTCAAGAACAAAGCTAGGTTTTGCGGTTTTTTCCCGTCTGGCGCTTTCAAAACGAAACCAACTCATCGGAACCCATGCTAGTGATTTAATCGGGGGTTGGAATTAATAAGATTAGAAACGGCCTTAAAGGAAGACTTACGCCGGATTTGCTAATGAAACCAAGTGTTAGATTAACAGTTTTATGATGTGGGATGCACGCGTTCTGGGCAAACATCGGCACAATGCAAGAGCTATAATAATCTAATGCTCGCATTAGGGGGTTTTATTTGACTGTCGGGGACGACAATATCGATATTATAGCGAGTCTTGGGGTGAATCACCCTATTTCCCAATTATACGGGGAGTTTGAGTCATTTTGTTTTCCGGATTGTCATATTGATCAGAAAATGCCAAGACAAGTGAACATCGCCAATTAATATTGCTCCATCAGGCGGAGAAATACGCATTTTTTTACTCTCGGAGGGGCCACCCCTGATTAGCATTTGGTGGTGGTCGCACAGAAAGGGTCATTAAGACGGTTTAATGACGTCGAGTTATTCATGAAAAATGTTGTAATTGAGCTGTCAGTCGAGATGAGGCCGACCCTAAATAAATGTCGCCCTCTAGAGCACGTTCTTTGGCCACTTTGTCCCCTATTATTTGCAAAGGAACGTTCTCTTCCATGCATTTTAGATTTTCCGGACAATCGATAGTTTCTATTTGGATAAGTCATGAAACAAGCTCGCAACGGCACAAATTGCCGTTTTGCAAAAAAAAATAATGAGTTATTTATAAATGATACTTGAAAATTTAAACATTAATAGATCTACTTACTAATGGCAAACCACAATTGTAACTTACTTTTTTTTTGTCTTAAGGATTTTGTGTTTTAAGATGTTTGGCTCTCCTGGACCATTAAAAACAATTTGCATCTTTTCATTTTTGGTAATATAACTGATTTATCTAATGATGAAAGTTGATAATGTGCGAAATACGGCTTGTTTTAAAAATGTCTTTAAACCAGGGATAAATTCAGTAAATGATAGTGGATGGTGAAAATAGAATTTTTTACCAAGAAGGCAATTAAATAATGGTGTCTTGTTGGGCGGCATTTGAGGAATGACAAAAAATGTGAGTTACAAAAATTGTGAGTATTTAAACTAAGGTGATAAATTTAAACCCTTTTAAAACTTTCGAGCTCATTTCATACAAAATTTATTGTCAATCTCGTCTTTCTCGTTTAAATTTTTGTAGAGAAAAGCTCATTGTGCTCATCAGCCCATCACATTATACCTTACCTGGAGCCTGTTTCTATGCAAATCATAAAATATTTTAAACATTTTGAATCTAATAACTATGATAGTCTGTAAAGTATACAAGTTCGAATTTTAAAATTTTTGGAAAAAATACACAAATATAAACAAATTATTGCAAACTGAAAACACAAGTTTACTCCCAAAATTAAACATAAAGGTGAAAAAAAGTAAAAGCAACCCGAAAATCTGATCTAAACTTAAAAATCAATAAAGCCAAAAATTCTAAAAATCTAAATACTATAGATAAATTAAAAATAAAATGGGATATCTGATTAACAAAGATATACTGTAAGAGCCATTTTATTTTAACGGACACTTCGCACAAATTTTTAGATTTTATTTTCAGTTTTTACCCACAGTATCAGTAGAAGTGATTTTTTTATAGGAACTTAGTACCAAACAAATTGTTTGCAACTCACATTGGAGCCACATTTTTAACATTTTAAATACAAGCAGGAAAAATAAATACAAATTGATGACGGACGGAACACAAAAAGGTTCTCACATTTTTATCGTTAAACAATCGCTATAAAGTTCTGTTAATTTAGAAGACACTAATTCTAACAACCACAAAACCGAAGAATAAGGCAATGTGCAACGACTTCTGATTAAAATACTTCTTGTTTATACATGACGGACGGGACAAAAAAAATCTTGTGTGTGAAATAGCTCTAAAAAATGTATTAAGACAGATTTTAATTATTAAGGACTTTAACAATATTAAAATTCAACGGTGCAAATTAAAAATTTTTGATTTTGTTTAACAACCTAATAAATAAGAACAACATTTTATGTTTGCGATTACGGACGAGACAACAAAAGTTATAAAAATAAAAAAATAATATTACTAATCAATTGACTTACCAGTTTCCATTTTCTAAATTACCAGAAACTTCGAAAAATATTCTTCAAAAAATATTCTACAGTTCTAGTACGTCAGTATTTTATGTTATGGTCTACAAAGAAATGTCTGTAAATTTTAGAATCAAATTAGTTACTGCAATTTAAATGATATCCTCTTTCAAAAACTCTTTTGTGGCAAAATACATTAAATATGAACCGAATCGTTTATTTTGAAAGAAACGTAACATTACTAAAATCATTTCGAAATTTCGGGATCAGGTTGCATTTTTGATGAAATGGTTGGTATACTAAATAATTGAAGAAAAAATATCACTACCTTTAAATATAAACAATATGTTTACTTACTCAAAAATTAAACACTTAAACTAATTCTAATAACTCAAAAATGTAAGTAAAGCCAAGACAAAGCTATACATGAACATTTGATTTCTCAATTTAA
This sequence comes from Tribolium castaneum, assembly GCF_031307605.1. Classification (NCBI taxonomy): domain Eukaryota; kingdom Metazoa; phylum Arthropoda; class Insecta; order Coleoptera; family Tenebrionidae; genus Tribolium; species Tribolium castaneum. The sequence goes on along the minus strand of NC_087395.1, from coordinate 18,906,037 downwards.
AATAAAATTTAAATAAACCTGAACCAAAAAAAACTTGAAAATTTGAACAACTTTAAAAATCTATCAAAAAAGCAAAATCTGAGGAAACCTCATGACTTCAAACTAAAAGTTGAAAATGTAAAAACATGGAAATATAAAAAACTTGTAATTTTTTATGAATTTTTTGGTTTTGGTTAGAAATATGGTCGTTACCTACAGATACGAGTTTCTAATACTATTTTGTAATTTTGAAGTAAATGATTTTCTCAGCTTTTAATTTGCTTTATTATCTTTTCGTATTTTCTGAGCCAAATTTGAGAGGGTTTTTGTTGTCTGAATGTGTTGAAATTTTACATACTTAAGTAATCTGCGTGATAATGCAATTCTATGTAGTTAATTGCCCCCTAAAAGGGTTAAATGGCCTGTTAAAGTTTTTCACATTTTACACAAGTCAGAATAAAGATTAGATAGTTAAAAATAATTAAAAGATATTAAAATTGAATTTAAAAGATTCATTCAAGCTATAACAATTTGTTCCCAAAAAACCTTTCTATATTGATTTAAAAATATGAAAAGGTTTTCCTCCGTTATGACTATTATATTTTTTTATACTTTTTTTAATATAAGGACGTTAAAACATAAAGGAGGACAATGGAATAATTCTCAAATTATTTAAATTTGATTCACATTTCGGAAATACACTTTGAGAAAAACCCAACATTATTGTGCTTCGTTTCAACGAAACAAACTCAAATGTGTATAAAATTCAATACACTTCGACATCATTTTTAAAGAGTGCGGAAGTTCACTTAATTAACATGCAAATAAACTCGAAACAGGCTTATTTGAAATTCTGAAAAATGTAAATAAACCCAAACAGTCAAACACAATTAAATTGAAAAGTCCAAGGGTTCGACCTGACTATTGACAAAATCAAAAACAGTGCGTTTGTCGTTTGAGACCGTAAAAATTGTAGAAATTTGCAGAATTTCTCCTGCGATTGGTGAATTCCTGCGAGATCGATGCGTCCCCGCATATTCCTCTTAATTACCCCACAATGAGGTTTCAACAGCCGAGCTGATTGAAATCTTCAGAGCGTGTACGAGGAATAATTGCATATTTTCAATCGGTGATTTAAACAGCTGTCTGTCTTTTTCTCGTGCATCGAGAAATTCCGACACGTCGCGACCGGAAGCGCCTTTTTATATCTGGAAAAGTCCGGGCACTTGGCCAAAATGTTTATTTCCTGCTGGAGAGGTTCATTGGCCAAAGAGTGAAGAAGATTTTTCGTTCGTTCACTATGCAATTTGTTGTATGCTCTTACCTGACTCATCTCGACGGTACACCCACGAAACCTCATGTTTATAAATATTTTTATGGGAGCCCACATGGCGTGTACGGATGATTCACGATTAATTATTGTTATCTGTTGTAATGTCCTCATTTTTCCAGACGATAAGTCTGGATTTCTTCCGTATTGTGGATTAAAAAGCGGTTTCCCTTTTTTCCAATTGCGTATTTATTGGCAAACGTGTGCGTACAGGTGATTTCTCCCATTAACATTTCAAATTCTTGCATTTCCTGCATAAAGTACCATTTCCGTGACCGCGAGAAACGTCTGGTCGAAAACTGAATGGACGATCTCGATCTAGATACTAGCCAATTCGCTAATTCGCCATTGTTTCTCCGCTTTCCTGCCATAGAACGTTACGAAATAGTGTTTATATTTTTGGTCGTTGACATTTTGATATTACCTTTCTATTTCAACCTGTTGGCCAAGATTGCAAAGCAATTTCTCAGCATGAGTCATCTCGCTGTTATTTCATTATCAATGCTCTTACATTTCGGTAAATAACCGGTAAAAAAACAACAATTACCTTTATGAGGCAAGACGGAAACGAATTTTGTACACTTGAGTAGCTCCGGATGCAAATTGCATCATTGAAATGACTCAGAAATTTGCAAAAATAAATACAAGGAAGGTTAGAATAACATTTTTCGTGAAATTGTTTTTGCGCGAATTCTTTCGACGCAAGTGGAGCGTATCCACGCTTCAAAAACTGGGAATTTCTAAATGTAATTAGATGTTGGGATGTGTGATGATTGATGGAGGATTGTTGCTCTTGGTCGTGTATTAAATCATGTTTTTTATTTTTTAAGAACTGGTTTAAGAACAATAATGAGAACTCTGCTCCGAAAATAAACCGAATCTTTTGTACTCCACCACCAGCAGCGGAACAGCTGAGCTGGTTTCAGTAGTTCACTGTTTTTGCCCTGAGAAGTTTCTCTGATTTAAAATTTTGCGCGATAAATGGAAAAACATACATTACGAAATTATTGACTAAAAATTTTATTTCGATTTTTGAGCTAGAAGATAACTAAAAGCAGATTTCATCACTTTATCGATTGTTGTCATCTGTCTTATAGTTCCACTACGGAGGACTATGACTTAGGAGACGAAAATTGCAGGATTTTCTCAACCCATAATAATAGTACGACGGAATAAAAATGAGGGCGCTTCGAGCATTATGGTGTCTCGGCGCCAAATCGTTTTAAATTTATTTAAATTAAAGCAATTCAATAATTACTAGGAACAAAATGCAGAAATGTTGAGCTTTGCACTCTCAATAGACTAAGAAAAACTAATGATTAAAATTTTCATAAAAAACATTAGAGAAAGTTTATTTAAAATTTGCGCTTCGCCACGTATTTGTCAAGACGTTGCAAGTACGGTTAAAGATACAAGAAAAATGTTGGGAAGAAATTTGTAGAGAATTAAGTTTCTTTTAAAAAAGACCGCGAGACTATAAATCTATTGCCAACTGTTTAGCTCCAAAGACGTTCAAAAACGCTGAAGCGACGGATTTCAGTTTTCCGGTGGTCGAGTGCCGAAATGACAATTTTATACTTAAACTATAGAAGATAGAACTATGGTGTCGCGGACTTTTTTATAGGAAATTTAATTCTCTACAACTTTGTTCCTTACACATTTTTTATATCTTTAACCGTATTCTCAGCGTTTTGAAAAATATACGACGGTGTGCAAAGAATTATCAATTTATCACCTTACATAAGTATAAGTATTTTTACGAACGCTGCGAATTCGGTTGCAGATACAAAAAAAGTGTAAAAAACAAAGTTGTAGAGAATTAAATTTGCTTTAAAAAAGTTCACGACACCATATTTGTATCTTCATCGGTTTAGCCTTAAATTAACTTTTCATTACTTGACCACCGGCAAAATGAAGCAAATCCGTCGCTTGGAGCGTCTTTGAACGACTTTAGGGCCTAAATGGTTGAATATATGGATATGGTTTCGCGAACTTTTTTGTAGAAAATTTAATTCTCTACAATTTTCTTCCTAACATTTTTTTGCATTTGTAACCGTATTCGCAGCGCTTTAAACAATATAGGTCAGAGTGTCCTACCAATTTGTAAATGTTTGAAATTTTATTTTTTACAATAAGATTTTTGCATTATGTTTATGCCTTACTATTGAGAATTTAATGCTCTATCTGCTAACTTTTGTTTGCTATGTGCTAACTGTTATACATTGCTCTGAAACTTAGACCGTAGTGGAACAACTGCGCTCTCTGGCGACAGTAACGGAACTATCGACGACGGGAACGTTTTATTTGTACGTCGTTTCATATCTTAACCTTTAGATATCCGTAAGTTCCACACATAAATCGTTCCGGAATTCTGCTTCCATTTTTCAATAGCTCATAACAGTGTATCGTGGGAGCTAGCACAACAGACCTGACAGCATAGTAATCACCTTAAAAAATTATTTTTTTATTTAGTCTTTTGCGACGATATTTAAATATTTTGAACGATACGTATGTAAAATGTTCTGGGGAGTTGATTGGCGTCAACAAAACCGCAAAATTTCAAGTAGTTTTCAAGAATTTCAAGTTATATGTAGGTCTGGGATTTTTAAAAAAAATTTCTATTCTTCTGGTAAAATTGAACTTAATTAAGTTAGGATATCAATTAATGGAATTTTTATGAATTGTAATGTTACTATTTTAAAACAAATTGCTTAAATCATGTTTTAATGCTAAAAATTGTCTTAAAAATTGTCTTAGTTTTTATTTAACTAATTGTTTTTTTGGAGCCAGTGACATCTTTTACGGAATTTTAAGCATCTCTTGTTCTTAGACGACACAAGAAATAGCACTTATTTGCAATTAATAGTTATTAATTATTTTTAATTATAAGGAATTGTAAGTCCCAAGAAAAATTGAACTAGGCATTGAGAAAAATAATACCAGATCCTGAATTATGTGCGATTATTAGTTTTGAGATATGTATAGCAAAACATACTTTTAGGAGACGCACCCTGTAAATTAAAAATCTTGCATGGGCCAAAATTTCGATAATAATTGGAAATTTAAAAGTCGGACTTACTCACTTTTTTAAAAAAGTCGAATTTCTTAAGTTAAGAAAAAAGTGAGCAACTTTAGATCACAAATACGTTAGCAGTGTGGCTTTTTAACACCCAATGGGTTAAGTGGTTTTCAAGAGAGTGTTGAAAAATTTGTTGCTATTTTCAATCGGGAACCTGTAGTGGAAGCCCTTCCGTATTTAATCGTTATTGATTCGTGTTTATGTTTTGGCTACCGGTGGTTACGCCACTGTTGGTGCTGGCAATAGACGGCTTAAATGAGTGTTTATGGAGATTCACTTCCATCAAACTTGGACATATGTTTTCTACTTAGAGGCAAATAAAAATATACAGTGCAGTTTACAAGAAACATATCCGAGACATATGTTTGACAGACTGGTTCATTTTACGTCGTGTATTTCTTCCTTTTGCTGTTTTTATTGTAACAAATCTTTCAGTGCATAAAAATTTAAGATAGCATCAAAGCACAACATCCATTACCTGTGATGTATCTCCGGATTAAATCGTGACATACACAAGAGTGGTATGTTGATGAGGGGCCAAGCAACAAATTCTTTATTTTTATCGACATATTTGAGTCGTCAGTTGGTGCACTTTGAATCGCCATTTACGGCCAAGCCGTTTATTTATCTGTTGCTCTTTCGACCTGTTTGCTACTGGAAGGAAAGATTGAGATTACGTGGATTTATAGCATTTCGTTTATGTCGCTTCGAAATTAGCTTTTTCGTCACGTTTCCAAATGCGTACACGCATCTTTCCAGAACTAATAACACATAATTTTATTGTCAGCTAGCACAATGTGATTCCTGCCATTCATTTTATAATCTATAATCTTTCTCTCTATGAGTCATTTTGTGCCAAGGATATTTAAATGCAAATTGCGTCTAGAGTACCGTAATTGTTGAGGAATTTTAAATCGGCTTTATTTATTTTTAATCCATGCCATTGGTTTTGTTTTGAGTGGTGGTGAAATGGCCACGCCTCGACGTCTGCCAACTTGTTACCGGTTTGTTTGTTGGGTAATTCCGGCTCTTATTTTGGTAACTTGTGGAAGGAAATAAGGCTAAAACCGGTAACGCTTTCACGACCGTTAATTCTGTAATTGCTCAAACATTCTTTCACTGCACCTAGGGTGGTCGGCGATTTGAAAATCGCTCACCGGAGCAATGGCGGCCAATTTGAAACTCCGGGGCCGTGACGGTGGTAAAAGTACCTTCATTTTTTCATTCTAGAAAAATATACGCCAGGAAAAAGGTTTCAAGGTCTACAATCATCGAATTAAAAGAGTTACGAACTTAATTAAAAATTAAAAAATAAACACGGAATGTTCTTAAAACCTAACATTTGGTGATTTAGATGTGCTAGCGTTAGTCATTTATTTTCATTTTTTGTGGTAAATACCACACAACAATGACGTAGGATAATATGGGAGCATAAATGGAACTTTTTCATGAACTATTAAATTACTCTTTTTGTACAAGATGTGAGAAAATCTATTTCATTGTACAAGGTAATCCTACCGACAGAGTTTTTATCGATTTCTTCGAATGCTTTTAAAAGTTGGTAAAAGAAAAGGAATAAAATGATTGATTTTGTAGTATGTTATTTCAGGTCCCTAAAAGATCCTATTAAAAAACTCATTAAAGACGTCATTGTTAGCAGGTTTAATCTGTGTAGTATTCCCAAAAATTGTCAATAACTATCATTTTGGTAGTGCAAAAAAATGGTTACTTATTTAGTCTTTGTTAACTTAAAATATCGGGACTATAACCTAACACGTATTTTTCTACATTTAAAAGATTCAAAAATTGTATCTAGAAAAGTAACTTTTTAACTTTTTTCTTGCTGAAGTTAAAAATTCTGCAACAAAGGCATTTTTTTCTATTTTCAATGTGTAAGTAAATTTTAATTTTAATAATTTTTTAAGTCTTAAATAAGGGTAAAATCTAACTCGAAATATTTACTCGAAAAATAGTAAATAATTGTAAAACCGAGGGGGGTCTCGATATCTTCTATATAACTCCTAACATTTATTAACAAAATTAATGTGTTGGGTTCATAATCTTTTTCATTTTTGTTTCCTCTAGAAAAAAAAAACAATTAATGAATTTATTTGAGTTAAGGATTTTAATTTTTGTTTGTAGGAAGACAATGGACTGATATTCTGAAAACCTTTTTGAAGCAGATTTTTGTTTGATAACTCATTGCATTTATGTTCTAAATCTGATTTTGTTAAATAAGGTTTGATTTGTCCATGAAGAAATTAAGTGGATTTGTAAGAAATGACGCTAAATTGATTCCAAAGTAGCAAACTATAATTGCAAACGTTACTCACATCAAACCAAAGGTTACTTCCAGTTAAGTGGCTTTGTTAAGTTAGCAAGCTGTAATTGATTTTTCTAGTTGATGTACCAAAATTCATATTTTTTTAATATACAGTGTCCCAAAGAGTTGGTAAAGTCCATTATTCACTTTTTAAAAGGTATTTCGTAAATGAGTTACAAAACAAACTTATATTTTTTTTTAATAGAACACTCATAATTTTGTATTTTAGCTTTTAAAACTAATGGTCTTAAACTTTTATTTGTCGAATTATCATAGTTTTTGAAATACTTTATTTTTTTAAGAAAAACACACTCTTTTTAAAAATGTATTGCTAGGGTCCTAGAATAGCAGGACTTTCACCACATTAAAGAACAATATTTAAACATTAAGAACCGGTTTATAGAAGCGTCATTAATTTAATTCGCAATTAAATGCGTGATTAACTGATCACGTGACCAAATTGAACAAATGTGATTGGTCTGTTCGCGTTGTTAACTTTTAACAACGAATTAAATTTTAACAAAGCTTTTTATAAACTAGACCTAAGGATACATAGTTTTTAGTTCACTTCAATCAAGAAAATAAAAAAATTAAGATGTTTGTTAAAAGTTGAATAACTTAAAAATTTTAAATTTTAAAAACCTTATATTTTATTCTTACATCTAAATAGCTTTAAATTAAGTGTCTCTTGATGATTACTCAAAAGATATTTAATTTTAAACATTAAAAAAATTATTATATATTATCAACTTTTTTTTCAGTAGTCGAAAGTGACATTTTCAGCTAATAACTTCAAGGTTACTCTTAAGGCATTCGTCATTTTTTACAGTGAAATTTTTTATGGCAAATTTTCGCATCCTCTCATTTAAAAATTTTAAAGCAAAATGTACGTAGGTTAAAATCATTAGCTTCATCTAAAAATGCAAAAAAATAAAGGGTGCTTTATTTAAATAAACATAAGTTTGTATTGTCCCTAATTTCGGAAATATTCTTTATATTAGAAAATAATTTCAGGTGAGACCAGGAGTTAGTATCTAGGGATTTGAGGCAAAAAATATTGCTTTATAATGAACATTGGGTACTCACTAGGACATCCTGTATAATAATTAGTAATTTGGTTGAACGCTGTGGCGTTTAGGAAAGAGGATTCGTTTTCTTTTAACCACCTGGTATACTGTTTCGAGAACTTAATTTTTCATAATTAATATCAATGAGAAAGATTTTTAAGAATTTAATTTTGATCTTTTACTTTTGTTTTGTCTGGATTTTCGAACCTTGCAAACATCATTTTCTCTAGCTAAATATTTAGCTTCTCTACAAATCGACAACGGAATGCTGCATCGTGTTTGCTTTTTCTCATTTAGCCAGGGGAGATTCCAAAGCAGTCGATTCATGGATGAAGCTACAAATTGACCACTTGCAGAACTAATAACTAGATAGCTCACCAATTGCTACCAACGAATCAAAATGACTGTTATTACCATCAAAGTTTCAACTTAATTACCTCGAACCTGAATATTGCGTTTCATAAAATTTCCATCAAGTTCGTGTTCAAACAAGATCAGAGTATTTGTCAACAATTCGTGAACAAGAAGGATTGTTTACTTGGGCCCCGCTTCGTGACTCGGGGTCGCCAAGTGGTCGGTGAAAAAATCCGGGAGCAAACACGCTCATTTCCTAGGTGCTCCCAAGCGTTAAAATCTTTGATAACAAACTAGAAGCGCTCGATATTACCCATAATTACGCCTCGTAAAGTTTTTATATCGCGATTGCACCGTTCTGCTTCAAACAATCGACACCCCCACCTGTTCCAAGTGCAAATCGGGGGATTAAAAATAATCCCCGGACTAATTTCCATACGCTTTGTCCGGGGATTGGCACACGAAGGGCGTCCCAATCAAATCATTATGACAGTTGTATTCTTTTCGCCGACCATATGGTCGCAAAGTGAACGTCCAGGGCTCGAACGGGCCAGAACCGGCCCTGGAAGTTATGACTCAGCCAGTATATCCTCGGCGCTTGCAGCTTTCTGGTGTGCTTCCAGTCGCTTTTCGACCGCGTTTGTGTCTTTGGGAGAGTTGTGTTGCAGTGCTTGGTGAAGCGGAACCGGAGGATCTTCCGGGCCTCTCGGAAAAAACAGGTGATTTTTGCCTAATTCCATCCATAAATCTCAGGCTTTTTTGAGAAATAAATAACTGACAATTTTCTTCATTTCCCGTTTCATTACAAGGCTCTAATTTATTTTTATCGAATCGATATTATTTTTTGTAACAGTTCGAGTGAAACTTTTATTGGATCGAGATTAGATAAACAAAATTAAATGTAAAGCTTGATACGAATCGCGATCTCAGGTGAGCGATCAAAAGCCTTTTGAAAGTCCATAAGAGCAAGTCATCGGTTCGGAGACGTGGTGAAATATCGTTCTTACGTCGAATATTAATTATCTCGTTAAACCGTGTTAATTACATTGTCGATAACATCGTCACGCCAAAAATCCTCCCGAGAGCAATTAAATTTTAGGACAATTAGGTAATTAAAGTGAGAAATTTTTGCATATCCGAATCACCGTCAGTATCTGTTTTATTCGCTCGTAAATTTATTTTTACACTTGGTTTGTTTTATTTGTGGCTCTATTTATAGAGAAATTGACGTCGTTGTGTGATTTTTTCGTTATCGTGTTCTTGTCGTAGATCATTTTCTTAATAACGCTTATTACGTAATTTTTTTAATGTTTACTGTTTTGCTTGAGTGGTTAATAAATATTTCTGGGCACACATCAGCGCAATGAATCAACTGTTGGGTTAATTTGGCTGTTGAACATTTGCGGTTTGGATCACTCGGTATGTGGATGGTGATAGTTGTGTGCAAAAGAAAGATGGAAAAGTGGAGTGTGGCCGTGTGGAAAATACATGTACCACAATGACTAAGTAATAAAAACAGCACGTCCGACACATCCCATGATGTCATTCGCCGAAACGGTCGAAACGTTGGTATTAATAAAATGCTTAAAATTCTACACATACAGGACGGAATCGGAAGGTTTGAGGCCCTAAAGTGGCGAAAGTGACCAAAATTTTGACGATTTTTTCGGAAATTGTTTTAACCATTTGGAAGCTTATTTTTGTAGTCATGTCAAAAAGAGCTACCTCAAAAGAACCTACAAAACATAGTTATTGTTTCACTGAGGGTTTGAACCGCTATAATTTGAGTTTAAAAGTTTTAAAACTGTTTACACTCTTACCAGTATTAAATTTTGAATTTCTAAACAGTAATAATGATTTTGAAAGTTATAAATTTGAATCTCTGGTGTTTTATAGAAGAATTATAGTCGCAAAGTCTTAAAAAAAATAAAAAGATTATATTCTGTTTTACATCTCTTGTCAGTTGGGAGCCAGCGAAGCAAATCATTTTTTATTATATTGTATTGTCTTATTACCAAATACCTACCTAGAAATAAGCCGAAATCTGGCTGATTTACTAGCACACGGTAATTTTGAGCGATTTACATTGTTTTTGAACCAGAACCTTGCTTATCTGGCGATACTTAGTCTGTACGGTAAATCTACTAAATCCTATAATAAGATATTTTTACTACTAATTATATCTTCAAAACTACTAATTGGACAAAATTCAGTGTTTACTGTTAACTACTTTCTGTTTTCATTTATCCCTGTGATTTTTTTAGAATTATTGTACAATTTCTTACAATTAAAATAAATAAATAAATTAATTAATTAATTAATTAATTACTATTAAGTAGCTGCAAAAATTTGTAATTTTTTTGTCATTTTTTGTGATAGAAATTTGTAAAACAGATTACAAGTTCCAAAAACAAATTAATAAAGTAAAAATTAAAAATTCAAGTAAACGTAATTTTGTTGCTATCAAAAATTTGTATACGATTTTTTTTACTAGAAAACATCATTTAAGTATCGTTGTTTTTCGATTTTCTTTTTATATTTTTAGTTTTATTGATTTAAATATTTTTAAATAATTAAATTTAATTATACCTATAGAAAGAAGGGTAGAAAACTTCCGAAAAAAAAATCACAAAGATAAAGCTGAATTCGGTGCGACTGTTAGTGAGATACAAAGTAAACCAAAAGTAACGCACAAAAATTATATTTTGTTATTAGTCATTTGAAAAAAAATTGAACAGGTCGATTTACTTTTTTTGAATTAATTATTTTTAAATACTACATTTTGACACGATACTGTCATTTATGACGTTATTCGTTTTTGGGTAATGAAGTTATTTTTAATTTTTTGAAATGTCAGAATATTAAAAAAATTCCAAGAAAATTAAGCAAAGAAAATTTAAAAAAGAAAATAAAACAAATAAACTAAAAAGTTATTACAAGTTTTATACAATCTTTTTTTCTTGCTTTATTTTATAAGAGGTCATTGTTTTTTGTTTATTTTTTATGTTTAGGTTTCATATTATTACTCGATACACAATAGAGAAATTTTTCTCTTTTAATTTTTCTAATGTTGAAAATATAAAATGGTATTTTTATTTTTTTAGCCTATTGACATTTTCTACAACTGTTGTAAGTTAACTATATTTATTTATTTATACTAAGTGTTTTCATGCTAATCACTAAAAAAATCAATATAAAATAAGGAAAGAACAAGAAGATAAAGCCTTCTGTGTATTGACAGTATTTATTTTATTTTTATTTATTAATTTTTTATTATTATCAAAAAAATAAGAACGTGTAGTATTAAAAACAATACACAAAAATTAAAATGACTTGTTTCAAGATTTTTTTGAAAAGTGACAATTCACAAATATATGAATTTTGTGCGTTACTTTTGGCTCAGGCTGTACAACGAGCGATACTTTTAACAGACCCACTCCGTAAATAACCTAAAAGAATTCGTAAACTTTGCCTGAATTACCTTATTTTAGTAAATTTCGAATAATTTGTTCTCTTTTTGAGTCATAAACTTACTTTACGAAATTTTTCTTAAAACTTACTGATTGTATAAAATTTAATAAAAAATCCAAAAACGTCGAATTTTGTGAAAATTACGTCGATTCAATCAAATCGAGTGCTTGAAATAGTTACCTAGAATTAATTTTTGACGTGAAATTAATTATTATTGACATTTTGATTATCTACGCTTTTTGACCTTTTTTTTACATTAGAGAAAATGACTTGCAGGTTAATAGAATTTAATTGTCAGTCAATCCTAAAATAAGAATTTATACCTGAACTAACTAATAAACTATAAAGTTGTTCGAATATTACATGAAATTTGCTACAATTTTCAAAATATAAAAGACGTAATTTTTAAACTTGAAACTCGAAATGTTCAACTTTTATATTTAGAATTTCGAGTTCCAAATGTGTTTCGTAATATGTAATTCTGTTTTTAAACTCATTCTATTTGCTGTTGTAAATTTACAATTTTGGTGCAGTTCTGGAAATCGTTTTTTTTCAGTTGGAAGAAATTGTATTTATTTTAGAAATTATTCCAATTTTGGATCGAGAAGTTTTTCTAAGGAAGACGGTTTGGACAAAGTATAGTCCCTATTCATGATTATCATATGTTATTGTCTTGTTTTTCTCTAAACTGCAATTTGTTTATCAAATTATTGCTGGCACCGGCTGGCCGAAGACAACATTTTCATTGAATGATAAGCCGAAGGTTAAAGTTTTTCAACGTCTTTCTTATCACTTCCTATCCGAAAATAGCCTCGCCGTAATTTATTGCAATCTGGATCGCCACCTCGTTCCACTATCCAAGACACGTTGTATTGGTCAGTTAAATTAATTACCCTCACTCTTCTATTTTCAGCATATTCCATCGCGTTTATTACCATTTTCTTTATGTCATGTGGAAAAGCGTTTTTGTCGTCTCGCCATAACCGGGGAATAATAGCCGTGTAATAACACACTCCTCACAGTTATGACTTTTTCCACAACTTAATTAGTTGGTTGATTTAATTAATCAAATAGAGTCACGCCTGTTTGCTTGAACCTCACCCTTCCGACACACCTATTCGCACCCTACATCCAGCCTGATCTAATTTTTAAGTTCGATGACTTTTTAACTTTGGGGAAGTCTGAGACGCGTGCTCGTTTTAATGACCATTTTATGCCGACGTACGCCAATTAAGGTGGCAGCAAGACTCACATCTATAATCAATTCAAATCCGTCATTATGATAGAGCAGGAAGTCATTATGTAAGTAATATCGGCATATGTTGGGATTCTTTAATCTGGGCAAAAACAGGATGTGGCCAATTCTGGACTTGGGTTATTACAGTAATTCGACAGAATCACAGAATGTGACAGCAACTTCGGATTTTATCTTAAATTATTGGGGCGCAATTTACTTGCAAGGCTATAAATGCACTTCTTCCAATTTAATTAACATCCCACCCCTTGATTGCCTATCTGGCTTTCGCCAGTATTCCAATATGTACATAAAGTGGGAACTCGGCAAATCCCCGCCGTAATTTGTATTTCGATGGCGATACAATCCCGGGCTTAATTACCAATTATCGGATTAAAATCCCCTTTAATTAACTGTTCTTTTTTACTACAAAATACTGCACTGCCGTTTTTTTTTGGAGTTAATTGATTTCCTGACGATAAACTACACCTTGTGTCCCAAAGTTCGTCCATTACTCACTGCAACACTTGCACAAAAGCTCCGGAATGAATTTATGACACTTGTGAAGCCACAGCACCCATCCAGTGCAATAGAAATAGGAAAATGAGACGTGCGACATTCCCTTCTTCTTATTTCAGGCCGATAAGTTTGCACAAGCATGTTTGCCCGTAAATCACCGTCTCATATCTTTTCTGGATAGTCGTGAAGACGATGTATACGCATTCCTTGGCTCTCGCACCACTTATTTATAACACCGAGTCGAGCTTTAACTTCTCTTTTTGCCGATTTTTTGGCTTTTAATGGAGAAATATTCGCGCATGGGTCGTTTATCACACTTAAAACGAGGCAAATCTCGGGGCCCAATTGTTCCATAAATGGTAATTCCGTCTTGGAGGTGGAGAGCCCATCGCCCACTTGGTTGATTTATGCTGTCGTCGCTTCATTACGACGACGTCTAGGTGTGTGGTACGTCGTCTTCTGGGCGTTTCCACGTCCAAAACGAAACTCTTCTTCGAGGCGGTGAGGTGTAAGAGTAGATTCATCGGCCGTAAAGTACATCAGTTCGTCGACCCTTGAGGCAGTCACCGTTCGGTGCAGACGGTCTGCAGGTGGCGGCGACAGCCACCGTCATCGTTCAAAGGTGGTCTAGTTAGCCATGCTCAATTTTACGATAATTTACACCTAAACATCATAAAACTTGCTTCGGGTTACCCGAGACACTCTATAACCGGAATAGTTGATAATCAAAAGGTCTGTACACAGACTGATCTAGTGAGGGTTACGAAACTACTTTGCTGCTTCTTACTATCACTGCTAAATTTGTATCAATTTTTTTTATACATAAATTTTTCATTTTATTTTGGGACAAGATGGCAAATTATTTAATTATTATGTGAAGATAATGAATAAGGTTAGAATTATTGGAAAAATATAATATGAATTTATTTCCGATTTTCAAATTCCATGACTTTTTGGAAGTCAACCAATTACTTGTGATAATTACCATGGAAATTAATTATTTAGAGAACAAAGAACCTTTAGCAAATTTAGCAAAGTTTTGTCAAAATTGAGAGTTTTATCGATTTTGGGAGCATTTTTTTAGGTCTTCTGATCCAATCGTTGTTAGACTGTTGTAATTTTTTAGGTTCATTTATATAAAATGAAAACGATTCACAAATTACTGAAAAACTGGAAAAATCATTTATTATTCAATTCAAAATCACAAAATACCAAAAACACTTATCTCCAATGAGTAATCACAATATTTTTAATCAAAATGAAAAAATCTAAATAATCTAAAAATGTATTTGGTTTATCAAGATTTCTACTTTTTTATGTTTATAAATCTTGATTTTTTAGATTTATTCAAATTTAAACTCTTAACTTCTAATTAAATTTCAGTGGGAATTCTTATGCCATCGAATTTTTAGTTATTAACATTAGTTATTAGTTTTTAAATTTTGCAATTTTTGATTTATTTTTGGAATTTTTTAATTCAGATTTATTTGAGTTTTTCAGAATTTTTAGTGTTTTAGGTATAAATTTCGGTTTAACTAAGTTTTTTAAATTTTTAGTTCAAATCTATCTGGTTTTCTATTTGACTGTTTAATTTTATTATCTCTTCTATTTTATGTTTAAGTTTTTCAAAAACTTTATTTCTAAATTAGAACTGTAACTCTTCGTTTATTAAATCTTGGATCTCATAAAATATAGATATTGCATAAAACGAAATTACAACAAGGTTTTGTTTTTGTAGAAGTTATATTAAGGGAAAAAGTTGTAATTCCAATAAAGTCTTAACAAAAAATACAAAAACAAGAATAGATGGTATAGTTGATATTTTTCAATTAATAAACAATGGAACAAAATCCGTTTATTTCAAAAAAATATTTTGGAACGAATTTAAATTTACATTTTTAAAATCAAAAGCTTTCAAGAGGACCACCCAAATTATTTGTTATTGTCACCATTGAATTAATTATTTAAAGTACATAGAACTCTTAATACAATTTATCCCATGTTACATTCGGCAAAAAAGTTTTGTCAAAATTCAGAGTTTCATCGATTTTGGATGCACTTTTTTCAGGTTTTCTGGTTTAATTCATCCGGTTTTCACTTTAATTATGTTCGACAGGTTTTTTTTGGTTCTAGTTTGTTTAAATTTTGACGTTTAAGTTGAGGTAAATTTTATTTTATGCATATTTATGCATAAATCACTGAAAAACTTAAAAAACCATTCGTTCAAAATTACGAAATTTCCAAAAACTCGTATCTCTAATCAGTAATCCTAATCACTAATCACAGTATTTCTAACAAAACTAAAAAAATCAATTAAGCTAAAAAATCTTGAATTCTGGTTTTTCAAGATTTCGAGTTTATTGTTTTTATTTCTTTTTTTATTCACTTTTACATTTCTAGCTTCTCATTACATTTCAGAATTCTTATACTTCACACGAATTTTGACTTTTTAGCAATGGGATCTCTTTAGATTCGGCTATTTTGTATTTATTTTTAGAATTTTTCGATTAAAATTTCTTTTAGGTTTTTTGGTTTAGTTTTAAGTTGAACTGAATAAACTTACCTAAGTTTTTTAAACTTTAGATTTAAACTAGTTTCATGTTCACCTATACGCACTTTTTGTTTTTCTTATGATTAATAAATAGGTTTCTTCCACATGGCGAATTGAACACAATATTTACGGGTTGTTTTGTGGCTTACCAGTTTATAATTTTTTTGCGAAATAGTATAGATTATAGACTTATAGATTATAAGACTCCTTGAATAAAAAGGGCTTTGAAAATTCTTTAGATTTTATTAAAAAAATTTAAGAAATACTATTGTAGAAAATGGCTCATATATATTTCGTTATAGTTTTTGCAGCAAATGTGTTTTGTGTTTGTATCTTGCCTATTTGATTACGTATTTTTAGTTCATAAATTTTCACACTCGTATTTTGGTTTTACTGGATATTATCTCTGTCATAATTATTATTGGATTCAGAGTGTTTGAAATAATCTATAAGTGGATATACTAGGTATGTTTTAAGTTATTTGGCATTACAGTTTAAAATTGTCAAATCTCCGACTCTTTCTTCAAATGCGGTCTAACCAAACACGTTATTTTTAATAACTTTCTTGCTAAAAATTAAATAACGGTGTTTTTTATTACTTTTTTTCACATCTAAAATTCCAAAAATTGCTTTGTCCTAAATTTTTTCGATAACGCTATTTTTTTTTCATGATAAGTCAAAAACTGAAAATGCCGCCAACATCTTATATCAAAATTACTATGCATGAATTTGCTAGTGGTAACACTAAAAATGGAACCCATGTTGTATTTTCTTAGAAGGCAAGTCTTAAGGGGATTAAGGGCGCCAAATATCTTAGGACGGCCCTGCTTTATTCCATACTTTGGAAAATCATGATCTGCAATAACAATTAGTTCAGATTATAGAGGTTCTACTGTATTGTATACAAAGTTACGTTTGTTAAGCAACTTTTGTTATTAGTTGATATAAATTCGGAAAGTGTCTTTAACATTTAGATTTTTTTATACAGAATATTCCGTTAGACTTTTTGGTATGGAATGCTAATTGTTGGTTTGAATTAACCAAACTTAACCAAAGTTGTGATTAAAGAAATTTTGTTTGCTGTCGTTTTTGACAGCTCTTATTAGAGTATTGCTTTTGGCAACAGCGATATTTTGATATCTCTGCAATTATTTCTGACACGTATTGATTTGCATTCGAGAAGAGTTAATTCATATGTAATTTGCAATTATAACAAGTTCAGTCGGATAATAACCTCGTTAAAAGCTTGTTTGGGGTTGAATGATGATGCGGCGCATCTGGACATAAAGTCAACATACGGTTTGATTGTCTGTGTCAAATTTAAAACGACAATAATTCAGCATTTTTCTCTACTTAAATTCTTTCACATGAGGCACACCTCGACTTTTACCGTGTAATCAGTGATAACATAAATGAAATTTTACGACACACTGTAACAACTAACTGTTCCGGGAATGGTATGCGAGTTACGTTCCAGATCTGTGGTGATAATAATAACTGTGGGAATGTCACGAATTTTTTGCGAATTTTTGGGTGGTGAAAATTTTTCTTTAGTCGAGCATGTCAATCTCGTTATCTATCTAAACCGGACGGAATCTTATCCGTCCATGGTCCAGTTGACAAGAATGAGTCTTGTCGTGACTAGGCATGATGGGAATTGCACCGAGATGAAGCATCTTCGAGACGTGCTTCATTGCATCCTTATAATTAATCGTAAACGTGACGAAATTATTCGTACTTTTAATATCCAGTCATGTTTGAGAATCATTTTATTATCTCGAAAGATGACTGTTATTATTTGGTAGCAGAGCAAGAAGCCTAAATAAATATGGCCATATTTCATCTCGAGACTACGGAGGACTATAACTTAGGAGATACAAAATTACAAGACCCAAAAAAATCGCAACCCAAAAAAAAAAGAACTATCTCGATGTACTTATAAGAGAAAACGTTGTATTATACACGTAAAGAAAAGTTGGCATTATCTGCTTGTGATTCCTTTCTGAAACTCGTGCTCCGCTCTCACAAATGATGACCAACTTTTCTTTACTTGTATAATAAACTACTGTTTTCTACTTTGGTTTCACAAATTGTTCATTATGAAACTGAAGGTAGTTTCAACAAAGAAAACTTTTCTGCAACTTCTTTTATTGAAGTTTTAGAAGTTGTATTGGCAGTGCTGGACTGAGTGCCATAAGTCATCACTGTAATTAAATGTCAGATCTGTCAACAGCGTCAAGTCGTTTATTGATAATTAACAAAATTAAGAGGAAATAGATTTTGATAAATTAAAACTAAACAAAAACAAACAACAAAAATAGAAAGAAAAAAAAATAGTATATTTCACTCATTCTTTTGGAGCACTACTTCGTCGTGCTCCAAAACTATTCGTACCACAATAGAACATCTTATAAAACTTATAATATTAGAACTTGACCACCGGCAAATGCTGCGTTTCAGAATAACATTTAAGAGGTCTCAGATCTGAGATCTGAGGTGTGGGAGTTTTTGATAAATAAAAGAACGGATTCGAGCAAAAAGAGACAAATTTTGGGAAAAGCGTCATCTTTAATGTCAAAAATATCAACTTTGTCTAAGTTCTGGCTCATGTTTTTTCGTTCCGTGCAATTTGGGCCGATTTCTTGCTCTAAGATGGCAAAAGTTACTGTAGAAATTCTTTAAAAGTTTTAAACTAGCTGAAAACACAGAATTAAACAATTTTCTTAAAGTCAGTCGATTTTATACGGCTTCTTGCTAATTTATGCATCATCCCAGATAACATTCGTGAATCACCGACGATTCACGATAGCGCCCACCGTGAATTTCACGAAAATAATGCACCGTGAGTTTACCGTGCATTCACGAACGTGAAAATGTAAATCACAGTCTGTTCATGAAGAGCGCCCGTTGTGAATTTCACGAAAATAATACACCGTGAATTCACCGTGCATTCAAGAACGTGAAAACGTATATCCTGAAAATAATACACAGTGAATTCACGAACTAGAAACTGTGAATCACAGTTTAATCACCAAGAGCGCCCGTTGTAAATTTCACGAAAAGAATGCACCGTGAATTCACTGTTCATTCACAAACGTAAAATTGTAAATCACATTCTATTCACGAAGAACATCCATTGTGAATTTTACGAAAATAATACACCATGAATTCATTGTGAATTCACAAACTTGAATCGAACTTAGCAGATATCATCCCTAAATCATCGTCTATTCACGTTGAGCGCCTACTGTGAATTTCATGGAAATAATGCAGTGCGAATTCACCATGAGTTCACGATCGTTTAATCTAACTTAGCAGATGCCTTTCGTAAATGACGGTTTATTCACTTTGAGTGTCTGCATGAAAATAATGATCAGACTTGCTTAAAGTATTGCCTTACGATTTTAACAGATTTTGGAAACATATTGGCAATTAAAAAAATATTAGCCTAACAAGGATACAAGCTTCGGCCAATCAGTAAGACCCTGCAATTTCTTAAAATTTTATAAGTCCTGATGGTTTAATCGATACTGATTGATGTATTGAACAATGCCATTCGAGTTTGATATCTTTGTTTAAAACGAGAAAACTTTCATAGAAGAGGCTGAAAACTACCACACTGTGAGCAGTTACCGCATTAAATAGTATAAAAATTATCACACTAATATCTACATTAATGAAACAAATTTGGAATTTGTGGTTTTGGGGTTTTTATGTCACGTCATCACCTTATAACCACTCCAAACAAGCAACAAATCTGATGAAAATATTAAAGCTCTCTCTACCACCTCAGAGCGAACCGAGTATACTCTGTTAGCTCCGAAATGTTTTCGAGAACGCATAGAGATTTACTTCTGTTTGCTCGCTTGGTATTAAAAGAAAACGAGTAGCGAGCTCTTTGAGCTAAAAAAAAACTGTCGCTTGAGCGCCTTTGAACGACTTTGGGGCCTAAATGGTTGAAGATAGGCACATGGTTTTGCGGACTTTTTTGTCGGAAATTTAATACAACTTTATTCCTAACATTTTTCTTGCATCCGTAGCCGTATTCGCAGCATTTTAAAAAAATATGGGGCAGAGTGCAAATTGGTAAAAGTTTAAAATATTTTTAAATATACAGGGTGAATGAGAAATACGTATTTTAATTTTAACAGGTAATTTAACGAGGTTAAATACTTGAACACCTACAAATATTCAAATTTCTGAAAATTTTCTATATTCATGTTAATATTAAATACATAACTTAAAACATACTTCTAAGCTAAAAATGCTTTTCTTTCAGTCACAATTTTTAGTTAAATATTTCGTCCTAAAAAATAATTTTTCATATTTTTCGTCGTTTTTTTAAATTGCCCAAAAAATGATATTGAAGGTCATCATGTGAAAAACGTAACAAAATTGTGAATTCCAATAACTTGGAAGCTAAAGGCGGCCAAGCAGCGACAGGTTCAACTTTCCAAAAAATTAGACCAATTTTGGGTTCAAGTACCTACGTATTTTGTAAATACATTAACAAATTCCCAAAATCTCATAGATTTTGTACATAACATTATTTAAACAATCCACTTTTCCAAATGCTTGTTAATAATAAACGTAAAACTTGGCAGGAAAGGTTCAATTTCTCTCTCTTTCATCGATGATTACCATTTCATAAAGTTAAGGGAAAAATGTTTATGATGAAGAGTTTAGACGTAAAATTCTTGTACTTACAAAGAAATCTCTTTTAAAATTTGGAGTTCATATTAAGAAAAACAGTGAATTGACGACGACTGCCAGTCTAACCTATTTCTAAACGCAGCTAGTCGACGAAAAATAGGAACATTTTTTAACAAATTTATTTGACTTTTCGCCAAATTTGAAGTGTAAAACCACTGATTTCTGTCCCAATTTGTTTTTACACATTTTTACCTTTTACACATTCCAACGGACGTATATGAAACAAAATTTCGAAAATTGACATTCAGTATTCCAACTCTCTCAATATAGGAACTCTAGTTTGCACAAAATAACGTTATATAGAAAAGTTGTTGTATTTGATGAGTTTTATTACTTGGTAAAATTAGCACACGTATTTCTGTATATACATAGTTTACGATAAAATTTTTGCATAATGTTTATGTTTTATTAGTATTATTATTATTATTATTATTATTGTTATTATTATTATTGTTATTATTATTATTATTATTATTATTATTATTATTATTATTATTATTATTATTATTATTATTATTATTATTATTATTGAGAATTTAATGCTCTATCTGTCTATGACTGTCACAGTTGTCATTTTGACATCTTTTTCCAGACAAGACCGATCTCATAAGCGAGCGCTTGGTCCAGCTGTCTAAAGAACGAGGATCTGCCGACAATATCTCTGTGATAGTAGTATTCCTTCGCGAACCATCAAAAATCGCGGCGGAAGCCCATTGGGCAAACCGCAACGCTTCTCCCATCACAATGGACACGAGCCTCGACAATGCCAATAACCCGTTCGCCAATTCGAACGGTGCCGATACCAACATCATGGGCCAAAAAACAGACGGTTTGCTTCTAAACCTGGCCGAAAATTTTAAACACAATGGTTCCGACCTTTCACCCTCTGGGGATTTCTACCACAATTCGGAGAAATCCAACGGCAAAAGACTGGCGTCGGAATTCGACGACGACGACGATTTGGGACCTGAAACGGACGTGGACGCCGTTGACGATGTGCTGTCGCCTTCCATAGCAGCGGCCAAGGCTTTGGCCGACGGCCTCGTCAACAATAATCCAGACGGAAGCTTCAACCCGTTTGTGGAGAAACACGAAGTTGAGAAGGCTGCCCTCGAGATTGATCTCGATCTCCAGAAGCAGCAAAGTAGCGAGTTTGATGGACAGAGGTCGCCTAGGGAGGAAACGCCTACACCACCCGCCGATGCCGGTGAGTTTCCTTTTAAATAGGTACAAATTAAAGGAAAAAAATCAAACGCTATGTTATTCCATTAAACACTAAGTACACTTCCTGAGTATACATCGTAAACGCTAGGTGAAAACAATAAACTTAAAGTGAAAATAGTAATTGATAGGTAAAAATTGTAAATGCTAGGTGTATTTAGGTCCATTGGCGCCACTGCCTATGACAAGACTTAAAAAAAACATATTGAAAGAAAAATTTTAAAATTTTGATAAAGGACAATTTTTGTTGGCTGGGGAAGATTTTTTAGCGTACTATGGAAATTTGTAGCACTTAATTCCTTTTGTAATACAAATCACCCTTCAAACTTTTAGGTGGTAGTACTCCTTTTGTGTCACCTCAAATGAACTGTTACACTGCATAGTTAGCGTTGTAATATGCACTACTCCACAACAGTTAAAATTAAGTAATTATATTCTAAAAATGAACAAATTCTATTACTTTTCGAGAATTGGAATCTGCTTAAAATAAATCAGTAAATATGTATCTATCTTCTTTTGCAGTTGGTTTTCTCTAAAATGCTGCAAAATAACTTTTTTCAATCAGTTTATTTGAATGAAATAACAAACCCACTTCTAGCACAAGTTCTGTAAAACTGGAAGGTATAGTTCTGAAAATTAAATTAAAAAACTTAAAATAGTTCTTTGTATTGTCACAAAACATGCACTAGATGTTTTAATGTGGCCTTTATTTTTTAGGATATCTATTAAAAAATCACCCTGTATTTGTTTAAAAAGTTTTTACACTTTTATATAATATTACGTTCTCTGACTTTTTTCAAAGACATATTTTTGTATTGTGTACTACATTACAATCCATATGTCATTACTTGAGTAATAAAACGCAAATATTTTGTACAAGTTCATAAGTCGAAAAATTAGGTCGAAAAAACATTTTCTTGTAGCGTTTTGGCACTTTTTTTTTTGATTTGATACTCTAATTTTTAACAAATTTCGCAAATATTATATTCATACTGGTCGACATTTGCACTTGAAAAGTTTAAAAGTTAATTTAAAGGAGAGCCACAGCATGATGGATGATTTTTATAGTAATAAGTGTAGCTACGAGTAAATTATAACTAAAATAATAATATGTACAGATTTTCAGACCTTTTTATCATGTTGAGAAACACGACTTTTATTAATGCCAGAAATAACAAAATGGTAAAATTTTGTGATGTTTTCTATATTATTTCTACTCTTTCGTTCAGTTTTTTAACATATACTAACTACATGTCTAAAAATTTTAATATTAGTCTTTAATTTCCGGTTTCTAGAACGATTTTTCGTTAGATAAATTTTATCGGTTGGATAGTTGCTAAGGTAGAGATGACCTGATTGGTGTTTCTATAGAAGTTATGGCACCGATAAAAGTTATCTAACAATAACTCGCTCTAGAAACCGGGGGTTAATCAACTATGGTTCAGCAACAATTTTTTTTCTGGTGGTAAATGAAATAAAATACATCCTCAACCCAATGACTTGTGTTTCTTAAGGTAATTAACACGGCAGTTATTTCTGTTGGTTTGGAAAAGGAAATTTTCGAAGCATACCGGGTGCTCAAAAATCTGCGCACCAACTCAACGGAGTGTGGTAGAGAATTGCTTACACATAAAGGTAAAAATAGTAAAAAAATTCTTTGTGTTAAAGTTATTGATAAATAACGAATTTTAAATAAATGATATGTGGCAACGTTGCCTATCAGTCGTGATCGCAATAGAATTTGATCAACAATAAAAATAATTATTTTTGAAACGGTTTCCTAGGAAATAGTTCCCAGCGTTGCCACATCTACAAACTGTGATTTTTTGATGAATTTAATTTTTTTTTAATTAAAAAATCTGCTAAGATCTGATAGTAAATTTAAAAATAATTATTCATCGTTTTGTTAGGGAACAATTACTTGATGCGAAACATAGAAACATTAAAAAATAATAAAAATTGAGAAAGTTAGCAAAATAAGTTTGTTGTTCCAGATTTTTTAAAATATAACATTAGGAATTTTTTTAAGATTTTTCCCGTGATCTACACTTGCTTCTCAACAACGTACCACTGAGTTGGTGCGCCAGTTTTTGAGCACCCTGTATAAAGTGTTGTAAAATTTGTTGATCTCTGAATATCATAAAGAAACATCCTCAAATTAAACTTCTGAAAAAATGTCATACTATAAGTGGCGGTATAGTATCATGCAGTCTGCTAGTTTTCTTAACTACAATTATTAGCAATTTTCCATGTTTTGTAAATCTGAGAGACTTTTTATTTGTGTTTTTGAATAATATTTTGGTGAATTTTCCTTATTTCTTTCCATTTTTATTTTGCAGCATCTCTACTTTTATATTATCATTTCTTTAGAGTTGTTTTTGTATTTGTTTACGAATAGCTATAAGCACAGTTACAATACTTCCTCAATGAACAATATTTGGTTGAAACATGTCAACCTGATAATTCGGAAGGTTGGAAATATTTACAGGACAAGCACCAAATTAAGTTAAAAAAAACATTGTTTTGAAAATTTCCAAGCGTGTAAGCTGCTTTTTCAATTCAAAATTTGTATATTTCGAGAAATTTTGAATAAAAAACTAAACCTCTATTTTAAAATGACATTGTTTTTACCCTTTTTATGACTTTCTGCACGTTTTTGACTCCGGAAATGGAATTTTTTGCCAAATTATATCAGGGGCATTTGTTAAAGTTTTTAGTCAGAAATAACAAAAAATATCGAAACTATCATCAAATTTGTGTCGTTTTTCAAACATTTTTCTACTAAAACTACAAAATTAAGCTCACGATTGCATTATTCTTGCAATTTTTCAAGGTTTCAGTGCATTTTTCATTCAGAAACTCATTTATTTCACGAAATTTGAAATCACTAATTTTTTACCTTTTATTAAAGCGTTTCAGCACCTTTTTAACCTGTAACACAAAAGTTTTGCAAAATTTCGTTTAATAGTTCAACAAATTTTGTTTGTTTTTCATGTATTGTTGTTTATTTTCCATATAGAAACTCATTTATTTCGCAAATTTTTTTTCAAAAAACGTGCAAAAATCTCGAAGTTAAAGTAAACTTTTCAGTTCTAAACCAATAAATTTTTGATTGATTTAATCTTGCAAAGACAAATTCGA
Organism: Tribolium castaneum; assembly: GCF_031307605.1. Taxonomy (NCBI): domain Eukaryota; kingdom Metazoa; phylum Arthropoda; class Insecta; order Coleoptera; family Tenebrionidae; genus Tribolium; species Tribolium castaneum. The sequence continues at coordinate 18,881,055 of NC_087395.1, read as the reverse complement.
TGTCTGATGGCCAATTTTGTTCATATACACACGTACAATACAATAAAAATTTAACTTTGTTGACACAGACTGAATAAATTAATTTAATGTGCATGTTCGAATTATGGAAGTAGAATTACATTGATTTCTATTAGTGAGGTTCGAGTTCGACTTATTGAGTTTCCACTGTATAGACTAAAACTTTAGATTTAGATTTATTTTACCTAGCAAATTTTGTTTTAATACTTTGCATCTAGGTCATTTACGAGATTTTACTTAAAAAACGATTATTATTTACCTATTACTTTATTAGTATCCCAAATTAAATGCCACACATTCTTACGTAAAAGTGAGCCAGATGGCCATGAATAGAAATACCGCGAAGACTTTACACAAAAGATGATGCGTCTTGAAAAGATTCAGCTTTGATTGATCTCTAAATTGCGTGTGTTTCGAAACCTTGCTGTGGACTAATCATACAGTCCAACAATAAAATCGTAAAGTTACAACTCGAAAAACGCTCCTAATTAAAGAACAATTTATACGGTACGTTATAGACAATCACACGCTTCGATGTGATTTGATATTTTATTATGAGAATGTTTCCTGTTTTTGTTCTCTTGATTAATTGAAAACGTAGTAGTTACACTACAGGAATTTATTGAGGATCGTTTGATAGCGTCTGTAATACTCGGAGAGTACATTCTTATTAACAGTTCTTTTAAAGACGGTAAGTTCATTGGAAATAACGTTACTCGCAGTTTGCACGCTCTTTGCTACAGTAATAATTGGAAACTTTTAAAACTTTGCTTGAAAGGTTTGTTTTGGTAAAGAAACGGGAAGGAGTTTTCGAGTTATTAATATTTAAACTCGTTAAAAATTTAAATCTCTCCTAACAGCTTTTCTTTCGGTTTTATTAGTGGAAACAACCACTGCTTGCAAGCTCTTGGAGAATTTTAAGTAACCACGGAACATTTCATATAAGTTGGTCAAAATTCCTGTTCAAATAAAAAATAAAATTGAACTATAAAATAAAATTCAGTTATGAGAATTGATTTATAAATAAGGTAAGGGTAATTTATTCAGGAACAACATCCAATTATTTTTACTAATTGTTACATATTACTTTTAAGAAATCAACAATTTTTTTTTTCATTTAAACGCTCGATTGAACACCATTCCCAGTAACCGACTTTTCAAACTCTTCTTGAGAGAGGAATTAGGAGTGTTCGAATTATGACGGTTTAAGCTCGTTTTTTAACGAGCTTTTTTAATTTTTATTAAAAACCTGTAGATTTTCGACTTGAGAAAGTTTTGTACCAAAAAACACAGTTTTGTAGTTTTTTTTTCGGAAGTATCCACTTATATTTTGTATTTGTTTGCTGCTCACATAGTTTTTTAATCAACTTCTGGACTTACAATACTTTATGTGTGCAGTGGGTGCGGTTTTTTTAAATTTTTGTTTGTGTACTCTTTAGTTTTGATTTCTTGTGTTGGACGAAGTTTTTTGAAAAAAAAGTTTCTTTAATTTTTGTGAGAAAATTGGCATTAGCTCATCTCAGTTACCACATATTTTGTTTATTTATTTGTGTACCTAAACATTTGGTTAAAATATTACATTTATTTCGAAATTTCCAAAGAGACTTTTAAAGATTTTTGATGCACTTTTGCTTTTTGAACGCGTTATTGTCGCGTTCCTTAGGACATACATCACTGCGTTACTATATCTAAATAAGTACATAATTTATTCCTTAATAAAAAGAGACACACTGTAGTCATTATTATAATAACCAAAAACCAACTTTTGGCCAAAAATTTTAATAAAAACGGGTATTACTATAGTGATTGGTATAAATAAATTATTTGCTTCCAATTGCCATCTCAACATATTTTTTCATTTGGACTGACTTCTTGTCCACAACACTTTGTCAGGGATATTAGCTTGTTTTTAGCCTTTTTCTGTTATGGAAATGGTTAAATTGATGTGTGAAATGGTGGCAGAAGCCATTAACCATTTGGCTGCCCACACCTACCATCTGCACCGTCAAAACCAGATCATGCAGAAAAACCATTATTATCAAACCGTTGTCGCTATGGACGTCAAAATTTTATTATTCACGACCTACAAATCTCTTAACACGAATTAGCAAAAACGTTCAGCACAATAGAAAATTCTCTTTTCGACTCACAGTTACGGCTTAATTTAATTTATATAAGAAATTTAGCAGAATAATAACAGAGCATTGAGTACGATAAAAGCAGCTTTCTAGCCAATTCTATTGTTACAAAGAATAAAATTAAACCTTTGATTTTTGAAGAGGCGACATCAAAGCCCGTGTTTGGATTACAGACCTCTTTCATTATGCTTTACTGGATTTTGGTGCACATATTCGTCGCGTCAAAGTTTAAAATGCCATTGTAATCCACAAATGACGATTGTGCTCGTAATTAACGTCTCTTGTATTCGAGTCGTGCTTTGTTCGACAATTAACACGACGCTGTCCTGGATTCAGGACCATGTGATGGGTTTTGTAGATCTGGGTGAGGATTAAACCGTGGAGAAGACCACCGACTGGGGTTCTAACGCGCTCTGACACAGTTCAACGAGATCGCGAGAGGATCTCACGACCTTTGTTATTTCGAGTAAACGCTCGGGTAAATAATAAATTTTTGATGTTATTTCGCGTGGCATCGAATGAAAATCGTAATTGTTTTAGTATGGACGTTTTAACGATAATTCTGTGAGCCGTTGCACATTTCCGTTTCTTGTTAATTCTTGGCTAATTGCTTGGGAAATAATTGTTATCGGTATAATGTAATCGTCACTACTGTCAAGGAAGCAACAAATCTATGATCTGGAAAGGAATATTATCTAGGACGCGCCATTACGCTGCAACTTCATATGGGTGGGTTTTTTAATTGAAAAATGATAGTATCGATAATTAATTTTAGCGCAGTTGGCAACTGAATTAGTCGGTAAACATCGAACAGTAATGTTCATGCAGTGGAATAAATTGAATCGATATTTTATTGTTGATTTATGAGGGTACAGGTGTTGGTAACAAAATAAAAATTGTTTTTGTGTAACGGTAGATGCATTCGTTGCGTGACGTTTTCGGAGAAATTGATTAAAATTAAATAAAGATAATTTTAGTGGTTTCAAGATTGATTTAATTAGGAGTACGAGAAACACAGAACGCAGGAAATGATCAAAATGAGCTTTTCTTCGAAATGTCTAATTGTCATAAATGAAATTAAAAATTGTCTAATTGTAGCTTCGTTTCATAGAATCACGAAAGAGGTTAAAAAATACGAGGAAACTAATGAAATAACCTTGTGGTGATGATGATTGCTAAATTGTTGGTCCGAATGTTGGAAGTATTTTCTATTAATTACACAGCTTGAACGCTAGATGTAAGTAAATATTGATGTAGTTCAAAATAAATGGATTGAAACACTGTTATAAGTAGTGATACTGTAGTAATAATATACAGAATGCTCCATGAAACTGAACCAAATGTCGAGTTTGGAGAATAAACATAAAAATTATGTGACGAGACTACGGAGTACTATAACTTAGGAGACATAACGAGATACAAAATCGAAGGAATTTCTGAACCCAAAAAAATTGTATGGCAAAGTTAAAATGAGGGCGCTTCGAGCTTTATACCGTTTCGGTGCTAAATCGTATTAAATTAATTTAAATAAAACCTATTTACTAATTACTTGAACAAAATGCAGAAATGTTGAGCATTGTACTCTTAACAGACTGAGAAAAGTTGACGACCAAAATTTTCATAACAAATATGAAAAAAATGGATATTTAAAATTTGCGCTTTGTCTCGTATTTTTCAAAATGCTGAGAATACGGTTAAAGATACAAGAAAATCGGTATAAAGAAATTTGTAGACAATTAAATTTTCTGTAAAAAAGTAAAAAAGTATTTAAAGTTTAAAATCTGCATTTCGACTCGTATTTTTTAAAATGCTGCGAATGCGGTTAAAGATACAAAAAAAGAATGTTAGGAAGAAATTTGTAGAGAATTAAATTTCCTTCAAAAAAGTCAGGGAGACCATATCTCTATCCTCAACGGTTTAGGCCCCAAAGACGTTCAAAGACGCTGAAACGGCAGATTTTTTCATTTTTACCGGTGGTCAAGTAACAGAAAGTTAATTTATACATAAACTGTAGAAAATAGAAAAATGGAGTCGTGGACTTTTTTAAAGGAAATTTAATTTTCTACAACTTTGTTCCTTACACTTCTTCTATATCTTCAACCGTATTCCCAGCGTTTTGATAAATATGCGACAGTGCGCATAAAATTATCGCTTAGAATTATCAATTTGCGTTTCTTTTTATATTTTTGCGAACGCTGCGAGTACGGTTGAAGATATAATAAAGTGCAAGGAACAAAGTTGTAGAGAATTAAATTTTCTACAAAAAAGTCGGCGACACCATATTTCTATCTTCAACGGTTTAGGTATTTTGACAATACTTGACCTCTAGCAAAATGGAACAAATTTATCGTTTGAACGACTTTAGGGCTTAAATTGTTGAAGATAATGATATGGTGCCGAGGACATTTTTGTAGGAAATTAAATTTTCTACAACTTTCTTCCTAACATTTTTCTTACATATGTAACTGTATTTGCAGCGTTTTGAAAAATATGGGGCAGAGTGCAAATTGGTAAAAGTTTTAATTGTTTTAAAATATAGTTTACGATAAAATTTTTACATTATGTTTTTGTCTTACAATTGAGAATCTAATGCTCTATCTACGTATAGTTTTTCATTTGTTGTGTGTTAACCGTTATACAAATACAACCATTTAAATACAACCATTTTTTCAAATTCATTGCTCTGAAAACTTAGACGGTAATGGAACAACAGCGCTCTCTAGTGACATTAACTGAACGAATCATCGAAGACGGGAACATTTTATTTGTACGTCGCTTGATATCCTAACCTTTAGATATCCGTAGAGGAGACCCTACTTATTATTTTTTTATTATCTAAAACCTTCTTTTGGTCTTAATTGCTGTGAGGTAAAAAAATGATATTCCTAAAGTTTGAACTTCTGTAAGATTTTTAATTTTTGTACAATACATTTAAAAAAATAGTTTTCTTCAAAAAAGTCAAATGTAGGTATCTGTCATAGATCTATGGTAGATGTTTGTACCATCGGTGGACATAAAAAAGTGGTACATCCAAAATTTGCTAAAGGTGTAAGTATCGAACTTTTGAATTGTCATTGAAGACAAAAATTGTCAAAAATCTAACGATAGCCACTGGAGCTCTTTGAACTAGGTATCTTTCTAAAAGTAGAGAACATTAAAGAACTGCTCTTTAATGTTTTTGACAACATGTTACAACATTAACATTTGACAACATTAGTATGTACAATTTTTCCAACCTTATTCTCAAAAATTTTTTTGATTTCTTGACTTCTACATATAATTGTCATGCTTGTACCAGTTTTTATGTCTACTGGGTTTATAGGGGTGTCATTCTTTAAGATCGTGACTGTACATGGATATTTCAAAAACTGTTAAAGTTTTTTTTAATGCAAAAATGCATTAAATTATTGGGTGTTCTATTTAAAAAAAGCATAAGTTTGTAATTAATTTCTGAAACATCCTGTATACTTGAAAATAATTTTAGGTGATTGAGGCTTAGTACCATTTATTTAAAAGATCGCTTAGGCTGATTGTGCATAATAATGAATATTTCAAAATGTGTTGCTTTTATTTTTGAATTTATTCGTGTCCATTCTTTTTGGTAATAATGGCGAAGTAAAGTGGCTATTGTGTTATTATTACCGTCGATATTTTTTCGAGACACAATGCACAATTCTCTCATAAACCGATTTCTCTTGAAATCTCTTCAGTTCGCCGGATGGTGCCTTCAACATTATGATTATGAGCTTAACCTTTCGTCTTGGCTGATTTCTTCCATCAATAACCAATCATTCAAGTCACTTACAATTTATACCATTAAGCATTTAATTCGATCTGCATAATATCCGTGCCTAAGCCGACTCGTATTGCATATAATTATCCGTGCTAATAAGTTTCCTCCGGCTCCGTATCCTTTGTAAATTTTTCCCCGAGTTTTTTTCCACAACTTATCTTCGCTCGGATCGTCCTGGAGACACTTTATTTTCGAACCAGAGGCCTTCTTGTGTTAATGAACCCTCCTCGGCCCAAAATAACAACTTTAAGACACTCTCGCGTTCTCTTCGAGACGACAGATGTAGATTTCGTGTCTGTCGGTGTGTGTAGTGTTTTACCATCGCATCTGACGCAAATCTAATTACCGTTGAAAAACCGCTCGATTATAAATTTGGAAACCCGTCAACTATGGAATTTCGGGTAATTAGAGCCACAAGTAATGAAATAATAACGCCTCGAATTATCTAATTTATCGTCTCGTAAAACCACCGGCAATCTCTACGACTACTGCTAGATAAAGCTTGCGGTCCGGAGGACTCCGGATGGCAGTAAAACAGGCTCATTTGTCAGCCACCATATTAGAATTCATTGTGTCAACGTGCACGCGAGGATGTCTTCATTTACATTGGATTTTGTTCGAGTGTCGCTCGCTGAATCATTTCTTGAAAAAAATTACGATGCGTTATGTGTATGTTCTTTACATTCTTGAAAAGGTTTAAATTATTACTCGCAGTACGATAGTGTGGAGATATAGAAGAGTGCATTTCTTGCAAACACTACGTGATGGTTTAATGCGGTTGATGCTTTATGTTTTGTAATTCTTGTTTTATTTCCAATGATTACGCACACTTTACATTTTTATAACTCGCTTTATTTGCATGTGGGGCGTTTGATCCCCGACCATGGAATTATTTATTGGAAAACTTTCAATCAGTGGCTGATCAAGTTTGCAAAATGTTAAAGCGTATGAATTTATTATAAAATTTATAAGTGAGGAGAAACTCGAGGGAATATTCTGGAAACGAGTGAAGAAAGTTTCACATTTATCTAAATCCCAGTTTCTTAAATATTTATGTGTACTCGACACGAGTTTAGAGCGTTTTGTTCGTTGTTACGTTAAAAGTAATGAACATTTTCTATTTTTGATTCCGTAATTAAAAGCAGATTTTCTTCCGCGTGTAACGCGTGTACAGTTCTAATGACACAGAACTGACAGAAATAATTATCTTATAACCGATTTACAATAAATTTACAGTTTTATCTCGTAGTGTCATGAAAATTCATTAACTTGAAATATTTTGATTTTGATGTGAACAGAGAACTTGGATTGCTTTCACATCTATTTTCCACAAAATGAATAAAGGTCTTTTGTCATTTTACAAATAAGAGAAGTTCATGTCTCTAGTGTGTCGTTGATTATTACAACGCCTCATCCTTTGACATGCAACATATCAATTTATTTTCTTTAATAATGGCATTGTTATTGACATGGGCTTCCTTGAAAAGTCTTGGAGGACGTCAAGATTAATACCTTTCTGCTCGTTTTTCTGTATTATTATTATTAAAGATTGTGCACAATATTTTCTTTCAGAAATTTACTTATTATCTAAACATTAAAAACATTGAAATCTAATGAAATGAAATCAAATTATTGCGGAGTTATTACATCTTCTGAAGCTGAAGAAAAAACGATACGATTTTTGTATTTAGTGGGCTCAACATTTGGGACTTTCCAACTGTAGGTATTAATGGCGATTACACTTATGACTATTATACAGGGTGGTCCAGCTTAGCGCCCATCTTTTCTAATTCAGTTATTATTAAAGTCGGAGTTTTGATATTTTGTAATGTTTTATACGTTAGAACACATTTTATGAAATTATTTGTGATTAAGTATACAGAGTATCTCAAATAATGTGACGTCTTAATAATAATTTTTTAACGGTAGGATGTTTTGCTATCATATTTTGTGTTCTTCAATTAATTTTAACATCAGTTTAGGATTACTGTTAAAAAAATAAAAACCAAAAGTATTGATTTTTTACCTTTAATTTTAAAAATTAATAAAAAATAGAAACAGTTTGTTTTTGATAACAAGGTCTAACAGACTTATTAATTAACTTTGATTGATCTGAATTACTATAGGATGTTTACAGTTTACTTTAAAACTTTTTAAACTTTAGAGCCTGTTACAGTGAAACCTCCCTTAATGGACACTTCCGAATAACGGACACCTCTTTATAACGGACATTTTTGTAGGAACGTAACAAAACCTATATTAACATTTCCAACCTACCACTAGTGAACATCTCTGCACAACGGACAATTAAAGATTCCCCATCAGTGTCCGTTGTTGAGAGGTTTTACGTATTTTGATTATTTCAAATGGCAACCCCTGTTTATTTTTATGTCATTCGATGCGAAATTAAATAACGAATATTTTTTGTTGACACAGCTCTAACGTAAATCCTTACACATTTGAGTTATTTGCTGAAAACTAGTTTTGTTTATACATTTCTACAAATTAATGAATACATATCGAAAATGCTTTCTACACCGTTTCTTTTTATGTCAATGGATGCGGAATAAAAAAACATTTTTTTTTGTTATCACAATCCTGTTGCATATCTTAACACATTTGCAAAAAAACTCGTTTTGGCGATGACAAATTACTTTGTGGTTAATGTTTTTGGCAAAAAACTCCGATTGTGTTAGGATTTGCAATAAAATTAATTAATAATAATTAACAAAACATGCTAAAAACTTCGAATATGTTAGGATCTATATTAGGTTTGTAATTGGAAAAAAATTCAGGGGTTGCCCTTTGAAATAAACAAAAAATAAAAGACTTTGAAATTTAAAAATTTGGGAGTAATTTTTTATCATCCTGTAGTAGGTAATTCAGATCACTCAATTTTAATTAATAGTAATCATGTTATCAAAGGACTGTTTTTATTTTTTATTAATTTTTAAAACTAAAGGTGTAAAGCCGATTTTTAACAGTAATCCCTGAACCGATTTGCAAAAAAACTTTAGACATGTACAGCTTATTCCAAATCTGGTTACGAACTGACATTGTCAAAAGTGACTGAATTTTGGCATTAAATATATGTTTACTACTGAAAAAAAATTGCTCATGGGCGTCGTAATAAAATGTCTTTCAAACCATTGTAAGTCTTTAGAAAATTAAAATAAGATACGTAAGGTGAAAAATAATAAACAAATTATTAAAAAGACTAGTAATTTTCTAAACGTAACTTCGACCTTAAAAAAATGTTTAAATGACAACTAAGTAAACTTTAGAGAAAAAAATGCACGTGTATTTTAAAGAAGTGAGTGCATTTCAAGAGTTTTTTATGTCACTGTCAGTTCAGATATGGAACAACCTCTAATAAGGTAAAAAGGTATATATCCTATTATTATCATGACGTCATACTTTTTCGAGACTATGTATAATTATAAGTATAATCAAAAATGTTTTCCTGAAATGTGTCCTAAGGTATAAATCGCATCTATCAAAACTTCAACTTAAATAAAATTATTTTTATCAAGTTGATAACAATAATTTCTTGGTAAATCGTGACAATATCTTTATCGCAATAATCAAAATTATTGCAAATTTTTCCTCTTTGATTTCATGTCCCAAAATAATCCACTAACACGTTCCTGTTCCCGGTAATTCTTCATAAATCACACCTCAGACTATGCAACTTTACCGGCACGAAACCGAAAGCGTCTCAAATCTCTTTCTCGTCTATTTTTTCCCGAAATTTCGATCAATACCGTCAGACATTAATTTTCATGTCAAAGCGTCACTTGTTGCACTTAACCCGGAATGCCGATGCATAGCTCAATATCCGTTGAAATCTAACTGTATCTCGGTTGTGCAACTACTCACAATTAAAACACTTCTTACAGAGGAAACGATTCATACCCGAACGGTATCTTGTAGTGTTTTATAGTAAAATTTCGAAAAGCGCGCGCTTGGGGCCGGTATTGCAGTCGCCGGTTTTGCCGTCACTTTCAAAATTCAAACTTCAAAGTCCGGAAAAATGGGGTTAGGGGCGATACCCGTCGGGGGTGCTACTTGTGGGGGCTTTTTCATGGAGAAAATTGCGAATTAAGGGAGAAAAACACCAAATTGTTTGTTTATTTGTCGATTTTGTGGAAGTAGGTGCTCTAGTGCGCTTGCGCACTGCACGACCCAACCCGAGTCAGTCTTGCACCGGCTTTACGGAAGGTTCCGCTGTTCGCTTTCGTTCCAAGTGCCTAAAATTAATTTTAAGTGTATTTACTGTTGATTCTGTGATATTTTTCATGTTTTGTAGCGTCTTGTCATAAGGTACGTCCGCTGTAGTCGTCGTTAGGGCCCCTTGCGGCTTTCGTGCACTTTTGGCGTTTTTGCCGAGACAAAAAAGTGTCGTAATTAACCGAAGAATAGCACGCAATTCGGACGGGTTTTACACGACTTTTGTGTACAAATAACCTGAGTTGTAACAGGAATTCTATTTATAGAACGGTTTTGGCAAAGGACCGGCCCTCGTGTGCGAGGAGGGTTATCTTCGCGCAAAAACGACCATTTTTACCTCCGAAAAATCGCAAAATTTTGCCCGACATTGGCGCAATTAAAACGGTTACGTAGGTAGAAATTTGTAACGTTTAAAATACCAAACGTCCAGTTAAATGCTAACAACTATTTTTTGCATATTAATAAGATTACATTTTATTCACGTTTGATTTCAGTGACTACCTCAATCAATGGCAATGTCGACCATATACAGACCGGCGTCTTTATAAACATTTGAAAGCTTCGATGAGTCTGGAAAAACTTTCTATTGGTTGGATTTTTGACAAGCCAAGTTTTTAGCCAATAGGAACGTTTGTTTCAATCGGCCAAGGTTTTACAGTTTGGGTTATTAATTTTTTTTATGGTCACGTTGCCCAAATCGTTGCAAGGTATTAAGGCCGAATTCGGCTTGAAATAGCACAGTTTTGTGCAAGGTTAACTTGGATTAAAAATAGAATTGCGGGAGAAACAATTGAATTTAAATAATTACAGTGATAACTGCGTTATTGTCGGTTCGTTTGTTTTACTGCATTTTCTTTCAAATCATAAATACTCCAAATATGATAAGTGTGTTTAAATAGCGTCATAAACGTTCTTGTCATTGTTTTATCTATGGAACAGTTACTCATACAGAATATTATTTTTTAGGTTGATTTACCTTGCATAAAGTTTGTGGCGTTGCCATTTTGATAAACCGTATTCTTTACCAGATACTGTCACTAAATTTGTTACCAAAATGTAGTTTAAAACAATTCTTTTTTAATAGAGGAAGTTGTTTCACTCAAAAACTGCGCTATTGCCATTTTTTCGTAGGATTTTTCGCGTATTTTCTGTTTTTGGGTCCCAACCTGACGTAAGCACCCCAGATCTAGGTCGTATGTCATTGTTGACATTCATTTAATTAATTCAAAAGGGGAAGGAATTACGTCATTTAATTAGATCACTCTGAAGTCATGATCGAAACACTTCTATATTCCTATTAAGTTTTTTCATGCTAATGACCAGGAGACCACATTTATCACAATTAAAATTCTCACAATTATGATTTTCCCTCGACTTATTAAAACGTGCTAGTGATAATTTTCTCAAATAAAAAACACTAGAAGGGTCACAGACTGAAAGAATTTTGGCATGAGGTCGCGTCCGACTTCCGTTGTGTTTTATTTAAAAGGTATTACCTGTAGTAACGTTTAATTGGTTGTTAAATGAGCACTAAGCAAGACTGACTTATTTAAATCAAGCCGTCACACGCTACTTATTACATGTTATGGAAAAGTTTTATTTTTTCCCGAGCAATTTCGAGTGAAATTTTTCTACATTAAGCGAGCCATCAATCTGTTGGTAATGAAACTCCATTATCTCGCATTGTTTTATCTGCAAATTTATCTTTTCCTCTTGGAGATGCAGCAACAAAGATAAATTAGATTCGAAGGGGCGCGGCGCCGCGCAAATTTATATCACGATTTATCGGCGATTTTTCAACATTATCGCAGCTTAAAATTTCTTTGATCGGTGTGAAAGTGGGTTGATAAATTTACATTTCGACCTACTATTATATATCGGTATTAAAAACAATGTGGAGGAAGAAGTAAATATTTATTAACCTGCTTCCATGGACATTGATACTGTTATAAATATAAAATAATTATTAGAAAGATTTACACAATGGCGTGTCGGTAATACGACTTTTTCTGCGGAAAAGCACGACGGAAATTTGCATTTTCGCGAAAACTGCGTGTCGGTGAATTGTGCCAGACGTAATCGATAGAAAGATTAGATAGGGGTGGTGAACTCGGGCTCTTATCGACCTTAAAGTGTCTTTGTTACACGTCGGGACGATTGCATCATTAGAGAACAGATTGAGGGGCAAACGACCTTTTTGCGAAAAGGCTAGGCGCCCTAGTGACAGTCTTATCAGTTTGCAGTGTTGAAGCACTTACGAAAACAAAGTGATTCTTATTTCGGGTTTTATTTTCAGTTTTTTTTTGGTACTGCCATTTCGACAATTTAATTTTTTTTTTTGAAAAGGCTATAAAGGTTAATGGGTTGCCATTTTAATAAAAAGAGGAAAAAGAGATTAAATTTAGTTAATGATAACAAAAAAAATTACCAGTTTGGTCATTTTTGCTAAAACAAAATCTTTTCAGTTTTAACCCTACAGGTAAGGTCTGTTAGGGTCATATGTTTAACGTAACTTTTTTATTTATTTATCTAGAACTTTGGCATTGCCAGTACCTTCCTAATTTTATGGTTAACTATAGTATCGTGTAATAATTATAAATGTAATCTAATTACACACTGCAAAAAGGCTTAAACAACGCAACCTTTCTTACGTGATTATTTTCGTTTGAGTATTCAAAAGATGAGCAGATTTTTCTGCAAATATTTACAGTGACATATTTCTAAAGGAACACCTTCTATAAGCGGATCCCTCTCATAAATGGACTTTTTTGTTAACCTCGTTTTGAACTAATGTATTTCAAATAGTATTGTTTCTCTTTTAAGCAGACTCTCCATTAAACGGACGCGGACAGTGCAATTCGGATCATTGGAAACAAAATCTCTCTCTTAAGCGGACAACTTGCCATACGCATTAATATTATTATGACAAACTATCAGAAAATTCGTGAAACCACATAACATTTCATTTTATTAAACTGATTCAGATTTAGATCTGATTCATCAGAGGTTAAAGTTATACAGGATGTCTCAAAATTTAGTGTTCAGAGCGTTGTAGAGAATCTTTTCAACACTTTGTTCAAATGTACTATCAAAATAAAGATTTAAAGGCTTCCCGACAAACGATATATTGGTTTGAAGGTGCAATTTGAATTGCGTTTTCTTCAAGCGCTGCCTAATAATTTCAGTGTTGATTGTCATTTATGATATAGATGATTGTGGAAGATAATAAAGTAAAAAAATTCTCAAAAAATTTGCTTTATTTTGGAATAAAAAAATCTTATTCTTTAAAATTTTTTATTTTTTTCTTGAAAACGAAATGACAAATTACAAAGTTATAACATTTTTTGTTCTAGAATAAAGCTATTTTTTGAGAAATTGTCTTGCATTATTATTCTCTACAATCATCTTAACCGTAAATAAGAATAAACCCTGAAACTTACAAACTTGCATGTGAAGAAAACGCAATGCAAAGAGTGATCTTAAAACCAATGTATCTTTGTGGTAAGCCCCGAATCTTTTTTTTTTTTTGAATACTGAAGCGATTCTCTACAATGCTCTGAACTTCGCCAATTTTGGGACAGCCTCTATATGTTATTGTTATTGCACTAGTTCTCATTTGCACGGACTACGGTCTCTATACAGGGTGTATTAAAATCGTTTTTCTGATACACTCTGTATGCGTTCGTTAAAATATCAATTCATTATTTATACTCGTACAGCGTTATAATACAAAAATAAAACTAAAAATACACAGCTTTGGTTTATGGCATGGAAGTATAAAACGTTCGTGAAGAACGAAGTTTTTTGGAGACATAAGGAGAAATTAGACCAATTAATTTATAATTGGTTTATAAAAGCATATAATAAAAATATTCTGCTTTTCGAATCTATTCTCGGAATGAAAGTTAAGGAGTTTGCAGCGACGTTGAAAAATCTAATTTTTAAACACATCTGAAGGATGGATAGGAAAATTTTCAATCGCCACTATATGCATTTTAAGTACAATTCTGCCGAATCTGCGAGTATTGAATGTGAACAAGATGTAGGTTGCAACTTTTGAAGAAAAATTATATATATTTTTTTTCTTAAGAAATAATTGATTAATATTGTTTTTTTTACAAAAAATTATCATGCTACTACTTTTTTATTAAGAGGACAACTCCATTAACCGGACAAAAAGCATGTAATCGTCGGTGTCCGCTTATAGGAGATTTTAGTGTATTTGTAATTGCAGATTATTCTGAAATAACTTGGATACTGGCTGAAACATATAGATTTGACTAATCTGAAATACATTTGATACTGAGATTAATCTGACACACTGAACTATAATTAGAAACTTATGTTAGGTTTTTATTATTATTTTTCTAGATTTTTGGATTATTTTTTTAACCGTTTGATTGTATTACTTTTACAAAGCTTTAATAATGAGTACCAAAAGTACCAAAGTTCAGTAAAAGTAACCATTAAAAAAAACATAAATTGGTGCCAAAAAGGTAATGGGCCTGTCAGGCTTCACCTGTTTACTGGTGTAATTTTTTCACCTGTACATTCACTTTTAATATTTTAATGAAAATATTCTAAAATTTTGTCGCCCTCTGTATTCTAAAGTAAAGTCGCAATTTTTAAGTCTATTGTAAATAAAACTTCTTAAATTAAGAAATAGGTGCGCCTAGCCTAAAAATCGTGACTCAAGTTATGAATGAAACAAGTTTCCACATCGGGAAACACGTATTTTCTAGTAATCGTTCCAAACCAAGTCTCCCATCATTAATAATGGCATTTTTCCAACACTACTGTGCTACTCTAATCGCACGCATTGTCCCGTATAATGATGCATACGTTTCGGCGGTGTGCAGAGCTCATCCATCATGCATTATACCTGTCAGGAATAGTCTCGTTAATCCACCAACGCGTAATATTCGCATTGTTGTAATTTACATCAGCGAGGCGGAAACTGTTGCATGCGAACAGGCGTGATCTCGCACCGCGTCCTCCATTGTCTAGTCGGGTGGCTGTAATGGTCCTCTTATCAGCGAGGGCTCCCTTAATAACCCACCTGTTGAACGCACATCAAGTGCCCGAAACGCTAATCCAAAAAACCACACCGATCTAAAAATAACTAAACCATATATCATATTATTCTCCGTTTTTTTAAAATAATTACGATGAAAACTTATATGTCATTTTGAAGTGTGTTTCCTATTTACCTGTTTCGTAAAGAAAATCTAACGCTATAAAAATTTGTCCAAAATAAGTGCCGGATAAGAAAGCAAAAAGTCAACATTTTTGTCGTTAATTTAATTTGAGAGGTGAATGATTTAGTGTTGCCGCTGAAATGGCACAATTTCGCGACTGGGGTCGGAATCTCCCTCGAGGAGAGCAAACAGAAACGATCAGTAAATTCCATTAGTTTAATTTCCCAAGCCTGTGGCACTGCCCATGACCCACACCAATTGCCATCATCATTGCGAAATTATCTCTTGCATATGGTGGCAACGGAGCAGTTGTGCACCCGGACTCGATCGATGGGCCCGTAGCGACAGGCCTGTCCCCGGACATTATTTTGTACAGGGTGTGGCTTAATATGAACTTCCATATGCGTATGACGGACCCCCAGAGCCACGTGGGTGACATACGCGGGATTTTCACGTTGGCGAAGTGTACCAAGGTTTTAGCGAGGTTGAGGAAAAATTCGAATTGAAGGAAAGGGAGGAATTTTACACCGTTAAATAAAAACGTGTTTTTTAATGAAAACCCGGCAGCGAACCTACATGAAAAATGATAAATAATTGTTTACCTCGCTTTATTTATTCTATTCTGTTGTAATACAAAATTGAGTAAAATTATCCACAACATTTGTTAGCAATTTTACTGGTCTGCAAAATAAGTTTTTTCCTTTTTATAATGCGAGATTATTATAAATTTAATGCTTTTGAATAGAACTATACCTAATAAATAACAATAATTTGCATCATATTAACTTTGTTGTAATAGATTTTTTATACAAAGTGATTCCTGCTAAGTTTCAAATCAGAACACTCATACAATACAAAATATGATCCTGTTTTTATACGCATGAATTTAATTTAATTTTAAATTTATTTTGTTTTGTTTTTTAATTAATTTTTGTGCTCTACCGGCAGGTAGATGTTAAATTTTTAAATCACATTCAAAGTTGCAAAATAAAACTGTATATTTAAGTAGCGACAATTTAAGAAACAATAATTATAATATTGAAGCGATTTTGTACTTATTTTTCTGCCAAAAAAATGGCATAATTACTTTAATAACTCTATCTCGCATTTTTTTGTCTATGATAGAATGCGATTCTTCTGACATTGTTTTACGGGTTGTTTGCAACATAAAACATTAAGAAATTCTGGAGTCAAAATGTTTGCACTTGGCTAAATATTACAAGCTCTTTGTTAATAACCTTTGATCGTACTGACAGTGGTGACATCACTGTAACTTCTTTCTAATTTGTTTCTTCATTACAATCAATAGCATCAAAATTAATAATTGCTTGTTCTGTAAATTCTCGAATATTTATGCTATTAATTATACGAGTACAAGTGAATTATTCTACAATAGGTGATGATATTGCTATAAAATAAATAAAAGGCATTAAAACTTTTGACTACAGACTAATTTTATCTAATTTTTAATAATTTAGACTAACTATTAATTAAAAACTCATTTAAAAATAATATTTTTACCAACAAAGCAAATTAGGAATGTCTCTAACGTCGACACTTTAGAAACGATACAGTCAAAGATTGACATATTTTGATGGATGGGTGTTCGGATTTGAAACTGATCATCCGGTTGATTTTACCTAAACTATAACCCTAGTTTACAATATATTTGTTTGCTTGGATTTTTTGCTGCTGTTAAGAAATTGTTGGACGCTGGTTTCAAAACTGCAACAGATTTTTTGTCAGCTCTAATTTTTGAGATATAGGTAATTCAAGTTGGCATTTCTATTTCTTAGTTTTGGATGCTGATTTTAAAACAGTCAAGAAATTTTTTTATTTCATCTATAGTTTTTGAGGTATTGGTAACACATGTTAGTTAGCACTTTTAAGTACTAAAGCGGAAACTCGAGCTGATGGTCAATTTTAGACGTCAGATTGTAAATCTACACTCCAACAGTATATCGAATCAACTATTAAGTTTGCGACCACTGATAAAAGTGAAATTTTGTAAACCTGTGTAATTTACGTAAGAATTCGTCACAAAACAAAAATTTTTTTTTGTTGTTAACATTTTAAGCCTTTTTTTTAGTATCTGAATCCTTGATTATCAACACTATTTTAAAATACGTTTCCCATAAATTAAAATGTTCTAAGAAAAAAAGTTTGAATAACACTCGTACGAAAACGCTTAAAGCTTTCCAACTTTAAGCTTGTGTTTTTGCCCTTGTATTATTAATAATTATAACAAACCTGACTAGTTGCATTTTTCTTTGTGTTTTTTTCTTTTCACATTTTCTATTGAACCAACAAGAATGGCCTATAATTGCTTATTACTATTTTTCAACTATTGATGAAAACTATGATGAAACTTTTCTTCACGTTTATCGATTCTTGGTAAAATTTTCGGTAATAAAATTTGAGTGAGAGGCAAAACAATGAATTTTTGGAAATGTCGCACATTTCAGACTTTTATTTATAAGAAACATTCTCCAATGATTTCTTGGTAGTTCTAAACTTTTTATATTTTCATCAACTGAAATTGTTTTTATATGTTACCATTTGAATCGTATCTGTATGCAGAAAAAACAAATGGAATAAAGTAGCGTAAATGCAATAACGAAATACAAGAAATACTGAATTTTAAGAAATTAGCAGAATTATTAAAAAAAATCTATACGTGATTTCAAAACGCCGGAAGCGGACAAAAATTCAAGACGTTTAGATCTTCATATTTATACGAATTTTATTGAAATGAGAATTTCAGTACAGACCAGTCATAGCCAATAATTTCATTCATGAATTTTTGGGGTCAGTCTGGGAAAAGCGGTTTTAAATTTAATTTAGGAATAAACTACAAGCAATTTTGATTAATTTATTTTTAGTCTGCATTGTCATTCATCAAATTTAAACATTTAATTGATTTCAATTAAATGTTTAGTAAACTAGTCATTACTTTATTTATAACTAATCAGCAGTCATATTTATTTTAGTAGTAGATACTTGGAATAACGAAAATAGGTTTTGTATTTTATCTAATTTCGCTTTTTTTTTTTCGTAAATAAATACGACTTTTACAAATTAAATTATTTACGTAGTAAGTAAGAAAAACTAAAACTAATGTTGCAATGCTTATTTTTGTACGTTTTTCTTCCAGTTCATGATGGTGGGTTAGAGGAGAACGTAGGCGACAGTGGCGAGGAATCCGAAGACGAGTGGAACTACATCAAAGGAGAGGAAGCCAACAAAGAGAACATCAGTCCGTCGCAACCGGACTGTGAGGTAATCAATCCCCCCATTCCCACCCCTCGATTTTTCAATTTTTATTGTAAAGGTTGCGCAAATCCTGGAAGACCCAGACAACATGTCTCAACTGAACCCGAACGCGGCCGAATTCGTGCCCGTCTCTCCAACACGAAGCATTCCTTCGCCCGCGTGCAGAGCCCTGATAAACGATCCCGTCATCGCCCAATCGCCGAAAAGACCGAGCGAAATTGATATCAGCCTGCCCAATCCGCAAGAGTTCGAAAACGAAGTTAAATCTCGTCCGAGCGACTTCGATTCGTTCAGTAACGGTCACGATCATGAAGACGTAAGTGTTTGTGCTCTTGGTTTTTATTTGGTGTCGTTAAACTTTGCCGATAAGATAAGTTTTGTTGTTTTAGGAACAGCAGAAGCCGTCTCCGCAGGATTTAATCGACAATATTCTAAACGGGAAAAACATAGACGAAATACCAGAGTTTCAACCGGGGAACACTCCGACCAAAATGGCAAGTGCGCTAGGCGATGAGTTTCATTTTGGGCCGAATGCTGCGCCCTTCACCCCCAAGACGATGGACCAGTCGGAGGCGGGGCTGTCCACCAAGGCTGTCTTCGGGGACGAATCTAACCTGGATACGAGTATGGACGTCTCGCAGGATAATACCGATTTTGTCAAGAAGGAGGAGGATCCAATGTCGATGTCGTTTTATCAGGATAAAACTAGCACCGATTCGGATCCGTTCGACTTGAACAAGGTCCAGCTCCTTCCAGAGAATTTGGATGAGTTTTTGAACAAATCCGAGGAGACTGTTGCTAATAACGTAGTCTTGAATAACGATGAAAGGATTCAAACTACAGATCTTGATAATGAGAAAGAGTTGGCTTCGCCGGTGTCAAATGACGATGATTCGAGCGGTGTTTGCGAGTTGTCTAAATCTCCCCAACCTCAAACCGATGATTTGATCGAGTGTTGCTTTGCCAAAGAGACTCTTCCAGATGTGTGTTTGCAACCGGAGTCCAAACCACTAGAAACTCAATCCCCGGAACCTCCCGTACTATCACCTCAACCTCAAACTATGTCTCCTTCACCCCAGTCAGTGTCTCCTCAACCTCCAGTTTTGTCCCCCGAACCGGAATTTCTTCCGAAGAGTCCGGAACCGGAACAATTGATTGATATCATGTCTGCAACCGTTGAAGAAGAAGAGCGGAAGGAAGTTTCAGTCGAATCACCCCTGGAAGACATCACGTCATCGGTTAAGGATATTTCGTCACCGGTCCCTGAACCGATCGAGTTGAACTTTGCCCAAGAAGTCAACAGCGCCGTTCAAGAGATCGTACCACCAGTCGAGGTGTCGTCACCAATTAGAGACCAGCCTTTGATACCCGACATCGCACTATCCACACCTAAATCAATGACAGATACCGAATCCGTGGCCACAGCTGACGTTAACTCGTTCCTCGAACGATCAGACATAGTCGATATCACGTCACCATTGCAGAGTCCCACCGGTGATCACACTTTCGTGTCGCAAGACACCACCACCTGTGCTTACCCGCAACCAACCGAAATTAAGACTGAAACAATCACTCCCGAATTTGCCCAATCGGAGGTTATTTCACCCACTGAATCGAAAGAATCGCCCCAGGAAACCGTCAAAGAACCGGAAGTCGTAACTCCAGCCGCGGAAAAGAAACCCAAAGCGAAAACACCAACGGCTGCCAAAAAACCCACACCTGCTAAACCTTCAACTGCAGCATCACCAGCGAAAGCCAAACCAACAACAACTCCGAAAACGAGAGCCGCAGCTCCGAAACCATCAACCGGGGCTGTGCCCAAGCAAACGCTCCCGAAAACAGCAGCCCCTAAACCACGACTTACAGCAACGAAAACTAATCCCACGGAGAAGAAACCGCTAACTAACGGCGATGTTAAACCACCAGTTAAGGCGAGTTTAACTGCGCGCAAATCAACCGATTCGCCTAAACCGGCGCTTAATAAAGCGAGTCCAAGGCCGGCAACAGCGCCCTCTACTAGGACTAGTACTACTACTACAACTAGGATGGGTGTAACAGCGCCTAAACCCAGGCCTAATACTTTGGTTAAGAGTAGTACGGCGACGAAGACGACGGTTTCGACGACTGCTTCAAAGGTGGTGATTTGATGATGGTTGGTGTGTGTGTGTGTTTATTGTGATTTTTTTATAGTTGAGTACGGCGAAAACAGCATCGTCGCCGAAAACTGCTACAGCGCCAAAACCAAGGCCGACTACAGCTCCGGCCAAACCTAGGGTGCCTCTTAGTAAAACTGTGACGAAAACGGCCGATAAAGAAAAGGAAAGTAAAGATAGTGCGAATAAATTGACAGCTTCGCGTACTGTTACGAGGACTGCATCGGGGAGGACTACGACCGGGACGGTGCGGAAAACCGAGTCGAAGGTAACGGAATGCACACAATGTTATTTTATACGTGATTTTATTTTTTTGCGGTGGTATATGTTTTTATTTTCAACCACTAATGTAATCTGCCAGTAATATAACTATGTCTCTTTCAACTAACTGATGGTAATATTTAAATTTCAACTTATTTCATCGTCTGTGACCGTTCGTAAAGTCAAAATTATTTTTTTGTTACGACAAGACGGACTTTTCAAAATTTTAATTTAGTCTGATATTTGACAAAAAATAATGTGATTATAAATAAAACATTATAAAATATGCTTCTTACTAACACTGGTGGTAATACGTTGTTACATCCTAGTCGAACTGTGTTGTATTCTCGAGATAATCAATAACGACAATCACATTTTCTACCTTGATTGTAATATTATACTACATGAACATTACATAGTATTAGTCTATTAAAAGACCTGCTCTTAAATTTATATAAATTGGAAACCCATACACTTGAAGCTCTTCACGGATGCCGACGGTTCTATTATTTCTTTTCCAATTTTTTGCGAGAAAACTCAAAAAAACACATTTAAAAAGGAAATAATTAAAATATAATATTACATAATTGAAAAAATTAGATTTTGTAAAAAATCTAGTACTAAACAGTTTTAGAAATAAGATTCAATATTTTATAACTATTCAAAGACAAAGTCTTTTTTTGAAACTGTTTTGAGGTTTTTAAGAAGTATTAAAGCGCCTTTGGAGGAAGTTAATGTAACCAACATCTTCTTATCACTCTCCTGTAACCACTACCCTTCTACTGCATCATTTTCGCTCTCTGCTCATTTACTTCTTTTTCATAAAATAAATTATAAATTTAAAATAAATTATAATCATAGTTTTCAAGTTTGTCCTTTTCTTAGCAGTTTTTTCTGTGTGTGTTTCGCTTAAAAAATCATCTTCTACATGTTATTTCATATCAATATTTTGAACTTAAAATTTCATAAAATCTGCTTTCGCAAGAGAGTTTTGAATTGAGCCAACCTTATTCCATACCAGTTCAACAAAATAAAAGAGCCTTCAGAAGAACATTTTTATAGATTTAGAAAGACTAAACAAAAAAGCAACAATTAATAAATACAATTTTTAAGAATAAAAATTGAAGAATAAGTAGCCAAAAAATGTAAATGTCCTAGAGTATGAGTAGAGTATTAATTTAAAAATTTATTAACCAATAGAGTATTTCCAATAATTTACAAAAAGAAGAGTGAAATTAATCGTCACAGAAATAGTTGAAAGAAAAGAGAATCTTAATTTTCAAACAGAAATATAGAAAATGCAGTCTGATATGCATTTTTTAGTAAATTTCACTTTTTATTAAAAATATATGATCACATTTTCCTAATGTTTTTTGAATGTACTAATGCAGTAGCCAGTTTACAAAAATCGTAAAATTTCAAGGAAATTTAAAAAACTACAGTGAAACTTGGTTATAACGAACACTCAAGGGACTTAAGAATTTGCTTGTTATAACCGAACGTCGTCTTTATGGAGTATTGTGCAAGTTAAAGCAATTGTAAAGGCTGGGATTGGTGCTAAGTATTAATGTAATTTAATAAGAAAGATACATTTACACATACTTATGAATATCTAGCCGCGAAAGCTTACGTTCTTACATTTTATTTTCCTGAACATCACATAACACACATTAATCCTATGTTTAGTTCAGTTCAGTTTAAAAAAATCATATCTCCATTGCAAAAAGTTCTATAGAAACGCCAATGTTCAGAAAAATCTTTACTGTGTACCTATGTTTAATAGTTTTCTAACAATTTTTAATTTTGTCATCAAATTTAAAAGTTTCTGATTACTTCGTCTGTTCATGTGCTGTTGGAATCTTGCTACAATTTGAAAATAATTATTGTTTCCCAGAACATAACGAAAGTGCACGTGTCTTCGTTATAACCCAGTCATAAACTGATTTTTTGTCTAAATATTGAACGTTAACAGCATGTTTTGTTGTAAGTTCGTTACAACTAAACAAATTTGTTACTGTAATATAAGGCTTTCTGTTGATTATATCTGAGCATTTGCTATAAGCCGGGTTCGTTATATTCGAGTCCCACTGTACTTGCAAATTTTTTACATTATTTTGATTCAGAAGTTCTGGAAATGTAAAACCAAATATTTCAGTAATCTAATTGTTTGGTATAAAAATTATACCATTAAAAAAATAAGCACATTATAGCCCATTTAAGGGTGTGGAACATGACTTATTCCCACTTAATCCCATTACAAGAAATACTTTATGACGGAAATCAGTAAAGTGTATTCTGTCGCTTCTATATACATTGACCTAACTGAGAAAAAATTAACATTTAGGAAATAATTTTGCTGTGTAAATAGTGTTTTTTATTAAAACCATAAAACAACCATTTTTATAAATTGTATATAATTGTAGAAAATAAAATAAATTGTAATGTTAAAATGTACGTGTAATATTAAAAAAACAATTATGCATTATTTAATTTTGTATCGAAGAAAAACTCGTTAACACCGTATAACGGGATTCTTCATTGGCATCATTGCCCAAATAATTACAGACATAACAAACAAAAAAGTTGATAATTTGCTTTGGTTTTATTTCTTTTTATCTCGTTATTTAGTGGTGCGTTCCCGTTTCTCTAAAAATAAGTCATAGTATGTCTGCATAAAATTCCATGCTTTTAGCTGAAACACAGAGCCGGTTCTATACGTAATAGGAACCCTGTAAGTATATGGTTTTCTTGTTGCGATAATTTTTCCATAAAACCAAGTCTACTTTTTTAACCTTTAATCTGCAATTTTAAGCAATTTTCAAGACTACGCTAGAAGAAATTTTGTTTTCTTGGCTTTTTTAAACGAAAAATGTGGAGCAAATACGAGCTTTCACCCTTTTCCGAGGCCAGATTTATATCAAATTGTTTTTGTTTTTATTTTTTCCAGTTGTTGAGGGTTTTCTTTGGCAGTTTTACAGTTTCTCTTTCTCACATTTTTAGTCTTTTAGTTTCTCAGCTACTTGAAATATTACTTTCTACGTCTATCATAGATCTTTTGAGTACTACATTTTTATCTTCTTTCTGATAAAATATAAATTTTGTCTATCTTTTGCATTTACCAGAAAAGAATTTTCTTAACTTTATTTTTCACACTTCAATGAGTGGACGTTTGAAATTGTTAAGGATCCAAAAAAAAATGAGTGACCGGTCCTGTAACAACAAAAATTATAGTGAATGTTACGGTATTTGTCTATTACAGATTAGTTTTTAGTTATGTACTAAATAGTTGGTTCACATTCCAAGAAGTGGCCTAGAAGGTGTTTTGAGCGGATGAATATTTTTAGGAGAACGCGAGAAATGCGCCTAGTTTTTGTGGTAATTGTGGTTTTGTAATTTCAGACGACCGGAACAGCAACTCGAACGACCGTAACGAAAACGACCACATCCAGCACGACGCGACCTGGCGCCGCCGCCGCCGCTGGCAAGAAACCCCTTGAAATTACCCGCACCGTGAACAAGACTAAGACAACCAAAATCGAGAAGCCCGTTCAGAACGGCGTAACAACTACAGTAACCGAACAGATAACACTAGTAAATAACGCCGTAAACGATAGTGAGTCGCAATTAATCAAAGATAATTCGCCCATTGATAATAAATTAATTGTTGACACTAACGCTGCAGACTGAACGATTTCTTACTAACGATTTCTATTACCTACTTAGCATTATACATCTAATATGAATAACTGTTACTTTACAATAAATTTTATAACTTACGCCCATATTAAAAACTGAATGTATAGAGCTGTGGTAATTTAGTATTGAGTTTCTATGTGGTGTGGATATAAAGAAAGACTTCCATATGTAAGATTATTAATAATTTATAATGACCTATTTGAAACAAGAAAAAAAACATTAAAACGGTTGACTTTGTATACGCGTCAATCGAGAAAATTTTGTATGTATTTATTTCTAAGTTCGCTTTTTATTGCTTAGGTGTGTCGCCGTGATTGCAAATGCACTTTTTTGTAAATATATTTAAAAAGTTAATAGTATGGTAAAATTTTATAATCAGGTGCTTTTAGGTCTAGTTGAGGCCGTTTCGATAATGACCAGGCGCCATTCATCGAACTCTGCCTTCTCTAAATTAAATTTGTTGATTGATACTTAGCGACTTCTATTAATTAGCATAATACTGCTTTTAATACGGTCTTTACATGTAATTTTTTATTCAACCACGTAATTTTAGTAACGGACTACTTATTTTTACTTTCATAATTTTTGTTTTAATATTGAAATTTTATCATCGTTTTCTTTATTTTTCTTGTATTATTATTTATTGTGTACTTGTATTATGAGCACAAATTAAAAAAAAACTAAACACCCGACTTTCATTACCCAAATCCCTCACCCCAGAAATAAAAAAACTGTGACACAAGCTGAGTTAGTGTTTTTAGTTGCACTTGAAAAAATTTTAGATCACACTACAGTTGACTCTTCCGGTATGTACTCTAAAAAGCACCAAAGTTGAATTTTTTATAATGAATTAAACGTGTTCGAAATTTAGTCAAAATGCTACGGCACGCCACTGAGATAAAATTGTGGAAACAAACAAAGTGAGTTTCGACAAAAAAATCTTTGCAAAAAAGACGATTTGTCATTGAAATATCTACCCTTTTTTATCGCTGCTTACTAATTGATAAAGTCAGTGTGTCTTTGCGGGGTTGTGTCTAAACTTGGTACCGTGCCTTGTGCCGTAAAAATCTTCCGATATCTACCAGATAAAAATAATACGAGTGTTCTTACCGCAAGATTTGTTTCGACGTGTAACTTGGTGCAGTGCTTGGTGCAAAAATGTGGGCAAATACCGAATTTCTCGAATTGCGCAATAGTCACACCTTTTTTAATGTAAGGTAAGTCAGGAGTTACTCCTATCTCAAGTTTGTTTTCATTTTTTGTGAGTACTGACATTTCTTCGTACCTTTGAGCTGATGATTGCCCACGTGCCATGGGCGTCGAAATTGGGATACCTGAAGGGGATTTTGCACTTGCAAAGACAACTAACATGCAAAAAATTAGGAAACATGCTATCAGTGTGCTCACGATTAAATATGCGTAGTGAATTCAATTTCTATACAGGATGTATTAGAAATACATGTGTTCATTTTACCTTATAATAAAACACATCATCAAATACAACTTTTCTATACATGGTGTTAGGGAATGGCTTAGGAATATTCCGTATGCGAATTTGTCGTGATCAGACGAGTTAAAAACCTTTATATCATTTTTACAAAAAGTGCGTACTTTCTGCAGAAATTTTTATTAACTCACCTGTTGAGAGCTACTGTGTGGCTTATGGAAGTTTATTAGCAGTTAATTTTTTTTATTAAACAAAATGGAGATTGTGGTGCATGGGCGTTTTGAGAATTGTGGCAACCATGCTCATTTGTGTGGGAGGTTCAAATTCCGGTCTTCGCAAAATTTTTTTGCTTTTTTTTGTAAAATTTAATAACAAAACCCAAATTGAAATGAAAAAAAAATATGTTATTTGTTGAGCTCTGCTACCTGTTAAAATTAACACACTTATTTTTAATACACCCTGAATAACTTACAAAATAACAGTTTTTTATATTGCGCCCCCTTTGGGGTGAAATTTCTAAAAAGCTTAAAACATGCGGGTCTTACCTTTAACTAAATGTTTAAATACTAATTTTGATCAACACCTATATTAAAAAAAATACAGATTTTTATACAAATTTTAACACCCTTTCCTTAGGGTAGAATTCTAAAAAAAAACTGAAACACGTGTTTCTTCTTTTTACAAATTTTTATGGTATATCTTTAAAAAGACGGATATTCATACTTAATATAAAAATACAATTAGAACAACAATTACAATATAATTAGTTACACATTAAACGATTCCTTTGGGTAATTATAATTGAACATTACTTGAGTAATCAATCTGTTACAAAGCAATTGAATTGCAAATTATACATGGTTAATTGTAATTACTAATTAAGAATCATCACTCATACGTGGACATAAAAACTGGGATACATTCATTAAACAATTAGTTATACTACTAAACAAGTTCAAATGACAAAAAAATAAATGTAGATCCGGTAAATTTGGCTTTTTTACAAATAAAATTATAAAATTTAAGACACTGTTAAGTGTTGTGTAATGAATGACCGTTGTGTCAAGTTATAATTATAACACAACGGTCATTCATTACTTATAACAATTGTTTATCGCATTACAAAAGACATTACTTAAGACACAATTGCTCTCTATTGTTAAAAGGGTTTGAAGGGCTATCTTTAGGTTGTTGAGAATTTAGTGCTAATTCAAAAGTTATAATGTCACTAATAAAAAATAAAGTGATAGAGCAATACGGTTTGTTCCAGTAAATTCTGCAACTCATTTTACGTATTACACCAGCTTTTTATGTGATTTAAAATAGTGAACTTTTTTACCTTTACAAAAATGAAAAAAATAGTTTGTTATACAAGTAAAGAAAAGTTGTTCATTGTCTGAAATTTTTGTTAAATTTTTCCACCGATAGAATTAAAAAAATCACCAAATGGCTACTTTATTCTATAAAGTAAGATAAAATATAACTAAGTTAAATAATATACCATAGTAACCACTTGTAGAATAAAGATGTACTACTTCTACTCGTATCTATGGAATAATACCTATAAGTAAAAATATTTTTTTGTTGGTAAACACTATTTGAAAACACGCTTCTCATAGCAACGTGTTTTAAATTAAAATGTTTCAAAAAAAAATTGAATTTAAGTTCTCGGATGTCTAGGCATGCAACTCGCATACGCTCGATGCATAACGACAGTTTTATGAACTTCTCTATACCTTTACAACTCTTTCCAGTTGTTCACTAGTAGTGACTTTATATGAAACCGTAATTTTTAAATTTCTTATACAACCCACATAACGCACGTGCACAGATTAAGAAATTTTTGGTCACTTTAAAGACGATTTCAATTATAATAAATAATGATTAATGCATGATTCTAGAAATATATATGATATTACTTTTGTGAACTATCCTAGGTCAATTAACGGACGATTTTTAAAGAACGTAACTATTTCGAGATCTTTTTTTAATGAACATTACTTTTGAAGTTTGAAATTCTATAAATGAAAGTTTGACTATCAAATTAAATTGGCAAAATTTTGTACACAATAAATAAATAAACTAACAGAAAACTTAAAACCTCAGTAGTGTTGCTAATGCTTATGCAACCAGTAAAACCGAGTGGTACACTTGGGTGCGTATAACCGTCTTCATTTAAATAAAATTAATTTGTATTACAAACATAATTTTTAATTTTAACGAACCGAACTGTTGTTTATTGAGCAATAAATCAATAACCGAACAAATCATGACCAGTTATAACAATCGTTATTAAAATCATTGCTCAGAGGCAGTCATGCACACAACCACTTAAAAATGTGCTCCAAAATAACTGTTCGCCTATTATTATCCAACCAACATTTTTCAAATGCAATAAAACTTTAACGGTGTGTGCACTTAACAACGTTAAAATCGCTAATTATGCGAGACTCGAGCCTAGAAGGATCAACAAATGTTTTTTTCCTCTAACATATCTTACCAAAAGGATACACGCTCTGCCGCGTCCCCTTCCACGAAATAATCGCATTTTGTATCGTAATCTACATTTTCCATTAAACACGCGACATGCCTTATGCCTCCTAATTCTGACAAAAAAAAACGTCAAAATTTGAAAAAATGACTGAAATTAAGCTCCCAGTCTACGCCCCTTTCGAAGTCATAATCCATAACCAGCCCACCGACTGTTGGTTGTCCCTTCTGGGGAAGGTCCTCGATGTCACCCCTCTTGTGCGCGAATACAAGGACAAAAACTGCATCAAGCCGATCCTTGCGTTCGCCGGCAAAGATGTAAGCCACTGGTTTGACGAGAAAACGGGGGAAATTCAGCACTTTATTCACCCCGTGACCGGTGTCCAAGTCCCATATTGCCCCCATGGGCCCCTCCCGCATGTTGCCTGTCAGGTACCATCGACGACCTGGAGGCCCCTTGAAGGGACTCCCTGGTGGTTAGATAGCAAGTAAATGACCGTTTTGTCACAAAAAAACAGCTAAGAAAATGGTTTAGGTACCAAATTGGGGTTTTGACCAAAATGGTGCGTCCGATTAAAATAATAAATTTGTTGTTGGGGCGCGCAGTTGTGATAAATGTCTGTTGCGAGGACGATTTTTTCAGGATTCAGGAGCGGTACTCGTTGTATACTTCAGAGCCTGATAGTTACACTTGGGTGTATTTATTCCTACAGTCTTAAAGGTTTTTTTTTTTTTGGAAAGACAATTTTGTAGTTACATGGACAAATTGATCGAGATGGACAAGACTATGGACGAGAATGGGATCCCCGATGATCGGGAAAAAATGGCCGAGTTGGGAATACCAAAAAGTTTTTTCGTGCCAAGTGTCAGTCTTTATTTCAACGACGATCTCAGACACACTGAAGATCTGACAGATGACGAAGATGAGTTGGATGCGGAAGTTTGTTGTACTTGCAAAAAGGATGATGAGAAATGATTGTAGAAATTTTTTATTGAGTCTATAAATTTATATAGATCGTATAAAGATAATACGTAATTAGTGCGAGTGTGTTATTATTGTTGAGGCATGTGCTGTTTAATTTGCAAATGTTGGCGAACCATAAAAAGTTGGCGAACCAAGCGGAAAACACAATGAACCTTTTGCAAAGTCATTAAAAATGAAACAAATGGACAAATAATTGAGGGGAGACTATCAAATGGTACTGGTACGCCAAATTGGACGTAATGTTAAGTCGAAAACGTGTGGCATTGTGTAAAATTCGAGGAAAAAACCAAATTGCCTTAACAGTGTTACAAAATAATTCTGTTTTACGCTTATGTTCATAATTTATTTGCGCTTTATTCAAAAACAATAGCAACATGACATTTTTTAAAGTTGCAGAACAAACTCCCTCTTCTTTGCATAAATGCGGTGTTAGTCTGAAGTCTGGAGGTAAAGAAGACTTTTGTAAAATCATGCCAATAACGCCGTCAAATTGATAAAAAATAATTATTATTAATAAAAAAGAGGAAAAAAGCAAACTTCAAAAACTATTAACATGTTTCTTTTACTGCACATTTTATTAATAATGTATAGGGTGTTTCAAGTTTTAGTATCAGTCAAAAAATAAATACAAAGTGTTTTTAAATGATTCTCGTCTAGTCGTCTATGAATTTTTCATGTTAAATCAGGAAATGCCGCTTCATAGAACTAATGATAGGCATTTAGGCATTAAAAGAAATTAATTGAATTTCTCAACTGACTAATTTGACACAGAGCGGTACAAATTTTTTTACATGTAAACCAATGTCAAAGTTCCGATTTACACTCAAACTCGTTGAATAAATAATTATTTTTTTAAATATTGCAATCGGTTTTTTTCATAATAAAATTACTTTTATTTTTTTAAATGAGAATTCCGAAAATGAAATAATAAAAACCTTAAGACGTCTTGCACAATTGAAGTTTTAATGTCGTTAAGATCAGATAAATGTTTTATCTTAGTCACCTTTGAGAAAACGGAGGTCGTGTATTCGCTTGTTTCAAAAAAATTATAGTACAGTAAAACCTCTTTTAATGAACACCTCCGAATACCGGACACTTCTTCACAACGGACCTTTTTGTAGGAACGTAACAAAAGCATTATAAAATAATGTAATAAAAATTCTGTACAACGGACTCTCTGTATGGCGGACACGGACAAAAAAATTCCAATTACCATAATATCATATAAATTTGCTTCTTTCAACTGACAGACCGAAAGAGTGGTGGTGCAAAAAACAAACATTTGTTTCAAGAATCTTGTAAAAATGGGTGAAAAATTCTATACCGAAAATCCAGAATTAGATATCGATGACTGTGATTTTTTTTTTAGAAAAACGTGATAACAAGCTTGATGAAGACGATTGTGATAAAGGAAAAACTTGCCTTAGAACCACAGTAAACTCATACTGTCTGAATATTTTAAACCTTTTAAATTATGTGTTATGTAAAAAATGTTATAAAAAACACGTCTCTTAAAAACAGCCAAACAAAATTTAAAGATTGTAAGTAAAAAAATTGTCTTTTTTCTTTTTTTTAATTTTAATTTTATTTTTAAGAGATTTTTAATGTAATATACCTAGCTAAGAATAAAAAGTTTAATAACAATATGTTTATACTGTCACGAATCTTACATGGTCAAAAAATTTGTTGTAAAATACATTTTTGCTGCTGTTTTAAATTTAACCTGACGTTAAAATCTGTGTTTATGTTGAAATTAAAGATTCTCCACTGGTGTCCGTTGTTGAGAGGTTTTATTGTATCATGTCATTACCGTCATTTTTGATAACCTGTCCGATTAGTAGGGGTCATTTTTTAATCGTGACTGCACAGAGGAATAAATAGTAAATACTAGGAGGCTGAAACTTAGCTGGCTTATATAACTGATAAATTTAGTGCAGCGGATTAAAAATCAAAGTGCTTCAAATGTTAGACTGTCTTGATCCCAAATTGTTTTTAATTAATTTGAATTGAGCTAGTTCACAAAAAGAAAAAAAAGACAGAAACAACATGAGCAAAAATATTAAAAATTGGTATATTCAAACATATTCGCAACTTTATAAAAATATGGAAGGATGCATAAATTATAAAAAGTTTTTTAGTAACTACAGTTTTCGAAAACAAGTGCAATACCTTCTAGTACTCTTGCTATTAATAATTTAAATACCTATGCCACTAATAATATTTCTTTGTTTGTCATTTTCTTACTATTATTAAAATACTTTTTATTTCATTGTTCTTAGAACTAGGAACTACTGCATTACCTATAAACAAGAGCAGGAACATTTTATTTTGCAGGTTGTTTTTGACGGAGACTAATAATTAAAAATTAAAACTTTCTAAATAGAAATAGCAGAATCTATTTTTGTGATTTTTTTTAGTTACTTATTGATTACTATTTAAAAATAAAAAATGAAAAACAATAAGAAAACAAAAAACTTTCGTATTTAGAAAACACTCAATTTTTTAAGAAAACAAATAATATAATTTAATTAAAAAACGTTCAGTATCTAAAATAGGTTTTGTTCATACTTAGGTACAGCAGCGGATACGAAATTTTGGACACTTCTGTCATGACGAAATGTCATAGGCATCCAAGATTTCGTGTCTCCCACTGTACATTATTTTTTATGTAGTTATGCATTTTGAAGTTTTGATAGACACTATTTATTTTATATGGGCGCCATGATGCTCCAGTCTTCTGTGAAATTGTTTTCAAGTACTTTCTGTACAGAGAAAGCCATTTGTTTTATAACTGGGACCACTGGACCCTAGTAACAAATTTAGAATCAACAAAATTTATTATTTTGAAAAAGAACAGCCTAAGTCAAAAATTAAATGCAATGGTGAAGGTGCCACTCAAGTTCTTTTTTTTTATATTCCTTGTTCAAACATATTATTTTATAAGAAACTTTTTAATACTTCTTGTGGTAAAAACTGATATCTACTTTAATTATCCTCGTGTTGTGAAACCACCCACTCAAGCTTTGCAGGATTCCGACTATTTTAATTAAGATCTCTAATAATAACTCAATAAATGAAAATTAATTGCTACTATTATTGATAATTACCCTTACAACTATGTTCAAACTATTTAATTATCTAATTGTAAACACAAAAATGAAAGGCAGCAATGCGTGGTACGACAAACACTTCAAATGCAAATTTATACCGTTTTATTAATAATAATTTAAATTATTTCCTAGAGTAACATGTGACAGAATTATCTGTAACACGACTCCATAAACAGCGTGTTCGTGCTTTAACCGTTTCAAAAATAAAAAATCAAAAAATCCAGATTGTTGTAGTGCCAATCAGCAAATTTTCACTTTTCGTGGTGTCCAAGGCGTTTCCAGGTGCAAAAGTGCGTGTTTATTAGCATAAAAATCTTAAAAAAATACGATTAACATCTCGTTCCACTTTACGGTAACTGTTCTCGTTTATTGAGGCTCTCCACTCGGATAATTTCACCTGTGCTCTACCGATTATTATTAAAATTAAGCAACGCTTTTGCCATATGCCAGAATTCGGATCGATTTATCTGAGATTTGCTGAGGACGCCGTGTGTGAACATTTGGAGGGTTCTTCAACAGTAGCACATTTATTTCTGTAAAGGCCAACTGCGAGATAAGAGTTATTTACGGACGTAGAGTCATTTTAAAAATTAGTTGTGATAATGTGAAACGGAGAAAAGTGATATTGTGCTGTGGGATTGTTGATTTTAAGGACTATTTCCTGGTTTTTGATGTAACTGTAAACACAATGGAAATACCGCTGTACTTTAACATTTATAGGTGAGTTTGATAATTTTGACATTCGTGCGAGAAATACTCGAAGCTATGGCTTGTCGCTGATTTACAGTTAAATATTTTGTTTATTAGAAAAGATACATTAACTGGACGTGGCCTGAGTTGTCAATTACTCATTTATGGTGTTGACCCATAACATACGTTGTAAAAATAAAAAGATATAAACTACAGTAACTCGTTATTACAAAGTTGGAGTGAGTCTAATAAGGAAACAAAGATTATACATTTTACCCACCATTAACATAACTATTTAGAAAGTGTACCCAAGAGTTATTAAATGGTTATGAAGACTAATTGAGTCTACGGACACGAGTCGTCACATTGAAAAAAAAATAATACCTACGTTAAAAAAATATTGTTCCGACATGGAAATGAAAGTTATTTATATGAAATAAAAATTGTTCGCCTATTTTATTTTTTATTGAGACCAGTTGTTTACTTCCCAAGGGAGCCAAAACCAGCAAAACTTCATTGATTTGTGCCAACTGTCCGATGCATTCAAAAGTAGAGCCGTTATTTCCTAAACACTGCTGGTCAGCATAGAATAATGTCAAGCAGATATAATCGGACATTATTTTAAAAACCGGAACCCTCTTTTTGACTAGACCAGAATATCAGATGATCTAGACTCTATCTCTTGTCTAGCGAAATACATGGTATCAATATTTTGTGTTTGTATGTTTCCACTTAATTATATTTTTAATTAGTTTCTTATTATCAAGAAGTTAAAACAATGAGTTAAACACTAAACTTATAATATCCTGATCGCGTAATGAATAGCTTGTTCGAGTATTTCCTTTCGTTTTAGTCGCCAATAAAAAGCAGTAAGCCTATGTGGTCCATCTCTGACCAGGATATAAGAATAGTTAAACAAAAAGTTAGGCAAGGTTAAGTGAATTCTTTTTTTTTTTCGATTTTGCCTTTTAAACTTGGTATATTCGTTTCAAAACAACGTAATAGCAAGTGGGGATTCAAAAATTAATTTAGGGGGAGCCCTCCAAAAATTTTTATTATGTTAAAACTTTTAAATAAATTTGTTTAAATTTTTAGCCCAAAAAATTTTTTAACCAATAAATGTTACAATGCAAATTTACATAGATATTTTTTTTAATAAAACACTAATTTTGTGCTTGTTTGGGATATACACTATAGGACAAAAGTAAAGCAACTTTAAAAAAAATCTTATTATATCGAGTGTGTGAAAAGTCGTGGATAGGCTCTCAAGAGTAGCTAGATAAAGCTATATAGAACACTATTTTCGATTAAAAAAATTACAAAACCTTTCATTTGGCTGAAATCAAAAACAAAAAATGGCAACACCGTACAAGTACATTTATTTTTATTCGTTTTAAAAAACATTAACCAAGAGTATCCACTAAATGTTGCCAAATGTTGCTACACTTTTAAACTGGTGTTTTTTACTCATTTTAAAAACCAAAGGAAATGTTTTCCTACAATTCTTTTTGATAAAATTAGATAATAAATCTAGTAAACATTAAAATAAATCATTAAAAACAAAGTTACAAGGTCTGCTTTTTCTACAATTTTACATTAAAGTATGCATTTTTTGCAACTTTTATGAGCTATTCCATCTTAAATAAGGGGTAATGATTTTTTTTATTATTTTTTTAGCGGTGAATAAGGCCACTAGTATCTACTCTCAAGAGCGTATCCGCATCTTTTGACACACCTTTTAGGTCTTTTAATTACCGGCCCAATTGTATTTTCTCTTGTTTTAGTATCATTTGTAAAATAAAAAAAATTGTTAGCATCGGTGATCATTATTTTTAAATTAAAATAAAGAAATATTTTACTTTTTGAAATTGAGCAAAATTATGTGCGACAAAAGTAAACCAACTTTATAAAAATAGATTTTTACTTTACTTTCTTTACGTAACAGTTATTCATTTAACGAGTTTGAGTGTAAATCGGACTTTTTATTTTACGAGTGGAATATTAAACCACGAGTAAAAACGAGTGGTTTATCAATTATCGTCCACGAGGTGAAATAAATAAACCGATTTATACGAAAACAAGTTGAATACGACATTTTACTCTTCGAATTAGACTCAACAAGGCTTAAAATTGCTTTACATCTGTTAAAAATAATATGAGGTTTCATATTAAAGAAATGTCAGACAGTTTTCAAAACGTCTTTATACAGGAGAAAAAACGTAAATTTTGACAATGTCGAGGAATAAAAAAATTTACATTATGAAAGAATTAACTTAATAATTAATGGGATAACTATTATTTGCATTGACAACGATAAAATTTTTAGTGGTATTAATTGAGAGATTTGCTTAAACTTGATTTTATATCAATCAATGATTGCTTCTTAGGGAAGTTCGAGGTACGAATCCGAGTTCGACGAAAAACCTCTTCCCATGTATTCTCGATTGAATTGAAAAAAGTAACAAGTGTTCAATAATTGTCCTGGTCGTGGTTTGCTGTGGTTTTCTCTTTCTAGCATGAACGTAGGTTGCGTGATACGTTCATATGGTTTGCTGTGAACTGTCTAAATGTTGTCTTATTTTTGCATTTAGGAGTTTTTGATAAAAATCACATTGCAAATCATGCAGACGTTCAAGAATTTACTCTGCAAGCTCAGTTTAACGTGTGAATTTTTGGCCTGACACTGACAGCTGTCATCTGTCATTGTTTTGTAATGTTAACCGAGACATACGTTTTTTGTGACAATTGCCACACATAAGCGATCTGACCAGAACAATTATTGAACACTTGTTATTTTTCTTTAAATTTACTTTAACTGAAGACATTTTTTACACTAAATGAAAAAATTGCTTTAATTTTGCCGCGCTAATAAAAGCACTGTTTACATGAATTGTTTTAAACTAATTTATTTGGCATTTAAAATTAATGTTATATCGCCTATAATAGCAGCCTATTATAGGGTTTTGAAATAAATGATTCCTGGATTCCGTGATCACCATTGGGATTTCAAATTCTAAAATATTTAATTTTATACCAAAACTTGCTTTACTTTTGTTCGATAGTGTACATATTGGTTAATCATAATGTTTTACTAGAAGATTTTGCTAAGTTCTTGAAACATTTGGATTTCATTTACAAAAACACACTCTGTTTTTAAGTAATAATTATAAAAAAAACTACAACAGGGAATGTTTACACAGTTTTTTTTAAGTAAGTTTAATTAATAAAAATTAAAACGTAAAACATAAAACGAACTTTTAAACATAAAATACCACTTTTCGAGAATTTTATTATTAATTAATTTATTAATAAATGTTCATTCTAATGTTATTATTTAAATTATTTATTGGAAAAGTAAAATTAAAGTTTTTCCCTGGATCCGCTCATACTGAAATTGGTGCTTTTTCATGAAGAGGTATATTTGATTGCACTTTTGCTTTGATTTTGATTTGACTAGTTTTTGGCTGAAATAATGCTTGATTTTTTTACATTTAAAGTTTTTTGTAATCTGTAAAAGACACTTAAATGTTTATGTTTTTAGAAAGACAATTTAAATGTCTTATTGCTTTGTCTCAGTGTCTCAAGCACTGAAGTAAAGAAGGTTAGGTTAATTTTAGGTACAGTAATAAATATTCGAGAATTCACTGGGTGGGTCTGACATTAGGCACTCTGAACAAGACAGTGCTAATAAAAATATTTTGAAAATTTTGCTCAAAGCCTTTCAATAAAAATACAAACGAGTTTCAATTTTGCAATCAGCACCCCTAAGTCATCATACACCTTTTTTCACCTAAAGGAAAGAAAAAAGTGGAAACTTGTTGAACAGTTGGACAGTGTATATCAAAATAACGGATTTGTCTCAGGTGAAGTCCGACAGGCCGGCACTCATGTCTCCACAGAAAGCTTTATTTGAGATTTATTTTCAGTTTGACTTTTAAGACCCATAACTGTGTCGAAGAGTAAATAGCTCTAGTTATCTTCCTGCTTCCCACCGTTAGATCCGGCGCCAATTTTGCATTTTTCCCCATCTCTGGAGCCTCGCATTCTTATTTGCACCGGCAGCTGCCGATTATTTAAAAGTTTACTACAAATACGGAGCCAGTGCCACGCTCCGACCTTTCTGGATTGTGGGCACCTGGCGAAAAGGAATTCACCTCTACACATGTCGAGGCAGCTGTTGGACGGACATACACTTTCTGGCCACAATTTCGGCCTTCATCCGGTACCTTAAGGTTTCAATCCAGACCTTCGACTTTATCATCACACAAAAATCAAAACCAGACGGGGAATTTCGCGAATGCCCCAGACTGTATTTTAATTCGAAACAAATGTGAAATATCACACACGTGTGGTTTGGAGGGTAATACATGTGGTCACGCGACCGCCAGCTGCTCCTCTTAGATGTTTCCGCCCTCACGTCTTCTGCACAGAGTGTTGCTGACCGAAAGGGTGACAGGTGTGGCAACCAAGTATTTTGTAACTGAACGCACTGTATGCTAATCCGGAAATGGGAAACTAATTAAACGCTCGTAACTGAGTTTAAAGCTTCACAAATTATAAATAAAACATTTTTTTAAGAGTGTTTGTGAAAAAATTACGTAATGCGAGCTATTTAGTGAATGGTTTAATTAAATCAAGACTTAAAGAGCTAATTCATACACTTTCCATTACGCGATTGCACCTTGTTCCAGTTAAAAATGTGGACGAATAATAGATGTTGGTTAATACACTTGGGAGAAGTTGCATGTGACGCCTGTAATGGGTTTGGGATGTAATGCTGTAACGAGAAGTAATGAAAAACGGTTTGAAATGTAGCATGAAAGGGGAACAGTCAGATCACATTTCACCATATTGAGAAAATTATTGAATATTATGTGTCA
This sequence comes from Tribolium castaneum, assembly GCF_031307605.1. Classification (NCBI taxonomy): domain Eukaryota; kingdom Metazoa; phylum Arthropoda; class Insecta; order Coleoptera; family Tenebrionidae; genus Tribolium; species Tribolium castaneum. Next base: position 18,842,693 of record NC_087395.1, on the reverse strand, counting down.
GGATCTGTTTAGTGGTTAATTAAAGCAGACGTAATTAATATTATAAGATCCAATGTTACAGATTTGTCGGAAGATACAGGTGAACATGGACACAACTTAGACTTAAATTACTTTTGCCCTCTTGCCACTAAGACATTGGTAAAAATCATTTTTACATGAGAACGTCTGAACAGGAGCTTTAAGAAATTTTTAAGAAAAGTTAGAAACAAAGTAGTTTCTTTATTAATAATAATTAATACTATAATAATAATTACTGTTAATAATAATTAATACAATATTGTTCCTAAATTGAATCATTACCTCACAGGTCAGTTCATACCTCATTGTAAATATTTCTAACCGAGTTTAAATGGGTTAAAAATGAGAAGAAATTAAATGCACAGTATTTGATTTAAACGACAAGTATTTTTTCATTAAAAATCCACAGTAAAAATAATAAATGCACAGTAAAATAATACATGCATAGTAAACATAATAAATGCACAGTAAAATAATAAATGCAAAGTAAAAATAATAAATGCGTAGCATTTCAAAACTAGTGTGTCTAGAATATCACATTTCGAGTTCTACGTTTTCGAGTTTAATTGTTCGTGGGGTGTGTTTCGTTTTAGTTCGCTGGGGCGAAGCGTTTATTATTTAAACTGTGCAAATACGATTTTTTTAATGGGCAAATTTTAATAAAATACTGTGCGTGGTTCATTTGTCATTTAAATTTTTTACTGTGCAAAAATGAATTAAATACTGATCATTTATTATTTTTTACTGATTAAAATTGAATTTATTACTGATCGCTTTATTACTACCCTTTAAATATTTTAAATTTGGACGTTTTACATTTTTCTAAACGCTGCAAATGTCAGGGTTAAAAAAATGGAAGAAACAAAGTTGTAGAAAATTATATTTCGTAAGAAGTTAAAATTTGAATAACTAAATGAACTAAATGGAAAACCTAAATGATTAAATTGTATTTCTAAAAACCTAAAATGTTAAGAACCGGTTTATAGAAGCGTCATTAATTTAATTCGCAACTAAATGCGTGATTAACTGATCACGTGACCAAACTGAACAAATGTGATTTGTTCAACTTTTAACAACGAATTAAATTTTAACAAAGGTTTCTCTAAACCGGCCCTTGATGTTTTAATGGTCAGTTTACAGAAAGCGAATTAAAATTTAATTTGGGGTTAATAAAAAAAATTTAATAAAATACTGTAGTGGTTTACTTGTTATTTCATTTTTTTACTGTGCAAAATATTATATTATACCGATCACTTCTAGTTTTTTCCTGTGCAGTAATTAACTAAATACTGCTCATTTATTATTTTGTACTGATCAAAATTTATTACTGATTGCTTTATTCCTACCCGTTAAAAATTCGACTGATTTATTTTTTTACAAAAAAGTTTACGTTCAAAATGCATCATAAAAATATCGTAACTTTTTGAGGGCCTTAGCAACAACACAGGCTGTATCAGAAAAAAGTATGTTAATTTTACCAATGAAATTTTTCTATAATTATAACATTTTGCAAAATTCTTATTTATGACATTCACTGTTTTCCTCCTTTCTTTTGTGTAAACGAGCCGGTCAGTGTTTTATAACAATTAGTTTGTATTATTTTATATCCCTAGCTATCATTTTCGTTGTTGTTTTAAGTTGTTTAAATTGTTTGTTTCTATCACAACGAAAGTAGTGCATTTAATTAACAAAAAATATAAATTTTGGGTTTACAATTTTTTTTTTAGAAAGAAAACACCAAAAGAAAGATCTAAACTTTCTCTTTCAAGTGAGCTGAATACGATTTCAATGTTTTTTAAATGACGAGTATTCGATTTTTGAATTGGAAGTTGCAAATCTAAAAAAAATATAAACCCAAAATATCTTGTAAACGACTAAATTTAGGTATAGGAAAAGCTTGTGAAACCTAACCTTACAGTAATTCCAACAATCCAAAAACGCAATTATCAAGAAAAAATAAAAACAGCGTCATGCTAAAAAACCTCAAATAACAATCTGTTACAGAAAGTCGATAGACAGGGCTATGGACTGTCAGAAAACAAAACGTTTTCTTTTTTTATTATGATCACTCCAGTCAATCAAATTTTATACAGGGTGCTCAAAAACTGGCGCACCAACTTAGTGGTACGTCATTGAGAAGCATGTGCAGATTACGGGAAAAATGTTGAAATAATTCCTAAAGTCATATTTTAAAAAAGCTACAAACTTATTGTGTTAGCTTTTTAGTTTTCATTATTTATTAATGTTCACACTAAGTAATCGTTCCCTAACAAAACGCTGAATAATTATTTTTAAATTTTCTATCAGACTCTAGCAGTTTCTTTAATTTAAAAAATTAAAATTTATCAAAAAAATCACAATGTGCAGATGTGCCAACACTGGGAATTATTTCCTAGGAAACCGTTTCAAAAATAATCTATTTTTATTGTTGATCAAATTCTATTGCGATCATGACTGTTAGACAACGTTGCCACATATCATTTATCTAAAATCCGTTATTTATCAATCACTTTAATACAAAGAATTTTTTTACTATTTTTACTTTTATATGTAACCAGTTCTCTTCCACACACCATTGAGTTGGTGCGTCAATTTTTGAGCACGCTGTATGTTACAATGATTTCCTGAACACATTTTTATAATTTTCACTGAAAACTTATTACAAACACGTTTTGTCTGATAAGAAAACAAGACTTTTCTCTCATAGAACTTACTCTTGTTAATTTTCTTTCGAATAATCTGGGCACAGCTTAAAAAAATTAACGTGATTTCGTGAATCTAGTATTTTAAGGTCTTTTGACTGCGGAAAGAAATATAAATAAACAATAATTTATTCAAATCTATTTTTTTTCTTCATCTCGCTTCAATAAACAATGGAAATTTTGGTTTATTTAATTTTTTATGTATTTAAGTTTACTGCTTCCAGGTATCCAGATGTATGTTATAACACTTATCCACATTTTCTATTATAATAAATAACATCTTAGATAATATAATAGCATTGTAGGAGCGAGCAATACAAAGATTTGATCCAATTTTCTTTCGTTCATTTTTCGTGAAAGCATATTTTGATTTTAACACACTGGTAAACAGTCTTAGCTCAAGATTAAATAAATGGCATTTCATTGATTAGCTTTCGCTGTCCAGACAAAAAGCACAGTTAAGGCTCAGCTTTCGGTTTACTTCCCCACATGTTTATCGAGAACCGTGTAAAAATCTCTCGATTAAAGCGTGTATTAATTTCCTGTTACAAGCAACCCCGTCGCCATCTTCAACTCTTCCGGCCATTACGGTTGACTTCATTTTAAACAATGGTCTTGTACATTCTTCAAATTCCTTCCCACAGTGATGTTTTTAATACGGCAATTAGTGAAGAATGTTACAGTATAATATTCAACGTCATCTCGCGACTGCAATATGTCAACCGACCGCGAAATGTACTATTGCCAAAAAGAAAATGTTTTATCTCAGGTTTTTGACCACATACAAATTCTATATAATTACTCGCTTGAGGTAAATTACAGATGTGTGTGGAAAAGAGAATTTTACATTTTGGGTAAATGCAGCAATGCAATGCCAGAGGTAAAACAACTCTGCGGAGAATTTATTTTTTATCTCGGCATGCAATGGACTCGAAATTATATACATTGCGACAAAACGGCATAATTTCGCGACGTTCGCTCCCGGAACTAAGAATAATACTACAACTGAAATTTAAAAATTCAATAAATGCAAGAATTAAAACTAAGTAAAATAAATCTTTTTTTTTTAATTTATTCACCTCATCGTATTTTATTTAATTTCTTCTGTTTTAAATTACATTTTATTAGAAATAATGAAATGGTGCGAAATGGCTTTATTGCGGCAGATATTTTTTTAATTAGCGCTAATTAAGTGCCACATTTTGAATTCTCTAATTATTTTCCTAATTTGTTTAATAGCTTTCTGAAAAAAGTTCTTTAGCCGCGTTTTAGCATACATTAGCTATGAAAAAATACAGTCCGAGCATTCCAGAGTCGAAACTTTCATATTTAGAGATAGTCTCCACCTGGTGATTGAACTTGTTACCACAACAATAAATAAAAGTAATTAAGGACCGTTGAAACAATTTAAAAACAAATTAAAGCTGATAAAACCTTGAAAAGCACTCATTCACAAGAGTGATATGAATAGTAAGTAATACTTTGTTTTAATGTAATTTCCTTCATTAAACCGTATCATAATAAATCATAAAATTGTTGTAATAATCTCCTTTGTGTTTGTTATTTTCAATGCAGCTGTGAACGCGTTACTGTTGCAATTGCAATTAAAACAATTTTCTGTTCGAAAACAACCTTGAATAGATTAAGTTTTAATTAATTCATCATAAATATTTTTGCATTGGACAGTTATCTCCTCTTGTTTTTTTATCACAAGCATCTATGCTAATGCGAAACCGGACGGATATGCTTTATTGTTAATAGCAACGAAAACAGTTAAATTAGCTCTTGATTAAGTCATTGAAATTTACAATGAAAAATCACCTTAACCTATTTCTTATCAAGTTGACTAATTTTAACGCCAGTTAAATTGCTATTTGAACTTCCTCTCGAACCGGTCTCTGCAATTTTCTGCAGTGGCGGCTCCGTAAATGAAGTACCAATTGATTAGAAAGTTTAAAAACAATTTAGTTTTTACGAGGTAAATTACCCTAAGCAGGTCAAACCTGGAAATTTTTACAAAATTTTGCAAAGTACTTGTAAATGAGTTTTTGGCTTTAAAACAAGGTTATCCTAACGAAATTTATTTGTAAGCTTGTGGCATATTTTAACGAAATTATACGAATATTAAAAAGATTTTAATGAAAATTTGAAAAATCGTCCGAGAAAGGTATTACAATGACGACTTTTATTAGTGAACTTTCGGAATACTTATTCCAACAAAATTTTGTGGCACAAGTAATTTTTTTAATTTAAAAATATGTTTATACTTTTCAAAAAAAGAAAAAAAAACACTTTATTGAAATTTTTTGTCTAAGTGTAAACTCAAAATAACGTAATTTTTGATGTAGTTAAGCGCTTAAAAGTTAAAAAAGTTAAAAAAAAGTTTGCTGCTACAAGTGCTTTACCCTAAAAAACGTCCAAACAATGCAGAAGTGAATTATCTACTTTCATTAATATTAAGATCAAATTTAAAAAAATGCTCAATTTTAAGTTTTAATTTCTCGACAATTTTGATCAAAATTTTACGAAAATGTCGAGTTAATTGAAAATGTGTTTAAAATGTAAAAATAACAAAAACTATGATTTTGGACTAATTATTATCTTAATGATCCTTTGTTTTTTTTTGCAAAAGTTTGAAAAAAATATTCGATTTTTACCTATAAAGGAGTCAACTAATATTCTTTTTGGCCTAAATTGAAACTTGGAAGTGAATTTTACAGCTCTTAACTCAAAAAGTAATTTAATATATTAGTAAACCAAACTAGGTTATAAAATCATAATCATCAATTTTAATCTAGTTTTGTCGTTTACGTCATTGTTAAATAATAAGTGAGTTAATCTAATAAACTAGGCAAAGAAATGTCATTTTCAATTAAATTATACTTATGTTTTTGACTAGAAAACAGGCTAACACACGAGATAATCACAACTGCAATATCACATAAATCTTCGCGTAATAGTGTTTATGTTTTTTATTTTAAATAAAATTTTAATATACAGACTGAACAAAAAACTAAACACTACATTCATATTTTTGTTATGAGTTATTTAAAAAAAACTCAAAGAGGTTGATTTTATTTTTTTAAATGCTACATTTTAATGACATTTCTGACGTCATTCGTGTTTGAATAATGACGTCATTTTTAATTTTTTTAATTAATAAATGACATTTTTTATTAATATTTTAGATAGTATACATTTTTATCTTTCTAGTAGGTATAGAAAAACTCAAAAAAATGAAACAAAAAGAAATAAATTAAAAATGTTATAAAAGCTGTTGAGGTTATTCAGAAAGTTATCTTTTCGTTTTTGCTTTATTATATAAGGGGTGATTGTTTTTTGTTTTTTTTATTTTTTTGAATAAGGTGAAGGTTTGAAGAATAAGGTGTCATATTAAATCTTTTAAGCTAATTATATAAAAGAATTTATTAAAGCCATTTGCCGCATATAAACTAAGTCAAAAACAAAAAGATAAAGCTTATTACGTCTACTTACTTGTCAATATTTTTTGTATTTTCTTAAATTTATATTTTAATTTCTAATTTTTTTTATTTTCTTGTTACCGAAAAAAACAAAGTGAACAAAAATGTTATCATTAAAAAATAATAATGACGTCACAACACAAAAACGAATGACATCACAAATGTCACTAAAATATCAAGACCAAAGGGCTTGTAATTAAAAAAAAAATTTTTGAATAACGCGAAAACTAAAAGGAATTTAGAAAAAAAAATCGTGACAAATGATAACATTTTTAAAGTTGTTGGTAAATTGATGTACTAATTCGTTTTTTCGTAAGGTATACATAGTTTAGGCACAAAACGTTTAGTTTCATACTTTTGCCCAACTCTGTATGAATTTTGTGTCATAATTTTGGATCAGTCTGTATATTAATATTTATGGTTTTTTACTAAATTAAATTAAATTATTAAATAAGTTAAGGGGCGAATAGACCAATCAAACTGCTTCAATTTGGTCTTGTGATCAGTTAATCACGCATATAATTGCGGATTAAATTAATGACGGTTTTGTAAATCGGCTTTAAATTTGCTATTTTTGTTGTAACAACTATTGATCTACTAATGGGTATATTAATAACTTGGCAAAATGCGTTTTTATAATTACTTTGTTGACGTGTTGAACCAACTCGGTTCATTTTCAAGTAATCTGTTATTATTGATATTACTTACGTAGTAGGTACTAATTATTACTTATTAGCTTATTACAATTTACTAGGTTTTTAATTTTAAGTTTCTACTTAGAAAATAAAAATAGTTTTAGTTTAAAACGTGAACTGTTTAAACCAGATTAAATGATACTAATAGGTAAAAAATATCAAGACTGAATAAAATATTTCATTTTAGACGCATTTATAAAATAGACAGATATTTTACAAGTTATAATCTAAGAATAGCAATGACTTATCGATCCAAATATAACTGTGACATCATAATTTAAACTTAGTGATGACGTCATGTTTAAAAAAAACAATGATATTAGGGAAATCACATAATTTTCAATGTGGGATTCCCCAAAGCAACGCATGCGCATACAAAGACACGCCATGACATCCTAATCCAAAAATAGCATCAACAACAGGGGATTTCCACGTTTGGCCCTGGGAATCCCTAAAATGGCGCATGCGCAGACGAAGTGAATCTGAATCGGCACATCCTATCTACTTAGGTTGTTTTCATTTTATAGCTTGCCCATTTTTAGGTGATAATATTAATAACAGTGACACTACATTTTGTTCGTTTAGGTGATCCAGTTGCTTAGCCACTGAATCCACAAAGAGTTTGTGCACAATTAACCTTGACTGTTCACAGCAATGTGGAACGGATATTGCGTGTATAGGTAAATAAATCCAACATTTTTGAAATAATTTTTATTAGAAAAAAAAGCACAAAAAGTTAAACTTTGCGCATCAATCACGATCCTTAATTCTTGTAATAAATTGTTTCACCAAAGAAAATAAAGTTGTTCATCCGCAAGCATGATACCACAAAAACAAGACCACACTTTCCCAGAATTTACAAAATATCCGCGGCATGTCATCCACAATCCCGGCAATTTAATTTCCATTTTTATCTTTTCACCGAAAGTAAATCCACTTCCTTGCACGCAAGAAAAATTGTCATTGTGACAATTTATCTCACTATCATCTCTGGTATTGTTTAATTAAAAATTTCTCGTCGTTTTTTCACTTTCAACGATGATGATGAGTTCATTATGGAGGCCTTGGCACGTGTTTTCAAATTCGTACGCTTGGCTAGTTAAGCTAAATCAGGACCAAAACATGGCAAATATAGTCAATGTAAACACGGGCTGCTGTCCTGTCCATAATCAATATGCGTAAGATGGGTGTTCCGGTTTGGACACCTCCTTTCCGGTTTTTAATTCCCATTGCGGCAACGACCTTAGCGCGCCCAGTTTCCGGACACAATAACGTTGGCAGACCTGCCACCATTTTACCAACTTTCTTCGAATTTGAATAATTGGCGCGTTTCCGTGTTTTTCGCAACAAAGAGTAATTGTTTTCACGTTTGCGGTAACGGATGTATTCGGATTCGAAATGGGAGCTTTTATGTCTCGCCGCCTATCTGTGGGAATCTACTAAATCAAATGGTGGAAACGTGTCGTGATGCACCTCTTCATCCCATTTCACGGTCCTGTTTCTCATTCAATGGAAAAACGCCGTTTGATTGCTTTGCATCGGGGAAAAAATCAACAAAAGACTCTAGCAGTGGCGGCTCGTGAGTTTAAAATTGTCTTCCGTAGTTCAAAACTACAGTACATGAACAAATTTTTTCTTTATGGGGTCGACTCACCACAAAACTCATTGAATTCATAAAATCAAAACTGCTTCAAAAATACAATTTCAAAAAACTAAAAAATTTGGTCAATTAAAATAATTTACAAAACGAGTTTTATATTCTGACTTTTTTACAGGTATACGAGAGTTGAAAAAAATGTTTGCAACTAATACTAAAAAATTCGATGAAAACGGTTGCAATACGATAAAAAAAATATATATATTATATAAATATAAATATAAAAAATATATATATATATATATTTTTTGCAATACGATAATTCATCTTAATAAATTAAATTAATCCCGCTAATTCAATGTAATTTAAAAATTTTCTAGTGTGTTATGGGTCAACATCTGCTTTTTTAATTTGAGATTCGATAGTGCCAATGGAAAAAAAAGTTATACCTATGATCTATACCAGATATATTGAGTAAAATGCAAAAAAGTAAAAGTAAACTGTTTTACCGAAGTCCTACATGATCCAATAAATTTGAAAATAATTAAAAAATAAAAATTAACCGAACTATTTATACTTATTTGTTAGACAAGACGATAAAATTTGATTTTAAAAAAAGTAAAAGTTATTTTTTCACCGAAGTTCTACATGATCCAATAAATTTGAAAATAATTGAAAAATAAAAATAAACTGAACTGTTTATACTTATTTATTTTATATAGGACGATAAAATTTGATTTTATACCGAGGTTCTACCTTATCCAATAAATTTGATAGTAATAAAAAATAAAAACTAACTGAACTGTTTATACTTATTTATTATCCAAGACGATAAAATTTGATTTTACCTTTGAGAGCAATTTCAACCTTGAGCCGTAGGCCGAGAAGTTGAAACGTTTGAGAAGATGTTGGTGAATTTTATCGGAGTGTACAATATAAAGTTTTACTCAATCCTCCATTATTTTAATTGAATTACTGAGTTATTTGGATAGACAATTTATTATAAATGTTAAAACATTCAACAATGAAAAAAATGTTACAAACAGAAAAATAATAACCATATTTTTTAGACGGTAAAATTTCGACACTAGATAAAATGCCATTTTATTGTTTACGATAGAATAAAAGTTATTTCCATCATTTTCATACGTTTTAGTTCATACTAAATAATTTTGCACAGTTCCTTTTCCATTTGTTTTTGTTAATTTTTTTTTTTGAAAAATGTTATATTTTTTCCCAATTTTTTTGTATTGTGAGGCATATTTGGAAACTTTTAAAGAACTGTTCTTGATTTTTTTTTCATTACTGCTACATCAACAACAATTAACGGCCCTTAAAGATTAACAATTTTATTACAGAATAAATCCCCATATTTGTCAAAACAAATAGTATTTTATATAACTTGTTTTTCATTTAACCTATTACTGCATGCGTGATCAAAATTGAAATTTTAACTTTTTGAGTTACACCAAAGAGAGCCTAATCAAAATAATGATGATTCAATTTTTTTACTAGAACACTTAGGTATTCGTTATACTTTGACAAATTTCCTAAATTGTCCGTATGAGTTAAAACTCCCCTATATATGATAAATGAGAGAGGAAATTTTAAAGTTATTTAATTTTTAAGAAATAAGAAAAACATACACAACTCAGTCGACTAAATGAAAATTATTTTAACACACCTTGTACATACTATTTATTGCTTTAAAAAATATGTATGAAAAAGTTATTTTACTAAATGCTTCTGTAAAAATAGATCAGACAAAAATTACTACTGTCACGTTCAAAAAATTTTGGGCACTTTTAACATTTCGTTTACATAATGGTATGGAAAACTCCATACCTTTTGACAACGAAATGATTACTGTAATAAATTTATTTTTTAAAATTGTTGTTTTATTAAACAATATTTGAAAGCAATACCTTGTGTATATCATCCCGATAAACAGATCCAACATCCCTGAATTTTTGTGTTGACACTTTCGAGTTTGTACGTATTTCCAAACGTTTTTGAACTTTTTTAACAGCGAAACTGTTAACAATTAACTTATTTTAAAAAAGCAAAGCAACTGCCAAAATTGTCATTTTCTAATAAATTGATGCTTTTTCAGCTATTTCCAAACAGTTTTGCTCGTTCGTTTTTAAGTATAATTTACTATACAGCCTGTCAGGGAATTGTTTAGCAAAACATTGAAGGTAGATAAAGAATAGCAAAAGGAATCGATTAGGTAAAATTTTTGTGTATCTAAAATACATAGTTTTCTCAAAAAATCGTTCTGAACTTAAAAGGTCTCTAATTTTGAGAACCACTGACTAAATTTTCTTTTTGGTCCACTTCCTAATTTGTGTTTTGTTAAGTAGATTTTACAAAAAAAAAATTAAAGAAATTCATGCCAGAACATGCTAGTCACAATTTTGAAAAATTCTCAAAATGTCCATTTGCCACTAAGCCCATTTTGTAAACCACACAGTGGTTCTCAACAGGTCGGTTGATAAAAATTTTAGAAGACAGTATGCACATTTTGGAAAAAATATCGTAAGGGTTTTTCACTCGTCGAATTATGACAAATAATAATTACTTTTTTAAGTGTAAAAATTAATAATTCACAAATAATTTAATAATTTAATTCACAAAAACTTAATGAAATTTTATTACTACGTTAATTACAATTACTCCCAATAATGTCAAGTAATTTTCAACTATTCTGCAACTAATTCTAAAATTCAGAGATTCTCACATAATTTTACAAGGGTTGTTATACTCGTAATTTGAATTTGAACGCATCTTGAAAAAATTGCAACGTGATAGTGCTAGCGATCAAAATACGTTGACCTGACCTGACCTGACCTGACCAAAATAATATATATTCAATTAAGGATGGAACAAGTGATAATATTGTTTTTGAATAGAAAACATTATCCATGATTAAACCCTGTTAAAAGGGTTTCCAAAAATAAAATTATTGTATGTGTTTTTATTCGTATCTAGTGTCTTGTCACATTAATAAAAGTAGTAATAATTGGCACTTATTTTGAGAAATTATTTCTAATTGTTTATTTAGGTCAAAAAATAATGTCAGTTTCATTGTTTTGTCAGATTTAGCTTATTTCGAGTAAGAAACAGATTTTTTTATAATTTTTTCTAAAAATGGGAAAAAGCACAAATAAATAAACTTTTTTTAAATTAAACTTATTTACCAAGTTTTGCTTAAACGGATCGAGAAATTATAATTTGAGCTTGAGCAAAAAAATTTGGAACAAGAGCTAAATTAGCTAAATTTTACCTAAAATCTAAATTATATTTTATTTAAAGAGACGCTTTTTGTCTTTTCATTTACACACACGTCTCTGAAAGAAAACAAAGAATTTAGTCTCGAGACATAATTACGTTACTAATATAAGCGGCCCTTTACCAATGTATTATTTTATGAAGGCAAATAGTTTAAATGAAAAACGCTAGATTGCATGCTTTTCATTCAGTCCATCCGATAAGTGTATACTTCGCATACTTATTTTTTCTGCGACTTTCCAAACTGTGTCTACATCCGAGAATCCACATTATGAACAATAAGAAAAAACTTCAACTCTAATTTTTCCTTCCTGCTATTTCTCTGCAACAACTGAGTGATTTTGCTCAACAATTACTCATTATTAATTCATAGAAAGTGGCTGATTTGCAATTTCGCACAAATCCTCCTTAATAGCGTCCTTCCCATACCAAACAAGTACCGACATCAGAAATAAGTAAAACATGGTAAAACTGAATTCGAAAAAACCACCAGCAAATTAAAGCAAAGAAAACTGGTTATAACATAATAAGCCGGGGTTATTAAAACATAATGAATAAAACATAACCAGATAAGATCACGTTCTGGTATAAAATATTTTTTTTGATTTCGAACGATTTCAAATTGATTTATGAGTAAGTGAAGTAAATAATTTAGGCGTTTTTCCCATCATACCATAATTATGAGTTGTTTCAATTAAATCGATACTAGCACTTCCGTTCACGTGATTTTCCACCCCCACAAACGTTAAATTATACATTTTGAGGGGGCTTTAGTCACACGTAATAATGGTGACTAAAATTCTATCAAAAACAATAAATAAAATAAGAAGAATCAAACACTTTCTGTAATAATTATTACTGTTATGGACGGGTGGACATATAAGGCGTCGACCCACACATCTCGTTGAAGCTTTTTTTAGTAAGTATGTGAATATGTTTCCCGATGTGGACGAGGGATAATCATAATTTAATAAGCTTTTAATTCCATCAACATGTAATTTCAGTCTGTATATACCATAACCATTTTTCCATTTTGTTGAAAACCATTCCCCGCCATACATCCGGTGTTAGGTTGGAGGTTTTCACCTGACTTATAATTCACCTGCTCTTACTAAACAGTCACGCTTTGCTGTTCGCAACTGCCGCAGCAAGAGTAAACAGTTTCAAAGTTGGTTTTCGCGATTTTCGAATGTGAGATTATATTTTATCGAAAATGCCTGTGGGACTTGTCTATGATTTTGCTGGGTAAGTGACTCACTCGAGGACACTGATCCTTAATTTGAAATTTAAATAAATTAATTCGCGATAAATCATTGCCTTTATTTTAATTGGTGTTTGTTATTGCAATTTGCGTCAGTGTGTTAATGCAGTGGTGTTTTGCGGGATTGGGTGCAACGAAATGACTGTAATTAGAGGTGAAGCAATAGTTCATGCGATTCGTGCAAACAAGTGCAGGAATTTGAACTGCATTTACCTAGTTTGTTGTTATTTATTATGGTAATAAAGACGGGACATTTGTTTGAGTTACTATGAATTAATTAAATAAAATGACTCAGGGAGAGTCGTTTTTACACGGAATATTACTAGAATAATGGCTCGCAACATGTTATTTTGTTAAAAAAATTACAAATGTAATTTTCAATTTTATTTTAATTAAAAACAAAAAACAAAAAAAATATTTTTGAAATTTGTGTGAACACAAAAAAATTTGTGCTTAGTTTTTGTGCAACTAAAATTGTCACTGACCAAAATAAAGTGGAATCTCTATGATTCTAAAAGCGATTATTCACACCTTTCCTAAAATAGACCACGTACAGGGTCCGGCAAAAGTTTGTATAATACAAGCGTGTTTTACCAACCTAATTTATTTGCTTCTCGAAAAAATAATTAGAAGATGTTTCAGAAACAATCTGATAAAATCATATTTTTTCCATAATCCATCTCCATCATTTTAATCCAAAAAAAGTTATTTCTATATTGTGAACGATATCCTTGCAAAAATTAGTTCGAAGTGTAGAGGTTTTATCGTATTTATTTTTATTCACTTATAGTTCCATGTTTTCTTTTTGTGTGTTTATGATTTTTTCAATCAAATTTACATTTTAGGCATAAAGTTACTTTTACAGACATAATTTCGGATGAATTAAAATGATTCCTGAACCCGATACACGTAAAAAATGATAAAGGGGTCCATTTTAGTACACTCCTGAAACTTTCTTAAATGCAATCAAAAATACAAATCACACTTACGATCTAATAATTTATTTGATTTAATTGTAACTCGGATCAATTTAAGTACAGTCACTATAAAAAAGAATGACACTCCTAAAACCGCAGCTACAAATCTTTTCGATATGATACGGTTAATGCGTACATTTGGCTAGTTTACAAATTAGCTGGATGTTGTGTCAACAAGATGAACAGTTTGCAAACAAACCTCTATGTTGAAATTTATTACCCAAAAGATTTTAGTCGGATTTTCTCTATCCGGCCTGGTTGGTGGAAATGCCTTTCCTTTTGATCGTGACTGTACATAACTTAAAAGGATGTCTAATACTTCGTTTAAGTAATAAAATAAGGGACCGAAGTTTAGGACTTTAAAATATGCTAAAAAAGATCACTAAAAGCATAAAATAAGACACTAAATAATACTAGGGAGATAGGTCATAAAATTCTTGGGAAAATACTAATAAAAAATATTCCATTTTTTTCTCATTTAAGTAAGCACATATTATTTAAAAACGTCTGCATCCATATTTAAAAAAATAATAATCAATTAATAATAATAAGGAGGCTACAGTCGTAAATGATACATTTTTGACATTTTTTCTAAATAGAAATCCCCACAGACCTAGGAACCAGAATGTTCTATTTTTTACCTTTAATGTCTCAAATACCTGATAAGAAACAACTAAAACAGTATTTAAAAAAAATTGCATTTATTATAATTAGAGTCAAAACAATACAGTAAAACCTTTATAAGCTGAACTAATTATAAAAGGGTTTTAGTACTGATTCTAGGGATTATCGTTTTTTTTCGTAATTACTACTAATTATATAAAGGAAACAACTGGTATACCGGGTATAATATAATCAGTTTTAAACCGAAAAACACAAAAAAATAATTGTTCTTGCTTTGAATGTAGCTATCTAGGTAATCGAGAGTAAGATGATTATTATAACATAAAATCAGAGATAGAGTCATTGTGTATATAGGTGTATGTTCGAATTTAAAACAGATCATACTTTCAGTTTTTATTTATGGAACTTACTAAAAATACTGAAATCTTATGGAGATTTAGGACTAAGTACAAATTACTTCCTTTTATTTTTTAATTTTTTTATCTAAAACCTTTTTTAATGGAAACATGGGTAATTGAATTTTTTTATTTGATTTGATTATTTGTTATAGCATTTAATTTTGAGAAAATTGAGCTGTTTAGTGATGCCCGATTTAATGTATCCATTAAAAAAAAACAAATTGATTTTGTTATTTCAAAAAGTCGTGAATCAAAAATTAATTTTAAAAATTAGATAACTAAAGAGTTTATTGAGATAAAATCTGTTGTAAAACTTTATGGTGTACAAAGAAAACGTTGACATAATATTCCAACAAAAATTTTGTCGGTCTATTTAAGAATCACCGTGTTTAGAAAACATAATAATTTACCAAGCACTGTTCGGATTATGACTCGTTTTACTTGTTTTTTTGGGCTACAAAAACTTCGGGTTAAAGCATGGTCGGATTAAAAGGTTTCACTGTTCTGCTCAGAACAATACAGTTGTGGATTTTTTTAATTAAAGTTCTTGTAAAAGTTAGTTTCAATTAAATACACCACAATGAATCAAAATGTACGTGAAAATGTTTTTTTTATTAAATTTGGAAGGAGAAACTTGTGGAGGGAAGGTGCCCTATAGCGTCAACGTTAAGTTTAGAACCTTTGTGAATTTCCCGCTTAAGATTACAATCAGTGTTTGCAGGTTTGAAGCTGTTTCTACAAATCAGCTGATACCATAGGCATACCATGAATTCTATGCCGTCAGATTATACCATATACTTTATGGTAGTTTTAAGTAATGACACGTAGTTTTGTTAATTGTTGGGATTAACGGTTAGTGTTTTTAATGAACTGTATTTTACAATGGTGTGTTTATAAGTGCCCCCAAAATTAAGATATGTTAACTACACCACTTGTTTTGAAATTTCTAGTAGAGAAGAAAATTAGCGAGCGCACTTTGAAAGGGCTCATATACTCGTTTTCAAAATAAAAGACATCACGGTAGGCCATGACTGTGTAAAACGACCTTTACGTTTTGTACTAGAAGTGATAAAATTACGTTTACGTTTGGGGAATTGTCAAAACTCAAAACGTCAAAGAAAATTTGAGGTTACTTTAGAAAAAGTAATGTCACAGTGCTTGAAAAATACTAGAACCTTATAAAATGCTTTGATTTTTAAATTAAATAATTCACTACTATAACACACCACACAAAAGTGACAAATCTTTTGACAGTTTTGACACATCTAATTGGAAAACAAATACAACCAACTGAAGTAGTATCTGAAGATACTAAAAATAGCAATATAACCAACTTAAATTCAAATTTCCACAATCTACTGAGATATCATTTAATTTGGAAAAGAGTATATAAAAAGTGTTTGTGCAACGACCATGGTTTCATACCCAAATGCTCCCTCCATAAGTTTCTCTCTCCAAGTTTTTAATACATACAGAGTGATTTAAAAGTACCGGACCAATTCCCGAATGGTGATAATTAAACACAGAATTTTTATTTTTTTTAATAGTGTTTGTTTTCTTAGTAATCGCCTAATCGTCTTAATTGTTGCTCTTTTCAAAGATTAAATAATAAAGATTTTAGTCGAAATTTTGGTCGATTTTGATCAATTTACATAGCACTCTGTAAAATATATTTTATTGCTCGGAAAAGATGTCCTGTGTTAGAGAAACTACAAAAAACTTTTTCTGCTACTAGATAAGATTCTTTGTGTTTGCTGTAACATTACTTGTTATAAACCGATAACAAAATTGTTGCAACAAAAAAAAGCATCGAAATTAATTTTGATTTCTTAGAAACTGCTGAATTCCGGATTGACTTTTGAAAAAAATCAAATTTGAAATCCACAAAAAATAAATCGACTCCTTTTCTCCAAACACTGAACAAGAATAATCCAAATTTAAGTCAAGATTAAGATACGCGCGGTACAATACCGCTCCACAATGAATAATTTTCTGCCCATTGAATAATAAGATTCAATTGAACGCATCCGTCCATTTTGTTTTTGCTCCAGTGCTGATCCAATTAGAGCAATTAGATTTTTACGCACAATCTGAAATTTTACAAGGGTCACTCACCGACTCCACCATACCGCTACAATTATCCCTCATTTGTAATTATCAGGCACAAAAACGGTAACAATATGTGTACATATTTGCTTTCTCTCCAATATGCTTGCGTGATGATTCGAATCGTCTCATTTATCGATCGACAAAGCCTTTCGCAAACATATGGCGTATGTGGTGGTTGCATTTCGTATTTCAAACAATAATTTCATTTTTTCTTTTCAGTGAAGGTTTATTCACTGGACCGGAGAGCAGTGTCCCGATCGATTACGCCAAGGTAAGTACAAAGGAAATTCTAAGTGTGATAGTGACAAATGTGAGGCATATTTGAGCTCTTGAACGTGACGTGACAAAAGAGACTTCAACGGATGATCAAGCGACGAGCCCGAGCTTCAATAAATCTCGGGGTATTTCAAGTAGTCGCTTTAAATCGAATCTCTTCCATCTCTCAGACAAGGATTATAAATAGGCGTAAAGAATTAATATCCTCATTTCTGTATAAAATTAACACAATTAAGTAAACGATGTTAAATGGGGGTTCTGCCATAAACGCAACTCAAGAACCTCGTAATTTATTATTAAACCCAGCTGGAACTCACTTAACCCTTCACATAATTGCTCTTTATTGCTACTTCTTGCCATCTGGTCCGCCCTCAAGGATGTCTGAAACCGATCGACCACTTCGAAATTCCATCCCGGAACAATAAAGACAAACAAAAGGAAAAGGAGCACACATTTCGAACACGTGCACCAATTTCCGTTCAACATTTCACCCTCCTTAATTAATTTATTCAAAGACAAAGTGGTCCAAAATGATTGTACAACGTTGTGTAAGATGGTCACATGATTATAATAAAAAGGCAAGGACTGGACGAGACCAGACTGTCTCCGCATAGGAATGTGTAATTCGCCGGAAGTGCCGCCACGGCCATGTTCACACGATGTGTTTTTCCAGCAAGTCGGAATTTTTAATCGCGATGTGGTGTTGTTTTGTGGCGGGGGGTGTTCGATGGTTCATCCCCCATCTTCCGGCGTGTGCACATCTGCTGGGCACTGACAGCCCAGATGGTACAAATTTTCTAAAGATGGCCTTGGGACCGGTCTGGGGTCGGCGGGACTGTTATTCGAAAAATTGGGCCGATTTGTGCATATAACTTGGTTGTTGGTTTAGATAGCACCCTGTTTATTTGAAATATTTGGTTATGATAGCTTTTCACACTTGATATGGTAGTGAAACGTGTCATAAATTTACTGCATACAACTGGAATTGACATAAAATGACGTGATTAAAAATTTGTTCTATTTGCAATGCAATTATGTTAATTGTTGCTAATTAATATTATTATTAAAATCACGCGTTGTAGGTACAAGGAGTAATTGCAGAGTCAATTTAAAAGTAAGGATAAAGTGATTTATTTAATTTTTTTAGCTTTTACAAATGGAATTATAATACACAAACTGTATTTCCTACAAGTGATTTTTTTTCTAATTTGCAAAAGTTAGTTGCTGCTTGCAAGTCATTTGAATAAGTTGTCAGAAAGAGAAGAATTAACAAAATTTAAAACATTACATATTACCTGTTTCAAAACTATAGAAATGCCAATGTCGCATTTTACCGAATTATTATTTTTTTAATAATTTTGTTAAGAATGCATTCAGTACCTTAGTTAGATGTCTCATTGAAACTATAAAATACGTTAGTTATTATTTTTTTAAGTAAAGGAATATTTTATAACAACAAAATTTTTGAGAAATTGCAACGTTAGCATTTCTATAATTTTGAGACAACTAATAAATAGTATTTTTATGATGTAACGAAACGTTAAACTTTTGATATTTAATAATTAAGAAAAAAACAATCTTCTCAACCATCCATAAAATATTTATTAAACTTGAATCTTTTACATTTTTTATTACTTTCTAATGTTAAATTATATTAGATTAACACTTCCCAATTTACGAAAAATAAAAAAAAATCGTTTGATTTCTTAAAATTATTTAAATAGGGGGCTGATATAATTCATTATTAACATTAAAAAAGACACCAGTTCTGTTTTCTTTATTTTTTAAAAATAGGTGAACATGATTCACTGGATTTTACGAAATTGATATGCAATTTATCAAAATCTCTCTATTATTTTATGTCAAAAGTTACACTTTAAAAATCAGTCTACAATTAATAGTTATTTACCTAACGAGTTTGGAAAGTGCAATTTCCCACATAAGCACTTTGATTGCTATACAAGCGCAGCGAGTGCTGCATGAAGTGCGAATGTGGGAAATTGCTTTCCAAACATGTTAGGTACAATATTTTTTGCAACGAAAATCTCAAAAAAAATTTTTTTTGATAATATAGTTCTTTTTGCTGATGGGTTGGTAACAGTCTAAAAACTATAAGTACAAAAAATAATATTAATATCTGTTGATGGATTCGTAGAGATTGGGAATAATTGAAAAGAAATAGTCAGCTTTACTGTTTATTCATAAAGTTTCGAGAACGGCCTTTTTCATCTTCAGACAAATTGTGTTAGACCATACAGGGTATTTTCTAACAATTGCATTAAATAATTACATTTACACGTTGAAATCAAGGTTACAATTGTCGAAAGTCAAACCGCAGTATAATTTATTGCATTTCTGGATGTAGTTTTTAATAATTATAACTTAAACTTTTCTTGATCGATTCTGCTTAGTTTTTGAAATAGTAATTTAATTTTTTTGACAGAGTTTTTTTAATTTACCTATTACACGAAAATAAGAATACTAAAAGAGATATCAAAGATTTTCAGTTTTCACCACTTTAGAGAGAAAATTTCAAACTTATAGTGTACTAGTGTTGTCTAACACAATGCATTTAAGAACGTATTAAATAAAGAAGTTTATTAAAAGTTAAATAACAAAAAATTAAATGGAATATCTTTTTTGTTTTTTTTTCTCACTACTTTGTTTTTTCAAAAACTTTGTCTAATGCGAGCATTAAACTTATTATTATGACTGAAAATTTATTTTTTTGACTACTGTAACAACAGTTGAATTTTTTTTTAAATATTCAGTTTAAATATTTTTTAAATGTTCACTAAGAGACACTCAGCTGTTAATATTTTTAATAAAAAATAGGGTATTTCTTTAAAAAATTTTAAACTATTCAACTTTTAAAGTAATTTTTTTTTATCTACTTTAACTATTTTTATCTACTGCAACTCTTCAAATAAATATTAAAGCATTAAAGCTTTTTTTAAGCAGACTTAATTTTACTTTTTATGGTTCTTTGTTTCGGTGTAAGCATAGCTACTCAATTTTTAAAAAGTGAATCAAAAAATGAGCAAAATAGATCGAGTTTAGCTTAAAAGAATCAGTATTTAAAGGTTTATACAAAAATGTAATAAAATAAAACATAAGTTTTTTGTAGCTTATTTCGGAAACACTGTTCTGTAAAATAATCCCTGTAAAAACAATTTTAGCTGATACAGGGGGCTCGTATCTAAAAATGTAAACAGGTTAATTTACAAACTGTCCATCTATTTCATACAATATACAACTATACCGGGTGACTTTTAATGATTGAGGCAAAAAAAATCTATTGGCAACATTGAGATATTGGTCACCCTGCTAGCTTATTATTTGGAGCTGTTTTGTCTGACCACCATGTCATTAACTGTCATTCTTTTTTATCATGATTATAATTTTTAATTTCGTTCATTCTTGATTTTAAATACTTAATAAATTATAAAACTGTATTTAGTTTCCGTTCAGAATTATAGACGCAAGAAGTTAGTAATACGTATCAGTACATGAAATTACAGAAATTATTATTCGAAAAAATTTAAATTTAACAGAAGTACTGAATGCAAAAAACGCTCAAAAAGCAATGAATCGTGTTATGCATTCAGAACATTAAAAACAAAGCATGTTTTTGCAGCAATAACCTAAAATCTGAGTTTTTAGAAAGGAAATTTGTAATCCTGTAATTATGTATTAAGAAATGCCAAAATTGGGTAATTATAATCAAGTGGGAACTACATTTTATCAGTAAAAAAATCTGAGAACAGTTTAACAGTGTTTAACTTTGAGTAGAATTTTTTAATCCTCGTAACTGACCAGTGGAGGTAGAAAATCTGCAAATTACTGACATCTCAGCAATTAAATTGTATATTTTACAACCAGATAACCACGAGAAAATTCGTCTCGAGTGGGAAGACTCCACGAAACCAACAACTTTCGGTAATTTCGTTGTTATTTGAAGCAGTGAATGGATACGATCAAATTACCAAAGCAGCGACCGGATTTGACCAATTTACTGAAAGTAGTGCCACCAATTTGTACAGTTCAAAATCAAAGTGAGAATCTTGGAAAAAACTGTTTGAAAATGTATGAAGGCTGTAGCAGCACTCATTCATCACCACAGTGTTTACCCGTTTTACTTTCAACAGCTGTTTTCACCCTCTTTACAAATAATCCGAGACCTCTTTTACCCAGCGCCACCGAAATTAGCAGTTATTTTGAGTGGTGTCACTTTACATCCACCCTTCTATAAAAAATCACCCTTGCTCCTCACATATCTCCACGTCGCACTATAATAATAAAACGGTGAAACAGTTCCATTCTTCACGCACAATCTCAGTGCCTTTGTGTCGAAGTAATGATTCATGCACCGGCATATTTGACCCCTAAGTCACTCGAGATTTTTTCCAATTATTGAGCTTAAAGCTCTTTCACATTCAAATCGGAATCTGATACCAATTCAAAATTTTCCACAAAAGAATTCCGAGTCTTGTCTCTTGTTTATTTAAGAGCTTAGACTCTGGTCGTATCTCCAGCTCGAAATAAAAAGTGTCCCAGCTTGATTGATATGTACACAGCCCTCGTGTCGTTTTTTTCCGCCAGTATTGATATGCAAAAGAGTGATAATTGGAAGACATTAAACTGGATGAAGATGGTTTCTCATTTTTAGCGGACAAATATGTACAGCAAATTAGTGATAGCAGAGTTAACGCAATTATCATGTGCTTGTGAATAAGTAGAGAGGTCGTTCGAAGACGTTCCAAACCCGTTCTTGTAGTCGCAAGGACGTTGGTCTAGCAATACTCCAATGCAGCGACTTTAGCATTTGCTGTTTCTGCTTGTTTCTGGGTTACACCAAGACCCAGCGACTTGAGGTGACTCCACTGCTCTCCGAAAGGAATGAACGTGACGTCACTTCTAGTTGCATTTTATCCAAAAAATTTAGTACAATTTTTAATATACAGGGTGTCCGTTTTTCAATCCATGGGGATCTCAGCTATTATAAGAGATACGATACGAGGTTGATTAAATTAGGGCAAAGTTGCGCATTTCTATTTTGTTGAACAAATATCTGAAAGAAAATTTGATGTATACAGGCTGATTCTTTTAGTAACCACATTAGAAACTTTTTAACTTCTAATATAGCTAGAGCTTTAAGATTTTGTATACAATCCAAATCGACCATTCTAAGTACAACTAAATTACTTTCAAAATGGCTCAATTTCCGGAACTACGAGATATTGGCGCCAACTTTGAAATTTTAAACAGTAATCACCTATACAACTGAGTAAAATGTACACTAGTTGTTAGTACTTATCATTTAAAGTTTCACGGTCCGTGAACCCTTTAAAATAAGTGAATAATTCTTTTTGCACTTGATAGCCAAAGGTTCGAAGGGTGTTCTCAATGTTCAAAATTGTTAACTGTCAAATTGCAAGGCTACTATGATTTTTCGAATATGAGGATTAAAAAATGATTATAAAACAGTTTTTGCAAATGGATTGACCCTGTTTTTTCAATGGCAATCAAAAGAAATTCAATTTTCATGCAGACTTTTAATAACATCTTTTGTATCTATCTCGTACAGTTTTTTGAAATAATCGCAAAAAACTTAAATTTAGTTCATTATTTTAATTTTTAACAAAGTAAACTTTAGAAAAATATGATAAAATTGTGCTATTAATTAAAAGAAATGTTTGGTTGGTTTACAATTTTTATTCAAGAAGTTCAAAATTCGATGGGAGACTGACTGAGTTACTTTACATAATTCACTAAGTTAGAATATACCATACTTAAATATTATTGTTTTACTGCTTATTTGATAATGAACCAGATAAAAACTAAATAAAACATTGAAGTTTGTCAGTTGTTGACCATTTTGCAAGGTCTACTTGAATAATTGTGAAAATTACGAAGTAATTTGTGATTTTTTTCAAAAACTGTAAGAGATAGGTATAGGACGTATTAATAAAAGACACCATAAATATCAATGTCCTTTCGATTGGCGTTAAGAAAATAGGGTCGTTTCATTTGAAAAAACTGAGTTAAAAAAGTTTTTTGATAACCACTTTGAAAAAATCATACTAGCCATGAATTTTGACAGTTGACAATTTTGAAAATTCAAACTTTGACTTCAAACCTTTGGTTAACGAATGCAAAAAAATATTTATCGCAAAAGGTTCAAGGGCTGTGATGTCTTAGATAAACCCTTGCAAAAGTTGCAAATGAAAAGTTTAACAAAAAAATTGACAAATGTCAAAAACTAAGTCAAATACCAACAATTTGAGTGGTTACTATTTTAAAGTTTAAAGTTGGCACCATTTTTCCATTTTTTTGTAATTCCGGAAACTTAGGCATTTTGAAAATAATTTAGTTGAACTCAGAATGTTCGATTTGGATCGTATACAAAATTTTAAATCACTAGCTGTATTAAAAGTTGAAAAATGTATAATGTTGGCTTTAAAAGAATCACCTTGTATATCATTTTTGTTTTTGAATCCTTGATAAAAAACGTAAATTTTTAATTTTTTTTATTTTTTCAATCGAAAACCAAAAGAACTAGACGTTTTTAACTAGGATGTTGTTCAGACACTTTTTTACAGGGAATTGTTACGGCACTCAACTTTAGTTTTTCTTATGGAAGCCATATTCGTTTTTTGTATCTTTAAAAAGTGTTTTTATTCTTGATTACTACAATGTATTACATGATATGATCGATTCTTACATGCTGATCACAATGGAGAAAAAAGCATTTCTGCGAAGAGTGCTTTGGAGTGCTTTTTCTGTTAAACAAAATTTTTGGCGTTTTTTTCAAAGCATTTTTTGCAAAAACGCTTTTTTCTTAAGATTTCATCACTTCATGTGATAAATCGTTGTATTCAAGAACAAAAAGACTCTTCAAAAATACAAGTAACAAATATGGCGTCCATAAGAAAACCCAAAGTTGAGTGTTGTAACTCGGACATCAAGAACGCTTTCGAAAAGGCGATGACAAATTTTGTTTTTTTTTTGTAAAAAAGTGTCCTACTTTAAAACGTCTAGTTTTTTGGTTTTTGACTTAAAAAAATAAAAACGAAAATTACAAATTTTAGATTTTTCTCAATAATTCAAAAAATAAAAATGACAATTTAACCGACCTCGTAACTCTTATAATAACTGAGATCGCTATAGTGAAGCTGAAAAAACAGTGTGTTTAAATGAAAAAAAAATTGAACTAAATAAATTAAAATAATAATGAATTAGATTCGTTGAGTTTGTTAATTCCAAAAAATTTGGCGCGGAAGTGTCCTAGTGTCAATACTGCCAGATTCTCTTCACCTTTCATGGAAATGTCTTGGCAAAGCGATGTCACTAACCTTTCTTTTAATTTTCTCCTTCCTCTTGTGTGACTTCTCACGATGTCTGGGCGACACATTTATGTAAATATGAGATTCAGTTAGTGTGTTAATATCACCAATATTTATTAGGTCCACATTAGTAATTACAATAATTTTGATTTATGAAGCTATTGAGGGTCCTACCTATATCCGTTTCGTATATCAATAAAAATTACAACACAGGCGAGTTGTTTTGTTTTATTAAACCGACATATTTAATTGTCGCATTTGCATACACTGCTTGTTAATGAGTTATTTTCATGGTTAGGTAACAATGCGCAAAAGTTACCTCTCGTTTAAACCGGAAACTTGGATTTTATATGCAATTGTTCTTTGCGAAAATTTATATTCTATTCTATTCGAGTTTATAAAGTCTGATACAGATGACGTGAATCTTTCTCTACATCTCGGAATGAAACTGAAACAATTCAAACGATACCTAGTTTGTCAGATGACATTCACTTCCTAGTTTGTTCTTTTAGCTGTGTCAGGATGACAATATAGAAATGAATGAAGAACGTTCTACTCTGTCACTTGTTTCATATTATTGGAAAAATCTGCATTTTAACATTTAATAATATGTATTATTCATTTTATGAGTTTGTAATATATTTGGACAAAAATTAATTTATGTATGTAAATTGTCAGCAAGTAGTCTGGTAAAAGTAGATAAAGATTTATTTAAGTTTATAACTTTACTCACATTCAGCTTACTGTTATTGCTAACGTATTAATGAAACCTTGACCAATTTTATACAAATGGCAGATACTTTAGACACCAGAGTTTTTTCATTCTCTCGGAATAGAACTAGGAATTAATTTTGGGTAGGGGCCCCAAATTTAACAAAAAAATCAACATATGTAGGTATGTACAGTCACTCAAAATAAAAATGACATTTTATAAACGAACGCCTACTTTAACCCTTCGACATTTTTTTTACTTATAATATTCGTCACGACGTTTCAACTTTATGAAACAGTCAAAAAAATTAATTTGTTCGATACACATAGCAAAACATATATTTTATTTGGATTACCATTTTGATTTAATAAACAAAACTGAAGATTACTTAAATTCTTAAACGGCTTTTTTTAGGAATTTTGCAAAATGATTTGATTTCTGGCTAAAAACTGTGCTAAGAATCTCGGAAAATACAAAAATTATCTAGTTTTGTTTAAAAAAAAGCACTGGGTGTGAAAGAACACTTTTGAAAAACAAAAGGACAGTGGTCGTTTCTGGATGTGTCTTTTTCAATTTTGATGTCTGTATAAAGGGCCTAATTAGAAAGTTTTTAATTTCAAATGTTGCTAGGGCTTTGAAATCTTGTATACAACCCAAATCAGCCATTCTGAGTTTAAATAAATTCTTTTCAAAATGGCTGAAGTTCCACAGCTACAAGAAATTGGCGCCAACTTTAAAATTTTAAATGGTAACCGTCCATTTTTATTGCACTATTTTTTCTTCTTTTCAAACTGAGCAAAATGTACTCAAGTTTTTGGAAGTTATCTGTCATAGTTTTTGACATATGCCAGTTTTTTTGCACAGCTTTTCAAAGATTTGCAATAACTGAATATTTTTTGCATTTGATAACAAAAGATTCTACGAATCTTTTAAGGTACTATTTCAAGATTGTTAGATGTTAAATTTTAAGGATAGAATAATTTTTCAAAAATGGTATTCAATAAACTCAGATTTTTTCAAATGAAATGACTCCATTCTCTCAATGATAATTAAAAGTTTTATGGTAACTCTTTATCAACATGTCCTATTAACATTTCTTACAGTTTTTAGAATAATTACAAAAAATTTATCTTTGTTTTTTATTGTCGTGATATTGATGAGAATCTTAATAAAAGTAAGACTTAACAATCTGAAGTCAAGACTAGAAGCAGTTATTAAAAATTAAGATTTCTAAAATTTTTGTCAAAAAAAAATTGAAATTTTGATTCTCTCCAGTTATGTTTGTGCGTGTCAATTTTATTTAAGATCGTTGCTAAAAGAGCTATTTAACAGAAACTGAGTTTAAAAATTGATCGCAAATAACTTCTAACTTACGAATATAGTTTTCATGATACTTTATTAACTTTAAATGTTTGAATTGATAATATTACTAACTGTTTAATCGTAGTCTAAAGTATCCCTCATTTTTCACATAGTATTAAAAAAAATTGAACTGTAGATTAGTGACGAGTGTGAGAGTGTTGCCAACAGTGTTGCCAACCTATCAGTTTTGCTACTCTTAATTTTTTTTTAATATAAAAACATAGTTATTAATTTTATTGACTCAAATGTGTAAATTTGGTACGTTTGACAGTGAACCATGAAGTCATAGAAATCATGAAAGAATTGATTGTAGTGTTATAGTAAGTACTGCTAATCTAGCAACAAAGGAAAGAGAAATAGAGAAAAAAAATAGTTTCCTACAATTTTGTTCCTAACACTGTTTTGTATCACTGTATTCTGAAACTAAAAGATATTTTTAAAAAAATGGTAAAATTTTGATTTTTTTAATGTACCTAGTTGTACAATAAAATTTTTGCATTGCTTTAAATGTTACTGTTGGGATTTATTTCACTGTTGCTCTTAAAACTTGGACTAGGAACAACAGCGCCATCTATGGACGCTAACAGAACTAACGAAAACGCGAACGTTTTATTAGAAAGTGTTGCATCCTAGTATCCAAGTATCCGTAGATCGAGCTTATGATTATTGACAACGTTTTAGTGAAGCAACAATGAAATCTTAACAGATTTCTTTAAATGACTCAAAATGACAACAGTGTGGCCAACTTTGCACAACCGAAAGTAAAGTAAACCTTTGTGATATTTGCGTATTTTTTTGACGAAACTGTTACAACACGTCAAACTCATAAAACGGATTTAATTCATTTTAAAATTTAATTTAATTTTTATTACTAAATAGAAATAATTAATTCCCAACGCCATAAATTTAGCCACAGTCTATTACGTCAGGGTCAAGAATAAATTACGGCCCTTATAAGCGCATAACCTTAACACAAATAAAACAATGTGACTTCCAAATACCTTCAATTCTAATTAAAAACCCAAAAACGTTACTCGATATGACTCATGAAATAAAATATCGAGAATTTTGCCACATTCCATGATATCCTCTTGACCTAACGAATTTTGCAACCTTGAATTACTCTAACGGCGAGTAACCAACGACTTAATTATTTCATTGATAAATTCGGCCTAAAACCTGTCCCACCGCACCTTTTTTAACGTTCGCTCAAATATTTGTTTAACAGAATAAGAGAAAAAAATCTTAAATCCGTAAAAGAATGCATTATATGGTAATGTTACAGTTAGTGAATTTTCTACAAGGTGAGCACTTATCAGTGTAACAAGGTGAAGCAGTGTGGGATTTATTTTACCCAAGGAATGTTATAATTGTGGGAATTTTTATTTAAATGTGGCATTCCTGCTTCAGACACGGAAATGGTAAAAGACAAGATCACAAGTGACATCTTTAGTTAATGGACTGGAAAAACACAAAGGGACATGATTCAAAAATTCGAAAGCAAATTGGTTTAAATTATAACCATAATTAGCGCAATTAGCTTATCTGTGAGTGAGCACACACAGATATTGCAAATTTGATTTATTCATGCGACAATATTTGACTTCCACAGAAAAAAAATTAAATTACGCACCTTTGTTCACGTTATTTAAATTCGGGTCGTGCTTTATGTAATAGGGAATAATACCCATTTTACCTAACAATACCTGACTCTAATTTTGTATGAAAATCAATTTCGGGTCCCAAAACTAACAAACTATTGTTCAAAATTCGTTACTCGTGGCACGTGCTATTGTTAACATTCGGTATCTGCATACTAAAAGACTCGGACAAAATTTCCAACAAGCGATCACATCTTTATTGACCACTGGTGGGTGACTCAGCTGCCTTTTACGGCCCCTTTCTTTACAAATCGCCAACCCTATTCGTTCCAGTGCGCAAATAGACACATTTATTGCACACAACCTGTCTAAAAAATGGGTTTTCGTCTGATGACAGTAGAGGAGCTCTCGCTGAGTGGCCTGTTTGTAAACAAAGCGGGCGGTGTCTTTCATCCTTAGAGACCGGACTTTAGAAAACTTTTCCTTAAACTCCAAATAAATGGAAATATTGGACATTCTTTTTATTTTTGTTAAACTGAATTATAACCTAAATGAGTTTTTAAGATCCTACTGGTGTTTAACCTTCCTCATATAAAATAACAATTTTTTTTTATTTTTTTATTATAACTATTTAGTTTAAAATTATAACATTAAATTTTTCAATTTTATAGTAATTTGGTTTTACTTTTTTTTATATAATTCGTTTCCTTATTTTATTCATTTTTTCGTGGTTTTACTATCTCATTTTATTAATAATCTTACTTTGCAGTTTCATAGTTTTTTAATTATCACTCATTCAAATTTATTTATAATTGTAATTATTAATTTTTTCAAACAGACAGCACAGATTAATAGACGCTTAGTTCTTCAGAATTTCAGTCTCAATATTTTTTAGTTGTTTGTGTTTTTAGTTTCTCAGTTAGTTAAAGTTCCTTTGTCAGTTTTTAAACTTATAATTTTGAAAAGATTTGAGAATATACATTTTCTAGTTAAATTATTTTTTACTTTTAAACAATTTTTGTATCAGCTTTGATGAAACAATAATTTACATAGAAGTCTCAAAATTGTAGTGTTCGCCAATTATTATTAATTTTGGTTTTAAAAATTTATTTATTTTAATTATTACAATTATTAATTTTTTCAAAACGACAGTGTGGATTGTGTGAAAGTCATACTTTTTTAGTATTCTTAGTTTTTATGTAACACATTAAAAAAGTGTGTTTTTGTCAAAAAAAAATTAAATTATTTCAACAACTTTTAAGCAGAGTCGACCATTTTATTCGCATCTAAGGCGAAATCTCGTTCTGTGAGAAGACCGGCCCTAAAACCGGTTCAGTTTAGTTTAACTTTTTTAAGTTATTCAAGTCTCAACAAACTTCTTATTTTTTATTTTTTCAAGCTTCTAGTCTTTTAATCTCATAGTTTCTTAGTGTTTCAATCACACTGTTTTTAATTTTATTCTCAGTATTTAAACTTTTCTTAATTTCCTATATTTTACGTTTATTTCCTAAATTTTTCAGTTTTTTGTTGTTTCACTGTCTTATAATTGCAGTTTTCAAATTTATTAATGTTCTTACTTTGTAGTTCTATAAATTTTTAATTTATCACTTTTTCAGTCTCTTTGGTGTATTGTTTTTTTATTCACAATATAATGTCTCATTTTACTCGTGTTTCTCTTTTCCAGTTCTATAATCTTTTCAGTTTTTCAATTCTTTTATTCTTCAGTCTCTTACAGAATTTCAATTTCAATATTTTTTAGGTATTGTGTTTTTATTTTCCCAGCGTTAAAGTTTCTTTGTCTGTGTTTGAACTTAATTTTTGAAAATTTGTATACTTTAATTCTATATTATATATTTTTTTAATTTTAAACAATTTTTGTTGTTATAAATCAGCTTTGATTTTGGAATAAAAAAATATTTACGTAGAAGTGTCAAAATTGCAGTGTTCGCCAATTGTTTATTTTGATTTTAAAAAATATTGTAACTATAATTATTAATTTTTTCAAACTGACATTATAGATTTTAATTAGTTGTGTGTGAAAGTTTTACTTTTCTAAGACTCTTAGTTTTTGTGTAACAAATTAAAAAAAATTGTATTTTTCTCGAAAAAAATCTAATTATTTCAAAAACTAAGCAAATTCGATCATTTTATTCATACTTAGGACGAAATCCTGTTTTGTGCAAAAGACCGGCCTTAAAACCAGTTCACTGGTGTCTCATTAGTCATTGTTATTTGTCCCAGGAATGAGTAATTGACCAAAAAAATGTAAAAATCACCTCCAACTTGTTTATCTGGTGCACAAAAAATTGCAAGACGATTGAATTAAGCGTTTGTCATTAGATACCTGAGGGATATTGTACTCCCAACTGTAAAACAGATCAATCATAAGGCGTTCAAAACTGGACAAAAAATTGTTGTTTGATTATTTTGTAAATGTCGGCCAAATCATCTGGAATTTCGCTGTTTTCTAAGAAAATTTCAAATTTTTTCAAACTCAAACATTTCTCAAGTTTTTCAGTAAAAACTCAATTGTTTTGTAAGATTTCTTTAGAAAAATGAAAAATATACTAAATTTTGTTAAAATTTTTTATGTCTTTTTAGTTATTAACTTGTTTTTTTTTTAATTTAGGAGTTACGTTTTTATTTAGACAATTTAATGATTTTTGAGAAAGAAAAACAAAAAAATCGGTGTTTTATTTGTTTTTCGAGTTTTTGAACTTTTAACAAACTTCTTATTTTTTGTGTTCTCAGGCTTCCAGTCTTTTAATGTCATAGTTTTTTAATGTTTCAATTACACAGTTTTTAAGTTTATTCTCAGTATTTCAGCTGTTTAGATTCTTACTTTTCCATATTTCATATTCACTTCCTACATTTTTCAGTTTTTCGTTGTTTTACTGTTACTGTTTTCACTGTTTTCCAATTTCTTAATGTTCCAGTTCTATAGATTTTTAATTTATTACTTTTTTTGTGTACCAGCTTGTAATTATTTTATCTTTTCAGTCTCTTAGTGTATTGTTTTTTTATTCAAAATGTCATATTTCAATTTATTAGTGTTTTGAAAAATGACTTACTTTTTCATTCTGAAATTTTGAATAAAATAATAATAAAATAAAAAAAAATAGAAACAGTAGATCTGTCGCTTGTTGAAGCAATTAAACTCGTGAATACTCCAGGAGTTGTGGAAAAATTAATTAGTAAGAAATTATACAAAAAATTTTGAAAATAAAGATTTACTGAAAATAAAAATGTAATAAAAAATATTGATATTGCAGAGATGGTTTCTATTCAGTCAGTTAATTTTCTAGGTTAAGATGAATTCTTACGGAAAAACGAACAAATTTTACAAAAGAAAATTTAGAACAGTATTTATAAATTCAATAGTTAATTACCTTCTTTATAGCTTTTTTGTGTAACAGATTATTTTAAGTTTTTGACATTTTTAAGTTCGTGTTGTTTGTTTTTATAAGAATTTATTGCAATAAAAATTGTTTTTTTCCAGTAGTAGAAATTAACAAAAAGTGTTTCTTAAATTACCTAATTTCTGTTTTTGTACAACCTAAATAAGGTTTTTAACTTCATAAAAATCCGGTCTCTATTCATCGTTCTCTCAAAGGAGTTCCTGTTGAATTACCCACTTGTTCCTGAAAGACACCGCCTCACGTGGGCGATCTCGCAGGTTGCATCCAGATTCAGGCAGGTATTGACCTGATCGCAATGTAGAATGGACAACGAATTCCTTCCGAATAACGTCATTTGATCGCAGCTTTGTCTCGGTTGCATCATGAGGAGGAAATGGCATCTTCTGATACACAACGATAAGCTTTGTGTGAAATTCTCTGACACAATTCGAACGCCAGGAAAAACGATATTTCTATAAGCGCCGTTACCGATATTAATATTAATGGAAAAGTAATCGCGGTAACAGGATTTGATTTCCATTGTTGTTATTCCTACCTGTCATTATGTGACCGTAAAGTCTTGATTTTTGTTAACAAAGGGCAATAAATAGTTGTTTATGGCTTGTCGTTGCTTGTTTTTACCTGGACTTAGTAATACTTTTACAATGGTTTTGGGTCGCTGGGTTAATTCATTGGAAGCGGTGAAAAGCCAAAGGCAAGGTCACTTTCTTGGCGAGTTTGAACAGGAACCGCGAGCGGTTTCGACGCGTTTTGCAAACGGATTTCTTTTATTGATTCGCGACAAGGGATTGCGATTTGGTGATGAGTCATACGAGGGGAGCAATTGAATAAAACACCCCAAGCTATTATTATGGATTATGGAAATCCTCATAATTTGTCACTCGGATTATCAGTTTTATATCGTAACTTGATGAATCATTTAAATCCAGTTATCTTCAAAACCACATTGCTAAAACGTAGTTCTGAAAAGTCCTTTAACAAAATTAAAAAGGAAAAAATTAAATGCTAATAAGTACACATCCTAAGTATAAACGCTAGGTGAAAATCGTAATTGCGAGGTAAAAATGATAATTACTGGGTAAAAATTATGCCTAAACGCTATGTGAAAACAGTAGTACCACTAAAAAAAATACGAAAAAAAAAGTATCAATGTCTAATTATAGGGGCAACTGCACTTTTTAATTCCTCCCACTAAATACACCACTGGGTTTGTTCATTCTATCTCTTTATAAAAAAATATTTTTTAAGGCGGCTCCCGAGAACTGTCAAAATGATGTGTTCATACTTTTATACATATCTCAAAAAATAGACCATGGTGCAGTACTAAACAAAAAGCAAAATGATTAGAAATTAATTCCCCACAAAACTACACATTTTTAGTACTGAAGCCATTTTCATGGTCTGCTGATCTGAGACTTGGGTGCCAAACGCAAGAAACTGCACAGATCGGAAAAAAATACACCTTTCGTGCATAACATCATTGTAAATATGCATGCAAGAATTGAACCCAATACTAGCAATAGCAAGGAAAAAACAACCTTTAGAAAAATTTCTTTGAGAATGAGATTTTTTAAAACTTACCGCTTTCAAAATTTACTTGCCACAATGATTTTCGGTTGAAAATTGTTGTCGATTTTGAGATATGTATAAAAGTAAAAAAAGGGTAAAAACAGACTTTTTTGATTTGACAGTTTAATTTTGACAGTTCTCAGGGGCCGCCTTAAGAGATAGATTTTAATCAGATCTTCACGTCAAAAATTGTTTTCGGTCCATTTCTAGCATATAAAATTTTTAGCTTAGCAATAAGTGGTGTTAAATAACTTATACTTTGGTAAATAAAGCGTTTAATAATACCTTGGTAGGTACAATGTGTTTTTAAATGATTCTCATCTAGTCGCTGTGAATTTCCCATGTAAAATAAAAAGTGCCGCTTTATTGAATTAATGTCAGGTATTTAGACACCGAATATTACCATTCTTCATTTACTAAGTCTCCAATTAAAATAATCTTCGACAGTAAACGTGGTGTTTTGCGCAGTGTAACAATTTAATTGCATTTTAATAAAATTTTTAAAATTAATTAACTGACAATTCATTAATTTCACAGCTGACAGTTGTCACAATTTTTTTTTGCACGTAAGCCAATTTCAAAGTTAACTAGATGAGAATCATTTAAAAACACATTGTATAGTTTTTAATAAGTAGTACTTAGTATTATTTTTTCTTAGTAAGTCTTATTCAAAAATACCTACATTACCACTTGACATTTAGATTATTTTACCAAGCAAATCATAATTTATTACATAGCATTTATTAGCTAGCATTTCGATTATTTCATCTAACAAATTTTATTTTAATATTCTACGTAGCATTTACAATATTTACAATATCTTTCTTAGAAAATTACTGTCATTTACTTGACAGTTGGTTAGTATTCAAATTCAGAAATTAGAATAAAGTAGGTGCAAGAGTTTAAAGTAAATAGAATTTAATTAATAAACTTAACCATCTCATCTGCGAAATAAGAATTGTTTCAGATGTGGTGTGTCACTTAAATCTGAATACATAGGTTACTATTTTTAAAATTTGTTCTTAAAAACTTGTAAATAATACAGTCACAGAAATGAATGATAAATGAAGATAAAAATGAATAGCAAAATGATTTTTAGTAATAATTTTATTTAGGGATTTTTAAAATTAAACAGCATTTGTTTTCCATACTGGTTATTTGTGAAAAACAATTAACAGAAAATATAGCTAAAGTTGAAGATATGTTTTGTAAAAAAAGATTAAAAACATAAATACTAAAAACTAAATAAAACTTTTGTAGATTTAAAAAGAACTGAATGAAAACAATGAGTAGTAATTTTTAATAATTATTCACTGATGTTCCTAGCTCTCTGACAGTATACATAACATCACAAACAAACACTTCACAAGACAAAAACATAAACACTGGGGAAACACAACCGTTTATTTTTTGTTTGTTTTAACAGACATTTATACCAAACAGCAGCAGGCAATATGTAACACACTGCAACATAGAAAATGCAAGAAATGTTTGTTTCCAATTACAAGCCTAATTTTTTTGTACTTTTTGTCAAAAAATTATGATAAACTTTTTTCTGCAATAAATGGTTTACTATTTAAAAAATGATGTGGTATACAATATGCTTTGTTTATTTCAAAAAATAATTATAGAACTTAAAACATAAATAAAAGTCAATAACTAAATAAACGCACAAATAAAAGTGTAACATAAATAGACTACTAAATAAAGATAGAATTACAATTTATTTATTTTTTGAATAAAATATTCAATATTGTCGAAATAATATAAAACGTAAAGGAAATGGACAATGCCCGACAAAATAAGACAATCCACGTCAGTAGTAGGTTATTTGAAATTTAAAAAATAACAAATCAAAACATGTTTTTTTTTTGAAAAATTTTACTCGAAATACACATTTAAAAACGGAACCAGGGCCAATAAAGTGAAAATCACAAGAATATGGGTTTTGAAGTGATGTTCGTGATATAAAAACTAAAGAGCAGTCTTAAGATCTTCAAAGTATTGTTTGATTTGTTTCGTTAAAAATCACAGTTTAGGTTAAGTTAATAATTTTTCAAGACAAAAAAATTCATTTTTTATCAATTTTTTGCCATAAGTAATCTTCTATGTATAGTACGAGTATAGTCAGTTCTGTTCTGTTCTGGCAATGTTGGTTTGATTTGTTTTTATATTTCCATGATTTTTGTTGCGTATTTTTTGATTGTTCGCATTCACAATTTAAATTAAGCGGCACATTAGGTTCAAATTTCATAGGTGACTTGATGATCAACCATTTTTGAATACATTGTATGTATGAACTTAATACATTTTATTTCAACAGAAAATAAATACGATTTTTATTTTCATATTATCAAATATAATACGGAACTTTTTTGTAGTTAATTTGTACCCCATACTACCTATTCTGTCGTTCGTTGTCTTCTTTGTCGCGCAATCGAATTTTTTGACTAAACAGTAACATTATTTTGTTTATCTTTTGTATTCAATAATAATAATTAACTCGTTTGGATTAGGCCAAATAAACAGATATCGACCACCCTGTAACAATACCATAACAGTAAGGGTCAGTTCATAGTCGAATTTAAAGGAGTATTAAATTACATGTTGTTTATAAAGTGCTGATTACTTTGAATTTGTTGGTAAACTTTCATATTTTAAATCAACATTAACTTAAAGTTTCTTACTTCTTGTTGGATTATCATGGTGTGGAAAAAGGATGACCACTTTGTGGTTGAAACGCGTAGTGTTTAAAATAAAGGTCTGGTGTGTCGGGTTTTTAAACTTTGTTTTATTTAAAGTTCCTTAATTTCGATTATGAAACTGGCCCTAAATTACTAAACCGTTGGAAATATTTCTACAATAAATAGATGTAGCATAGAGTCTGAATTATATAGTTTGTATATTTTGTCCAGCGCTCAAAAAATTGATAATTTAGTTTTTACTATCATGAAACACCAACAAATGTTTCAAAAATGTAGCAAACCAGTGAACAACCTGGAACCTTTTTCATTTTAATCACATTAAAAAGTGCTCCAAAAGTTATTCATTTTAAAGAAACTATAAACAGTCTAATTATGATTTAACTCAAAACCTTTTAAACTTTTAAGTAAGATTCCACTGTGACATCCACCAAAATGTTTACCGTGTTATTTTTAATGATCTGATAAATAAGATAAAATATTTAAATGTAAATATTGATAGGTTTGGTTAGATAAAGAATGTAAATAGAAATTAATACGTTGTACCTAATCAAAACAAGAAAAATTTAAAATAGAATCACGTATTCATAATTTTGTAACAATAATAAAAATAGGTCCAGAGCATACTCCTGTTCCAGATCAGGCGACGATTCTAACGTAAAAAAAATTAAATAATTATCCTATTGACAACACCAAACTTATCTGAATCACCCTGTATAGAGAAAACCCCAAAATTGTCATCCATTTTCTTGTTTAAACATGTTCCTAATCGTAATGGTTTTCACAAAGCTTGACAAATTTTTGGTTTACTTAGTGGCATTGTAAACAAATTTTACGAATTCGTGTAAATAGTGATTCATCTTTAAATAATTATAAACAATCAACCATTTTGTTCTGTGTTTATTATACGAAAAATGTAAAAATTCAAGCGGTGACCGCAATTTGCTCCAGAATTACGTTACAGAAGACAAATGTTACGTAAAAATGTAATTTTTATGAAACAGTGCATAGAATTCAAAATTTTACATAATTGTGTGTTATGATTATGAAAATTCTTCCACAACCAGAGCGAAATAACTATAACGCTTAGAACGGATTAATGCAAAACCGTTAAAGATCTCGCCTGATACGTAAACTAGGAAATTAATAGACATTTTGCACTTTTAATCCAACTTGAAGCAAAACAAAAACCTTCATCCATCTCGACGAAATGGAAACCGTAACGGTCGCATTGGCCTTTCAGAATCCTCCCTGAAAATACGTTAGGAGCTCCCACCTCCGTGCACAATTACAAGCAACAGCTGTTTTTCAAACACACAAAGAGTGGGAGAAAGGCCATCGAAAGGCCGATTGAGTACAAGAAGAAAACAGTTTGCTTCGTTGATGCGCACGGTGCGGAGTGAGTGTCTCGAAAATGGTCCGCAGTCTAGTCCAGTGGACTAAAACCCTGAGCTTTCCGGCCCGGATCTCGCCCAACAAAAGCTCAAAGGAGAGTGTCATCAGCAACCCCGGCAGTCCCACAATCACGCCGACTCCCAGCAACACCTCGCTGTCCCCGCAATCGAAAACCGAGATTAATAACATGAAGAATAGTTCTCTGAATGAAGTTAACCAAGTAAGTGGCTATTTCGGGTCCAGAACAGGATTTCTGCACGATTTGCAGCGACACGTCCATAAATGCGGGTTTTATAATTTAAATTCGACTTCCTTCGGACTTATTCTTCCGTGGCTCGTTCCTTCTAAGCGTTTCATAACCGGAATTATATCATTACGCATAGTTAAATTAAGAGAGCATATCGCAATATCATTATAGTCCTCAGCGTTGTTTTAATTTCCGTCGAAATTCAGGTCAGGATTAATTGCATAATTACGGGTGATAGTAATAAGGCGCCGCATGTCGCGACTTGAGATGTCTTTGAGGAAAGCTAAATCAACCTGTTCGACCTCTTAGATCCGTTAAGCGAGAACATGATTATTTTGCACTACTTTTACTTGGTCTCGGTGCGTTTTGCCACATTTCGAGTGACCAACAAGGTCATTAGGGCAAGTTGCCGCAAATTCGGAGGGTAGATAAGGCAAAGGGTGAACGTTGGGGTTAATCTTTCGGGGAATTTGGTTATCTGGTTTGTGTTTATTTTGGCTCATTTGGACCATAAAATGAGTCGTTCAGTGGGACCTCGAGTACAAAGAATTATTATTTCGTTGGAAGACCACCCAAAGCAATGCTTTTCAGATGAATTTTATAAACTGTGACACTAATAAGTAACAACAAAAAAGGGAAATGTATCTCGTGATTTCACTTTTAGTAGTGCAAAAATTTTATCTTGTAATTATAAACACACTTTCTTATTTTTTATTTTCTACGGTTTCTGTTAAATTATCTAGAAATTTATAATTATGTTATTAATCTGTGCTGTAGCCAACCTCCAAATAAGTTTCAGTTTGCAAATTATGTTTAATTATTATTTAGTTGGAAAAACAATCGAGTTATTGTTACTCTTTTTTATCTTTCAATTTCTAATACAATATAGTGTCTTATTATCTAAGTGACCTATTTTTTGAAATATTAGTGATAAGCACAAAATGTGTGTTAAAAGCGGTTTCATTGATGCGTAAGGAGACTTTCTTGAAATATTTTATTATCAGATTTAAAACCATATTACGACATATTGTGACATCATTTTTAATAGTTTCAGTAGAATACTAAGCAATTCGTAAAACATGTTAAAATGTTTCAACTACTTTAGAAACCTTCTAACGTTCAAAACACAATTAAAATAATTATGTTTAATCGAGTATGTCGAGTATAACAGATGATTTAAACGTTTATTCTTGAAAAAATACTACTAATATTTAATTAAACTAAAGCAGTTATAATTCATTCATTAACGATGAATTAGTTGTTAATTATAATTTTATGAAGTGTTACAAAAACAAAATCAAGCTCGATATACAGCGTAAAAGTTAAAAAAATAATTTATTTTTGTTTAAGTGTGTAACTTTATTCAAAATTTTACTACAATTTCTTGTAATGAATATTAATTAATTAAAAATATTGCTGTTTTTGTTCTGAAATAAGTATCCGATTTTACATTAAAAATGATATTATATGTCGGACATTTATTTTGGACTTCTTGTTGGATTTTCTTGGCGTGGGAACGCTCTCTCACCTGAGGACGACCACTTTGTGGTTGAAACGTGTTGTGCTTAAAATAAACATTTGGCGTCTCAATTTTTAAACTCTGTTTTCGTTAATTTATTTTGGAATTTATAAAATTCAAAATATGAAAATATTAATCGAAATATTAGGATTTTTAGAAAACAAGTAAAAATTATTGCTAACCAAAAGATTACGTTTTTATGGAATTTAGATTTTTAATTTGTATTTATTTAATTATTTTTTGGACTAGCGACCTTTTTTTGAATAATTTATTAAATTTATTATTACAAGGAATTGTAGAAAAATTCTGCATGTGAGTGTTTATTACTTATTAGAGTTTGAGATATAGTAAAAATACATATAGTACTTTTTAACAGACTCACCTTGTATTCTATTATACAGGGTGTTTCACATAACTTTATGAGGCTTGCGCCTAATATTTGCATCCAAAAGTCACAAAACACTAAATACAAAAATACGCAATAGACGGCATGAATATGATCCTAATCTATTTATCTTAATCACTAACTAACTAAAAATGTTGTAATTTTTCGAAGGGGTGAACAAACTAGAGAAGACTATCCAATTTTTCAAAATTTGTAATCAAGTTTGTATTGGAATATGTATTGTTGGTGCCATTTTACAAGCGCATGTATCGTAAAAACATGTGAAACACCCTGTATTTGTGCTGATTAGTTGATTATGTTTAGATTATGTTTAAATGTGAATAAAATAAATAAAATAACAGTAAGATCTTTAAAGATGGCAACAAACAACAGACTGGTACAAATTAACATTAACAAAAAGAACAAATTAACTGGTGGTGTTAACTTTAAGGAAAATTACTGAAATAATTTAGAAATTAGTAATTATTTATTATACAAGACGATAGAATTTTATTTTGTTTTTGAGAAGATAATTGTGAATTTTATCGATGGGTACAATACAAAATTGTATTTCATCCTTCATTATTTTGTTTGACAGTTATAAACATCAAAAAATTGTGAATTTTATTTCTCTAGACAGTCTAGACGATAAAATTTCATTTTACTATGAAGTCAGTTTTGGATAAAATATGATTTTATCTTTGATGAGTGATTAAAGTTCATTAAATGATAACAAAATACATAAATAATTTGAATAGAAAATAAAGAAAGAATAAAATAAGGACCAGTTTATAAAAGCATCATTAATTTAATCTACAGTTAAATGCATGATTAAACTGACCACGTGACCAAATTGAGCCAATTTGATTGGTCTGTTCGCGTTGTTAGCTTTTAACAACGAATTAATATTTAATGAAGCTTTCTATAAACCGGCCCTAAGACTTTTATTACAGAACAAGCCCCAATAAGCGGAAAAATGCAAATGAGATATTATTAAATCTTTTTATATTGATACTGTTTTTAAAATCTTGTTTTGTTAAAAGCAGATTTTGTCTTTCGAACAAGGATCTTATTATCTTAGTATCAGTTGAAATAGGGTTTTTTCAAAGAAATTATTAATGTTATTTGTCTGTGGGTTCCTAGGACTAAGGGCCAATATAGAACCTCTTTGATTTTCATTTTATATAGGTAATACAGAGGTCCAACCGAGCTTTCGCCTTCTGTAGCTCAGTTATTATTAAAAGTGTTTTAATATTTTGTAGATGTTATACTCTACTCTAGGACACATTTTAGGAAAATATTTTTGATTATACTGAGTGTCCTAAAATGTATGACGTAGAAAATGCTTACTATTTTTTTCCTGACATGCTATTTTTTTTGCTCATTTGAATACCCTTTAAGCTCCTGTTCCTGAAGTTTTTTCATATCGGTTCAAGGATTACTGTTCAAAAAATAAAAACAAAAAAAATCGATGTTACACTTCTAGTTTTCAAATTAATAAAAAATATTAACAGTGCTTTTTTGATATTATTACTACGTACGTGTTGAAGAAGGTCTATCAGACTCACTAATTAAGTTTGATTGATCTGAATTACTACAGGTGTTTACAATTTATTTCCAGACTCCAAGTTTTGAGCCTTTTATTTTGCTTATTTTAAATGTGGAATTGAAAAAAAAACATTTTTTTCTTATTACAACCTTCTAACGTAAATCTCAACACATTCGGGGTTATTTCCTAATCAGTAAAGTCATTTGTCATTGACAGAATGCGTTATTAGCAAATAATAATATACTACATAATAAGTAATAACTAAGCTACAGAAGACGGCAGCTGAGCTGGACCCCCCCTTATATTTCGACTTTATTTTATTTGAAAATTTTGATATCGCTGTGGCACTAATTTTTTGTTTCAATTTTTCTCTGATTGACTTTCTTATGGACAATGATGTATGTTAGAAAATAAAATTTTAATTATTTTAAGATTTTTAGCGTATACGTAATATTTAAATAAAAACTATCTACATAGACTGCGTGGCGACATCCAGTTTGTATTTTTTATTGTAATTTCCTAAAGCAGCAAATCTAGATTAGCTTGAACTCTTTCGTGGTCAATGCGATTGTTAACACCTGATTGTGGGCGGAACTAGTCCACTTTAAACCGTCTCAATTTTTCGAATTGATTTATACTCCCGAATGATTTATCACAAGTGCAAATGAGCCACAAAACACATAAACAAATCGAGATCGGGCCTCGAACCACAATCCATCAAAACATTTCTCTCATTACGACTCCGATTGCCTTTATTACGACCCAAAACTTGTAATTTTCTCCCGTGTGGGACGTTTACAGAAATGTGTGTTGAAAAATGGTCTACTTTACTCCGAACAGGTGTGATTCCAACACCCACCTACATATTTGGGTGCGAATTACATTCGTGGGTGTTCAAGCTTCACGAATTTTTGTCAATTTAATCCAGTTGTATTTTTGGCCACTGATGCGGGTGGCGACTCTTGGGTGGCATGGGCTGGAAGCGTGCTAAATTGGCTACCCCCAACAGGGTTGGCTTTCAACGAGGCCAAATTTACGGCCGCTTTGTGCAAGTGCAATAAATATTTCCCAGAGACGGTCATGATTCAATCGTCCATGTAGGTTGCTGCATTTAATGAACTTATTAGGACACGATGATGTCATATTTGGTGATTAACCATGATCGATGAATGAAAGTCGTGTCATTGATGTGTGAAATAGTTTGAGGTGCCGTTATAATGGTGCGAGATGAAGGCAATTTTCACATGTTGTGTCTTTTTGTTGCAGATCTATCCCGACCCGGAGTCGGAGAAGGCTATTATGAGCTCTGTCGTTTACTGCATACACCATAAGGAAGGCTGCAAATGGTCAGATGAGCTCAGAAAATTGAAGGTATGTACGAAACAATGTCATAGGTGAACGGAGATTAAGTAGTTGGTGATATCACGAAACTTGACTATTTGTTTAACCGGAAGTTGGAATCCGTTAGTGAAACCATTTTGCTGCACAAGCAAGAGACAAGTAGTTGAAAAAATTATAGAGGATTTGTTACACAAAGGGGGAATTATTCGGAGACGCGGAGTTTTCCTCTATTGCATTTCCTGTTCATTATAAAATTTGCTTTTTCGTTTTTCACAAATAACCATTTCATTATGAAAAACTAAAAATTAGGGAAGAAGCACTAGTTTTGTCTGTGAAGATTTTTGCTTTACTTTATTTGTGACCTTGGTGGGTATTAAAAAATTACGTGGCCTTGCCACAAAAGTAATGTTTTTTAATGTAGTCTAGTTGTTTTATTTAACCACAAATGTGTCAGTCATTTGTTTGCCGACAAATAAAAAATTAATATCTGTTCTTTAACTTTACTGAGCGAATGTATTTAATAAATGGGCAAATCTAATAAAAATAATTCTTTTGTTGTGTTAATAATTAAATAATTATTAATAATACGAGTGCGAAAACATAAGCTTAGGGTTCGAGGGCTGTCGTTATGCAACGAGCGTATGCGAGTTGCATACCTAGACACCAGAGAACTTTGAGCTTGTGTTTTCGCATTTTAATTTAAAACACGTTGCTATGAAAAGCGTGTTTTAAAATAGGTATCAGATATTAAAAAGAAAATTTAAAATGTTACCAAAAAAAATTTTTTTTTCGATACCTAATTAAAAGAGAGATAATCTAAATTTTTTTTTCAAACCATGATTTAGTTATTAGTTATTACAAATGATTAATTATTCAAATTATATTTTGTTTAGATATTAAGTAACGTTGGGAAATTATTTAAAATTAGTTATTTCTGTTGGCAATTCTGAAGTTAAATTTTAAGGGTGGTACCAACAGCTTTGTGGGATTGTTATATTAAATAATATTTATATTTACTAGTTGTAGTCTTCTGAATTGTTAACTAAAATACACTTTTAACTCTTACAAAGAGAAACAGTCTGGATCACTTCGTATTTCACGAGTATAAATAAAAAAATTATTAATGAACTAAATTTAAAGCATTATCTTTGTAACTATTTATTAATACGCAAAAATATTCTATAAAAAAATGCAAACAAGCTGAAGCAAAACCCCACTTAAGAAAGATCACAGTCATCAAAATGAAATAAATACTTACCTATTACAGGTCAACATTCTCCTGAATAAAAAATCAAATAAAGTAAAAGGATTTCTGTGGTTTCCCACAGCTTAGAGACGGCAGTGTAAAGCAAAATTAAAAAATAAAAGGATTAAAAGCCGGTTTATACAAAGCTTTGTGAAAATTTAATTCATTGCTAAAAGTTAACAACGTGAATGGACCAATCAAATTACTTCAATTTGGTGACCTGATCAGTTAATCACGCATTTAATTGCGAATTAAATTAATGACGCTAAGGACTGGCTTATAGAAGCGTCATTAGTTTAATTCACAATGAAATGCGTGATTAACTGATCACCTGACCAAATTGCAACAGTTTGATTAGCCCATTCGCATTATTAAATTTTAACCGGCGCTAAATCTTTTCGACTTGTTCCATTTTTCTTTCAACAAAAATTTTGTGTTGATAAAGGAATTTGTGAATAATATTAGTTTATTATCAAAAATGTTATTTAAATAATAAATACAATAAAAAACTGTGAATATTTATTCCGATTTATTCCAGTAACGGAATAATAAATAATTGCCAATTTTTGAAATCAAAATTACATACTTAAAAAATG
Organism: Tribolium castaneum; assembly: GCF_031307605.1. Classification (NCBI taxonomy): domain Eukaryota; kingdom Metazoa; phylum Arthropoda; class Insecta; order Coleoptera; family Tenebrionidae; genus Tribolium; species Tribolium castaneum. Next base: position 18,798,274 of record NC_087395.1, on the reverse strand, counting down.
ATTATTTACCAAAGCATTCGTTGCTTCGTTTTTTTCTTAATTATTGTATTATTTATTTCACAAATAAAAAAATACATGTTAATCAGTTTTCAAGAAATGGTATTTGAAAAGATCTTTAAGGCTATGCTCCATGCTTAAGGCTTATTGTCTCTGAAAAAATCACTAGAAATGAGAGAAAAATCACCAGATTGGCATCACTGATCGACGCTTTACCACTGTACCCCATTTTTTTACTTAAAAACTTATAATAATTTTTTTTCTAGAGTTGTTTTTAATCAAAAGTTAGTTGACCTGAAACGGGACAATTAAACAATTTGGGGGTTGGTACATTTTTTATGTTTAAGAACAATTTGCAATAAAATACAAAATTATCAATTTTATATAGTATTTTTTAGGTACTCACTGTCTAAAAATAATTATTTATTAATTTATTAATTCTTTATATCTAAACCGGACACTTATTTTTAAACAGTGAGTATTTAATAATTATTTTATAAAATTGTTAATTTTGAAATAAACTAGAGTAAATAAAAGCGGACATCTATTCTGGAACGGAGGAAGTACGATTTACTTTGTAAATCATTAATTTAAATGTAAATAAATTTGTAAACTTAAAATTAATTTAAAAAGATGTATATTTCCAAAGAAACTACACGGTGATTAATAATTGTCGTTAATAATCTAAAAAGTTTAGTCATTTCATAAAAACACCAATTAAAAGATATAAACATAATTCAGTTGACAATTTAAACTTGTACTTATTTAAAAAATTGGAAATATTACCTGTGAAATGTTTATTTATTCCTTATTGTAATAAATTTTGATAAATGCTCAGATGCAATTTTTGTAGATTCTGTTATAAGAATATTTACTTCATTTGTAAAATCTACATATCTACAGCTAATTAAACCTCTCCTCAAGTGCCCACTTTTCGCCAGCCCCACACCATCTGCTTATCACCCGTCCAGTCATCGACCTCCGCCTCCACACTTAATCCCTCCTATTAATAACATTTCGTCTAAATTGAGTAAATCACCTTTCAGGCCCACCTAAACTCGTGCAAACACGACGCCATCCCCTGCACCGGCAAATGCGGCGCCCAAATCCCGAGAGTCATCATGGACGAGCACCTCAAAACCACTTGTCCTCAGCGGCGCGCCAGGTGCCAGTTCTGCAACAAGGAGTTCACCGGCCTAGTTTTCGAGGTACACAACCACCTAATCTAATCGTTTTTTTCTATACCTACAGGCTGTTTTGTCAAAACCCCACATTAGAAATATTGAGAGTTCTAATGATGACAGTCATCTGAAAATTTGTATACAACCTTAATTCGTTAGGTCTTGTTCAATAAAAATATTTTTAGGTTGGCGGCACTTTTGATTATACGGGAAATCGCTGTCAACTTTCATATTTTAAGTGGAAAGATATGATTTTTGCTGCGACTTTAAGTACCCGAGTTATTTTAAGGGAGTCTTGGTCAGCTTTCCATAGACTTAAATTTAACCATTTTCCAAATATTTACGGTTTTTTGAAAATTTTTTGATTTGCACTTTTCACTTCAAATAACAATCACTCTGCCATTTTCAAAACTAGCACTTTGCCCTCGCTGCTGATATAGAATTTTAAAATGAATTACTGGGAATTTAGAACAGTGGTGCCTTTTTTTAAACTTTAACTTGTTCTTAACCAGTTCTCATATTAGGAACTTTACCCTATTGTTTAAAAACAGAAAAATATCTTTGAAAACAGTCAGCGGGAATGTAATATTATAGAAAAAAGTTTAAAAGTAAATAAATACACATGGTGATTTTTTAATAAATAATGGAGACGTTTAAAAATCTTGTGCATGTTTGGTGACACAGGCGCCGACTACATGGGTGTATCAGGACACCCATTGAAATTTGATTGTAAATAATGTTCAGAAACTTAAGCTTAAAAAAAACAAATTAAACAAATCGAGATATAATTTCTTATTTTTGCATAAATTGAGAATTTTTTATCAAGGGCAGCAGTCTTGTTAAAAAATAAGATAAGTTGAAGAAACTACATATATATAATATTGTAATTACTTAACAATACTAACTTATTTGAGCTTCTTCTTTGAAATAAGATAATTTTGCTCTAATAGTAAACTGGCGTGTTTGGCAATATCTGGTACTAAAATTTACTTGTAATAAATATTACATACCAATAATTAAAAAAATGAGACTTATGAATAAAATAAACTTTTTTTGAAAATTGTAAAAGCGATTCTAATTGAATTCTTAAACAAAAACTACCTTGGACGAAGTCACCTAACTCATTTCTTTATAAATTAGGCATTTTTTAAATAATTTTATTTAATTAATTTTTGTTAATTAAAGGCCATTTTCATTAAAGAACTAAACATCCAGTGGCCAGCGGACTAATGAAACCTATACCTATAGTATTTTATAAACTTCTCAAAATTAATAAAATTAGCAAAAAAAGAGCGAAGAACTTGTTTTTGGTCTTTATTTTTTTATTTAAACACCAGTGATGAATATTCGAAAAAAAGGTTATTGTTATTACTTCTAAAATTTTGGTGTCCGAGATAGAAAAAAATTCAGTTGGCAGCCCAGTCTCTAGTTCGAGGTTTGTTTGCATAGACCAGTGGTTCCTAACCTTCTAAAATCCAATAAAAGTTGGCAAACCGCTTGTATAGCTATAGCTGTTAGAAAACAATAAAATTTGGTAGGATATTTATTTTTTGTTGTATTTTGAATTGAGTGAATGTTTATGCATACGAATTAAAAAAACTAATTATTTAGTTTTTCCTTATATTTTTTACTTATTTTTTTATTTTAAAATTAATTACAAAGCGCAGTAAATATTATGTAAGGGATGTTTTTTAACATGTTAACGTTGACACCATAGTCAATTCATTCCTAGGAGTTTTAGTAAACGAAGTCAGGTCCAGTGTTTGATTAATTTTGAAAAAACATCATTAAATGTTTGTAAAAAATCCTACTTTAAAATTTTGATATGAAAATTCAGAAATAGGTGCAAATTCCGTATTCATGATAGTTTTTGATGTAAATGTGTAACAAAAAGTGCTTATTACTAACACTGCAATTTTCAATTTTTAACAACAATGTAACGAAAATGCAAAATAATCATTTGAGGCAGGAAGCAATTATTTGAAAGTGGGTGATTGCATCGAACTTTACGATGGAAAAGAAAAAAGTGCCAATTTTATTTTTACACTAAGGTTGAAGAAGAATTTAGAACTTGCTTCAACTCCAAGCTCAGTTGAATTCAAATAAATAACAGATAGCTTATAGCCGATCTTTATAACATCTAATTATTGTTTCCTTCGACGAATAACTTTTTTCACTAAAAGCGCCCTTTTCTATTAATTTTTTTGTACGAAAAACTTATTTTTGTTCATAATATTGTATAATATTATGTCTGTTCCTAGTAATAAGCGTTGGGTTTCGTTTTCATAGACACAAACAGGTGTTCGATAATAACGCGTTCAACAAACAGAAGTTTATATAGAATCCATGAAAGTCTAAATTTTAATAAATCTTCAACATGACAACATAACTAATTTTTTAAAGTAATTTTAGGAACAAAAACAATTAACAAACGCAGCTCATGACCCACGGAGTCTGTTAAGTTTATTTAATTTTTTAAATATTTAAGTTTAAATTTTTAATTATCATTTTGTAATTTTTTTATTAGCTTTTAAAATTCCGCCATTACAATAATTTTTTGGCGAACTCCCTGTATACACATCGCTAACCACCGGTTCGGAAACACTGACATATACCAACAAATATCTCCACAAAAAATAATCTAATGGTGGTAAACCACAATTTTTTGGAAGCCAACTAATAGCAGTTCCATTTCTTAGAGATTAGAGTGCACCAAACTTTGAAAAAAAAATACCGATTATTTAAAAAAAATTGCATAACAAATTCTTTTGAAATATAAACGCCAAGATGTTTTTAAAACATATCGTCTCTATTGCGAAACCCTCTATATAAAATAATTATATCTTACAGAACCACGTGGGCAATTGCGGCTACGAGCCCCTCTACTGCGAGAACAAATGCGGAGTCAAAGTGGCAAGACGTCACTTGAGCCAACACAAAGTGAGCGAGTGCTCGAAACGACTCCTCCCGTGCAGATTTTGCTCGAAGGAATTCGTCGCTGACACACTTTCCGCACACCATTTGAAGTGTGGAAGGGTTCCAGTGGCGTGCCCCAACAGGTGCGACGTCAACGTGCTCGCAAAAGAGGATTTGGAGACGCACCTGAAGGAGGAATGCACCGTTTCAGTGCTTAGTTGCACCTACAAGGACGCAGGATGCCGCTTTAAGGGGCCTAGATACTTAATGGAGAAGCATTTGGAGGAAAACAGTCAACAACACTTAGCCCTAGTTTGCACCGTTGTTACGAAACAACAACACCAAATCACCTCACTTAAAAACGCCCTCTCCAGGCTATCCCTCAACTACTCTGGGACCCTAATCTGGAAAATCAGCGACTTTTCCGAAAAAATGACCGAAGCGAAGAATAAAGAGGGGATGGAGTTGGTCTCGCCGCCTTTCTACACTAGTCAATACGGATACAAACTTCAGGTTTGTACCTTTATCAAAACGCTGGGAATACGGTTAAATACAAAAAAGTGTAATGAATAAAGTTGTATTAATTAGTGAATTGGTTGGATTTAAATTAATTTAATACGATTTGGCGCCGATTCTGTATAACGCTGGAAGCGCCCTCATTTTTACGATGCCGTACTAGTTTTTTGGGTGCAGAAAATCCTGCGACTTTGTATCACGTTTCGTCTCCTAACTTATAGTCTTCCGTAGCTTTAATAAATAAAATTATAACTAATTTCTCTTTTATCAGGCTTCACTCTTCCCCAATGGAAACGGTGCCGGCGAAGACTCCCACATTTCCGTCTACATTAAAATCCTTCCAGGGGAATATGACGCCCTCTTGCGCTGGCCCTTCGCCCACTCCGTCTCGTTCACCCTCTTTGACCAGTCCTCCTGTCCGGAGAAAGCGTGCAATATTGTGGAAAGTTTCATCCCGGACCCCACCTGGAAAAACTTCCAAAGGCCGAGTAAAGAGCCCGATTCCTTGGGCTTCGGGTTTCCCAAATTCGTGTCACATGAAATGTTGAAGAAGAGGCATTTTATGAAAGATGACACGATGTTTATTAGGGTAAAAGTTGATCCTAGTAAGATTGTTGCTGTCTGAAGTGTTTACAATTTTCGGCTCTTGATCTCATTTTGTACATAATTGTAAAGTTTTGTAAAAAGCGATAAGACTGTATAGGGTAACACGAAAGATGTGTGTGTGTGTGTAAATAAAATTGGAATATTTTTGCACTAAAATATTCTCTATTTCTGGTTAGATTGCTCAGGAAAATTGTAAAATTCAAAATTGTAGTTTGCTTTATTTTTCGATTTTTTTGTGATAGCTGGAGAAGACCAAAGTTCTGTTTATTTCTGTGTAAATATAAGGCGTAAGGACATGTACTTCGTACGTAAGCGATAGTCATTGTTAGGTTAGGCTTCTAACTAGTGGATCATTTTTATTTTAATAAATCCTTTTTTACATAATTTGTTTTATTTCAATCACCAAGAGAAAAACTGATTAATTCATAATTTCAAACTAATATGTGCGCAAAGCAAGGGTTTTTTGAGTTTGAAGGTGTTAGTTTTTTTATCGAGACCTTAAGGTCGATATAAAAAATATATTCGAAAACTCAAAAATAAAAAAAAACAAAAATGCAAGCTTTTTATTTACTATTAGGTATTTTTTTTTATATTTTTGCAGCCATTAAAATTCTGCCGTCCTGGGCCATTTAGCCCACACGTAAATATGCCACTTGTTACGAGCGATTTTTGTAACAAATCTTTACCTGGAACTCAACATTCCAATTTTATTATACAAGGTGTTTCATACAGCTTTACTAGAAAATCTTAATTTGTGCTCCATTTCACTTCAAGAAATGCAAAAACGTTGTTTCAAAATTCTACTATGAAATGAAATGGGATATACAAGGTGTTTCACACAACTTTACGAGGGCTGTGCCTAATGTACGCATCCAGATATACAAAAGTCACAACACACTAGACACAAAAAATGCTCATTTAATTATTTAGTTTTTGGCAACCCATGGCAGTAGTTGTCAGACTAAACATTGTTTTATTAATAGTAGTAAAATACTTTTTTCAGAAACAATTATTATTTGTTCTCTCAAGAGACAATGTGAATATCTATCTTATAAAATGTTTATAGTCAGTCTATCTTAATCACTAACTAATAACTAAAAACATTGCAATTTTTTAAATGGGTGAACAAACAAGAGAAAACTATTCAATTTTTCAAAAAATGTAGTCGGGTTCATACTACAATATGTATTATTGATTGCATTTTATAGGCGCCTGTTTTCTAAAATTATGTGAAACACCCTGTACATGTGTTAATCAGTTATTAAAGTTCTATTGTCATTAAAAGTGTTTTTTGTAAGTGATGGAATAGCTTTTATATCCTTTAGTGTCTACATAATTAGGCGCAATTGTATAAAATACGCTAAACTGCATCTCAAGTTTAATAATAAATTATTTCTTATCCTCTCTTGTGTTATGGTACAGGCAACCAATAATACAGGCATTGACGGCGCTTGCGTGTTAAAAGTGACAATTGTTGACATTTAACCATAGAATAAGAGAGACATTTAGAGCTCGGAAACTCCGTAAACGACCACGATAGGCGGAGCCAATGCGTACTTCATCGAGTGGGGAGATTGAGCAGTGGCGTAGCAAAAAACTATTCCATGATCAAGAAGGGTTTGAGATTTATAATTTGTAGTAGTTACTATTTCCTCTATTCAATAATAGCAAGATGAAATAGTAAAAATCATATCTAATGCTAATACACGTTGATCTCCTAGAAATACAAAGCAGAGACGTCGAATAAATAAAAATACTCAATGAGTATCGAGTAAAAACGCGTTTATTGCAAAAAATGTTTCTACTGGTATTTTTATTATAACTGGTAATATTGAAATGTTAAATTTTAAGACGAATTCCCTACAGATGTAGGGCCACGCCACGCCACTGTTTTCTACCAACACCCTTAATTTAAAGATTGGACTCGTCCGTGACGAGTTTTCGTCTCTGCGCACTCCTACCACCGTGGACGATTTGTCATTTTGCGGACTCTAAATCATCTTTTGACCATTGTAATGTGTTTCTATTAAAAATTAAAACTTTACTGCATTTAATTTCTGAATTTTTTATTCTTATATTGAAGCACTGCAAACCGATTTTTTTCACACCCTTTAAATCCTGCAATTTTCTTTATTTTTGCAGGAGATTAAGCCCTTCGATAGGGCCTTCGACTGTGAAAAAATCATGTTTGAACAAACACCCTTTGGGACCTTATGAATTTTTTAAGATTCTTTAAGATTTTCCTATTTTGCAAGCGTTATTTTTTTTCACCCCTTTTATATCCCGCAATTTTCTTTATTTTTGCAAGAGATTAAGCCCTCCGATTGCGCCTTGGACTGTAAAAAATTCATGTTTGGACAAACACCCCTTGAGACCTTAATGAATTTTTAAAGATTCTATAAAATTTCCCTATTTCGAAAACTTTATTTTCTTTTCATCCCTTTTATATCCTGCAATTTTCTTAATTTTTGTAGGAAATCAATCAAGAAATATTGGTAATTATTGGAAATAAAAAAAAAATACGTGACAAAAATAAAATGCATCTACATTTATGGCTTCTGCGTTGGCTACTATTTGTAGCAAAACAATAAAAAGAAATTAAAAACAACACCATTAAAAAAATCTGTATTTGCATAAAAGTTACATGTTATCAATATTATACAAAATAAAAAACACACAATACAACATAATATGTGGCACTCAAACTATAAGAAATTCAATACCACAGATAAATTGAAGGGAAAAAATGCACCTACCTTTATGGCTTCCACGTTGGCTACTGTTTGTAGCAAAACAATAAAAAGAAATTAAAAACAACACCATTAAAAAATCTTTATTTGCATGAAAATTACAAAAAGTGACATAACTTAAAGGGTGTAAAAAACAATCAAGAATACATATTATATTTAAGGATTGCTCTAAAGGGTCAAATTAGCTAATAACTAATTTGTCCAGCAAGAACCACGTGGAGGTTTAGAGCATTCTTGCCAGGAAAAAAGGATATAAGGATGAGGTAAACAATGATTATTTCAAATGAAGGGAATGAAGGAATTATTGGTTTGTGAAATGAAAAAATAGTACACAAAAATCAAAGCTTTTTCACTTGGCGTTAAATAAATGCTCTTACCTTTTGTACTGCATCTGCTACCATTTGTAGCAAAACCTAAAAAATAAATTAAAAACACAACCAACAAAAAAATTAATTTGTAGGAAAGTTACAACAAGCGACTTTAATAAATATTATACAGAATAAAGGATACACAATACGGTATAATATATGGCACACAAGCTATTAAATCAACACATCACAAGATAAAACGCAAAAAAATGCACCTACCTTCATATGGCTTCTGCGTTGGCTACTGTTTGTAGCATTTAAAAAATTAAAACAACACCAATAAAAATCTTTATTTGCATGAAAGTTACAACAAGCAACGTTTGTCAATATTAAACAAAATAAAAAATACACAATACGTTTGAAATTATTGGTTTGTGAAATAAATAAATACGACACAGCAATAAAATACACCTACCTTCATATCGCTTCCACGTTGGCTACCGTTTGTAGCATTAAAAAAAATAATAATAAAAATGAAACCAAAAAAATGTTTATTTGCATTAAATTTTGAGCAAGCCACTTTCATTCATTGAAATTAAAGACAAAATTACGTGGCAATAAATTATTTGAGTGTTTTATTTTATTTATAGTTTCTGTATCTAAAATGCGTCACTCAAAATGTCACTTTCAACACCGCATTTAAAGATTTTAATTGCAATTAAGTTTTATGAAATTATTGGTTTGAGAAATAAATAAATACGACACAGCAATAAAATACACCTACCTTCATATCGCTTCCACGTTGGCTTCCGTTTGTAGCATTAAAAAAAATAATAATAAAAATGAAACCAAAAAAATGTTTATTTGCATTAAATTTTGAGCAAGCCACTTTCATTCATTGAAATTAAAGACAAAATTACGTGGCAATAAATTATTTGAGTGTTTTATTTTATTTATAGTTTCTGTATCTAAAATGCGTCACTCAAAATGTCACTTTCAACACCGCATTTAAAGATTTTAATTGCAATTAAGTTTTATGAAATTATTGGTTTGTGAAATAAATAAATACGACACAGCAATAAAATACACCTACCTTCATATCGCTTCCACGTTGGCTACCGTTTGTAGCATTAAAAAAAATAATAATAAAAATGAAACCAAAAAAATGTTTATTTGCATTAAATTTTGAGCAAGCCACTTTCATTCATTGAAATTAAAGACAAAATTACGTGGCAGTAAATTATTTGAGTGTTTTATTTTATTTATAGTTACTGTATTTAAAATGTGTCACTCAAAATATCACTTTTCAACACCGCATTTAAAGATTTTAATTGCATTTAAGTTTTATGAAATTATTGGTTTGTGAAATAAATAAATACGACACAGCAATAAAATACACCTACCTTCATATCGCTTCCACGTTGGCTACCGTTTGTAGCATTAAAAAAAATAATAATAAAAATGAAACCAAAAAAATGTTTATTTGCATTAAATTTTCAGCAAGCCACTTTCATTCATTGAAATTAAAGGCAAAATTTCGTGGCAATAAATTATTTGAGTGGTTTATTTTATTTATAGTTACTGTATTTAAAATGTGTCACTCAAAATATCACTTTTCAATACCGCATTTAAAGATTTTAATTGCAATTAAGTTTTATGAAATTATTGGTTTGTGAAATAAATAAATACGACACAGCAATAAAATACACCTACCTTCATATCGCTTCCACGTTGGCTACCGTTTGTAGCATTAAAAAAAATAATAATAAAAATGAAACCAAAAAAATGTTTATTTGCATTAAATTTTGAGCAAGCCACTTTCATTCATTGAAATTAAAGACAAAATTATTACGTGGCAATTAATTATTTGAGTGTTTTATTTTATTTATAGTTACTGTATTTAAAATGTGTCACTCAAAATATCACTTTTCAACACCGCATTTAAAGATTTTAATTGCATTTAAGTTTTATGAAATTATTGGTTTGTGAAATAAATAAACACGACACAGCAATAAAATACACCTACCTTCATATCGCTTCCACGTTGGCTACCGTTTGTAGCATTAAAAAAAAAATAATAAAAATGAAACCAAAAAAATGTTTATTTGCATTAAATTTTGAGCAGCCACTTTCATTCATTGAAATTAAAGACAAAATTACGTGGCAGTAAATTATTTGAGTGTTTTATTTTATTTATAGTTACTGTATTTAAAATGTGTCACTCAAAATATCACTTTTCAACACCGCATTTAAAGATTTTAATTGCATTTAAGTTTTATGAAATTATTGGTTTGTGAAATAAATAAACACGACACAGCAATAAAATACACCTACCTTCATATCGCTTCCACGTTGGCTACCGTTTGTAGCATTAAAAAAAAAATAATAAAAATGAAACCAAAAAAATGTTTATTTGCATTAAATTTTGAGCAGCCACTTTCATTCATTGAAATTAAAGACAAAATTACGTGGCAGTAAATTATTTGAGTGTTTTATTTTATTTATAGTTACTGTATTTAAAATGTGTCACTCAAAATATCACTTTTCAACACCGCATTTAAAGATTTTAATTGCATTTAAGTTTTATGAAATTATTGGTTTGTGAAATAAATAAATACGACACAGCAATAAAATACACCTACCTTCATATCGCTTCCACGTTGGCTACCGTTTGTAGCATTAAAAAAAATAATAATAAAAATGAAACCAAAAAAATGTTTATTTGCATTAAATTTTCAGCAAGCCACTTTCATTCATTGAAATTAAAGGCAAAATTTCGTGGCAATAAATTATTTGAGTGGTTTATTTTATTTATAGTTACTGTATTTAAAATGTGTCACTCAAAATATCACTTTTCAATACCGCATTTAAAGATTTTAATTGCAATTAAGTTTTATGAAATTATTGGTTTGTGAAATAAATAAATACGACACAGCAATAAAATACACCTACCTTCATATCGCTTCCACGTTGGCTACCGTTTGTAGCATTAAAAAAAATAATAATAAAAATGAAACCAAAAAAATGTTTATTTGCATTAAATTTTGAGCAAGCCACTTTCATTCATTGAAATTAAAGACAAAATTACGTGGCAGTAAATTATTTGAGTGTTTTATTTTATTTATAGTTACTGTATTTAAAATGTGTCACTCAAAATATCACTTTTCAACACCGCATTTAAAGATTTTAATTGCATTTAAGTTTTATGAAATTATTGGTTTGTGAAATAAATAAATACGACACAGCAATAAAATACACCTACCTTCATATCGCTTCCACGTTGGCTACCGTTTGTAGCATTAAAAAAAATAATAATAAAAATGAAACCAAAAAAATGTTTATTTGCATTAAATTTTCAGCAAGCCACTTTCATTCATTGAAATTAAAGGCAAAATTTCGTGGCAATAAATTATTTGAGTGGTTTATTTTATTTATAGTTACTGTATTTAAAATGTGTCACTCAAAATATCACTTTTCAATACCGCATTTAAAGATTTTAATTGCAATTAAGTTTTATGAAATTATTGGTTTGTGAAATAAATAAATACGACACAGCAATAAAATACACCTACCTTCATATCGCTTCCACGTTGGCTACCGTTTGTAGCATTAAAAAAAATAATAATAAAAATGAAACCAAAAAAATGTTTATTTGCATTAAATTTTGAGCAAGCCACTTTCATTCATTGAAATTAAAGACAAAATTATTACGTGGCAATTAATTATTTGAGTGTTTTATTTTATTTATAGTTACTGTATTTAAAATGTGTCACTCAAAATATCACTTTTCAACACCGCATTTAAAGATTTTAATTGCATTTAAGTTTTATGAAATTATTGGTTTGTGAAATAAATAAACACGACACAGCAATAAAATACACCTACCTTCATATCGCTTCCACGTTGGCTACCGTTTGTAGCATTAAAAAAAAAATAATAAAAATGAAACCAAAAAAATGTTTATTTGCATTAAATTTTGAGCAGCCACTTTCATTCATTGAAATTAAAGACAAAATTACGTGGCAGTAAATTATTTGAGTGTTTTATTTTATTTATAGTTACTGTATTTAAAATGTGTCACTCAAAATATCACTTTTCAACACCGCATTTAAAGATTTTAATTGCATTTAAGTTTTATGAAATTATTGGTTTGTGAAATAAATAAACACGACACAGCAATAAAATACACCTACCTTCATATCGCTTCCACGTTGGCTACCGTTTGTAGCATTAAAAAAAAAAATAATAAAAATGAAACCAAAAAAATGTTTATTTGCATTAAATTTTGAGCAGCCACTTTCATTCATTGAAATTAAAGACAAAATTACGTGGCAGTAAATTATTTGAGTGTTTTATTTTATTTATAGTTACTGTATTTAAAATGTGTCACTCAAAATATCACTTTTCAACACCGCATTTAAAGATTTTAATTGCATTTAAGTTTTATGAAATTATTGGTTTGTGAAATAAATAAATACGACACAGCAATAAAATACACCTACCTTCATATCGCTTCCACGTTGGCTACCGTTTGTAGCATTAAAAAAAATAATAATAAAAATGAAACCAAAAAAATGTTTATTTGCATTAAATTTTGAGCAAGCCACTTTCATTCATTGAAATTAAAGACAAAATTATTACGTGGCAATTAATTATTTGAGTGTTTTATTTTATTTATAGTTACTGTATTTAAAATGTGTCACTCAAAATATCACTTTTCAACACCGCATTTAAAGATTTTAATTGCATTTAAGTTTTATGAAATTATTGGTTTGTGAAATAAATAAACACGACACAGCAATAAAATACACCTACCTTCATATCGCTTCCACGTTGGCTACCGTTTGTAGCATTAAAAAAAAAATAATAAAAATGAAACCAAAAAAATGTTTATTTGCATTAAATTTTGAGCAGCCACTTTCATTCATTGAAATTAAAGACAAAATTACGTGGCAGTAAATTATTTGAGTGTTTTATTTTATTTATAGTTACTGTATTTAAAATGTGTCACTCAAAATATCACTTTTCAACACCGCATTTAAAGATTTTAATTGCATTTAAGTTTTATGAAATTATTGGTTTGTGAAATAAATAAACACGACACAGCAATAAAATACACCTACCTTCATATCGCTTCCACGTTGGCTACCGTTTGTAGCATTAAAAAAAATAATAATCAAAATGAAACCAAAAAAATGTTTATTTGCATTAAATTTTGAGCAAGCCACTTTCATTCATTGAAATTAAAGACAAAATTATTACGTGGCAATTAATTATTTGAGTGTTTGATTATAATTTTATTTACTGTATTTAAAATGTGTCACTCAAACGCGATCACTAGCCACTGAATTGAAAATTTAAACCGAAAAATTTAGATTTGCTTGAGCACACGTCCGTTCGCGACAACGGCAAGTAACAAACTGAATAAATTGAACGAAACCGCACAATACACAATAATTTAAATAAACCGACTCACCTCGCTTCGCCTCGCCTCCCGCTCCCGCTCCCGATCTGACCCGTACGACTGCTCGCTGTCGACTGAACCGCCCTCGCCGCCTGCGCCGCACACCTAACCTCGGATGTGACGTCATCACACGTCTAAAACAAGTCATAACCAGAAACATTCACTGTCCAAATCCGTCAAATTTAGAAACATTCATACACAGAATTATTCAAAATAGAACAGTATTGATCTAGAAAAATAAATTATGACAAATGTATTTGTCTATAAACGTCTAAAATTATAAAAGTTTCGCATGCAGTTAATGGAAAAATAAAAATGCATGTTTATATTTAAACAGAAACTGGCAATGTGAAATTTTAGTGCGAAAATTAGTGGTAGAGCTCGGAAACTCTGTAAACGACCACGATAGGCGGAGCCATGGCCTCCTAGATGTATTGAGACAACTTCGTTGTTCAGGCCTGGCGCATCGCTAAGTTCGGCTGATTCTCCACTGGCGCTGCATTTAGCGGACTGACGTTTATTTGACAAATACCAATTTTGAGGTTAAAGACTAATAAATTTGAAAGATGTAAATGTGCATTCGTGAAATACGTAGGAAATGTGAGGATAATTCTAAAGTTGTGCCCTGAACGAACGTTTGGATAGTGTAACTCTTGCAGGAAATCATTTTACGATCATTAGGATTTTTTATTTTCAGCTTCAGAAGATATACAAATTATTTTAGGGTGAATTGGTGGTTCGTCATCGTTTATAAATATTAAAGAAAACGATGTTTCAAAGTACCTTTCATTTATTAGGCATACTATATGGTTTTACCAATGGTTTAGGTAGAATGCGTTACAAATCTGTGATTTTTAAGACATGGCTTAAGTTTTCTGAAAGGTATTTGCAACCTTTTAATCAGCAGATATTTGCAATACATTGTTTAGGCAAATGAAACTATTTTGCACACACGTATTTTCAAAACCTGCTATTGTTAATTTAATTTTAGTAAAATGTACAAAGAATGTCGTTTTTTTCAAATGAAATGGTTTAAAAAAGCTCGATCCAGCGTTCCTCTGCTGCGTTACTCTCTGCTGGAGTATCTCTGGACCGTCCGTTCCAAAGTCCCTGCCATAGATTATAGTTAATTATAGTCCCTGTCTAGACCTCTGCTCACTCTCACGCACCGCTCGTGAATCACCAAACTCCCGAAAAAAATCTACTACTTTATTAATTTTTTTGAGTTTTTGTATTTATTGTTGTATTTGTTTACAATTACATTGTAAGCTCTTTTTCACCTTCTCTTCTGCTAATTGTACTTGTTAAATTCAATTTTTTTGTCGGATTTAACCTCACAAATGCTATTTGTCAGATAAACGTCAGTGCGCTAAATAGGGCGCCATCTACGGTCTCGAAAAAACCGCTGAAGCTTATCGATGCGCCAGGCCTGAACAACGAAGTTGTCTCCATACATCAAGGAGGCCATGAGTGAGGAGATTGAGCAGTGGCGTAGCAAAAAACTATTCTATGATCAAGAAGGGTTTGAGATTCATAATTTGTAGTAGTTAAAATTTCCTCTATTCAATAATTGCAAGATGAAATAGTAAAAATCATATCTAATGCTAATACACGTTGATTTCCTAAAAATACACAGCAGAGAGGTCGAATAAATAAAAATACACAATGAGTAAAGAGTAAAAACGCGTTTATTGCAAAAAATGTTTCTACTGGTATCTTTACTATAACTGGTAATATTGAAATGTTAAACTTTAAGACGAATTCCCTACAGATGTAAGTACACGCCACGCCACTGTTTTCTGCCAACACCCCTAATTTAAAGATTGGACTCGTCCGAGACGAGTTTTCGTCTCTGCGCACTCCTACCACCGTGGACGATCTGTCATTTCGCGGACTCTAACCTCAAAACAACACGTGTTGGCATTTCTCCAGTTGTTAACGTTTTAGTGTATTATTTTGTTAAAACATGGTTTCCAAACGCAAAAAGAAGGTAACACCACCCCTACCTTACCATTTCAAATGTTTCATTATCACTTTGTAGTACACAACCGGCGAGGGTGCCCAATTCATGACCCGCAAAGCGGCCCTCAAAAAGCTCCAATTATCCCTCAACGACTTCCGCCGCATCTGCATCCTTAAGGGCATCTACCCCCGTGAGCCCCGAAACCGCAAACGTGCCCAGAAGGGCCAGTCCGGTATCAAAACCCTCTACCACGTCAAAGACATCCAATTTCTGTTACACGAGCCCATGATTTGGCGCCTTCGCGACTACAAAATCTTCAACAAGAAAGTCGGGCGTGCCCGAGCTGTTAAAGACTTCGAATCGTTGAAGAAATACCTGAATAACCACCCAACTTTGAAACTCGACCACATTGTCAAAGAGCGATACCCCACGTTTTTGGACGCGTTGCGCGACCTGGACGACTGTCTCACTTTGTGTTTCTTGTTCAGTACGTTTCCGTCAATCCCTCACGTCCCCCGCGACCAGAGTGCGCTGTGTCAGAGGCTCACAATTGAGTTTTTACACGCGGTGATCGAGGCCAAGGCCCTAAGGAAAGTTTTTATTTCAATCAAGGGGTATTACTACCAAGCGGAAATCAAAGGTGAGACCATTACGTGGATTGTGCCCCACCATTTCGCGTTCGAGCCCCAGAGCAAGGCCGAAGTCGATTTTAAGTT
Organism: Tribolium castaneum; assembly: GCF_031307605.1. Lineage (NCBI taxonomy): Eukaryota > Metazoa > Arthropoda > Insecta > Coleoptera > Tenebrionidae > Tribolium > Tribolium castaneum. Next base: position 18,781,857 of record NC_087395.1, on the reverse strand, counting down.
AATGTCGACTTTTGTCGAGTTTTACACGATTATGTTGGGTTTTGTCAATTTCCGGCTCTACCACCAATTAAATCTTTACTATCCTCCCAAATTCACAAATTTGAGCCAAACAGACAGTGAGAAAGAAATCGTAGACGAGGGGATTTTTGTGTCAGAACGTGTGGCAGCCCTTAATTTCCCTCTATCCAAAAGTACGAATTCAGCAATTGAGGACGAAGTCGAAATTGATAATTTCAACACTGAGAACAGTCCGGAGAAAATCGAAGAGGCGCGAATTGAGGCTGAAAAAATAAAAAAATTGAAGACACTTTTCAAGGGACTGAAGTTCTTTTTGAATCGAGAAGTTCCAAGAGAACCTCTCGTGTTTATTATCCGTTGTTTCGGGGGCGAAGTCTCGTGGGATAAGTTACTTTTTGTGGGGGCCACGTTTGATGAAAATGACGAGTCGATTACGCACCAAATTGTTGATCGACCCTCAATGGAGAAGCAATACATTTCACGATATTACGTTCAGCCCCAGTGGATTTTTGATAGTGTTAATGCGAGGGAACTCCTCCCTGTTAATAAATACTTTATGGGGGAGATTCTCCCCCCGCATTTATCGCCGTTTACTAACGAAGGGCGGCATCAGGAGTATATGCCTCCGGAGGAAAAGGCTCTGTATGATCCTGAAGCTTTGGAGGAGTTGCATAAGAAGGGAGAAAGTGATGAGGATGCAGACGAAGAAGAAGAAGAAACTGAAAATGCAGACACAACGAACGAACAAGTTGAAGAAGAGGAAGAAGAAGACGAGGATGAAGAAGTTGAAGCGGAGGAAACGGCGCCTGTGAAAAAGAAATTAAAGGTAACTCCAGGTGAAATATACAAGGAAGTTCCTTGGGAGAAGAGTCGGCAAGAGAGGCAGGAATATAAACTTAGGGAAAAGTTGGTTAAAAACAAACACCGAAAACTGTACAAGAGCATGATGGCCGGCCGCAAAGAAAGGGCGAAAGAGATTTGGTTGTTGAGGAAGAAGCGACGATTACACGATGAGAAACAAAAAGAAGAAAAGAAAGCGAAAAAGAAACAACAAAAAAGCGCGTCAGTTTCATAATTATTTTATTTTTTATAAAGTACATAAAATATTTCAGTGGATTAAGTTATGCAATAAATAGTAATCTTCCTGTTACTTAATTGTACATCTTATAAATAAATAGAATTGAAGGAATTCACTAAAAATCTACAGCAATTATTCACATAACAATTAAAAATATACAACAAATTCCCTAATTTATTTAAAAATGATCAACAAAGAGTTAAAAACGCGAATACAACCAGTGTTTTTGACATGATTAGTCTTCGGTCTCGCTTTCATCGTCTTCGTCGAGTTCGGGCATTGGGAAGCGGAGAATTGCTGCAATGCCGGTCAATTGTTCTAGTTCTAGAAAGCAAAAATGATAGTCAGTTGCATAATTTTTTTCAGTGAGCAGTATAGCCCCATCTAAGTATTTTTGAGTTACATAACAATTTTTTCTACAACCTTGTCAATTTTTAGCACGTAAAATTATAACAAAACAAAAAAACGTAACACAAGAAACATAAATAAAAATAAAGGGATTTTTGATGCAATTTTCTCGTGAACGAAATTGTTATTGGAAACTCAGACTCCAAAAGTATATACTTTGAAATTTAACTCAAAAAGAGCATAAAATGTAAAACAGCATTTTTAAGACCTAATTTCGTGATATCTTATTTATTTTTATTTTGGATAAACATTCTTTTAATTACAAAAATTGACATAATTATAATCGAGATGTGTTAACTAAAGAATCTTTGCACTAAACAAGTGCCTAAAAACTCGAAAAAGACTAAAATGTATGAGACCTATTTTGCCTAAAGTTATTACTATTATTAGAACTGTGCAAATTCTTTATATGATAATATGATTAAAAAAATTTATAGATACAGGATATCCTAATAATTTGAAAGAGTTCATTATTGGACCTTTAAATATTAGAAAATTAGCCGTAAATATTAACCCCTTGACTCTCCTAAAATTATTTTTAAGTACAGGTATAGGCTGTTTCCGAAATTAGCTATGACAAACTGAAATGAAACACTTTAAATTTTATTGCCCTTTTGGAAGTAGCTTTTAAAACACTGATGTTTCTTAGCTAAATTGTTATTGGTTGATTATGCTTAGGTTTTAAAATAATTTGTTTTTCTTTTAATAAAACACGCTTTTTTTAATTAATACATAAACATTAAGAATCCTAGATAAATAGGACTTCCACCACTTTAGAGAAGTAAGTTCATACTTATAGGACATAATGTTTTAAGTTCACTGCAATCTAAAAGATAAAAAAGGGGTTTTTGGAAGTAAAATAACTTAAAATTTTTAAATGGAACACTCTATTTTTTATTTTCGTGTGTTGTCTCTGAAAAAGATTAACAACTAAGTAACTCTTACTGATTAAAAGATTACTCAAAAAATATTTCAGAAGTCGAAAAGCAAAATTTTCAGCTAGTAACAACTTTTTTTGTTGGTAACATTTTAAGCCTTCTTTTTAATACCTGAATCCTAGATTATAAACACTATTTTAAAACACGTTTCCCATAGCAACGTGCTTTAAATTAAAATGTTCTAAACAAATTGAATAACACTTATGCGAAAACACTGAAAATTCTCGGGTGTCTAGGTTACATAACAACAGCCATCGAACTTTAAGCTTGTATTTTCGGACTCGTATTATAAATAACTAATACTGGAGTCACTATGTATAACTTTTACAAATTATTCAATTTTTAACGAACTTCTTAATATTGTTACGTTCCTGATTCCATTGGGCTAAACAATTGGTAAAAAATTATGTTTGAACTTTCCCCTTTGAAGTGGTGAAAGTCTTCTGTATAATTTGAAAATTTTAGACGATAGAAGGGGTTTGTATTTACGGCTTTTGTAAAGAAAAAGATTAATTTTCTAACATTTAAAGGTCAATAACCGACTTTTGCAAATAGTTGGGACACCCTGTATAGATTAAAAAAAATTACTTACGCTCTCCTGATATATGCAGACTTGAGAATATCTTAACATCGCCTCCATTTTCCCTCACAGAGTCTACCAATTTTACATACTCTTTACGTAAATTTACATCTTTACACCTAAAAATTCCTCATTAAAATTTCGGTGATTTCATTCCGTTTTTTAAATAGTAATTACCTAAACAGATTATCAGATATAAGAAGTGTCTCAATCGCTTGTGCCTCGTTAGCCTTCTCCACGTGTTTTTTCCCATAAAATGCCTTATCCGGCTCACATTGCAGCGTCGTGTAGAAAACTTCAAGTGCTTTAACTTCGCTAGCCGCTTTGGTGTCGGAAATTTTATTAACCACAGCCGGATCTTGGAGAATTTCTAAAACTCACACTTTACCACAACAAGGACCAATAATTAATCGCAAACCTTTCAACGAATGTTTGAACCCTGTAGACGAGTGAATCAACATAAACTTAGACTTATTTTCCAAAAGCGTCTTGTTATCGGTTTTAACAGCCATTTGAAACATGTATTCGTAAAACTGGTCGCGGACGAACCCTGGCGAGGCAATTATGACACACTTGACGATATCGAAGTCAATGTGCCTCAAGATGCCTTGAATAATATTGTCGTAAAACTTCGCCAACGCCTTTTCGTGCTGTTGGATGAAGTTTTTGCGTTTTCGCGGAATGGACGCCTCGATTTTGGCCCGAACTATGGTCATGCTGGACGTTATTAAGCAGATCTGTGCCAACCCATCTTGCATTATCACAGCGGCCAAGTCGGCGCTCTTGGTCGGGTCGCAGGCCATTTCCACGCGCTCGAGGGACACGGAGTCCCACTCGTGCTTGGTCAGGCGAAACTTTCGGTTCATTTCGAGGTCCAGCGTGTGGTAGGCCCCCATCTTGACGTATTGGTTCTCTTCCACGTTTTTCCCCTTCAGTCTTAGCATGCATGCTTGAGTATCAAAGTCGATCGTTTCAACGGCGATCGTCAGCATGGTTCTGACACGGTTTGATGTGGAAGAACCTGTTGACGACTCGGACTGCACTTTTCGGACTGTGCTACTGCGGACGTAATCTCCCTCCGATATGAGATTGTACGCGTGCCACATATCTTCAGGTTCCTCGGGCACAAGGGTCACATACCTGAAAGGGCCCAAGGTTCCGTTTTTGACCAGGATTTGTAGCAATATGTTTGGCATAACCTCACTCTTTCTTATTGGATGGGGTTTTGCGCGTTTGGACTTACCCTTGGCCTTCTTTATCAATGGATTTGTCAATAAGTTTCATTTTGACGATATTTTCGAACTCACTAAATGCGATAAAAATGCGATGTTTTGGGAATTCATCATTTTTAAAGAATTACTTTTTTCAAGGACATACATGACAACACTCGTGTTAATTTTCGCCATTTTGATTTCGCCGATCGATTAGTTCGGGAACGTTCGGGAATGTAGTAGAAGCAGGTTGCCAAAAGAGTGTTGCCAATTTAGTGAGTTTTTCACAGTTTTGGTTGATTCTAAGAATATTTCGAGAAGATTTAGACTTCGTTAAGGTTAGTCGAAAATAGTGAATCTACGTAATGAAATGCCAACTTTTTTGTATAGAAACAATGCTAAAAAATAATCTAAAATACACTGCTCAACAATTGAAGTGGATATTGAGAGAAATTCTAAATTTTGGTAATTCGTTGTATATTAAATAACAAAAAACAGTCACAATAAATAAATTTATACTCGTTCACACTCAAAATTAAAAACTGAAAAAAATTGTCCGTGAAAAACCAGAACTAGAAGTAAAACAAAAAATGAATAAAACCTAACGAAACTTAAAAGTTCTCAAAGTCAAATTTTACACCGTCCCTACAAAAACCTAGTACCGTGTAGGTCCTCCCCTGGCTCTTAGCAGGGCTCTTACTCGATTGAAGAGACTCATTATTAAATTATTAATAAAATCTTAAGGTATCGATCCCAAATTTCTTACAATCCAATAGCCAGTTCTTGTAACATTTCAAGAGGCTGCTGGAGCTGGTTTAAACACCTAGACATTTCGGCCCAAACATGTTCAATGCAGTTCATGTCAGGCGAACAGGGTGGCCACTCCATTCGTGTAATGCCATGATGTTCTATGCGCTTATTCAAAATTCTGGCGCGATGAGGGCGGGCATTATCATCAATAAACACGAATCTTTCGCCTATTGCACCAAAGAATTGTACAATTATCGGCTCTATTACTCTATCTCGTGAACGCTCAGCAGTCATTGCTTCATTAATCAAGACCAATAGGTCTGTGCAGCCATTAAAACATATGCCTCCCCACACGCACACTGATCCGCCACCAAAAAGAGTGGTTGAAGCCATCACATTTGCATTGTACCGTTGTCCTCTTTCCTTCCACACTTTTTAGCATTTTGGCTAAGAGAACAACGGTATAATGAAAATCCAACCACTCTTTTTGGTGGCGGGTTAGTTTGCGTATGGGGAGGCATATGTTTTAATGGCCGCACAGACCTATTGGTTTTAATTAATAAAACAATGACTGCTGTCCGCTATCGAGACAGAGTGACAGAGCCGATAATTGTGTCATTTTTTGGTGCAATAGGCAAACGATTCGTATTTATTGACGATAATGCCCGCCCTCGTCGCGCCAGATTTGTGAATGAGCGCATAGGACACCATGGCATTACACGAATGGAGTGGCCACCCTGTTCGCCTGACATGAACTGCATCGAACATGTTTGGGCCGAAATGTCTAGGCATTTAAACCAGCTCCAGCAGTCTCCTGACACTTTACAAGAGCTGGCTAATGCATTGCAAGGAATTTGGGAAGTGATACCTCAAGATTTTATGAACAATTTGATAATGAGTCTCTCCAATTGAGTAAGAGCCCTGCTAACAGCCAGGAGAGGTCCTACACGGTACAAGGTTTTTGTAGAGATGATGTAAAATTTAAATTTGAGAACTTTTAAGTTTCGTTACATTTTATTCTATTTTGTGTTTTACTTCTAGTGCTGGTTTTTTACGGACAATTTTCTTCAGTTTTTAATTTTGAGTGTGAACGAGTATAAATTAATTTTTTGTAATTATTTTTTGTTATTTAATATACAATGAATTACCAAAATTTAGAATTTCTCTCAATATCCACTTCAATTGTTGAGCAGTGTAGTTTCATTTTCTTTGCGTCCACTGTGGTACAAATGGCGATCTCTTGACATTAACTTTTATATGAGTTGACACGGTAACAGCTTAGTCATTTGCACCACAGTGAACGCAAATGTGGACGCAAAGAAAATGAAACTGTTTTAGAAATAGAAAAATTTGTTATCGGTTTTCTCCAGAGCTTTTTTTTCAGAAGTTTTTAAAATCTGTTAATTATTCTTAACCCTTAAATTAACCCTTTGTTGGTGTTTTGGAAAATTCTGGCGAATTTAGTGTGGTGGGGTACGACATACTCCAATTTGTTTTTTTCTTTACTTATTATTATTCGTTTTTTTATAAGCAATTTTAGAATTGCTTATTAAATCACAAAGAATTTTCGTTGTATGGCTTCAATTAACGAAATTTATATTACTTGGGACCGGTTTATAGAAGCGCCAGTAATTTAATTCGCAATTAAATGAGTGATTAACTGATCACGTGACCAAATTGAACAAATGTGATTGGTCCATTCGCGTTATTACCTTTTAACAATGAATAAAATTTTAACAAAGTTTTCTCTAAACCGGCCAATGTAAATCTAATATCTCAATCTTCTCTTTTATGGCGACATGAACTACTTTTACGCCCGATTTTGACACTGACAATTGTTTATAAAAAACAAACCATAAATTTATTTTTTTTTGTTTTCGATAGCAACGTGTTTTTACTATTTTAAAACACGCTTCCTATACCAACGTGCAATTAAAATGTTCCAACCAAAAAAATTGAATAACACACGAAAATACTTAAAGTTCTCGAGTTTCTATTTCTTCATTTAAAAATGTTAGAGGTACAATAAAAAAAATCTATAAAAAATTGCTGCTTTTTTATAAAATGATACAAACAAAACGTTGTAAGAGCACAAAGATGAAACTGCATTTTCTAAAGATATTGGACTCCGTCTCAAATTAATAGGTTAAATTACTTAACAAAGTTGTAGCCGAAGGTACTGTACATCCAAGATCAACCAGCAGCGACGTTAAAAAATAATAAGCATTTGAAATTTTTTGGGGTTTGTCATACCCTATCACACTAACCAAGAATTAAATTTGTGAAGTTGTGAAACTGGTTCAAAAACAGGGTACCATGACTAATAGATACTTTGTTTTAATAAATAATAACCAGTTCTGTTCAGTTCCTTACTGCGCTCTTGCCAAGTGCCAAATTTTTAAAATGAATTAATAAGTACATACCATAATTCAGAACAATTTCGATCTCATGTAATATTTATAATTATAATCTGTATTAGTACTACCAGCCGGTACACTAAAAAAACTAGGCATGGAGTACCAACCAACTTTACACCTGGTCGTTATCCAAGAGACAACATAGTAAACGAAACTGTAGAAGGATTTTGACAAGATTTAGAGTGAAACCTCAAATGGAATTTGGAGAATGTAGAATTGTTTCTAGAAGAATTTCAAATACAGTCTACAGAAGAATTCGAAAGAAGAACCCAGACAAGAATTTATAAATGAATTCAAAGGTGGATTTGTAAAGTAATCGAAAGAATACAGAATATAAAGAATATAGAATATACAGACAGCTTTAGAAAGCATCAGAGAAGAATCTTAAGCAATATTAAGAAAATGGTACAAAAACAAAGATAAAAAATAATTTGGATAACTTCCAAACGAAACTGAAAGATGTAGTTTCTTAAAGTCGCTTTAAGCGAGTAACATTGTTTGAAGAGCGAAATTACACTAGGTAATGAACGCAAAAGAAATGAAACTGCTGTATAAATGAAAAAAGTGGAAAGACGTAAAGAAGAATCTATAAGAATTTGGAGAATGTAGAAGACAGAAGAGTATATAAAATAATCTTGAGTAAATGTGTTTAGAAAACTATTATAGAGAAGCGTCTAGAAGAGAATTCATAAAGAATCTGGAATAAAATCATCTAACGAAGATTACAGAAGCAAGAATCATTTGGAAGAATTCTAAACTGAAGAATGTTTAAGTAATTTAAGTAATTACTAATTATAAGTATTTATGAAAAGAATTTGAATACAGTCTACAAAATAATTTCTAAGTATAGTTTAGAGAAGAATGTATTAACGAATCTAAAAATGGATTTATAAAATAATCTACAGAAGATTACATTTTAGATCTAATCTGAAAAAATTGTAAACGAGACTAGAAATGAGTTTTGAAAAGAAGCAGAGTAGAATTTAAGAAAGAACTTGGAGAAAGTTTTTTTTTGTTTTTAGCTACTCAATTTTTATGCATAACGAAGTATCCTTGGCAACTACACGAGTGCCTAATTTAGATTGATTTTAATGTGCTGGCTAATGGAAACCAAAGGGACTGCAATACATCCAATTCGATTTTGACAGATTAAAACAACTCAAAACGTGATTTTTTTAAAGAGTATTTGGAAGAGTTTTTATTGCCTTAACAGCCGCTCAATGTGGAAATAGTGTCCAGACAAATTTATTAGTCATTATTCTTGCCCAAAACCATCCCAAAACTAATGAAAGGATCAACTTGTGTTTATGACTTTATTAATAGGGACAAAAATTGGTCTGAAGCGAAAAGAAACACATCTTTGAAGAGCCAGTGTTACAACGCGAATAAATTAGAAATTGAAATACATAATTAAATTGAATTTGTAAATATAACAGTCTTTGATTTATCAACAAGAATCAACCTTTTGAGCAACATTAAAAAATATTTTTAAATGATTAACTGTCACAAACACATGGACATGAATAACATATTCTAACAGAAATAGGCATTTCTTGTAACAAATCCTGCTATTAATGAAATGGAGTGTATCAGTGACTTTGTCTTTCTACAGTTTGATGTTTCTAAAATTGATTCTTACTCGTGTTTTGTGGTGATTGGTGATTTTTACGAAGTTTGTTTAAGAATATGCATGTGGCAGGCACAGTTGGATTTAATTCGTGTCCAGTCTGTGATTGCCGTATTAGCGCCAGAATCATATATGAGAATGAATGCAACATGCTTTTGTGTCATCGCATCATATTTACAACAATGAATCTATCACCACAGTGACCATGTGCCATAGTGATGTTTACTCGTAAAATTGGTCTGGTGCAGGTGGCCAAATGTCAAAATTTCTCAAAATGTGTCCAAAATAGATACATTTTCAGTTTTTAAAACTTTATTTTAATAACAGTATAAATTACAAAACTTAATTCGACAAACTAAGGAGCAGGGCCGTTCCCCTCTTGATCCAAAAATCGGCATTTTCAGCCCCGCTCTTCAAATCAACTGCAACAACAAACGCCGGCCTATTCGGCGCCCCCGTCCTGATCGGGAAATAATAACACGGACACGAATACAACCCTGCAACCAAAAGGTAACTTTACAAAACCACCACTTCAACCCCAACCTCGTGTCTTCTTCTTCAGCACCTCCTGCGGCTTGAAATGAATCACTGGCATGGCGCATACCAGTTGCATCGGCTGGGGTTCAATCAAGCACGCATTCTTCCTGTCCCAACCCGCTCCTTCGAGGAACATCCCTTTGACATAAACCCCGTTTTCGGGACGCTCGATCAGTTGGCTTTCGTCGACGGTTATGACGGTAAACTCCCAACTCAGCGTATCGATGGGGACTTCGTTGGCTCGGGCTGTGGTCTGCAAAACGGCTGTCAGAAACCCCGTCGGGAAGGTGTAAGCCGACAGCCAGAAGAACATAGGGGGGTGGGTTGTGCTCGCCCATGTCTCGAAATGTTCGACTCTTGCTATTAAATCGCGTGTCCAAGAGCCCAAGAGTTTCAATGATGCATAAGCTAGGAAAACAACAAGTTAAAATAATAATATATGGCCAAATTAGGGCCAAATAACCGACTACGGCAGACTATAGCTTAGGAAATCGCAGAATTTTCTGTAGCCAAGAGAATAGTACGGCGGAGTAAAAGTGAGAGCGCTTCGAGCGTTACCGCCTCGGCGCCAAATCGTTTTAAATTAATTTAAATCCAACCAATTCACTAATTACTTGGAAAAAAATGCAAAAATATTGAGCTTTGCACTCTTAACAGATTGAGAAAAACTGATTAACATTTTCATAAGAAACATGGAAAAAAATTATTTAAAATTTAAAATATATACTTCGTCCCGTATTTATCAAAACGCTCCGAATACGGTTAAAGATATAAGACAATTGTTAGGAAGCAATTTGTAGAGAATTAAATTAAAGTTCGGGAGACCATATCTATATCGTCAACAGTTTAGGCCCCAAAGACGTTAAAAGACACTGAAACAACGTATCGATACCTCCAAAGTATCGTTGGTATCGAGGTATCGGAAGTATCGAGGAATCGAAAGTATTGTGGTATCCAAAGTATCGTGGTATCGCAGTATCAAGGTGTCGACAGTTTTATGGTATCAGTTCTGGTATCAGTGAACCGAAAACTGTGTTACTGAATCATTGAAGTGTCAGCCATTTTTAAGTAATACTAATGATATAATTAAGGAAGAAATAATAATTAATAATTTTGGAAAATAGTGTTTAGACTGATAGTGATAAGCTGATAAAAGATAAGTGTCTTCTTGATTTATGGCAACCGCAAAATCGTCTTTCAAATTAATCGATGAATACAAAAATCTTAGTATAAATTTCTTAGGCCTAAGTGCCCCGGTTCGGCTTATGAATAACGCTTAACAAAACTAGGCTTACGGATAAAAGTGCTGTTTAAATAAGTCAAGCTGCACCGTGACATTTTATCTGTTAGTTAATTTAATCCGCCAAATGTCGTCAATTTGTTGTCAATAATTTACAAATACTTGAAAATTTTACGGATTTTCTTTTTGTTTTACTATCAAGAGTAAAATAATTCAACAAAATTGAAATTAGTGAGTACTTATTTAAGTTTTTAACTTTGAGTCAATTTTATTTAAAAACAAGTTTAGCTGCAGTGATGAGTGAAGACTGAGGCCAGAAATAGAGCTAAATGTGTAAGCTTTCCTGTTTATATGTGGTAATGTACCAACAAAAAGTAAAATGCAAACGTAATAATCTTTCAGACCAAAAAGAAAAAAGCTTATTCAAGGTGAAGGTTAGGCCTTCACCGAACCTTCATCTTGAATATGGACTTCTCAAAATTGAACCCAATAACAAAAAAAAGCTTATTCTACCACACTAACCCATGATTTTATAAAAAAAAAACAAAAACTTTTGATTTCGAAGGCGAAAAAGCATTGTCCCAGAATTTTCATCTTGAACAATCATCTACATCACAACAATTTCAAAATTCAAAATTGGAATTTCTACAAACTACGAGAATAAACCAACAAATTTGAATCAGTCTGCTAATTCAAAATTATTTGGAAAAAAAGTGTGATATGGAAGATGCCTAAAAGTTCATACCAGTTTAAAGTAGTATTCTAAGTTACAACTTAGAATTCGAGAAGGAGAAAAAAGAATTCGAGCTAATGTTGGATGAACTCAAATTGATGAAAAAGTCTGTGAAATTACATATTCAGTTAAAAGAATTGAAATTAAAAAAATCAGTTCAGTGCTGCTATATAGACGTTTTTTTAGTTAATTGATAAATCTTACTTTTGTGTTCAACGATGTTATTTAATAAGACAATAAAAAACGATTAAAAAAGTTTCATAATTTAGTGTGATAATTATTATTTCAAAAAACAATAACTTTATTGTTATATGGCTAAAATTTGACCATTTTCTGTCAATTTAACTCTTTTTCATCGCCCATGCTATCATCCAATCCAGGTTTTCCTTCCGCCTTCGTCTTTATTTTACGGTTTAGTTTAAACCAAGCTTTATACAATTTTAAGTTGCACTTATTTACGGTGCAGTTCACTTGACAGGCTTAAGCAGAGCTTAAATTTTAACCCACACCGGTGTAGTTAGGCCTTAGACCTAATACATAATAATATTGTATTCCCAGTCGAATAAGGTTATTTGGCCCCAGTAAAATATTTTGACTCTAAGAATTAGGGGCACTGGAACGGTTCGCTAACAGAGAAAACCATAATAATAAATGCAAATTTTGGGTTGGTGGCACGGGTCTGGTAATAAACCTATTGTGAGGCAGTTAACTTATGTACAAAGTGACCCTCCATATAAAATATACCAACTGGAATGCTATAATATATACCTTCAACATAATACATCCGTTCGGACGGATCGGAATTACTGTCGTGGCAGTGATGTATTGATAGTTTTGCAAGAATTGTGGTATTGAAGGTGTTCTGGCAGCGAGGTATCACAAGTATCGTGGTATCGAAATTATCGAAGTCTCAAGTATAGATATCGATCTATAAGTATCGGAGGTATCGATATTCGGTACATCATTTTAGTCGGTATCGACACCCGATACTTGGTCAGGTATCGGTACTTTATAGAAGTATCAATACTTTTTCCAGCCCTAGTCGTTTCATATCCTAACCTTTAGATATCCGTATAACCAACCTACTTTTCAAGACGAAAGTGCAAATTTAAATTATATAAAAATTAAATAATTTGCAATTGGCTAAACGTAGGTATAAAAGAACACCCGGTATAATACCTTTAAGCCAATCGGAAGGAACTCGTCCTTCAAAAATACACGTAAAAATTTCCTCCAACTGTGACGACATTACGACTAAACCTTTGATTCCTTTTTGTAACTCGTCCAGTGATGTCCTTATGTCAACCAATAACGTATTATACCTTAAAATTTCTTGGAGGAGGACCACATCTAGTGGTTTTTTATCGACACCGATTAATTTTTCGGTTGTTTCGTAATCGATAGGGTTTGGTATTTTCGATAAGACTTCAGCTGCTAATTGCGAAACTTTATCTTCTTGTGATTCGCTTTCGCCCGATGAACTTTGAATTTCGAGAGACATTAAAGTCTCACAAAACATTCTGCTTTCTGTGATTAGAGACGTTATATCGGCGTTTGGATGTTGGCCGAATGCTTCTGGTCGATCAATGGTTGGTAGAAGTCGGACATAGTCTTGATAAGTTTGAAGAGAACCATCTCGAGGTATGTAATATGTTGGTAATGACGATAATCTTCAAAGAACAAAATAAATGAAAATTGAAGTCTGATGGCATATTAGAAAAAAAAACATACCTGTGGTATGGGATGTTTAAAACGTCGTCACAGAAATACTGGTTTATGTAAGTCAATAGGAGCCTCCTGTCCCAATCATCGGTCACATGACCACCATAATTCACACCTGCAATTAAGTATTTGAGAGCATCCCAAGGCGTATTTTCGTATTCGTCCAAATAAATCGTTAATAGATTTTCCGAAACTTCGAAATCCGAATCGTTGAAACTGTAAATTACGTTCCAGCCCAACTGCTGGAACTTTTTCCTTTCTAGCAGAATCGCATGGAAGAAACACAAACTAAACAGCAATTTCTTGTATTTCTCCTGACACTGGCATACGCTAAACTGTTCTTCTGTGATCAGTTGGTACAGTCTTGTCAAATTGGCCCTCAAACCCTGTCAAGAAAATTCATAAAACGTGTTCGGAAAATTTGATTTTGTGTGCCTTTGGCGGCTCTGTCGTCATTTTCATTCCGGCTTGAAGAATGGAGATGGGAAATTCGGGATGGGGACTGGAACTCAGCCACAGCCTGAACCTGGGATTGATTTTTCCCGTTTGTAAAGTTTCGACGATTTTGTCGAGTTGTGGCATCCAACTTAGAGACAAGTGACAGTTGGCTAGGAAGACCCAATGGCCCTCTTTGGCCCCCCTTTGAATCATTCTGAAATTGTGGGTCAAAAATTGCCGAAACTGCAATTTTATCACCTTGTTGCAATCGGCGATTGTCCTTGGCCCAGACTCAGGGACTGGAACGCTCCCATCATTCCGGCACTTTCGGCCAGTTGCATCAGAGCCGTAGTGGGGTCTACGCCGGGCGATAAAACGAAAATTAAAGGAGTCTGGGCCACAGATTCCTCCAGTACGGCTTTGATATCCAAAACTGGGGGCTCCACGAACTTGGATCCCAATTGGTTGATTATGAAATTTGTGATGCAGAAAGACATTCGGTCTTGGCGGAGCGATCGGATGAAGAGCATTTTTTGGAAGTTGTTACAGATTTCGTTCCATTCAGCTGAATTGATAGTTATTTATACAATCTTTCCACATATTATTTTAAGGGGTGTTAGTAGAGCTCAAAAGAAGTCAAAACAACTCAACTTGTTTTATCCGAATGTTTTTAATAGTTTCTGAGATATAAGAGGGTTTTAGTCAGTGAATAAATTTAAATTGACGGAGCAGTTTTAAACTTTACCAACGAAAATTGAAAAAAATATGATCTTTGAGATTAGTTCTTCAAAACCTATTGCACTGCATTAAAAAAATTTAGCTAATATTAGCAAAACTAATAGAAAAAAGTGTCTTTATATTAAAAAAAATATAATAGGTAAAAATTTTGCATCATGTTGAAGATACCACCGAATTTGATGTCTTCAAGTACTACTGGCTAATAGCCATGTAGATTTCGGAATAGAGTACTCAAAATAGGTAAATTTCGTTTACATTGCATTTTTTGACGCTTAGTGGAGTTCTCATCATTCTTTTGAGCTCTACTATCACCCCTTAAAATGTATGCAAAACTATGAAATTCACCTTGTATACCAAGGGAATTATAAGATGCATAAGGGTCATAAAGGTATTGGCAACTTAAAAAACAACTTTGTCTTAAATGATAGCACCGAAACCGCTTATTACAGAGGTGAAAACCGTTTTTCTGTATTTGATTTCTAACTCAAGTTATTTTAATTTAAAGTTGAAATTATGACGTCATAACTGCCTTTCGAGCATTTGGTCCAATAAGTGATTTTTAAGTGTGACACTGTCAGAGTTTATCAAAACTTGACAAAATGTCCCAGATGTTTTCACGAAGTTCAAGACAAAATTTAGAATAGAAGTTAGTCGAAAAAGTAGTTAATTTTTGATTTTGTGAAAGATGTGTGAAAAATGTTTAAATATCAGGTTTTTGGTATTTGAGAGAGTTCAGTGATAAGAGGATGCTATAATGAGAGGTAATTGTGACGACACGATTTCTTTCTTCTGAAGTGATTATCTTCTTATTTCTTATCTCAGGAAATTTTTAAAAGAACCCACTGGTATTAATAGATCGACATCAATTTCCGTTGAAACATAAAACAGGCAAAATAAGTTGCCAATGCCTTTAATAACCGCAGGCAACGAGTTTACTGCCGGTAGGCCCAAGGGTCAGTATGTTACCCAAAGTTATTAAGACCCAGTAATTTCTGTGATAAATAATTTTATTTCTTACTAAAATCAGACTAATACAGACGGCCGACTTCATATGAAAAGTTGTCCGTACTATCTCTGTCACTCTTTTGTATTATAATTTATAATTTATATCTTTGTCATTTGTTGTAACCCCTATAGAGGTGACGCTACTGTCGGACATTGAATATTATCGATAAAACATAAAACCGAACATTGACGAACATGATATTTGTATTTAGAGGTAATTACAGTTTTTTTCTGTCAAATTTGAAAATTTTTGTTAAAGTTGAATATTAAATTAAACCCGCTTCTTTATGTCCAAATTTGCTTCGACGTGCATCTTATAGCAAGATTTGCTCTTGTAGATATCAGTGCTCCACTAATTGCAAAACATTATTTCACTAACTTTTTTCACATCTCACAATTATTCGTTAGTAGCGTAATAAAAGTTAAGGATTTGATAAAATGTGTCTCGGCATACAAATTTACAATTTCTCTTAATTTACAATAATTCTTTAGCGAAAGCACCATTACATAAGACCCGAAATTAAAAAATTAAAGAGCAAATAAATTTTGAGCAGAAACGGAAGTGAAGAAGATTAGTACAGACACACAAAAAAGAATTTCCAGTACTTCAATTCTAATATTCTCTGATGTTTCATCCAGAAACGTTCAGTAAAATAACTTATTGTGTCTGAAATTATGCATATGTTGTAAATCATCTGAAAGTAATATAATTTTTATATTTGCCACTTTTTATTTATATTTTAATTGTATTTATAATTTTCGTAATAAAATAAAACTTCTCAGATGCATTTTGAATTAAAAAAAACAATATACTCAAAAACTAAACACACAATTGCCGCCACCATATGTAGCGCCACCTGAATACAGGTTTACTTCCAACGGATAGTTACGAAGATTTGGTGATAAAAATTTTACATTAAATTACATATCATCAAAACTCACCAAAATTAAAACTTTTGGAATTTTTGACAGTATTTTTTATAAAAAAAATTGTAGCTTTATAAAAGTGAGTTAAAAAAGTAACATCTCGGCGAATTGCAAAAAAAACGAAGGAAATACGTATTGTTCCAGCAAAGTCTAAAACAATGCACAAAAAGGAATGATTTGAAAGATTGAAGAAAACTGGTTGGAGGGAATTAAGGTTTCATAATTCCGTAAGGGAATTGTGACCATCATTCATTATGATTATTCCGGATCTAACACAATATTTGGCGATAATAGATTAGTAAGAAATAAAATAAAAATAAATAAAAAATTGGGTTAAAACAAACCGATTAAGGGTAAAGTTTCTGGCTCCGTGTGGGTGTACCATGCGTGCCATTCCCTGGGATATTGCTCAAAAGTGTCGATAATCCCGTGAAATCCCGCGATTTTGTCCAGTTCGGTTATATTATCCCACCCTTCATCAGACAACCAAGCCGCACAGGGATTATCCATTTGGTTTTCCTTATCAAGAACCACGCCACCCCTCAACAGAAAATTGTACTCGGCCTTGACCACTTTGCCCATATTTTCCAATATTTTGACACACATGTGGAACGAAAACATGAGCTTATGGTGCTCAAAAAGCGTACGGCATGTATTTCTTCAAAGAAAACAATTACCAAAAATCGGAACAAAATTTTTCTACCTGTAAACGGAATACGTGTGATAGTCGTTCAGCTCCATGATTCTCTCAGACAGAATTTGGCTTTTCGTACTGTTTTGAATCGACTTTTCGAACAAAAATATGTACGAATCTAACGCAAACTGATACATTGGGTCAATACGCCCTAAATCGTTCAAAACAAAGAACAAAATTGAAGCCCGCTCGGCACATGGTCTATAACCCTGTTTTGGGACAAACTAGAGTCGAGTTACTTTGATCGAAAATTACCTCTCTCGCCATGTCAATCTGCACTTCCGTCGTTTCTGCTGTTTCCAAACTCTTTGCAACGGCAATCGACGTCGCTTTGGACGTTTGCAAAGTATTAAACAATTCGGCGTCTTCCAACAGCGAGCCTCTAGTCTCATTCAGTAGCCTTAAAAGTTCATTTTCCAAATCGATCAATTGTCGTTTTCCCTTGGCAATCGCCGTCACAAGCTTATCTTTCTGCTCCTCCAACTGTGGCCTCTCTTTTCGTACAACAATCCCCAAAAGCTGGGCCTCCAGCCCTTGCTCCTTGACGGCAAAATTGACCAAAGTCGTTTTGGTCGAAATCTCAGGCGGGTAATGCGGATTCGTCAGTTTCGTCGTAATGAAAAAGCGGAAATCGTCGTTGTACGACACCATCTTATCGTCGATTTTTATCAAATTCATGCCGCCTTGCTTGACTACAGCTTTGGCCAGAATCGAGTTCAGGGAGGGGTCCATCGTTTCGAGGATGTTTTGGAGCAGGACAGGTTTGCCGTTTTGAACGGCGTCTTCTAGAATTTTCATATAGCTGTGCATTCCGAAATCTACAACTTTGAGGTTGTTGACGGCTTCCATGTTCTTGATCCATTTTTGGGCCTGGCATTGGGGGTCGATTACGAGGGGCCATCTTTGGCCCGTCGTTACGATGATTCCGTTTTCGGTGCTGAAACCGTCGGCCGGGAGCCCTTGCAAGTTCCATTCGCGCACCGTTGTCGGATCGGTTAGAAAGGAGATTATTTCGAAGTTGGTGCTGTAGGGAATTTCCAAAGTTGCGACTTCGTTTTTCCACATTTCCATCAGTTCTTCGCGGTAGTTCGACACGTAGGGGCCTAAGTAAGAGAGAAATGCTGTGGCTAGAAGACAGTCACCCGGCAAACAGTCGAACGAAATGTCAAGCTTGGCGACGGTTTCTTCCCATCGGGTCTTCTCCCCGGCCAGGCACTCGACCAAAATGTAGGCCCTTTCGAGCTTGATTTTCAACAACTCGGCCTAATTTTCCCAAAAGTTATTAAATGTGTTGTCAAAAGCAATAGTTCAGAGGTAGCAAATTTACTACCTCCTTGTCAATTAAAATGAAAATAACCCGTCCATATACTAAGCCTTGACCGCAAACAGCTCCTGTCATAAATCATAATTATTTTTTTGTAGTTTTCAGAGAAGTTTGACATTTTGTTTATCGTTTTTTGAAATAATTAAACATTTTTGTCGGAGATGGTTGGTTAGAACAAATGATGAGTAAAACAATTTTCAAATTCGTCGCGACCTTTCGATACTTTGAGAGAAAGTCAAAAAAAAAATAATAGTTGCGTTAGCTTGTTCGCAAATTTAATTACTTGTTCGGTTTTTGGAAAATAAGTCTAAGAGCCGGTTTACAGGACATTTTAATTGCAATTAAAATTTAATTAGAGATTTACTTGACATTATTTGTCAATGCATTTTAAATGGCAACTTAATGCAAATTAGTTTAATCTTGAATTAAATATTAATTTCGCATTCTGTTTTTAGAAGCGTCATTAATTCAATTTAATGCGTGATTTACTGATCACGTGGCCAAATTGAAGCAATCGGGTTGGTTCATTAGCCTTGTTAACTTTTAACAGCGCAATTAACTTTAATTGAACTTTCTTGAAACTAAATAAGCTTTCTTAATGTGCGTTTAAAATTTGCCGTATCTCCTAACAAACACAATAAAACACGGATTTTTATTTTATTTTGTTTAGAATACTATTTCGAATTAATGAACAAAATTGAGAATTCATTTTTTTTGACTTATTTTTGACAATTTGTCTGAAATAATCAGTCTGTATTATTAATTTATTCGTCGACACTGTCAAAATTTACGATTTTTTTCCTGAGTAAGAGTGTGTTGACAACTGTTTGGTATTTCTCAATACAAGACGTCAGATTATTTTTAACAAATTTAAATCAATTTCGTTCTCACTCGTGGTTTGAAAATCCATTCGTGGAATAAAATGTCCGATTTACCTTAAAGTCGTTAAAACTATTTTGAGTTTTTACTCAATTTCCTAGGTGATTTTTTTAGCTCAGTTTATTTAAGTTTATTTATGTTTAATTTTTGGTCATTTTTTCAAAAAAAAATCTGCTAGGTCTGTTTAACGAAACTTGCTCAAATTGGTAATTTCACGAACTTTATTAGCAAAAAAAAAACTGAGATTTTAGTTCTAATATATGTTTAAATGCTCAAAAAAGGCAGAAGTAATATTATTTTTTGACTAAAATCGACTTAATTCGATCAGACCAGAATTGATTGTAAAAAAGTTTGCACAATAAATTAAGACCTGATTAAAAACTTGTTAAAATAATCTAATCTTTATCTACTTTTAACGAAGTTTTTCTTAGAAAAGCTGTGATTTTATGTCAAAAATGTGTTTAGAAATTTCGAAAAAAGGCAGAATTTACACAATTTTCGGTCTACGTGAGTGAAGTTTCGGTTTGTTTTTTAATTCCTGGCAGTAAACCTGTCAAAATATTTAGAAAATGAAAAAAAAAAGACTTTTTAGACTAAATTTTGTGGCTTTTCACTCTGTTTCAAACTGAGAATATAACTTTAAACACGCGTTTATTTGTTAGAAAAATATAAAAATAAATACATTTTTCAACCAAAAATTAATTTTCGGGCTATTTTTTAAAAATGTTGCTCAAAAACCAACTAAATCGAGTGAAACAAATCAAACAAAGCTTTGATATGATCTTGCAAAGTAAAGTTCTAAAGCAACATAAGCTAAAGAAACATCAGTTTGGATCAATTTTCGTGATTTTCCTGTCAGCGTTAGCGAAATTAACTGAAAAAAAATTGTTTTTCAACAAATGTGCTTGAACTCTAGAAAAATACAAAAACTGTATCATTTTTGACCTATTGTGGTGATTTGACGGCTTACTTTTAACGAAATTTTGCTAAGTAATTAGGTTTCTGACTGGAAAATGTGGTTGAATTTAGTTAACTCGGTACTTTTTTGGTGTTCTCTCGCAAAAAAACTGAGTTTAACAACACTTTTGGCCACAATTTGTTTTGAAAAATATTTGTACACTTAATTTCTTGTTCAAACCGGAGCTAAATCGAGCAAAATAAGAAAAATTAAATAAAAAACCAATCAAACTTTGTGATTTTTCAGAAAGGAAGCTTGAAATAACAAGATTTTTTTTTATTTTTTTAATGTATTTTTTTATTTGATACAATTTCGAACAAAAATGAACTGAAGCGATTAAAATACCACCAATTTTGACTTATTTTTGTAGATGTTATTTAACCAAATTTTTAAAAATAAATGAGTATCTGATTTAAAAATCATTATTCATTACACAAAATTACACCGGATAGAACAAGTTAAAACATTTAACATCAATTTGTATTTAATTTGTTAAATTAAATTTGCAAACACACTAACGAATTTAATTTTTTAACCTTTTTTTAGCGTATCGAAACGTTGCAAGCAAACTTGATTTTTTGTTGTAGTTTGGCCTAATCAACTTTTTCAAACAAAAAAACCTCAAAAAAAATTCTCAATAATCTTAAAGGATGATAAATGAAAACAATGAACTTCTTTCAAAACTAGTTTACCATCTCAGATCAATGAAGATTTATGAATTGTAGGCGTTCGAACATGGACGGATCATTTTTATTTTTAGTGACTGTACATACACGGTGTATACAAGAGAACGCATAAGCTTACATTAGCAACTATGGAATTTTTTTACTGTTGCCAGATCAATTTTTTAGCTTTCTGGATATAAAACACAACTTTAAAATTTAATGTTGACGATTATTGTAGTAATTTTCAGCGTCATTGGCGTGAAAGAGTAGAGGAACTTATATTTTAAGAAATTACTTCTTTATACTGCTACGACTAACTGAGAGGGAACTTTTTATTATTTTTCTAGAATTGTTTAAACGTATGCTATAGTTAATGCACCTATTTGTATAAACATAAGTGTTACCTTTCGATTTAACTCCTCCTTCTGCTCCAACTTCTCCTCATACTCCTTCTGAAGTCTCGCCAACATGATATTCAACTCGGCCAACTTGGCCTGGGCCTCGGCCAACATCGCCTGTTTCTCCCTCAGAGACGCCATAGCCTCGTCAAATTTCATCTGTTTCGGCTCCACAATCCTAAGCAAAAATTTAAAACTACTTCAAACCCAAACAACGATAATTTACTTCCAAACTCTGGCATATTTTTCAATTGCAATGACCCACTGACACAAACTTTTCGCCGCAAATGACACAGTCCCGACTTTTTCTGGAATAAATTCGGGATTTTGCGTGTAATTAGCCACTTTTTTAAGCGTCCGATCTGAAATGTGATTCTTATCAAAGTCTTTCAAGTCTTTGAGAAAGTTGATTTCGCCCAATTGCCGCTTGGATTCGGCCCAAGTCGGCTCGACTTGTTTCAAAATCATGATAGCTTCCATGACCATTTCCACTTTTGCCGGCGGTTTTCCGTACGATTTCATCTCGCTGATGTCCTTTTTGCTCAACGAGTCAAGGGCTCGGATGGCTTCCTCGAGCGCTGGCATGGCTTCGTCCAAATCGGCCTGCGCAACGTCGGCCAGTTTTTGGCACTGGACTTCGTCCTCCCTGATTTTGATGCTTTTCTGGGTCACTTCCTTCTGCTGCTCGTCGGCCTGTTTTCTCTGAGCCACGATAATGACCAAATATTCGTCGCACTGCTGCTGGAACTCCGCCACTTTGACTTGGGCTTCCTCCAGTTCGATCGACATCGACTGGACTTTGTTGCGACAGTCCTCGATTTTCCACAACCCGTTTCGCAGTTTGTTGGCTTGCGCTGAGACTTCGTCGCGTTTCTCTTGAAGCATTCTGGAAATGTTTATAACTACGAGCTAATGTTTTCCAACGAAACTGACTTTTTATAGCCGGCAACTAGCTCCAAATAATTCGTTGGAGTAACATAGCTGTGTCTCTTCATCTCGATTGCCATTCTTCTGGCGCATTTAGCCACAGAATCGTGGATTGTGGCAAAAGTCGAAGCCACGGCTTCACGTAGTCTGTCTTGACTTGACAATAGGACAGAAGCTCGTCGTTTTCCCTAATTTAAATTTCCGTTATGGTGAAAATAAATGTTTGGGAAACGTTACCAAAACTTCACCAGTTATAGTTTGGACAAAGTTTACGTCAGTGATGTATTTATTTGCGACTTCAAGTAAGGCCACTTTCGGCCACTCGCAAAACCAGTCGATTGTTGTACAGTTTACTAGAGCAGGGTACTGGCGTAATCTGTTCCGGAAAGCGTCTCCAATAGGACTCATACAAATAATTATGTGTAAATTGGCACGAACTCGCTTTATTAAAAAGTTGTACATGGCTTCAGATGTCGGGAAGACGCCGGCTTTTTTTGCAGCGTTAGCTAATTTTGATTTAATCTGGAAAAGTGTCAGATAATAAAAAATGTGTATCAGGAGACTATTTAAGAAACGTTTCGACGGTTGTGTTGAAACAAATCCAAAAATAAAAAATCCTGATTTAAAAAGAACACAAGTGGAAGCACAAAAATAAAGTCTTTAAGTCTCAGAAAATAACAAAGAATTAAAACAGCTGTGGTAGATGGAAGTGTTTAAGGGGGAGTTAAAAAGCGTCGAATTTCAGCCATTTTCTTTGATGTTACAGCCGTTGTATGTAACGTTTTTGAAAATCGTTTACAGATTACATTCTTCTACTCGGGTTGTAGGGGAGAAGGTGTTTTAAAATCCTATTAGTGCTTTATTTAATTCAGAAAAAAAATTCTAAAAACTAAAAAAAATTGTGTTTTTTTGAACATTATTTCCCTTCAACAGTGAGTGTTAAAGAAAAAATGACATACTTTTGGCCCTGTAGTGGACTCTTAGGAATAAAGTGGCTTATGTTTTAATTTAAAATTTTCAGTCGTTAACTCGTAAAACTCTTAAAACAAACTTGCAGTACTGTCAATGTCGCACATGCATATTCGTTGGGGATAAATTATCTCAATAAGGCACATGTTTACTGAACACTTATTCTTATGCAAAACTTTTTGCTGAATTCATTTCTAAAGTTAGTTTTTTGATTTGGTTTTCCCTTGACCATGGAAAAGACAGTTTTTGTGGAATTTTTTGAAAAAACTTAAAATTGGTCATATCTTCCTTCTGGATAAAGCTACAAACTTCTTTTTGCAACTGATTGCTCAATGAATGTAGTCTTTAACGCAAATACACAAGTTTTAGTTTTGAGAAAAGAAAACTGAGAAAATTGGGCAAAACTACGAGTACAAAGGGAAATACGCAGCATTGCCACTTTAAGTGGAATAACTTGCTGAGTGTTAAAAAAATCAAATTATTTCTTGCATCAAAAACTTATTTAAGCTATTAACTTTATCTCATCTCGATTAGGTATAGACCTGTCTTTTAAGATAAAAATTCTCTCATCTCGAAAATTTCACTACAAATAAAAACATTACAAGAAAATTGCAATTTTCTAAGTTTTTTTTGTCAAAACTAAAACTTGTGCCTAATTGTTTAAATCCACATTCACTGAGAAATTTTTTGCAAAAAAAATGAAATTTATAGCTTTATCCAAAGAAAGATACGACGAATTTGAACAATTTCAAGTCTTTCAAAAATTTTCACAAAAACGTATTTTTTATGAACGCAATTCCAAACAGACGAAAATCGAACTTCGGATACGAAGTCAGCAGAAAATTTTTCATAAGAATCAACTTAAAAAAACGCGTCTCCTCCAACCCGGTAAATTATTAATTATTTTTAATAATTAATTAATTGATTTAATAATTTTTTATTAATTAATTAATGAATTAATTATTAATTTTATTAATTAATAATAATTATTAATAATTTTAATTATTAATTAAATTATTAATTAGTATTAATTAAGAATTAATAATAATTCTTAAATAGATAAGTATTTGCAACTTTTTTAGAAAGCAAGCATTAAACAAAAAGAATAAAAAATAATGAGAAATAATCAAGAAAAAACAAACAAAAAAAGATAAAATAAAAATTGCAAAAAGAGCAATTTAACAATTTTAAGGGAGCACAGCCTCACAGCCAAACAAAGCAAACATTTAATTACAACGAAAAACTCAAAAATGGGACGGGATATAAAAAATTAAAGAAGAATATGTTAAGACGAAGAAAATGGAAAAAGTAAAAAAACTAAAGACAGGAAGAGTTTAGAAAAAATAGCTTACGTCTTCAAACTCGTCTGGTTTATACAAATTTGCAACTTCTCCACTACTCAGCATATTATTGATAATTTCGAGAAAACTTTCGTCTGTGATTTGAGTATCGTTGAAAAGGAAAGTGGTCGCCTTGTTATCAACCCCCGTAATCATATACAAAGTTTTTAAATCTTCACGAAACTCTGGAGCTTTGTAACTTCTAGTTACAGAAATTTGATAAGTACTGTATTCACAAATATACGAAGCTATACGAGACAGCGATTGTCTTCCGCTACCGCCTGTGAAGAATGTTTTTATCAAGTTTACTTTTATGAGTAACTGAGTACCTATTCCGACCAAGAGCATATTACCCCTGGGTTGCGAGACAACCCTTTCAATTCGACAAATATGCTCCATGGCGTCCTCAAACAGTACTAGATCCATTTTAACAACCCCTGGTGAAACGTTATATTCTTCCATCTGGACTTCTAGAAACTTGCGTAAAGTTGCAACATCAACCAAGTCTTCGTAAATTCGATACGGGTTGACAAAATCGGTAAAAATCGGGATTTTATTTTTGGGACAGATACTGTGAAACGTGGATTCGAAATGTTTGCCCAGTTGATCCCCCATTTGGGTGAGAAACCATTCGCGGTCTCTAAACAAATCATTGAAAAAAATTGCTTCAAGTTTTAAACCTACTTGTCGTCTATAAGCCGGTCAGAAAACACTCTAAAACACTCATGGATCCACAATCTCAAAAGTGCAGTCCTGTTATCGTGGTATTCCTTATGCGCCCTCAACAGGCCCTGAAAGATTCTCGAAATGTCTCGCAAATTGAAAAGGTAATGAATTTTTGTCGGAGTTGGTAGCATTTTCGCCGTCACATTATTGTACAAATCTATGGTGGTTTCGGTAATTTCCCGACCGACAATTTTCACGACTTCGTTGAAATCGGCCAAATGTTGCCCAAGCATGGTACCATAGATTCGCAAAATGTTGGTTTCATCAGGGAATGTGATGTTAATCACGTTGAAGATGCTCAAAAGACGCTCAGAAATCACGTTTCTGCCGCCGCCGGGCGGCCCCATGGCGGCCAAAATATGCATATTCTACAAAAAATAAGAACTTGTTAGTTTCTTGACTCAATATTGATATATGAAAAAGGTGATAAATAAAAAAGAGTATATTGTATAATTTCTGTTTTCTTCAGATTAATCAAGTCTACAAATAATAATGTAACTAAAAATATAATAATTTAATAAACATACGTAATACAAAGACTTTGACACACTTGAGTGTTGGAAGGAAGACAAAGCTGAAGGTTGAACAGTTAAATATTAAAAAGAAAGAGGGGGTTTTATGATTTCTTCACACAAATGCAGCGAAAATCAATACAAACAATAAATAACAATAAAAAATAAATTTAAATCATCGAAATGATAGTCAATTGAAATACATAATAAATAGTAATAAATAAAATGGCATAATATAATTTAAAAATATATTGAAATAGCAATATAGTCAATGAACAGTATAACAAATTAAAATGTAAAAACAACACTATATTAATAAAATAGTACAAAGGACAAATTAACATAATACATACTTATAAATAAATAAAATAATTGATTTGCGACGCTGATTATTATTTTTTATTATATTATTACAACTGTTACCTATTTTATCTATGTCGGTTTGGATGTTAACATTGTCAAAACATTTGATTTACAAATTTTCTAAAATTAACCTTTTAACTTAATTTGGTTTATTATACAAAAAATGATGTTGTTATAATTAAAAGAATGTCCATCATTTTGGTCTCTAACTTTGCTAAATAACAAATCACGTATTAATAGGTTTCTAAGCTGGTGTAATGTTTAAATTGTTAGTTGATGATTAAATTTTAGATTTTAAATTGGCTTCGAAAGGAAAACTGACAAAGATGTTTTTATTTATATTATTATTACTTAGAAGTTTATTTCTTTTTTTATTTTTATTAATATTATTGTTAGATTTTTGAAAAATTACGTTGCTTTTTAAGTGAACAGGGTAGATGTTAACAATTTTTCTCTACATTCACATAAGTTTTTGACTTTGAAATCAGAATGAGAAATTATATCAAGTTGATGAACAAAATTTTTAATATTAGGCATTATTTGATGATGTGGATGATAAGACATAAAGTTTAAATATTTGTTGGAAGCTCTTTCTTTTTTGTAAAAATCAAAGAACTAGACGATTGTTCTTAAAAATTAAAGTGGTGGCAAAAAAATTAATACGATTGTTAATGGAAACTTCAACTGTAAAAAGTCTAGGATAAAAATTATTATAAAGCGTTTTAGGGAATTGTTTAGCAAAAATTTAAAGGTAGATAGAGAATGGCAAGACAAATCGATTAAGCAAAATTTATGTAAATCAAAAGTACATAGTTTTCCCAAAAAGTCCCAAATTTTGAGAACCGCTGAATTAGAATTATAAAAATTAGCGTAAATTTTAATATTATTGACAAAACAGCAGAGGTAAATTAATTTCTTGATCTACTACGTTATTCTTCTATTTCAGTTTGTGTTTTGTTATTAAATTTTACGGAAAAAAAACATTTTTTTTATCAGGACCGGAATACGAACTTCACACACAAATGAACATGTTAGCCACAATTTAGAAAAACTTTCAAAACGCCCACGCGCCAACATCTCCATTTTGTTTAATAAAAAAATTAACTGCTAATAAACTACCATAAGCCACACAGTGGTTCTCAATAGTTGGGTTAATAAAAATTTCTGAAAAAAGTAACCACTTTTTAGGAAAATGGTATAAGGGTTTTTAAGTTTTAAATCTAAATTTTGAGTTATGTTATCTATTGGTACAAGTGCAATCAAATCATCAACAAACATTTTTCCTTTTACATACCGATTTATTATACTCATAGATATGTCGATGATTGTATTGCACTTGTTTAATCTGAAGAAAAGGGAAATTATACCCTTGAAACCTCATTAAATGGATATCTCAATACAGACTTTTTTTATTTATAACCTTTCCCATCTACCAAAAATTATTTCGCAAAATGTACTTTTGCGTTTCAAAACTTACAATAACAAATTTCTTGGTCTGCTTCTGCCTATCATACCAGAAATTATAGTCCAACCACTGTCTCAACAGCTCAAGAGGCGGTTGCGACCCGTAGGTCTCCTTCGCCGGCATATTCAAGTCATCCAAAAACGTGATCAACAATTTACCCCCAACTGGGGCATACACCCCTTTGGTGCGTTTCTCCAACCGACTCTCGATCGCTTCTTGCAAATTCAACGAAGACGTTTGAGCCGACATATTTATATTCAACACCGTGTATTTTTCTGAACTAAGACTTGCCAAAACCGACTGTGCTGTCGAAGTCTTGCTAGTACCCACAGGTCCAGTCAGCAAAACTGGATAACCGTGCGACAAAAGCGCATTAGTGATGTATTCGTAACGCACAGTGTCCACAGTCGGGACAATGATTTCGAAAAAGGCACATCCAGGGTCGTATTTCCAGTCATAGGGCAGTTTCACTTCCCACAAAGCGAAGCTTTTGTTCGGAACGTCGACGAAATATTCGTAAATCGTGTCTTTGATCGGGAAAACACCCTCTTTTTCTCGGATAAAGTTATCGATTTTCTTCCGACCTTCCTCGTTGGTGGTGCAACAAACCGACCAAATTAAACTAAATTTTAATTTTTTTGAAATGTTTGAAACTAAAGGGAGGATATTCACCAGAACAGAAACCAGTTTTTGGCCATGTCGGCAAAATTGTCTTCATCGTGCGGATTGACCCCGTTTTCCACCGTCGCCAAAATCTCCAAAAGCTTGCACAGAGACATGACCAAGTTCAGTTCAACACAACCGGCGGCCTCTTCGCAGTGAAGTCGTTTAAAATCGAGAATTTTTTGCAAATAAACGTGGAAAAAATCCATCATCTGTTAGAAAAAGTGTGAGCCGAAAGTAAAACTCATTGAAAGTAAAACTTGCAATGTCTTGAAACTCTTTGCCACGTTTGTGCTGTTTCTGCACCCAGGACGTGACATAAGGCAACCAACCCCAGTCTTTGTAATCGTTGTAGACCATCCCACACCTGCTGACCGTGGCAGGGGAGGCTACTGATAAGTCACCAACTTCGAATAAAAGTGATACTTGTTCGGGCATCGTGATGCGATCGCTGTTAATCAAAGTTAAGATTTTATTGTCGTCCATGACGCTGTTCATGTTTTCGATCCAAACGGCGTCGACGGGACCATCGAACAAAATCCATTTTTCGTCAGGAGTTTCCTCTAGAAAATGTTCAGTGAAGATTTTATTTTGCTGAACATTGGTGTTTCTAGGGAACTGTGTGCAATGCATTGACGTGGATTTTCATTGACGTGAACATAGGCTAACACAATTAATAGTGTTAATCGTGTTATGTGTGGCCTTAATGGAAAAACTGTTTATTATTCCTGATGTAGTGTATTTTCTAGAACACTTGGAACGTCCAGAATTAGTTTTCAAGCAATTAAAAGATTTCGGACTTAAAGTAACAAGCAATAATAAATGTTCCTTTTTTCAAAAATCAGGGTTACTTTGGATTACACTCAAGTCGAAGCACTATAAAAACTACTCCTCCTACAATCAAAGTCTTTTTTTTAATTAAAATTTAATCTAAATAGGTAGTTCCAGTGTTTTGAGTCCATTGCACAGTCTGATTTTTTAAAACAAGCTATCATAAATTTCTCCGAAAAAAAAAGAAAATCCAGAGACAGGTCAATTTTAATTTTTAGGGGGACACCTTTTAGTGTACTTTTAAAAGTTGTTTAAAAAAGTTGTTAAAAGTTTTTTGAGTTTCAGTAATTTTTTATAAAGTTACACGGTACTCAATCACTTTACAATCCACTGTTCAAAAATGGTACTTTATCATAAAGTCGACTATGGAATTTAAATTTAATGTGCCACTTGGTTCAGACTACTGTAGCTTCGAATGTCCTCGCTGTCAAATTTTTGATTAGTTGTTTCCTCATTTTTACGCATGATTCGGCAATGTTGTTTTAATTATAGGGTTTGTCTTAATTTGTGTTTTACATTCTCGTGCGTGCTTGAATAGTCTGAGCCTCAAATCATTGGTCTGAGCTGATGTTTTTTTTGTTTTTTTGATAGATCTCTCACTTCTGACAAAATGCACAATTTTGATTTAGCGGCTCATCACGTTTAAATTTTTAATTAGAATTTAATTAATTATAATAAACTAGATTAGAGATTATCTCCAAGTTATTATGACTGCAGCCCTCTCGTTAAATTGGCCGACCTCGCAATACTTATAGCCTAGGGTCCTACGTTCAAATAAATATTTTTTCGTTCTGTTGGTGGGCCCCGCTCGGGCCTTTTTGGTTTTTGTCAAGAGAATCTAATAACACCCGCAACAATATAAGACATTTTTCGTAATTGAAGAATTATCTACGTTTAATTTTTGCTCGATTTGGTTTACCTAAATAGTTTGCTCAGACAATAATTCGACTTCGTTCACATCTGGTGATTTTCAAATTTTTTTTAAACAAAATGGACTAGCTGACAACGGTGTTGGTATAATGAAAAAAGTTATTACAAAGTGTGTTTTTGAAAATGAAACCACTGATCTTAATTTAGTTATTAATCGTTTTTAATTTCAATATTGTAATGCACCTCATACAACTACGAAAGTGACACCCACGAAATTATTATGAGGTCATCGATTGAGATCCAGTTTAATAAATAAATAATATTAAATAACAGTATTAAATGGACTCCTGATAATATTACCCAAATTTTTGTTAAACGAACGCACCTTGTGGAATTAGATTGTGGTGTAAAGATGAAACGGCACATTAATCATTAAAAAAAACGTTATCTTGGATGTTAGATCAGGGAAACCTTTACTCCACGGTCTGATTTACGATAATATCTGAATTTGTGAATGCTAGCTAGGGAAGTAACTTGACCTGACCTGACCTGAGATTTCACAGGAGAACTTAGACGACGTAGTCAGACAGATATTGTGACAAAAAAGGGCTTTTTTGTGAACGTTTTGGTTTTTCGTTGTTCGTAGTAATCGTTTTTAGTCGAGTTTATAATTTTTGATAATTTTCCGTTTTTAAGTGATTTTTATAATTAGTTCCGGAGTTTTCTATTAGTTTCTATTTCCGTGTTCTATAAATTTCTTTTCGATTGCTCAACTCCTATTGGTTAAGTTATTTTTGGAAAATTGAATTCTAAATTTCGATTGGTGAACTAAACAACCGAGAATCGATCGTAAATAGGGTGAGAAGTTCGGTTGCGAGGACAGAAAAGTAGACAGATAAGTAGTAGAGAACTGAATTATTTGTCAAGTCAGTCAGTGTAACTCCAAAGGCTTCCGCAGTGTACCTTGTGGCTACTGTACGACTTGAGTCTGAATAAAAGTGATTAAACCGCTCGAAAGTGTTTAACTGACCAGACACCTGACCACTGTAACAATAATATCAAGGCACGATGTAAAAATGTATCTTGTAATTTTGTAAATAGTTGTAAATATTGTTTTGATTTAAGGGTGGGGGGGGGGAGGAGGAATATGCTGTGTATCGGACATTTAGTTTTTGTATCTATAGCTCATCCGTAGATGAGTAGTAGTTTGTTGTGCTCTTGAGCTAATAAAGTATCGTTTAAAAGGGCTTTTTGGTCGTTTTACTTACAACTCTTACCCTAAAACAAACCAAATACAGAAGAACCATATTGTAATACAGATGATCTAAGATCTAAGTAATGCATTGATACCTATGAAGTTTTTAAAAATGAAAATAGGATTAATAGTGTTATACAGCCTGTATCAGAACTCACTCCCCACCGAAAATGTGCGTATAGTTTAGGCAATTCAGAAGCTAAAGTTCTTTTACAAAAAAATTTTAACTATTTGCGTTTGGGAGACAAGAACGTTTGAAAATACCCAATCACAAAAGATCTTACTCTGGAGGATTAGGGGAACAAAACATATTGCTAGGAAAACAAAAATACGTAGAACGGACAATAAAAGTGGGCACTTGAATTATTTTTTATTCCTTAGTAACGCATCTACTGTATGCAAGTACACCTGGGAGAGAGCTTCTGGGATTGGTCATTTTGAGACCTCTCTATCTCGCAAATTAAGAATAAAAGACCTATTTTTTTTGCATTTTTGCCATCTCTATTGCTGTTACCACTAGCACCTCTCCGGTGGGGCGTGAGTTCTGAAACACCCTGTATGCGTTGTTCAGTAAAATGAAAACCTCAGTGTATATTTATGATGTGGGCAAATCTAATTATGATTACCTGCACATGTGGTTCTCATAACTGCACTGATGACTCCATCCAACCATTCGTTGGTACTCAAATTGTACTCCCCATACAACTCCCCCAGATTCAAAGCCTTGGGGTTGATGGCGTAGACATGCACGACATTAAAGCCGGGCTTTCCCGCCTTATGCAAAATCCCCAGGGCCCCTTGGAGCGTTTTCCAAGTGGTAGATTTGGCTGATCCAGTCTGGCCCAAAATCATAACAGAATGACGTGAACTTTTCGTTTCGTACAATTGAATAATTTTTGTTATTGCATTTTCAATAGGCTTAAAAATATATTTCGAATTGGTTGATTTACAAAAAGATTAATTTACTTGCAACCCATTTTCTTTCATATGAGACACTATGGCATCAGTCATGTCGACATAATCCACTTTAGGGATACTAACACCGGGGAAGATGTCCGACATGATTCCGTTAAAAAGGGGTAAGTCGTCCGATGTAAGTCTGGCGATGTTCATGTCGCGCATCGCTAGATAAATAATTTCATCTTCCGGAAAATGCGGAAATTGGCGCCTTTTCCGGCCTCCATACCGGAGTAAGGCCACCATGGACCGGAGTCCGAAATCGTAGTGATCTTGTTTACTCAACTGTTGCATGGCTAGCTGATATAAAGTAAAGACTTTCTTTGACAAAGTTTTCGTATTTTGGAAACCATCACTGAATAGAATATTCTCGGCAATTATCGCACTGTCGGGGACCATCATAGAAATGGGCCGAAACATCGATTTTAAATTATCCGGAAGCTCGGTTCGTCCGGCATAACCCGGATTCATCGTTATGAAGATACCACAAGTCAGTTTTAAATTAATTTCGGTACCTTTGTGGACATTCAAATGAAAAAATTGTTAAGGTGTTTTTGGGTGTTTTACCTTCAAAAACAAATTGCTTCATTTTTCGGGCGATTGCCGATAGAATGCTCAAAATCTGTTGGGCTACCACCGAAAGGACTTCGATGTTGATTCGGTTGAATTCGTCAAAACAGCCCCAAGCACCCGTTTGTGCAAGTCCTGAGAAACATTTACCCATACTTTTGTAATCTAGACCTTCGGAACAATTGTTGACGATGACCCACATGCCCATCGCTTTGCCCAAATCTTTGACGGTTTCGGTTTTTCCGGTTCCGGCCGGCCCTTTCGGGCTACCGCCCCGAAACAGGTGTAGGGCCGTTGTCAGAGTTATGTAACATCTTGAAAACATTTTAGTTTTATTTTAATAATTGTTTATACTAATTATTATAACAGTCGGGATTTTAGGTTCTTTGATATTTTAAGTTTTGTACTGGTATTTCATTAAAACACTTTACGCTTCCTGATGCGGTTATAAATACGGAGGACTATAACTTAGGAGACGAAACGAGATACAAAATCACAGGATTTTCTGTACCAAAAAAATAGTACGCCTTATTTTTGTCTAATTTGACTGAGCTATTTACAGGTGGTCAAGTAACTTGTAATACTTCTATCTTTAACGGTTTAGCGATAAATTAACTTTTCAGTATTTGATCACCGGTATAATATCGCTTGAGCGTCTTTAAAAAAAAAATTGAGACTGAGTGCAAATTTGTTAAAATTTGAATTTTTTTTAAATACAGGGTGATTCAAAAGTACCGAACAATCTCTCGGGTGCTGATAAAGGACATCAAACTGAATTAAAAGTTCCTAGAACAAAAAATTATTTGGGCCTTTTTTACGAGATATAGCTCTTTATAGTTAAATTTTTAAGTTAAGTTTTTAGTGCTCATCATATTTTTTTAACTTTAGTTAGCGAAAACGATAGCTCTTGGAACATTAAACAAATATCTATTGAAAAAATTAATGTCCTATGACGTACAAAACAATTAAAAAACTTGCAAATTTCACAATAAATTAAATTCGACATCAGCAAAAGTCAGTACCGTTGCTAAAAGAAACAAATTAAAAAATATGTCAAAATTAAATTGTTTGAAAGAAATCTGACTTTTTTGTTTTTAACAAAAAACTTTTTGTGCTTAACTGAACATCTTTTATCACCATACGAGAGTTTGTCCGTCACTTTTGATTCATCCTGTATAGTTTACGATTA
This sequence comes from Tribolium castaneum, assembly GCF_031307605.1. Taxonomy (NCBI): domain Eukaryota; kingdom Metazoa; phylum Arthropoda; class Insecta; order Coleoptera; family Tenebrionidae; genus Tribolium; species Tribolium castaneum. The sequence continues at coordinate 18,747,935 of NC_087395.1, read as the reverse complement.
TCTTTATCTTTTACTATTAAGAATTTAATGCTTAATTGCCTGTTTTTTTTTTGTTAGCCTTGTGCTAGCCGTCTTACAAATACATGTTTTTATATTAATTGCTCTGAAAATATTAGTGACATTAGTGAAACAACTGCGCTCTCTGGTGACATTACTGGAGTTATCGAGGAGGGGAATGTTTTATTTGTACGTCGTTTTGTTTCCTAACCTTTAGATATCCGTAGTTATGAGTTGTGAGTTACGACTGCTTGAATAAATCCTGTAGACACTTTACTCTTAGGTAAAGGGTTATTGGAGTCATTTTCAAGTGCAAAGTGTAAGACCCGAACGCATTTTTTATTTTCAAAAAAATAATAATAAGTAAGTAACAAATAAATAAAATAGGTAATTCTTGTGTCCTTTTGTTGACACCGAAATTATCAATTTCACAATATACTGCCTAGAAAATTAAAATGCAAATTCTCTGACGATTTTGTAACTTATTGTAGTTTTTTTGATGTTTATTTTTTGCCCTTGTTTTTTACTCTTAGTAGATGTTGGGATGCATTTTTTTATTTGCTCTTGTTTTTCTTTAAATTATTAAAAATGCATTCAAAATGCTCACAAAATACTTGAAAACGTAAAAAAGAGTTATTTTAAATTAAAAGGTACTCAGAAGACGAAAATGATGAAGAAGGTTAAGAAGATGAAGATAATCACTGAACACAAAAATATGGTCAAACTGACTGGTAGTAGTTAGTTTACCCTCTTTAATGATTTTGGTGCTTAGTTCAGGATTATCTTATATCTAAACTCTAGTAATTACCTATCAGTTAGTGGTGTTATTACAAGACGACCGGAATTTCCATTATATTCGTATCCATACATGAAAGCAGTATTTGTTTGTTTGATAACACAGTCGTCCAAATCGCGATCCCAGTAGAAACGTAGCTGAGAAAACCATTCAAAAGAATTCGTGTCTCTGCAATCTATTTTTTGTTTTTGTATCCAATCTGTATCAAAATTTTTGCCACTTACTAGCTTTGTACATTTTATCAATAACATCACGCGAATGAATTTCAATAGTGATAAGGGCGTTCGCTTTCAGTCTTTGTAATTTTGTCAGTTCTCGTCTACTCAATTCTGAGAGTTTGCTCAGGACTTGGTTTTGTTTCTTCCTTAATTTTTTCAACGGTTTCTTACTATCGGTTATTTTGGCATGAACTAAGGCTTTTGTACAGTCAGTGGTCCATTGTATCTTTAAAATACCGAATAATCCTGCATTTTGAAAAAATAGTAAACAAAACTCTACCTGACTGCAAGCGTTGCAAAGCTGCCCACAGTAAGCCAACAACCACTTATCTCTTTTACTCAGCATCTTCTTCAGAGCGCTGCGACAAGGCTTAAACTCCTTCTTCAAAGCCGCCCTCATCTGGGCCTCGACTTCCAACAACCACATTTCAACGGGACCATCCAAAACTATCAATTTTGTAAAATCCATGTATTCACCGTCCTCGGAGAACATCCCCATAGCTTCCTGTTTGCCGGTGACCAAATTTCTTTGCATCTTCAACTTAGTAAGGTTGTCGAATAGTTTCTTTAAATGAGGTTGCACAGCTTCGGGTTTCTTCGAATTGCCCAAAATCTCCAACATATCGTCGTTTGAAATAAAATAAAAACGGGGGAAAATGTGGCGTTTGGTCTCCAAGTAGCGTTCCAAAGCTCGTTGAATCAATTCCAGTTTGTCATTCATTCGGTTCAGTTTGTTGTAAAGATAAGGAGCTGGTTCGTATTGTGTTGCTTTCATTGCGGTCTTTCCTGCATGCATATGAATTGTGATGTTTTTCCACTCTTCGGAAAGTCGGTCGAAACCTTCCGACTCGCGAGGGAGTTGCTTGCGAATGTCTTCGCCAAAAAAGATGTTCTAAGGAGCGAAAAAGCGAAATAAATAACAAATGTATGGTTTTGGAGTTACTTCAAGATACAGCCACTGTCTCTGTACAGTAAGTGCCGCTTCTAACGTTTCCAAAATGTAAGACAATGTTCGTTCCCAATAATCCACTTCTTTGGCAAAAGGTTCCACAAATCGGGTACTTTTCATTGTCGATAATTGCAACATGTGATCCTCAAGTGTTTGAAAACATTCCTCGACGCTCTTAATTCTACAAAAAACGATTTTAGGCCTCACACCCTTACTAACTAATGGGTGATATTAAAAAAATAATAGAGTATGCTTAGCTTATAATTTTTTAAATATGTACAGTAAAACCTCTCAACGACGGACACCGGTGGAGAATCTTTAATTATCCGTTGTGGAGATATGTAACTAGTAGCTACATATGTTACATGGATTAAATATGTTTTGTATAGATTTAGGTATATTTAATTCTTTCTTTCAATTTTTTGACCATGTTAATATCTGTAAGATTCGTGACAGTATAAACATTTTGTTAATAAAGTTTTTATTCTTAGGTAGATATACAGGCACTTTTGAAACAGCAAATAGAATATTTTAACTAGGACGTTCTTTAGGCACTTATTTACAACGCATCTAAATCTGTCATCGTATTTTCCAAGGCATTCTTGATGTTAGAGATACAACATTCGACTTTGGTTTTTCTTAAAGAAGCCATATTCTCTTTTTGTGTTTTTGAAAAGTGTTTTTATTTCATATTACAACGATGTATCACATGATATGATCGAATCTTACATGCTGATCAAAATGTAGTAAAAAGCGTTTTTGCGAAGAGTGCTTTGGAAAAAACACAAACAATTTTGTTTTTAAACAAACTAGATTTTGGAGGTTTAAATGAACTTAGATCTGGAACGTTCACATTTCCTCGAAGCTTACTTATTTGAAAACTAAACAACAATCATAAGCTAAAAGTTTATTCTTCGCAAAACAGATTAAGACAAAGTTATAAAAATTCTGCTCGCATTTTTAATGGAACTGTTAAAATTTAGTTTGTTAAACCACATTTTTGACGTTTTTCCAAAGCACTCTTTGCAAGAACGCTTTTTTCTTAATTTCAATCAGCATGTAAAATTGGATCACAATCGATCGTCTTCATCAATCTTTTTATCACGTTTTTTTTTAATTTCTTTAATTTCGCACACTTATCGGTATTTATTTCTGGACTTTCGGTATAGAATTTTTCATCCATTTCTACAAGGTCCTTGAAACAAATGTTTGTTTTTTGCACCACCACTCTTTCGATGTTGTAAGAGGAAAATTTATATGCTATTATGGTATGGTAATTGAGGATTTTTTTGTTTGCGTCCGCTATACAGAGAGTCTGTTGTAGAAAAGTTTTCTTACATTATTTTCTAATGCTTTTGTTACATTCCTACAAAAATGTCCGTTGTGAAGAGGTGTCCGTTATTCGGAGGTGTCCATTAAGTGTGGTTTTACTATACATATATGCCTACATCGATATTCATAAAACTATAAGTATACAGGTGGTCTAGACTACCTCCCGTCTTCTGTAGCTCAGTTATTATTTAAGTTGAAGTTTTGATATTTTGTTGATGTTATTTATACTGTAGGGACTGGTTTATAGAAGCGTATTAATTTAATTTACGATTAAATGCGTGATTAACTGATCACGTGACCAAATTGAACAAATGTAATTGGTTCATTCTCGATGTTAACTTTTAACAACGAATTAAATTTTAACAAAACTTTTTATAAACCGGCTCTAGAAAATATTTTTGATTACACAGTGTCCCAAAAAAGGTATGCCGTTTACATAATAATGTTTTTTAATGGCATGCTATTATTTTTTGTGCTCATTTTTTTTTGATTTTATTAAGGTTTAGGGATTACTGTTAAAAAATAAAAAAACAAAAAAAAATTGGTTTTACACCTTTAGTTTTAAAAATTAGTAAAAAATAGAAACACTATTTTTTTAATGACATTATTATTAGGTACGTGTTGTACAAAGTCTAACAGACTTTCTAATTAAGTTTGATTGATCTGAATTGTTACAGGGTGTTTACCTTTTATTTCCAAACTTTTTAAACTTTAGAGCTTTTTATTTTGTTTATTGCAAATGGCAACCTCTGTTCATTTTTGTACTATCATTCGATTCAGAATTAAAAAAGGAACATTTTTTCTTATTACAACCTTAACATAAATCCAGTACCTTAGATGTAAGCATTTGCTCATAAAAATAAGCATTTCTTTATAAATATGGATTCAAGTATTTATGTTTAGGTTAAACTGATACCTTTAAGTAAATGCTAATACTTAATTTTTACCTGTAAAGACCTTTATCTTTGTGTGGCACCATCTCAATCTTGATATCTTTCCAGATGTGGGCTATATTGGCCAACCCTTTCTCAATTTGCAATTCCATTGTAGCGGCATTTGAAATATCGTTAATTTCTTCAGCATATTTGTGCATCTCCATGGCATAGATCGCCTCAAGGTTAAATTCTGGCCCGTTTTCGTCAAAATCTTTGCCGACAACTTTCCGAACCCGATCCCAATGCCTCGGTCGCATCGAAGGATTTTTCAAATCGCCAATCAGCGGTAAGGTCCTTCGGAAAGCGTCGACTCTCTGCCTCGTATGGTCCACAATCTCCCAACTATGAAAAAATTATTAAAACATAAAAAAAACATTAACACTTTCGCACTTTTTGTCTTTGAGTTCGCGCGAGAGTCGTGTCAATTTTCTGAAAAGAGTTTGAGCGGTTACTTCCATTTCCTCGGTTTCTATCGTCCAGAATTCGCCCGATTTGTACTTTTCCCAAGCTTTGTTCCATTCGTCTGTCAGCTGCCATACCAGTTCGATTGCAGCAATTTCCTACCAAAGAATAGGTGTTGTATTTTTTTTTTTTAACAATGAAAGTACGTACTCTTTCTAATTTGGTTAGCTCGATAGTGTCGGGTAAACTGAGCCCAAAAATACCCAAATCTCCTCTCAAATCTTTCTCGTGTTCTCGCAAATAAGCCAGTTTTGCTTTAATATCGGCGATGTATTTCAAAGCATCCTCGGCTGACCAGTCCGATGAAAAAGGACCAGTTGCCAAAAAATCGTCGAGTAATTTTTTCCCGTCTTTTTTCAGAACTTCAGCGTCTTCAAGTAGTCTAGTTTTGAAGGTGTCCTATAATCAGTAAATGGCGTTGTGGTTTAAAAAAATAAAATAATCGTCTACCTTATTTCTTGATTAAAAAAAATAATAATAAAATGAAAAAGGAAAAAAAGGAAACAAAGGATAGGATAAAAATGAGTTAGTCCTTCCTTTGCGCCCTCCTGACAAGTACCTTCGAGTACCCCAACATCTTATCAGCATCTGATAAGACGTCCAAATATCGTGACCATTCGTTCGGAATTGCCTTTTCACGATTTCTGACTTCGTTCGAGACAGAAACGTTGTATTTTTCCAGCACTAACATTTGGTCAGTTATGAAAGGAAAGGTCTCCTCTTTTTGTGACACCTCATTGACTAGTCTTTCATGAAGCGCAATTGCTTTTTCCATTTCGATTAAATTTTGCGGTTCTTTCAAAACTCTAAAACTTTCCAGTTGATTTCTCTCCTTCAAAACTCAATACTTACGCTTCAGTGTTGACCTTAATATATTCATAAACATCGTCGATATTTCGCACAGTTAGTTTGTACAAAAGTTGGCACAGTTTCATCTGCCATTGTAGACAATGCTCGATTATAGATTTTTTTAATTCCGAACAATTGATTCGAATGAAATGGACAACAGTGACTCCTTCCTGGATCTGTACATTGTTTGCCACCTCCGTGTATCGTCCGATGTTGGCGTCGAATTGGGCTGCAGTGGGATTTTCAGTCTCGTATTTGGTCATGAAAAGGTCTTTATCAATTTCCCAAAGGTCGCGAAAAGGTTCCCAAATTGTCATATACTCTTGAATCTTCTTAACGTTCAAACTCATTTCTTGCAAAAATGAAATTATGTTACAAAACAATTATTAGGAACGGATTTAATACCATCATTTAACATTTTTTGTATTTTCTGACACTCGGCATCTTGCTCTATGATTCCCCAATACGGCGTAAAATCGGTTTCAGCGACGTGAAATTTATCGTTCAGTCGTGGCAAAGTCGTGAGGGCTTCGACCATATTAGGCAAAATATTGTGAACCACTTTTGCGACTTCACTCAAAGTTGGCTCAAAATTTATCTAAAATTTTGGTTTTAAAAAATGGTGAAATTACTTTTTTGAAATGACAAACTCGGTTAGCTTTTAGACTTGCTGTGAGTTCTAAAACTGGGTTTGGGCCAAGTGTATCGTCGCCGTGTAGGCATTCGTACATGTGGTTTAATGTGTTTCGGCAACTAATTTTTAAAGCTTCCTCCACAAGCGTGTCAAAATTGTTGATGTAAGTAATCCATTGGTTTGCCATCTACAAATTGTTTTTTGTAAATCGCAAATCTTTAGGCACCAAGAGATATTCGTTTTTTTTAAATATCTCGAGAAGTATTCCCAAGTTCTTAGAAAAAATAAGGTCAGGGTATAATTTCTCTCTGATTATGATTATAATGTAATTTTAAATTATTAATGTAATTACGGATTAATCTAATTTCAATGTAATCTAATCTGTATTCAATTACCTACATTGAAATTATATTTAATTTTTTATTAGCTGTAGGTAATCACTAAGCAGTTACATAATAATAAAATTGAAAATTAATGAGTTACATTGTAGTCAATTACATTATAACAGATTATTTTGGAAAATCATGTCATAAGGATGTTAAGGGCCGGTTTATAGAAAGATTCATTAAATTTTAATTCGTTGTTAAGAGTTAACAACTCGAATAGACCAATCAAATTGGTTCAATTTGGTCACGTGATCAGTTAATCGCGCATTTAATTGCGGATTAAATTAATGGCGCTTCTATAAAGTGATCCTAAATGGGTTGCTAAACTTTCAACGAAAATGCGTCATTTTTGAAGTTATATTTTTGGAAATTGGTATTTGGGCTTTCGGTTAAATATAAAAAATCATTATGAGGTAAAGTATTGAAAAATTAATTTAAATAATAATCAAGATCGTCTCACGAGCAACTTATTAATCTTTTTTTGGTGGTTTTTAAAAAATAATTAAAGTATATCTTATTTCAGTTCATAGTAGAATTGCAGCAACGGATTTGAATTTTTTGAAGTGAAAAATAAAGCACAAATCGAGAGTTTCTGTATAAGAAAAGAATTCTGTGTTAAACTAAATCCCAGCGACAAACTGTGAGCTAAGAAACCCACCGAAAACTCTCAATTTGTGCTCCATATCATTCAAAAAAATGCACATGCGCTGTTGCAAGATATACGTTAAGGAAGAAAGCCTCTTCTCTCCCTTATTAGATCTTTGAGAGATAATACGAGGTCTTTCCTCCCTTGTAGGATTATTATTTCACTTATTTGGTATTTCACTGATTACTGATCATATTAATAGTTATTTCTCAATGTCGAGTTAAATATAAGCTGCAGGTTAAGGTAAAAGAAAACATATTTTCAATTTCGGAATAAGTTAACTTAAACTTTTTCTAACTCAGACCTGTTAGGCATTAAGAGTTAAATCTCGAGTTAAACTAATTTATTTTAAGAGTCAGAAGCGATAAAAGCGTTTAGGTTCACTCATTAAAGTTATTTATGATTCTAAAGTTAACTCAATATTGAAATAACGAGTCTAAGGGCCGATTTATAGAAAGCTTTATTAAAATTTAATTCGTTCTTAAAAGTTAACAACGCTATAGGACCAACCAAATTGCTTCAATTTGGTCACGTGATCAGTTAATCACGCATTTAATTGCGAATTAAATTAATGACGCTTCTGTAAACCGGTTCTCAGAGTCGGTTTCACCAACGATAATAATCCGTCAGCTAGTTATTTGGCCAATAATTTTTTATTAGTTAAATAAAAAATTGTTTCACCAAACTTCTGTTCGTTATTGTTATTATCCAGTTAGTTAACTGAATACGATGTTTATAGTAGTGACAATACAGAAAAATGTTAAATTTGAAATTTATGTACATTAATTTGTTAAGAAGAATATTTCTATTGAGCTACAACAGCAAAAGGGAAAGGTCAAGGGAAGTCTACCTTTTTTTGAAAGAAGCAAATAAAAATAAAAATATAATATATAAAAATATAAAAATTGAAATAAAAATGTCAAAAATGACAACGAATAAAATTTAACTACTCAATTTCGTCCAGTTAACTTATCTGATGAATAAGTTCTAACTGAAATCGGTGAAACAGTTAGCGCTATTGGGTTATCTTATTTAACTGACCTTAATGAAAGACCCCAAAGGGGTTAAATACGTGTAAAAATCTGTCATTTTTGAAGTTAAATTCTTCACGAAAATTTAAGCTTTCGGTTATAAATGAAGAGTCGTATTTTCGTATTTTTTGATATTTATTGGGAAACCCTATTAACCTCCTTGGAGGTGGAACTTTAAAAAATCCCTCTTAAAATAAATAATATAACAAAAATTACAGATTTTTATACTTAACCTTCTTGAGGATGGAATTTTTAAAACACATTTTTTACCAAAAGCCCAAATGCCAATTTTCATAATTATAACTTAAAAAATACAGATTTTTACACAAATTTTAACCCCTGTTTAACTTGATGGATAAATTTTCACAAAATCTGAAACACGTGTTTCTTCATTTTTCCTCGAAACCTCAAATACCAATTTTCATGGTAGGTATAAGTTTAAAAATATTCAAATAAAAAAGTAATCGTAATTGAATACAAAGTATTCAGAATAAATCGTAATTAGATTAAACTGTAATTAGTTACACATTAATCGATTACATTGGGTAACTGTGAATGACCATTACTGTAGTAATCTGTACAAATTACATAGTTAATTGTAATTATATTATTTATCAAATAGATTACATTTTCTCCAACACTGTATAAACTTACCACAGTCATATAGTTTTCGAACCCCTCAAATACCAAAATCAAAAACTGTATAATATTCTGATAATGTATCACCAACTTTTCCATCGTCTTCTCCAACTGAGTTGAGATTTCAATGATTAATTCACGAATATTGAACACATAATTCGGCGTTATGCGAAACATGTAAGTATCACAAACTTTCTCGCAGATTGTAACAATTTGCAAGTTACAACTTTTATAATCGTCGAGGAATTGTTGCAACTACAAAAATGATTTAACAAAATTACCAAAATTTTGGCTTTGTACCTCAGCAGTGTTGTGAGAACACTCAGCAATATACTCGTCTGACACCTCCGAAGCCCAAGTCAATTTCGACAAACCGGGGGCAATTTTTTTCTCGACAATAGTGATCAAAGGTTTGAACAAAAGTCGCTCATCGTCACTCAACGAAGCTAGAATTTTGTTGTAATCGAGGACCACCGCCAGGACACTTTCGTAGACAAATCTAACATTGTTTGCTTTATCGTAGACTGATTTTATGTGAGAGGGGACTTCGTAATTCAGCGACTCCCAATATCTCGCTTCTGTGAAGATTTCGAGCAAGGAGCGGTCGATGTTGCATTCGAGAAGCCCCGGCTTTGAGATGCTTTTACACATCAGGGGGCGGTGTAAACGCTTGGCGACGTCTTCTCCAAGCCGGTCGTTCCATTTCCGATACAACCCCAAAATTCTTTCGTCGATCGAACTGACAAGTTTCTCGTACTGTGAAAAAATCTCTTGCGAGACGCTGCAAGGAAGCATCCACTTGGCGTCGTCGAAAAACTGAAATCGGGATTACAAAGCGCCAAAATTATTTGAAATTTACTTTTCGGATTAGGACAAGTCGGTTTTTCTTCATGTTGGCGATCATGGCCCGTCCGGCGTAATACGGCAGTCTCGCAGGATACATTTCAGACTCGGTCAACTCTTTTTTAACTCCATGAATCTCCTCTTTAAACATCTCATAAACGAACAATGTTTTGCCGTCGAAAAGCGCCTTTAAACTTTCACGTTTTGAGTAGTTGTACAACGCGGCCAAACTCTCGATTCCTTCCTCAACGTTGGCAACCTCTTCAAAAACCGCATTTGTCAAATTCTCAATCACGACTTCGATATCTTTCATTCGGTTTTTGAATTGCAACATTTGGTCGTACCATGTCGAGACTTGGACGTCGAGAATCAAGTGTTTTACCTTCAATAATGGAGCAATTAAAAATAGAACACAGCCATTTCAGGAAAAATGCAACATGACCCAAAAATTTAAAAATAATTTTGTGAAGAGTATTTTTCTAGTTTTTAGTAGTTCAGAAAGTGGAAATCGGTAAGTAAATTGATTAATAACATTACTTTCTTATTTTTCTACTTTTGCTGTCCCGTCCGTTATTATCGCAAATGTTGTTCTTATTTCTTATGTTGTTAAACAAATCCAATTTTTTTATTTTTACATTTAATTTTAATATTGTTAAAGTCTGCAATATTAAAACCTGTCTGAATAAATTTTTTAGAGCTATTTTCACAAACAAGATTTTTTTGTCCCATCCGTCATGTCCCGTCCGTCATGTGTAAACAAAAATAGCCCGGTTTGCAAAACGATAGATATCGGTTCGATAGAGTTATGGACTCAATAAACTACCAATAAGATGGAAAAAGTGTTTCTGAAACGCTATTGAGAGTTGTCTTCCAGACTATGCCTTCCAGACTATGATTAAGGAGACTAAAAAGTCGAATTTTTGTCAATGTTTTACAGCTTTTTTTTAGATTTTTTTATAGTTTTTAAATTATTTTCTGAATTAAATAAAACAGTGACCGCATTTCTTTCTTTCTGCCCTATGTCACAAAATGTCATATTATTTTTGTGTTTCTCTCCATGTGGGTGTAGTTTCCGTAAGTTGTGAAATTATTTTGCTTCATTTTAAAAAATATAATAATTTTCAGAAATTTCTAATCTTGAACAAATGGAATTTGACAATTCTACGAGTTCTTGTAATGACAAAGAAGTTATTGAGATCTTGGTAAATATTAAAAGACAAAAATTATTAGATCCAATGCTAAGCCTTTTGGAAAATGCGACTAACTAGAATTTCAAAGAAGATAAGGAATTGTTATAAATAAGAATTCTATGTTTGTTATAATTGTAACGAAATCAAAAAGAGTACTAAAAGTGTGATTTTGTAGATTCATTTTATGAATAATTTATCATGAAGCAACATTTACGTATAGAACTTCTTATTGGATTTTCTTGGCGTGGGAAAGAACCAAACAGTAAACATTTGGTGTGTCGGATTTTTAAAACTTAATTAATTACATATACACTAACAGTAAAAAATATATATGAACAATCACGGTAAAAATAAGTTACTGTTAAAATGGGATCTTGAATCAAGGGCGGTCAAGGGAGTTTTAGTTTGAAATTTATTAAAAATTATGTTTTACACTAACTCCATCCTGAAAACTGAATGCAATTGCACACCTTTATTACTACAAAAAATTATGACTGTTTTGAAAAGATTCTGCCCTTGATGGTTTGTCTGTGTATGGAAACTCAGTAATAAACAGCTTTTCTTCTTGTTTTTTCACATTTTGTACTTCATATCGTTGGAAAGAGTCTCATATTGAGGTTTTTGTCTACAGTTTTAGATTATTAATCAATACAAAAAGAGACAGGATATTTAACTGTTTGCTAAAAATCAAACAATTTATATCGTAAATATTTATGTAGTTGTCTCGGTGTACAGGGTGGTGCATTTTGCATGCTCAAATAGGGAACTCCTAAACAAAGAGATTTAGAGAAAAACGGGTGACTCATTCTCAAGTACGTTTTTTTGAGGAAATAATTTTGGTCAAAACCGCATTATAAAAAATACATCTGAAACAAAGATATTATAGTCACTTTTTTCCAGAGAATTTAATAATATTATCATCGATTTTTTTAAACCATTGGTTGCGAAATGTTGATTTTTTTTAATATTTAAAAATAATGTATTACACAAATAGACATATCAAATCAGAAAACAATAAGTTATTTAAAAATGTCATAGCTGCCTATGATTTTCATTAAAAACATACAACTTATTGCAACTAAATTAATGCTTAAAAAATATTGTCTAAATTAATAAATTTCTCGTAAAAAATGTCTGTATAACGTCGACTTTTAATAAGGAAGAAGTTTGCTACAGAGACTGAGGTCATGTGCTAAACTATTTCTGTTTCGGACCAATGGTTATTTAAGGGACAATTTATTGATCGATTCTTTTCAGAAACCCATTTTGATGTTTTGCTAGGAGAAAGTTATGGAACCGATAGTTATCGGTCCGATAAAAAATGTTCTGGAAACCGGGTCTTTTAAATTAACAAAATTTTATAACAATTATTCAACGATAAAAATATCGCTCTAATTGTAGGTTGCAAACAATTTGACTGGTACTAAGTTACAATAAAGAAAAATTGACTTTTACTGATACTGTTCGTAAAAACTGAAAATAAAATCTAAAAATTTGTGCAGTGTCCCGTCCGCTAAAGACATTGGCAACTTAAAAAATGAGAGTACTTCACAATAGTGGAAACCATTTTTCTGTATCTGCTCTCTAACTCAAGTTATTTCCATTTAAAGTTGAAATTATGACGTCATAACCCTCTATCGAGCATTTGGTCCAAATTAAAATTAAATGGTTTTTGACTTTCAAGTGATACTGTCAGAGTTTATCAAAACTTTACAAAATTTCTCAGATGTTTCGTCGAATATGTACTTAATTTTTAATTTTGTGAATGATGTGTAAAAAACATTTGTCAGGTTTTTGGTGATTGAAAAGGCTGGCTCAGTTATAAGAGGATTCTGTGACAAGAAGCGATTGTCACGATTTCTTTCTTTCGAAGCAATTATCTCGCTTAGTTCCCATCGCTGAAAATTTTGAAAAGAACCTAAAATATAGAACGAACGATATTTTGAATTACCGTTAAAACATAAAACAGAAAAAATAAGTTGCCAATGCCTTTAAAATGGAATGGGTGATAAGGAAAGAGATTGGTACACACTTCTTGGACCGATTTGAGACTCTCTGCAAACATGTCTTCGACTTTGTTGCACCAGTTCAAAAATTCAATACGTCGTGAACCCCCGAAATTTGGTTTCGGAATTTCTTCAGTTTCATCGTGTCGCCCAAAGTTAATCATGGCTTCACAAATCTCAATCATGTCCTTGCATCTTTGGATAAACGAATCGACGTGATTGAAAATTGGAGCTTTGTCGAGCAACCAAGGTGAAGGTCCGAACATAGTGTGACTTTCCGAAATCTAGAAGAATCAATTTGCAATTTTGATGTAAAATCAAGTGTTACACTACCAAAACGTAAGTCCGTATGTAATTCGTGAGACATTCGATGCAAGTCTCGAACATCTTGATCCCTTCTCGACTTTTCTTCTCTTCGAAAAGTATGTCCATGTTGATGTATTTGGTGCATTGAAGGATCACTTGGTTGCTTAACGCGCGACATAAACTAGTTATTTTTTCTATGGTGTTGTAATACGGACTGTTCATCCAAATGAAACGAATCAAGTGCAAAATTTCGGCTAGTTTCGTGTGCATTTCATTGGGGTTTTCTATTTCAGAGAGTTCGGTACAAGGTTTACGCAAAACGGCCAAATACTCAATATTTGACATTGATTCTTTCACATTTCGTTCTATTTCGTCAGCCAGAATCAAGAACTGGTGGACGTAAGTCGATTGGACAGCTATTAAAATGTTGCAAATGTGTTTTAAACTCTCATTGGTTAATTGGTAATTCAAGCCGGACAAATTTTCGACTGAAAAAATCAAAATAAATGATATTTCCCCCACGACATAAAATTAATACATCTGTAGACCCAAAAATCGTATTCATCGAGAGGGGTTAAAAGATCGTCAGGGGTGTTTTGGTCTTGGTCTTGTAAACCAACTCGAATTTGCTTTGTCCAGTAGACAACAATAGCTTCCATCCTTTTCACTAATTCTTTATCAAGACTTGCGACATCTACAGGGATGTCGAGAGCCTCTCGTGGAATATACAGGACGGTCAACCCAAACAATCTGCTATGAACGTCGGTAAATTTCGACAAAAACATGTGAAGATTGTGCGAAAAATCATTTTTGACACCTTTGAAATTCGGGACGTTATAATAATTTGTATTAATACTGGGTGTTCTAAAATTCATTGTAGATCCGTTAAAAAATACTGAAAAATTGAATATTCGGCAAAGTAAGACCCACAGAGTAAAATGGTTTTCAATTTTGGAATTTGTTATTTTACTTTAAAGAAAAAAGTGTCAATAAAACAATCAAAACACCCAAAAAAACTACTTTGAAAAGCTCAAATGCGAATATCTGCAAATCCTTTCACTGAAATACAAGCTATTTTCAAATTCGCATACATTATTCAAAATGGACTTGGCAATCCATTATGCTTCTAAACCTTCACCAACTGAGAGAAATAATTTTTTAGTAACTTCTATACAAAGTGTTCTAGCGAGTTAATAAAGTCCATTAGGGACCATTAAATGTTAAAATATTTAGGGCAGATTTCATAAATACACCGCTAATGTCACAATAACTAATTAAACATTTAATTTAGTGGGAACTTTAAAACGTTCGTTAAGTTATTACATTTCAAATTTCATAATAAAATTAACCAACAGACGATTTGATATAAATTACGTCGTTTTGGATAGAAATTTGTCAATTTTCTATAAAACGTTGTTGAGTTTATCATATTGTTCGTGTAAAATTACTGTGAAAGGATTAGTGTATCGTAAATGCATGCCTTAATATAATGTAGAACAAGCAGACAAAGAATATTGGAAGCAAACACTAATAAATGGTAGTTCTTGAATGAAAAAAAAAGAACAAATGATTAGTAATTAATTTTCTTGTAACCCAGCAAAGTGCTCTGTAATTAATTTTTTTTTAACATTAGCATTTGTGTTTTCTTAAAAATCCTTGTTTTCTGATAAATCATCCTTTGTCTGAGTTTTTTCTAACCATTGTGTCTTTTGCAATTCGAAGTTTTTGAAAAAAAATCCTAAATTTGGAAATACATAATTTTTTCACAAACAGTATTTTTTCATCTTTGCAATAATCACACATCAACCTTTTCACTCTCGGAAAACAAACTTCTACAATGGCGAGCAAAAAATTTCGAGCACTTCACTACCAAAAAGGATAAGGGAATTATTATACTCCTTTATTTCAGTAGGTGCCTGAAATTTTTTGCTCGCCACCGTAGTTTCAGTTACATTGTGTTCGTTCGTGTTGTTTTGCAATTTTTTTACATAACATAAATTGAAAATTAAATACGTTAATGGTCGAAAATTGTGGCATTAAACTTAAAGTGGCATTAATTTTTAAATGTACAATTAAAGCGATTATAAACTAGAGTTTTGAGTTAAAGTCGACATAAAATTTAAACAAAGAATTAAATTAAATTAAATTAAATTTGCTTATGAAATTGGCTCTTGGGATCGATTTGTGGAAAGCTCAATTAAAATTTAATGCGTTTTGAAACAGTATATTCCATATCGAGTGTCGAAAGTTAGTGACATCTAAGGCGTGCAGTTGACGAACGAGGCAAAGCCGAGTTCGGATAACGAAGCAAAAGCATACAATACAAAAAGTGTAAAATTTAAAATTAAGTCGGAAATTGTGTAGTTTTGTCAAATTAAAATGTTTTCACATTTAGTTGAATTATTTCATAATTTTGCCCCCAATTGAACAGAGTGATTCAAGTAGTCGGGGGTCAAACCAACTTTCGAATGGTTGTAAAAGACGTTGAGTTAAGCATAAAAATAAATTCTGATTTTTTCGAAGTTTCTAAATTTTTAATCCGTATTTGTTTTTTCTGTGTTAATCATTGTTGCTCTTTTGATTTAATGTTTTCGATTTGTTAAATGTATTGACACAAATTGGTGATTTTTTTTTCAACAATTATCATTAATGTTGTTATGCTAATCAAATTGAAAAAAACAGAATCTAAACTACCAAAAACCTGATCCAAAAATTTAACCTTTGAAGAGCTACATCAAATAAAGAAAGGTTTAAACAACTTTTAATCATAAGTAGGATTTTTAGCTTAACATTTACGAAGGAACCTCAGTATTTTTCATTTCAGTTTACAAAATTACGCGTTTATTTTTATATTTATATTTTTGCTCAGCGGTTCCACTACGAATTTAAAACACCCTGTATGTAAAGTAGCCTACACTTAAATAAATAGAGAATATTGTTATTACTTTAACTTGTAGTTAACTAAGGTTTTATTTATTATTTATTATTTTAAAGCATTACAAATGAATGCATTTTGCATCCAATATGAAAAAATATAATGAATATTAAAAATTTTAATTCTAGAAAATGTAGGGTAAAGTGTATAGTTATTGAACAGGGAGCATCATTTAAACTCATGTGCACACTATTCGCCCCTGTTGTTTCTTTGAAATGACGTACTTTGGTCTACATGTTATAATTTTTCGACTTGAGATATGAACAAAATTGAACTTAATGAATAAAAATACCATAAAAAATAATAATAAAATTTATAATGACATTGTGTAATAATTATTAATTAACACACTTCAATCTTTGGTTTGGATTCGCTCAATTATTTGTACCTTTATTTTGAAGGTAGTAATGATTTTTCCAGTTTGGATTTTTGCTTAACTTTGCAATAACTGTGCACTTCTTAACAATATCCCTATTTATTCGTGCGTAGTTTATTATAAAAATATTACTTTCGGGCCAGTGGTTTGACTTGAAAAAAACAGGAGCGTAGATATTTTCCACAATGTTCAAAATGCTGCCCTCGATATTATCGTCCATTGTGCCAAAATTAATGTTGTCAAAGAAAGTCGCAACTTCGAAAACTTCGAACGGTTGTCGGAGAAAATAAGTTAGATCCATGACAGATTTGACAGGGGGGCCTAAACTGCAAGTCAAGTCATCGTTTACGAAATAGATTGTCAAAATCGGTTCGGTTGGTGTCAGGAAAAAGCGTTTGATGACTTCGTAGTTCTCTTCCTTCCAGTCGTCAGGTCGCAGGTCATAGAGTGTGGTCAGATTTCTGACAAAACCCACTAATTTGTCAAGATCTTCGTCGGTGTACGAGACTTTAACGTGTTCACTTGTCTCGGCTTCAGGAGTTTGGATTTTTACTGCTTTATCTGAAGGGTTTTTAAGCAAGATATGGGGTTAGAGATTTGAGCGACATACCCTCAGATTTGTCCGAGAATAATGAATCTTTTTCTTCCGCCTCATCGAGGGGTGAAGGGGTGGTCATTTCCACCCCTAAATTAGACTTTTTTTATATAGTTTTCACTCAAGTAGAATATTTTTGTAAGAAAATGGTTCGCTTTTTTTGGTTAAAGAAAAAAATAAACAATGTTTTGTTTTGTCAATGTTGTCATACCAACGAGTTCACAGGCTACTTTCATGTTAAAATAATTTTCAGAAAAATTAAAAAACAAAACTTTAATTAATTTAGAATGCTAAAAATAATTAATTATTAACCGTACACACATTTCAAGAGATTTTAAATTTAAATAATTGGCGCATGGTGCGCGAAATTATGCGCGTTCATTGACCCCTTTCTAACCTCACTTTTGCATTAACTTTAATTAGTGATTTCAGCACTCCTAGTACGTCCTTGTAATTACTTACATAATTAGTGAACTAAGTGGACAATTATTAGTAATTGTACGGTAAAATCTTCAAAAATATCTACAATCCTGGAAATTTTTTCAAACATAACCTAAGTTTCCCATGTTCAAAATGTTGCGTTATTGTCAGAAAATCAGGGGTTTTTGCCCAACATTTGTGAAACTGCGGCAAATACACAACTTTTCGCCTGATAAAAACTACGACGTTATTGTTGTGGGTGGTGGTCATGCTGGAAGTGAGGCAAGTGCTGCAGCGGCCCGAATGGGGGCTCAAACACTTCTCGTAACGCACAAAAAAGAAACCGTTGGTAAGTAGCGAGTTAACAATCTAGAGATGAAAATTAATAAAACAATTAGGGGAAATGTCATGCAACCCCTCATTTGGGGGCATCGGAAAGGGGCATTTGATGCGAGAAATAGACGCCTTGGATGGGATTTGCGGCCGAATGTGCGACCTGTCCGGTATTCAGTATAAAGTAAATGAAGTGGTTGTTATGGTGGCTGGAAGATTTGCAGATGTCACCCTGTAGATTGGCCAGTGAGCAGTAATATTACTTTTTTATCATATTTTTTGTAATATAAGTTATCGAGTTTTTTTGCTAAATGGTCGCTAAATTCATAAGTGTTTTAAACTTTTCGAATTTTTCTGTACAAGTGAACTTGTGTTCAGCCAACGTATTAAGTACAACTTTTTATCTGCAACTGCAATAAAAGTGTTGATCATAAAGTTCTTACAATAAACTAATCGGTTCATAAAAAGCTGAATTAGAATTTAACGCGCTGTTAAAAGTTAATTTCGTGATTGAGAGCATCTGATTGGTTCAATTGGGTCACGTGATCAGTTATCAGGCATTTAGTTGCGGATTAAATTAATCACGCTTCTGTAAACCGACCTTTATTATTTACTTTGTTATGTTACAACATAAATAAAATGTAACAAATATAAAAATTAGACCACCACTTAAAAATGTTCTACAATATTAATACTATTAGTTTTACACTCTTTTACACACACTAAGTTATCTTTTTAAACATAGCATTCCTGGAAAAATATTAAACTGATGTCCAGAACGATTTCTATTTATGTGCTTCAGTTCCGTATCTTCAGTTCCGTATCTGTTCATAAGTGATTTGCTCTTAGCTTTAATTATGATTAGTTCGTGTTTTCACTAACAAAAGAATTCTCGAAAATTAAGAGAATGTTTGAACAGAACCCCTGTCTGAGTGAATTTTTTTTAACTCTCAAGCTGTTGTTGTGAGGTGTAAATTCACTTTAATCTGTACAAGTGTACAAGTTTATTTCTGTATCATTAGACTAAAACTAATATCTACTTCACATACACACAAACCAGTTACATGTTGTTAGTAGAAGACATACGCCGGTACGTTATTTTTTTTCACTTTTACTCGCACGTAAAAACAACATTGTTTTTGATTATATTATTGTTGTTTATGTAACATTTTGCAAGATTCTCACTTATTATCTTCACTGTGTTCATCCATTTCTTTATGTAAGCGAGCCGGTCAGTGTTTATAATAATTAGTTCGTATTCATAGCAACAATTTTCATTGTTGTTTTAAATTGTTCAAATTGTCCGTTTCTGTGACAACGAAAATAGTTCAGTACTTTTATTTTTGTACCCATAGGCGGGTGCGCATTTTATTTTAAGTAAATTGTCGAAACTTTTATGGAAACATTACAAATAAAAAAATGTTTTATTTATTGAGATCTGTTACCTCTTAAAATTAACACACGTATTTTTTATATACCCTGTGTATTTAATCCAACTGTGATTTTATAATAATTAACTGAGTTTCCCGGCGCATCCACCATTTTTAGGTTGTTATTGAAATTTTACTTAAAACAGTTTTGTTAATATATTTACATTATCTTGTGCATATTTCTTCCTTTAGTCGTTTAATTTTAGAGTTTTTCACGGAAATTCGTATTACGTGCTCATATTTTGCGAAATCGAATATGTAATTATGAATAATAAAGAAAAGGGAATGGAAGAATAGGTGATGTCAACTGATAAAGTACAATAAGTCGCCGAAAGACCAAGTCATAACTACTATCGAAACCAATTTTCCAAAATAGTGTAATAGTATTTTTTGTAATTTGCCGCCATTTTTTTGCTTTAATGGGCAATGTTATAATAGTCATTACTTGACGGAACATTTTACGAAAATTTTTAAGTTGGCAAGAAGCGAATTCAGGAACGAATTTTTGCAAATATCACAAATTTCAGGGGGCGTTTATGCAAGAATACCTACATGGTCATATAAATTCCTGTTTTTTGACAAAACTTTCATAAAACAAAAATTTTAAATCAATTTTACGCTTTTAGATATTACCAACAGCTACAAACATCCCTAAAACGACTAAAATAACAATTTTTGTTTAAAAACGGCACAAAGGAGGCAAATTACAAGAAAACAGTATAACTCGTTTCATAAGACCTTGGAGCACTCATTCTTTTAAAAAAATGTGTGACGTTGTTGTTTTTGAAACTAAATTTGATACT
This sequence comes from Tribolium castaneum, assembly GCF_031307605.1. NCBI lineage: Eukaryota > Metazoa > Arthropoda > Insecta > Coleoptera > Tenebrionidae > Tribolium > Tribolium castaneum. The sequence continues at coordinate 18,727,824 of NC_087395.1, read as the reverse complement.
GAATTTAAGACTGGTCTTTTGTAACTTGTTTTTTAATATAAGTAGTTTTTTTTTGTATTAAACAAAACATGATATTGAATTTTGTCAGACAACAGCAACATCTGAACACTTCTTCACAAAAAATGACGAAGATAGAATACACAAATTGTAATAGAAATAATTGAGAGAGATAGTGCTATCATTTTTTTATTCATATGGAGAAGGTCGTCTACTATATTAGTCACATCTATTTTTGAGGATAAATTCATATAGGTAGGTACAGGGTGGTGTCTCAAATTTTCACAGACTACTAAAAAAACATATGAACATGACGAATCAAGCGTTTTTTGCTTAAACTAATTAATTTAGAGTTATAATTTGTTAGCAAAAACGCTTGCTAGACTCTTCTTTTTTCACACTGCACATTATTTAGGTGCTCAATAAACGCAAAGGACCCGCAGTTTGGGGTTACCGCGCTCAGATCGACAGAGACCTCTACAAGAAACACATCCAAACCGAACTTTTTGAAAACACACCAAACTTAGACATTTTAGTGGCTTCAGTCGAAGACTTAATCGTCGAAAATCCGACAACAAACAGTAACAAACAAACCGTAATAGACTGTCACGGTATCATTCTAAGTGATGGCACAAAAATCCACGCTAAAAGTGTTATAATAACCACTGGTACTTTCCTCAATGGTCAAATAAATATCGGTACTAAAATATACCCAGCTGGGCGCATAGGCGACCAACCGTCGATCGGTTTAGCCAAAACTTTAGCCGCCTTGAGTCTCAAAATGGGGCGTTTGAAAACAGGGACTCCCCCGAGACTTAATTCAAATACGATAAATTACAAAGTCTGTGATATACAAAAGGGTGATAACCCGCCGTTACCTTTCTCGTTTATGAATGATAAAGTCTGGATTAAGCCTGAAGATCAGTTGGTTTGTTACCTAACTAAAACCTCGCTGGATATTGAACCGATTATTAGGAATAATCTTCACGTTAACCGACACGTAACCGAGGAAGTAACCGGTCCGAGGTATTGTCCGAGTATCGAATCAAAAGTCTTGCGGTTTGGGGGGCGCCAGCACCAGGTTTGGTTAGAACCGGAAGGTCTCACTAGTGATATAGTTTACCCAAATGGGTTGTCTTGCACTCTCCCCGAAGATTTACAAGTTGAGTTGATTCATTCGATACCGGGGTTAGAAAAGGCGGAAATCACACGACCTGGGTATGGGGTTGAATACGATTTTGTGGATCCCCGGGAATTGCAAACAACACTTGAATTGAAACGAATCCACAATTTATTCCTCGCTGGTCAAATTAACGGGACTACTGGATACGAGGAAGCGGCAGCTCAGGGGATAATCGCTGGAATAAATGCCGCAGCTCTTGTAGTAACTTCCCGCTAGTTACATTTTCAGGTTGGCATTGGTGTTTCAGGCTTTGGGTAAATCCCCCATTACTGTGAGTCGTACTGAAGGTTACATCGGGGTTCTAATCGACGATTTGACAACGCTTGGAACCAACGAACCGTACCGAATGTTTACGAGTCGCGCCGAATTCCGACTAACTTTAAGGCCGGACAATGCCGATCAAAGACTCACAGCTAAAGGTTATCAAGTAGGTTGTGTCAATAAAGCTAGGTATGACAAAATGGTGGCCATGCAAGAAAAACTAAATGATGGAATATCTCTTTTGAAAAGTATAACAAAACCAGCTCGAACTTGGAGAAAACTTTTGAAAATGGCGCCATCTAGGAATATGATGCAAAAGTCGTAAGTTATGTGGTTGTTAATTTTGGACGTGTTACCAATCGTGTGTTAGGGCTTTTAACATGCTTGATTGCTACAATGAGGGGGTTACGATTTCGATGTTGGCAACAGTGGCACCGGAATTGTTGCCACTAACACATGACCCCCTACTTGAAAATCGCTTACATATCGAAGCTACCTATGAAGCTGCAGCTTCTGAACAAGCCGTTGAAGTGGAGGAAGTGCGAAAGGAAGAAGCTTTGCTCATTCCGAAAGACTTAGACTATTATTCAGATACTCTTAATTTGAATTCCGAAGAGAGGGAAAAGTTGTGTTCTATACAACCACAAACTGTAATTATTTCTATCTACTGTCTACTGAATTTGTATTTTTTGCTTTGGTTTCAGATTGCTGCCGCTAGTCGAATTCCGGGAATAAGTCCGTCTTCTGTTTTTAGATTGTTGCGTTTTGTTAAAAAAAATCCAGCGGTTCAAGCCGTATAAAATATAAAATTAATGAAAACTTTTGTTTTATTTAAATCCAACTGTCATCTGTTACTACTTATTTATTATCCTTCACAAATTTTAATAATGTGTTATAATTAGAACTACTGCACTGTCTAGTGTGCATTTCTGAAATCAGTCTTCTGCAAAGTAGCGGGAAACTTAAATGTGACCTAAAGTTGACATTTCACACTTAAGTTATGGCATGGCACACTAGATTTTTACAGGCTATTCCATTATTACCGCTTATAAAAAATAAATACATAAGTCGATAGTCATCCGATAGTAGCGTGAAAACAGTTCTTTATCAAAGCATTAAATACACTTCTATTTTATGCTTTATTGAATGGGGGTCACGAAATGGCACGAACGAAGTGAGTGTCAGAAATTCCGAGTTTTGCGTAGGGACACGAGTCTTTAGGCACTTTCCCAATTTAAATAAAACTACCAACTTTTTATCATTAATTCATTACGTACCTAAAAATTTAGAAAGTCCCAAAAGATATTGTTAAAAAAATATCCGATTGGATTTGCTTACGTCCACTAGTTTCAAGTGAAACACATTTAAATGAAAAACCAAAGTTAAAAGTATATTCCTCAGGTTATTTGAGTTGTTTTTACACAAAAAATTTATTCCCCATATTTGTAAATTGAAATTCTAAAGTTAAAATAATAAAAACCGTTGAAAGGTTTATTGAATTTTGATTTTTATTAATACACTTTTTCTTTACTAATGTGCAACTTAAAATTGTGGTTGGTGTGGTAATGGAATGGATAAAAAACTTAAGATAAATAGAGACACCACCCATGTTGATTAAGGCTGAGGCTCTAATACCTTTTTCTTTTTTCTGAAAGTCGACCGAGTTGTCAGTCGTGGGAAATAAAAGTACGAGGTGTTATTTCGGATTTTTTTAATATGGAACCAATGGGACTGGGGATGGGAGTGCCAATAATAAAGTAGACAATTAAATTGTTAACCTGGCAACAATTTCGTCGACGTCGACATTTCAAGTGATTTCGAATATGTCAACTATACAGAAATAATGACATTAAACTGGTGTTTGACTATGAAATTAGTATATTTGTTTAAGATAAAACTTAAAGGTATAGGGAAAACTTTTATAAAATTTAAAATATGTGATAGAAAAATAATTAAATAAAAATGAAATTCTCAAAAAACACTTATGAAGAAAACAAAACAAATTATTCTCTTTTTCTTCTGTTTTTACTCTTTATTCTTCATCTTCAGCCACTTCGTCTTCGCTCTCAAAAGAATTCTTTCTTCAAAAGAAAATGTGATTTAAAAAATATGATATAAACATAAATTCCCATTGTTGACATTGTCGACGCAATTGTTGACAGTGTTGACACATGTAGATAATCAAAGTCGACGTGTCAACACACATCCCTGCTTACGACATGTCAGAAATACCCACTATTGATTTATCCTGTACTTTTATCAAATTTAATTTTTGATATTTCACTACCACACTGGACCTCGAATAACATTAAAGAATGTATTAATTACGCACCTAAAACTTATCACTTTGTGCTGTAAAGATTTGCTCTTACGTATATCTAGAAGTAGATATTTAATTTTTGGCAAACGGTAAATTTTGGAACACCTAAGTTGGTAAGTGTGAATTATAGAGCAAATATGTGTTCATTGTTTGCGTCATTAATTTAACTGACAATTAAAGTGACGGTCACGTGACCAAAATCAACCAATTTGGTTGGTCCCTTCGCGTTGTTAACTTTTAACAACGAATTAAATTTTAACAGAGCTTTCTATAAACCTGCCCTAAATTAGGACAATGTACACATTGAATAATGCGCTCAAACCTAGCTGTGCACTCTCGAGGTAGTAAAAAATAGTATAAAACAATAAAAAACTTATAAATACAATTTAAAATTATTTATTTAAATGTTTGTATAATAAGGTAAATTAACATTAAAAAAATTGCAGTCTAGATAATACTTTTACAAATACAATTAATTCCTGCAGACACAAATTCTTCTCTTGTTGCAATAGCCCCCACGTTTTCTTTTCAAAAGACAATGGGCGGCACAAGCAGCATGATTCACTTTGACCCCTTTGGCCTCAGCACTGAGCAAATCACAAGTCACTCGTCTAACCCGGATATGTGTCACTACAAATTAATAATTAATATATTTAGAAAAAAAATTAAATTTGAAATACCTTGATGTTCATCTTGTTCTTCAACTTGATCGAGTGGGTAAGCAGTGATTGTAAACACACACAAGGCAATAACAAAAATTACGATAAACTTCATCTCGAAGCAGAGAGATAACGCAAACTGATCGATCTATAAAATCAGTGCTACATTTTATATCTTCAAGTGGTAAAGTCCCGAGTTTGCCCCAGACAGGGGACTTCACAGGTGATTAGTAAACAAGCAGCTGACTTCTAAGAACTCTGATTAATAAAAACAAATTAAAAATTCACAACGCTTTATTACAATACAGAAAACAGTCACATAAATAACAATAACCCCCTAGACTAGAAAAACCCCAAGATTATTTTGTATAATATCAGTATGTAAACATTTGGCACTTAGAAGCTATACGTGTAACAATAATGAGTAAGTAAATTTGAAAAGATTCACGTGAGATTCTCTGTGCTTTTGTGTTTAAAATTGACAAAAATCATTCACAACTCGTCGCCCTCTTGCAATAACGGCCTCCTGGGCCAATAATTTTTCGCCAAAATTTTATCTCTCGCATCAACCATGGCCCTGACCTCCCTCTCGAACGGCTTAATGTACGTCTCTCTCCACTCACTAACCGTGTAATTATCGTAAACTTCGTACATAGCTGCCGTCATTTCCCCGTCTAGTTGCATCAACTCGCCCTTGATCCGGTTCAAGGGCGCTGTAACGGACTGCACATGTTGCGGGTTGGAGAACTGGTGGTTTTTGTTATAATCGCTCATCCAGCCCTTGACTCTCGAGTCCTCTAGAATCGTCTCGTACTCCTGCTTGAGCTGCTGGAGCTTGAGGGCCCCCTCGAGGATGTCGCCGCCCGTGTAGGAGCACTTAGGGCTGCCGAACACGGGCCCGATGAGGGCGTAGGGCTGCTCGCAGCCTAGAAGTTTGGCCACTTCGGTCGGGGGGCTCAGGGGCGAGTCTTGGTAGCCGCAGATGACTCGGAGGCTCATTGCTAGTGAGGGGAGGCTCACTGGGAGAAGCTCGCAAAGGACGGCGAAGTGGTCGTAGCGCTGCCAGCCCGTGATGATGATGCCCTCGAAGGTGATCCTGTGGGAGTACTCCGACATCAGGGATAGCCAGGAGCGGTGGTTCTGGACGTAGTGGGTGACGTCAGAGACGTACTGGTTGCTACCTGGGGGGACACTACTTCGGTTAACGGGTGTACGATTTTAGGATTTGGTCTTGCAAAGTTTCAATTCGAAAAATTTTTTTAGATTTGCAATTAGTATGTTAGCTAGGGTTTTCTAACTTAGAACATTATTAATTATAATTTGTTGAACAAGCAGTAGCTAATTTATAAGTTTTGAGCATGGTACTTTTTGGAATGAAAAAAATATAAAAAAGGATAATTTCTTTTTATATCGTGCAAGTATCCCCGTAATTGAATCGTAATTTTAAATAAGTTTATACAGGGTAATTTTTTAAAAACGAACCAACCTCATTAAAAAATCCTGAGACAGGTCAATTTTTATTTAAAGGGGGACACCTTTTAATGTACTTTTAAAAGTTGCATCGCCAACCCCCTTATAATACAAACAACCCCTTCAAAATTTTAAATGGCACCACCCCCTTGTTGATAAGTGCGTCAAATGAAAGGTATTTTGACCAGGAATTCGACTGTGTAATTTTTTTGTTTTGAGTTTTGAGTATTTTTATTTACATTACGCAATATTTAGCAGAATAGTAGAACAAATTATTGAAAAAGTCACCTACGAATTTTAAACGTGATGTGCCGCTAAATCTAACTTTTAAGAGCTGTATTTTGTGAAAAAAGACTCAAATAACTTTTTGAATCAGCTGCAGAGAAGAATTTATAAAATAATTTAAAGATGGATTTATAACAAATCTAAAGAAGAGTCCAGGTATCAGATCTAGAGATAACTTTAGAAAAGGATCAGAGAAGAAAAAATATAAAGAATAATGAAAATATTCTAAACAATAATCTAGAAAATTCTAAACAAAATTACAGAAAAATTTAGAAAGACGTAGGGTATAATCTAAAAAAAAATAGAGACTATTAGCTATTTCAAAACTATAAAAACGCCAACGTCGCCTTTTCTCTCAAAATTGGCTGTTATAAATTATTTATGCACTTCAAAAAAATAATAGCTAATGTAATGAGAGGTAGATTAATAACTATTTTACAATTTTTTCAAACTTATTTAAAAAAATAATTTGGTAAAATGCGACGTTGGAGTTTTTATGGTTTTGAAGCAGCTAATAGAAAAACTATAGACGAATTGTTTATAACAGAATTTTGAACAGAGTCCAAAGAAATAATATTTGTAAAAAAGCATCTGGAATCAAATTTATAAAAGAATAACCTAAAGATGGGTTATAAAATAATCTAAAGAAAAATCAAGACTTCATCATATTTACAGACAGATTTAGAAAAGAATCAGAGAAGAATCTTATGAAAAATCAAAGACAAAAAAAACTTCAAAAGAGTACAGAAACAAGCCTAAAGAATAATCGAAACTATAGAAGAATTTGGAGGAGTGGATTTAAAAAAAATGGACAATGTAAAAAAAATGCTTATATAAAAGAATTTTTTTAAGAATTCATAAAAGAATCTGAAGGTGAATCCAGATATCAAATCTAGAATGGTTTTAGAGAAGAATCAAAAAGAGGTTTAAACAAAACGAATAACACACCCGCGAGTTCGTTGTTTTGAGAAAATAATTTTGGTCAAAAAAGCATCTTGCTATCGTCTTTTGTTTTCTACTTAGGTACCTATAAACAAAAATTGTCAATCTAGCGAAATATTTGTATCTTCTTTTTTACAAAAAGATACACATTTGAAACAAAAGACACTATACCTACTACAGGTACACAGCTACTTTTTTGTGAAGAGTTTATTTTACTTTAGTCATTTTTTCAGCTAGAGATTGGACTTTTTTAAATAGCCTGGAAACATTAAAATCACTAAACTATACCTACTAGCAGGGTGTTTAGTGCGTATTGTTAGGTTGGTAATATTCCCGTGCTTCCCGGCTTCCTACGCCGATTTTGCACCTGTCAAGACATCAATACGAGGACCATTTTTAAGATTTTTGATAATTCTCTTAAGATAAATGCAAATATTTTTAGTTAATTATTATTACATTTTGGCCCTTCAAAACGTAAAATAAAGCATTTTAAAGGAAAAATTAAAATTTGGTCAGGTGCTACTTTAAGTGCGGAGTGTTAGTAACTTGTTTTTCACTAAATTCTGGCTGGAAAAACTATAGTATTTGTTTAGCTCATGTAATAGGAAGTAGTATTTTTAAATTAGTCAAAAGTGGCTCGACATTTCCGAAAGCTTATTACTTATACTTAGGTATTTTCAAAATACTATGAATGCTAGGGGTGCTATCATTGATTGTTTGATATTTTCGTTTAATTGAAAAACAGATGTTACCTGTGGCTCCTTTAAAAGCGCTCGCGATCCATACTTTGGGGAACACTTCCGAGTACATTTCCCATAAGCTGGGCCCCAGTTCCTCGTATACGTCCTTTGAGTACTTCCAAACCACTGGTTGGACGCCCTTGTCCAAAAACCCACTTTTCAGTTCTTTGACATTGAACGATCTGAATTCATCGTCCCACATCAGAATACGCAAGTGGGGGTGTTTTTTACGTATTCGAGTAGTGATTGCGTTGATATGTTCCAAAAACAGCATATTTTTTGACAAGTTGAATTTGTTCATAATGTTGGCACACCTGTCGCAAAATCCCAGATAGTAAACTTCATCGGCACCAATGTGAATTGTCTTGGAATGTGGATGCATTTGCAACACTTGATCGATCATTTCCATTAAAACACTCAAGGTTTTCTCATGCGTGGGACAAATCACTTGCGGATACTCCGGTACTTCCCGCAATTCGCTAAACTCCTCCAGTTTCAACAGAAACTCTAAATGACCGAAGGTTTGCAACAATGGGATCACTTCCAGTTTGTTTTCCAACGCTAGCTTGTTTATGTAGTGAATGTCTTCAACCGTGTAAGCATTCAGTGCTGATACATTTTTCAACAAAGGAGAATTGTACGGAAACATGTCTTCATATTCAATCAACACTCCAGTCGCACCAAATTTAGATAAAAGCGCAAAGAGGGTTTTGTAGTACGAGATTTTCGGAGGGGCCCCTTTCAAGTCTAAGTGCACAATTTTGGCCCCCTTGAACGGCGTTTCTTGGTGAGACATGTGTTTATATTCGTCGAAAATTCGGTGTTGGAAAGGGACTTTAGTTGGGGATGGTTTAGGTTTAAGATAAGTAAAGTACGTAATAAAAAGAACAGTCAGGATCAGTGCGAAGGTTACGAATAATTTTAGGGGTTTGCCAATAGATGATACGTTGAACCAGTGGAGTTTTTTCATTTTTTCTTCGAAAATGAACGCATGTCGGATTGGTTTTTTCGTTAGAAATTAAAATCGAGTCGTTGTGGAAAATTTAGGTTATGTTTATATTGACGTTTGAAAATGGTGGGAAATACCGGAAATGTGAATAAGGCCGAAACCAGAACAAATTAAAATTAGGAACTATGTTGCAAACGTGCCAATTTATATTACAAAAGACATTCATTATTATTATGTATCAAACACAAAAGTGTAATTTTTTGTTAATGTGGGCATGCAACCAACAATACACAAAATGGATTTTTAATTTTTAAAGTACGAATTAGTTGATGTGCTTCATTATGTTTAAAGAAAAGCAAAATACGTATCTACTTAAAGAAAATTTATCTTGAAAAATATTGCTAGACTTTTGAGAATGCTTTTGATTTAATTTTTTGACAGACATTTAGTTTTTGGGGATTATTGCGAGTAGAATTTAAACGTTTTTATGTCCCTATTAGTTGTTTCAAAACAAAATGCTAGTGTCAAATTTTAATAATTTTTTTAAATAAAAGCGATAAAAATGTAAAACATTTATTAATGATTAATTTTTATTAGATATCTCACTGAAAGTTTAAATTATATTTGCTATTATTTTTTTTAAATGCATGAATAATACGTAATAACTTTCTAGAATACCGAATATACACAAAAAAACAACAAATAGACACGTAAATCCGCTATTATATTATAACAGATACCTTAACCACTTTAGATATAGAAGAAGAACGAGAACGTAAACCAAAGAAAGAAAAAAACTACAAAAAATATTAATCGAATCGTGTTCCAACAGCAGACCTAATGTGCCGTCTGTGGTCATGAAGCTTGCACTAATGAAGCTAATTTTGTTTGCTGTAACTGTCTCTTAGATTGAATATTTTGTTATTTTGTCAAAATGCACTTTTAACATTTAATTTGTTATTTTTTACTACAATAAAAAAAAATACAGAAATTTCTTCTTTTGTTTTATAATTGTTATAATGATTCCGGCATCATGTTGCAATTAACCCTAGAAGCAAAAGTAAATTTAGTTCACAAGAAAGACAAACAATGAATTATTATTATTATTATTACGCAAATTAAATTTATATTTATATTCATAAAAGAAAAATATTAAACGTAAATGTTACTTTTGTCCCTAGTCTCTCCTGATATTATGATTAATTATTTTTCTATTAGCTGTATCGAAACTATAAAAACGCTAACGTCGCATTTTCTCTCAAAATGAGTTGTAATAAATTACTTATGCACTTAAAATTGATAGCTAATGCAATTTATAGTTTCCATGAGAGATCTAATTATTAATAACTATTTTACATTTTTATCAACCTTATTTAAAATTCGGTAAAATACCACGCAGGCGTTTTTATAGTTTTAAAACAGCTAATATTTGCACTTGTGGATTTGGAAATTATGGTGTTATGGTGTTATGGCGGATATTGTAATTTTTTGTCTAATTTATTTGTCTATTTTTTAAGTTTTTTGACCTGCGTATAAACTGCCTACAGTCGTGGTTAACAGAATATTTTATTAAAAAACAATCTTGGTATCACGATGTCGTGCATGCGTGGTCAAGAACTTGAAACAAACCAGTTAAGGGAAAGTAACTGGACATAGTAAAAACTTTCACCCAAACAATTATTTTCAGATTGCTTCTGATTAAGCAAAAACTTTTAATTATTTAATGTGTTTTCTTTATATCCACAACAGGCGGTATTTATTTTCACCTTCCACCGTTATCGCATGTTCGCCACATACTTACCTATAATGTGTTTATTTACAATTTTTGCGAAATTAAACATGACACAACAGTTCTTCATTACAAAGCAAATATCACATTGAAAAACACGTACGAACGTAATAATTTGCAATTGCATAATTGTCAAAATATTGTATTGGAAAGTGAAATGATCCGTCTCTCAGCGGAAAATTCCGTCATTTCTCCTCCAGATCCACATAAAACGTGACTTCCGGTTCTCGTGTGTCGATATTTTTCTCGTTTTTTATATGATTCATCCATGTGGATACAACTTTCACGTTGTTTCGCCGGATTCTTACACAACATTTCCTAAATTCCGCAGCATCTAACAATACTACATTTCTCTCTGCCTATTGATTTTTTGAACTCACGCCTTAACTTTTTCAAAAAGGCAAATCAACAAGACTTTATTAAAATTATTCTGTAAAAAAGCTGATAAACTTAATATTATTCTCCTAAAAATTCGAAAATACTTCAAAATGCCTCCACCTGCCAAGTGGGGGTGATTACGAAAGTCCGACTTCTAAATCTCTTTCTCCACTCATCCTCTGATAGTCTGCAACCAACTCCAGCTGCTGCAACATCATGAGTTACACAGTGAGGCAACTAAGTCCCGAAGAAGCCGAAGTTATGGACCGGGCCTTCGGGATCAAGAACTCCCTCATGGAGTACAATCCAGGAAAGTGCCTCTTGCCACCCTTCCATGACAAAATCGCCCAACAAATCATCGATGCACCGGTGCGAGAAGACGACGTTTGGCTCATTTCCTTCCCTCGGACGGGCTCCACTTGGTGCCAGGAAATGATCTGGCTGATTGGAAATGACCTCGACTTTGAGACGGCCCGAAACACCATACAGCAAATCCGAGCTCCTTTAATCGAGTAAGTGCCCAAACTTTACCTTTTCATTATTTATTATTTTTATTTTTGATACATTTTAACAATTTTTGTTCATTCTAGATCATTTAAACTATATAAATGTGATCTTATCATAAATAAATGCATGTATTTTTAGACGCGTTTTTAATTCATTAATTACTCAAAACATTTAAATAAATAAATAAATAAATGATTAAGTAAAACCTATGAAGAAAAAAAAAGAAAAAATACCAACATACGATATAAAAAAGTTATAAACATACAGTATATTGAACGTTAGGATGCAACGAATAGGGCAATAAGGAACAACAAAAAATGTCACACTCTGTACAATTTTGACTGAAAGACTTACACATGACAGAAACAGGAGATTTCGTTAATAGGTACGATTTTGAAGTTTGTAAGTAAAATGCAGAATTAATTTGCTTAGAATATATATAACAACAGTCTATTTGATTATAAATAAGTTTGAAGAGAAACGTTGGTGCGAGTGTATAATTCGCATATCTAAAGATGGCAAATCAAACATTAGCAAAAGCGTAGTATATGGAAAACCTCTATAAAGGTAATTTTCTTTAATTTTAAAATAAAAATAATTAAGAATTTTTTTTCTGCACGTTTTTCTGTACTATGTACTTACTTTAGTTTATTTTCAAAGTTCTTATATTATTAAACTGTTTATATTCCTTAATACAAAACCTAATACCTATTTTGGCAGAGGAAGTGGATAACGAATTTATATGTTTTGTTAAAGAAAGCTTTGGAATAAAACACCTATTAGCTGTTTCAAAACTATAAAAATACCAGCGTCGCATTTTCTCTGAAAATTATCTGTTATAAATTATTCATGCACTTCAAAAAATAATAGCTAATGGATTTTATACAAAGTGTTTTTAAATGATTCTCATCTAGTTACCTTTGAAATTGGTTTTCTTGTAAAAAAAATTGTGCTGCTCTGCTCAATTGAACTCTGTCAATAAATGTCAAAACTGTCAGTTGCGAAATTCACAAATTGCCAATTAATTGATTTTTAAAATTTCGTTAAAATGCAACTAAATTGTTACACTTTCCAAGAAAACACATTTTTGTTGTCGAAGATTATTTTCGAATTGAAGACTTAATAAATGGAGAATTGTAATATTCGATGTCTAAATGCCTCTCATTAATTCTATAAAGCAGCATTTCTGACTTTACATGGGAAATTCACAGACGACTAGATGAAAATTATTTAAAACCACATTGTACTTTCAATGAGAAATCTAATTATTAAAAACTGTTTTACAATTTTATGAATCTTATTTAAAAAAATAATTTGGTAAAATGCGACGTTGGCGTTTTTATAGTTCTGAAACGGTTGATAGGTCAATTTTCGTATCTGAACGCTCCAAGACTGATTGATCTCTTCCATAGTCGTATCTAAAAGGATGTTTTTCTTGGAATATGTAACAATTTTGCATTTAGAGATAATAAGTTTAAGATTATTTAACCTACACCAATTAACTAAGTTTAAAATATTAGAATGTAAAGTGAGACATTCCTTAAGTGTTTCATTCAACATTCAACAATTCAACATTATCAGCATATATGAGTGTGTTGCAGTTAAAGATCATTAATAAATAATAGAAAAAGAAGGGGTTCCAAATTAGACCCTTGAGGTACGCCAGATAAAACACTACAATTCTTAGAAACGTAGCCATTGTGTAAAACAAAAAAAAATTCGGTTATACAAATAAAACTCTAATAGTTTTAGCAGAACATCAAAAAAAAACAATATCTCTTAATTTACTAACTAAAATGGCATGATCTAGTTTGTCAAACGCTTTGGATACTGTAGGTATACAGGCTGTTCCGTCTAAATCGCACATTAGAAGTATTGAAAGTTTTGGTGATGATATTTATCTAAAAATTGATGTGATGTGCAGCCATAACTCCTTGAACCCTGTTGAATAAAAATATTTTCAAAATGGCGGCACTTCCGGTTACACCGGAAGTTAGTTTTAATTTTTTTATTTTAGATAGAAACATATGTTTTTAGATAATTTGAGTTAAAATTAGTCTTTTTCGAAACATTTAGGGTTTTTTTGGAATTTTTTGGATTTGCACCTTTCTCTTTAAAATTCAGTAATTCTACCATTTTTAGAGTTTTGGAAATCGTATTTGCACAATCAAAAAAGAAAGCCTATATCTTTTCTTCAGTGTGTTCAAATTTGCAAAAAAAATTACAAACAACAAAATCTTAACGTTATTGTTAGACAACTTCTGCAACCTATTAGACATTTTTTTTAAAGAAATTTTTCAATTTTTATTTTACTAGGTGGAAGAAATTTAATTCTGCAATAATCTGTATTGACAGTTTCTAAACCTATCTGTGATATTTTTTAAGTGATGTTGTTTTCTTTGACATTGCCGGAAATTCATCACTATCCACAGATATTTTTACACCGTTTGACAAATAAACATTTCTCATTGAACTAAGTTAAGTTTTTGTTTAAAATATTTTGCTTTCCTTTTTGTTAAAATACAATAAATTAATTGAATTTTGATTGGAAAAACTTTGATTTTTTGTATTTTACTAACGTTTTTATAATAATAACCTATGCGAAAAGAACTGTAGCTATTTATAGCTTTCTATTTAAAATACGAAACTTGATTACGACTTTCGGTATAACCGGATGTGCCGCCATGTTGGAAATATTTTCATTAATTAGGATCTAATATATCATTATTATATACAAATTTTTAGATGACTATCTAAAGTTCTAATATTCCAATACTTTTTTTTAATGTAGACCCTGTATATTACATCGACTTGATCATCGACTTGACTTGAATACATTAGTAGTCTACCGTTTATATGATGAAAATATCTGTTCAAAAAAGATCACATGCATTTATCAACATCTCTGCTCTCTGCCAGAAAAGTCCAGACAGCATCCAAAACCGCTTTATACAATAAAGAAAAATTGGCTTTCCGGAAATTGCAGAAATTCGGCAGTTTTGACTTCCTCAATTGCTTGACTCTTTAATGTTGCAATTATTTTTTATTTTTTACTAGTTATTATCGCAAAAAGTATAATAATATCATTGCGGTGTGGCATTACTTCCACTAAAACTTTCTTTAGGATGTCCACAGTTCTCATCCAGTACCAAGACACCCTCGGCCAAGAACTCCTGGGCAACTCCGTCGACCTCGTCAACAACCTTCCGTCCCCACGCTACATCAAAAGCCACCTCCCTTTGCCTCTACTCCCCACAGAACTTGATAAAATCAAGCCGAAAATCATCTACACTTGTCGCAACCCCAAGGACATGTGCGTGTCGTATTATCACCACTGTCAAATGTTCCACCAGCTTGATATCACGTTTGAGGAGTTTTGCGACCAGATGATTAGAGGGTTGACCCCAATGGGGGCCCTCTTCCCCCATTATCTCTCCTTCTGGGAGAAAAGACACGAAACGAATATTCTCTTCTTGAAATATGAAGATATGAAGAAGGATCTTCGTGGGACTTTGAAGAAAATTGCAAATTTTATGGAGAAGAGCTACACTGAGGAAGAATACGATAAATTGTGCGACTTTTTGAGCTTCCAAAACATGCGAGATAACCGAGGGTGTAATCTCGAAGTGTTGCTAGAGTCAAAATATGGCAAGGATTATTTTAAAAAGACCGGGAAATATTTTATCAGGAAGGGACAAGTCGGGGATTGGAAAAACCACATGAGTCCAGAATTGGCCAAAAGGTTCGATGACTGGATTGAGGAAAATACAAGAGGGACCGGACTCACCTTTGATTAACTTTATCTAGTACAAATATTTTGTTAGTTGTGTATATTTTTTAATAAAATTATTTTAACCTAAACTTTCTCTTTATTTGGCACCAATTTAAAGTCTTATACACACTTTATGGTTTTTACGACCGTGTCAATGCTTTTGTTTTGAGCATTTAAAAGTTTCACTTTTTTTTAATGTTGGAAGTGTGCTTATCCATCTTTTACGCATATTAAACACTATACTTACTTCTTTGATTTTTTAGAGCTTAGATTTTTTTAAATTTTTATTATAATATCGTATTGATACAAATTCTAATAATAATATACATATCTTATATCCAATTACAATTAATATTGCATTGTTTTATTGGGATTATTTGCATAATTTTGACTTAATTGGCACAAAACCTAGCTCAGAATCAAGTAATTAATTTATATTTTATATTACTTATGTACTTATTTTTGGTAAAATAAATAAATTTTTCGTAAAAACTAAAATCGATCATATTTTGCCCATTATTATATCTCCAAAACTTTGAATTGTACAAGAGATTTGGAATCCTTAGGCAAATTTACGTCAAAAATGCACGCTTTTGGTATACATTTTTGGTTATTCTGTTTTTAGAATTTTTTTTGTAGATAAATAAAAATTTTCAAAAAGTTATTTTATTACGATTATTTCTGAAATTTTGTACAGAAATGGATAACTTGTAAAAAAGGCTACAAATCGTTTAAGATCACTTTTTATTTATTTTTGGTTCATTGAATGAATTTAAATAAACCAAATTTCATCTATTATATCCAGAACTATGATCGACTAGTACAAGAACAACAAAAACAGATCGGGAATCCTCAGACAATCTTACGTCAAATGTGCACATTTTTGGTTATTGTAAGTGTGGTGGTTTTTTTTTGATTGGTAGATAACTAAAAATTTTGACCAAGTCGTTTTATTTGCAATACTTGTGCAATTGTGGCTCGAATTGTATAGATTGTTGTTTAGCAACAGATAATGAACTGGTAAAAAAAGGTTGTTTTAGAGCAATTTCTCTTTTATTTAGAATTTATTTATAATTTTTTCTTATATTTAAAAAATTAACATCAAATATTTTTCGCCTATTATCTCATAATATACATATCGTGGGCCAAGAATTATAACTGCAATTTTGAAATCCTCAGACAATTTTATGTCCAATAAGCAAGGCAAACTTTTAAAATTAATATTTGGGAATTGTGATTTTGGTGATTTTTTTATTTGTATTAAGAGCCCAAATTTTTATTGTTATGGTTTATAGGGGAAAGTACGCAACCCAAAAAAAAATGCATACGTAGCGTCATCTTACGGCAGATAGTGAAAACATAACGCGTCGATGTCATTTCACTTGAGTTAAACAAATGAATGCCTTCATCATCCTACTACCATCACCGTAACTAGATAAGTAACAATTTTACAAAAGTTGTTTTATTCAGAATATTTGCACAATTTTGGTTCGATTTTTACAAAATCTTGTTCTGAAACAGAAAATTAAGATAAAAAAGTTACAAGTCGTTTTCGATCAATTTTTATTTTGCTGTTAGGTTTATTTTTTTGTAGATTGGAAAAATTAAAAACAGACCATTTTCTGCTAATCTCCAAAACTATAAACTGTAGAACAAAAATGGAAAAAGATTAGAAATCCGCATCAAATTTTTTGAGGAATAGACACTAACTGACATAAATTTTCGGTTAATGTGAGTTTGTTATTTTTTTATTGGTAGACTGGTACCCAAAAGTTTTGCAAAAGCTATTTTATTCAGGATATTTGATACGATGGGCATAAAATTTTACTAAGAAATATGTAATTACCTAGTAAAAAGCGCTACATGTTGTTTCAATATTTTTTACATTTATATTTTTTTCTTGGTATGTCTTGGTATAATCTTTTGGGGCATGTGAGACCTTGACTCCAAAAGAGGCTATCGTTTTCTGTTATCTCTCCTTTTGAAAAAAAAGAATTGAATATCCTTTCTTGAAATGTGGAGATATGAAAGATTTTCGCAGGAATAAAAAAAATTAATTCAAACTTTATGGAGAGTTACAATGTTCCAAAACATGCAGGACAACCGAAAATAAAATTTAAAATGTGTGAATCAAAACTTAGTATGAAAAAAAAACTGCAAATATATTTTTATGTAGGGACGAGATGGAGATTAGAAAAACCACATGTGTTCAAAAACTTTATTTTTGTTTATTTTATTTTGTTAACAAAATTGTTTAAATCCAAACTTTCTCTTTATTTCGCACCAAATCAGATTACATAATCGGTTCCTTCAACATTTCGCTTAATCCAATCATCAAATTTCCGGATCATTTCCTCGGACATCACCTCCTTGTGACCCCCAACTTTCCCCGACCTCATGAAAGCACCGTCGTGTTCGATCAGTTTAAATTTCTTATTCAAATCACAAACCATTCCGTAGTTAACAGCAGGATTGTTCTTCATCGACTCGAAACTCAAATGTTTGGTCAAAATTTCCACCTTTTCATCACTCAACGGACGTTCCAAAAACTGGGCCACTTGTCTTATCACTTTCGGCAAATCTTTCTTCATATCTTCATATTTGAGGAAGAAAAAATTTGGCGAATTTCTCTTCTCCCAGTAGGTCAGAACGTGTTTCCAGAACGGCCCAAAATTTACTTTCCCGGCCAAAAACAACTCGCAGAATTCCTCAAAATCGCCCCTGAAGCCCTCCATCAGCTTGCAGTGGTGGAAGTAGGAGATGCAGGTGTCTTTGGGGTCGCGGACCACGTAAATCATCTATCATATACTCATGAAAAATAACACTGAAAAAATTGTACGTGTACTCACTTTGGGGTTTTTACGCCCCTCTTGTATGTCCTTAGGGAGGCACTCATAAGGGAGGTGGGTTTTCATACAAATTGGGCTTTTGAGTGTTTTGACGAATTCGAGAGAGTTTTGGAGGAACATCGGGGGGTCAAAGTTCGGATTGTTTTTCAACATGTCACGGTAGTCAAAAATAATGGACAACCTAGGAAATTATTTATCAAACTTTTTGACTCTTGTGTACTGTACAGGGTGCTGCATTTTGGATGTCCTAATAGGAGATCTCCAAAACTACACATTCACGGGTCAGTTTTTTGAGAAAATAATTTTGGTCAAAACCGCATCTCGCTATCGTCTTTTGTTTTCGACTAATAAACAAAAGTTTACAGTTTAGCAAAATCTTAAAAAATTCATATCTTCGTTGTTATAAAAGATACACATTGGAAACAGAGATATCATACAAGCACTTTTTACAGAGAATTTTATAATGTTATCAGCGATTTTTTTAACCTTTCGTTTAACTGTAATAAGTAATAACATAAAGTTGTATTTTTTTTAAATAGGTATCATAGTTAGCTACGACCTTCTCAAAAAGCTTATTTTTTTCTGAACTGAAAACAATATAAATACAGTTTGATATTTTTATATACGTATGATAAAAATATATTTACAATATTTGAAAGTAGTTGGCCATGTAAAAAAGATATTTCATATCTTCGTTGTTATAAAAGATACACATTTGAAACAAAAACATTATAAGGCACTTTTTACAGAGAATTTAATAATGTTATCAGCGTTTTTTTTAATCATTCGTTTAGCTGTAACAGCATAAAGTTTTATTTTTAATATTTTAATTGGAATTATAGACGGCTGTGGTATTTTTGAAAACCTATTTTTTTTCTGATTTGACTGTTTATTTGTGTAATACATTATTTTAAAAGATTTGAAAAAAACATAACATTTCGCTTTTTCTGTATAGTAGGCCATGAAAAAATTTTGGTTTTTTGACTATTAAAATTATGAATTAACCCAATTAGAATTTACAATTTAATGATTTTTTAAACACTAATTAATTCAAAAACAGCGTAATAAACCATTATTAGATCAAATGTTTTGCTATTAATAAAAATTATGTGTTTTTAGGTTTAAAATGGCAAGTTTATATAGAGTGTTAGGGAATGGCTTAGCACTAATTCGTTTGTGAATTTTTCGTAATCAGACGAGTTAAAAACCCTTATATAATTTTTCCAAAAAGTGCGTACTTTCTTCAGAAATTTTTGTTAACCCACCGATTGAGAGCCACTGTGTGGCTTACGATAGTTTATTATCACTTATCAGTTAATTTTTTTATTAAAAATGGAGATGGTGGCGCATGAGAAAATTTGAAAATTTTTCAAAATTGTAAGTAACATGTTCATTTCTGTGGGAGGTTTAAATCCCGGTCCTGGCAAAAAAAATGTTTTTTTTTCGTAAAATTTAATAACAAAACACAAATTGAAATAGAAGAATAACGTAGTGGGCCAAGATGTTAATTTACCTTTACTACTTTGTCAATAATACTAAAATTTACGCTAATTTTTAAAATTATAGTTCAGCGGTTCTCAAAATTTGGGACTTTAATTTCAAAACGATTTTTTTGGGAAAACTATGCATTTTTGATTTACATAAATTTTGCTTAACCGAGTTGTCGTGCTATTCTTTATTTGTCATTAAATTTTTGCTAAATCATTCCCTACACGCTGTATTGTTATTCCATTTTCTAATTACACATGAAATGTAGGAAAAAAATTCATATTACTTAACATAGCTTATTTTGATAATTTTACATTTTATACTTTAATAATCGTTCACAAAATTTCTAGATTATTCACACCTTTTATATGAAATATTTTTTCCATGGCCAACTACTTTCAAATATTGTAAATATATTTTTATCAAAAGTATATAAAAATATCAAACTGTATTTATATTGTTTTCAGTTCAGAAAATATCGTAGATAACTATGATACCTATTAAAAAAAATACTTTATGTTATTACAGTTAAACGACAGGTTAAAAAAATCGCTAATAACATTATAAAATTCTCTGTAAAAAAGTGCTTGTATGATATCTTTGTTTCCAATGTGTATCTTTGATAATAAGGAAGATATTATTTTTTTAGGATTTTGCTAAAATGTAAATTTTTTTTTACAAGTCGAAAACAAAATACAATATTTTTTCAATAAAACCGATCCGAGAATGTGTCACTTGTTTTTATTTTAGTCTGTACTTACTCCAAAAACGGTGACCGAATTCCCAAATTGATTTCACCCTCTTTGAAGTCCAGATTGTTGACAATCATCCAGACCATTTCTTGGGTCCATGTCGTTCCTTAGATAAAACATTGCAAAACGTTACTAATCATTGGAAGTTAAAAAAGGTTACCAGTTTTTGGGAAACTACAAATCCAGACGTCTTCCTCACTCACTTCCAAATTGTCGAAACCTTCTTTCAAGTCTTCATATCTTTTTGGAAACATGTGACCATTGATGGTCACGTAGCCCTTCCGGAAGGTGCTAGTGAATTTTTCTTCGAGAATTTTGTCGAGATCTTTCGCCACCATTTTTAATACAAATGATTGGATTGTTACTTGCGCTTTTATATAACAGAACTTTTTGTGGGGTATGAGACCTTCGACGTAATCTTATCTCGGGAAAAAAGGTATGTGTGACACTGTGTCGATGGTCATTATCACGAATCAAGCATGACGGTCAGTAAAAACCATTGCCACTTTTTCATTAATTTTAATAATTTACAAGTACAAATAAATACAATTTGTTTAACAAAGTTATGCCCAAAAGAGCGTCAAACACTCAGTCAACTTATTATAGTTCACTATGCACCAACTCCCGCTTGACTTTGATTTCTTCGTGGTGGAAGTCATTACAGGCGTCTTGGTACCAAGTCTTGCAATCTTTGTTGTCCATCACGGCCATGTAGAGGCTCAAGTAGGGGGTCTTGGTGGTGCTGCTCAGGAACCAGCTCAGAATAAGACTCGCTGATTTGCTCAAGATTGGTCTTAGACCGGGAAGACTTGGCTTCTCATCTTGCGATTCCTGATTGACCAGACACATCACGTACCTAAAAAAGCAAACCGTTGGAACTGAATTTTTCTAGTCAATGGTACTGACCTGTCACATTGTGGTACTTTCTTCGCAAATCTGTACGCTCGATTGACCCTTGCGATGGGTTCTATCACCTCGAGGTTGATGGTGTCGGCCAACTTGTCGGAGAGTTGGTGCGAATCCACGCTCAACATCCCCTTCTTCTGGGCAAGACGGAACAGTTCCTGAAAGTTCACTAGCATTGATATTTTTTTCTTTATACGAAAATGTTATGGAATCATTAAAAGCAAATGAGACCTCAATCGCTGTTTTTTGTGATATGAGTAGGGCTTTTGAGTGTGTTAATTATTATAAGTTTTTCAAGTTTTTCGCTTAGGCACCTTTCACCTTTTTGTAGTTTACCTAAAGTTTAAAAAAATCGTAGGTCATTTTATTATGTAGAACATTTTGATCAATATGTAAAATGTTTACTTGTATGGTGTGTTTTTTCATTTTTCTCTTGCTTAGTTAATTATTTTTTAGCGACAACAATTTTTTGTCCATCGATGTCTTTTGAGGTAATGCATCAAAGTGCCTAATTAAATTTTCGAGACAATTGATTTTCTTATAAATTTTGGTAAAATTGTAAATCACTTTCCACAAAGGTGGTTTTAAAAAACTTATTGCAATTTGTTGTAAAATTGACGCAGCTGGTAAGAACTTTTCAGGCCCGGATTCCCAATTATATTATCTGTTTACTGTAAATGGGATTTTAATATTTCTTACAGAAATAGGGAAAACATAACATGTAAAGTTGGAACTAACTGTCTAATTCAAGTAAATTATCACCATTTTGAATAACAGGTATTTTTTAATAAAAACATTTTTAACACGTTTGTGTGCTTATTCCGGTCCTGGCTTTAAAACCGACCGATGGGACCGTGCCGCTGGATCGTAAAATTTCTTCAGTTATTACAGTCCTTTTGGCAAAGATTTATTGCTACTTAACCTTGTCCCTCAGAAATTAGACTGAAATTCCCGATGAATAAAATCAAAATCCCTTTTAATCAAATTCTAACAATTTTTTTCAATTCAAATTTTTGCAGAATGATTTTATTTCGCATTTTCGATTTTCGAACAAATAAATTAATAGAACAAATTTTTTCCTGACGAGACTGGATCTCAGTTCAGTGTAATATATTTATTTCAATTTTTTTGTGTCTCTCCTAAGAGGTGAAAAGTGCCTGGGTGAAGTTTTACACTCAGGCACTTTTCACCCGGTACGAGGTGCGCCTATGAGTTGGATAAAATAATTTTTCGAGGGACGTATCGTTAAAATCAAGACATTAAAATAATGTCATCCCCGAAGAAAGGTCCACAAATCTAGATGCAAAAGTGGGGTTACCTCAAGGGTTAATTTTGGGGCCCATTACTTTATTTATTTTATATATAAATCAAAGAGATCAATGTAAGTTAAAGTGTCATTAGACATTATTTACTTTACACTGACGATTTATCTTTGGTTATTAGAAACAAAGGTACTCGTATTTGATCCTTAGTTAAAAAATTGTGGTATATTGAGTAAAGTATCAATTTTTTTAATGAAAGTTAAATACAAAAAACTAAAATGATAAAAAAAGTAAAAAATATGTATTAATATTTTATGTGGCAACGCAAGTGTGACCAGTACTCAAAAAAATTTAAAGTATCTTTTTATAAATCTTCGTGAAGTTTAAGATAACTCTCAACTAAGCAAAATATTATGCAAAAATTTATTTTGTTTTAAGGTCTTAAGATATGGTGTTTGGTTTTTAGGAGTCTCCACTTTAAATAATATTGTACTGATAACATCAAAAATATCAATCGATGTATGGCTAAAATCTTTTGAAAACAGTATTTTCAAAAATTTAAAATTCTTCCTCTGAATGTATAGGCATAATTATTTTGGAAATATATTCTTGTTTTTATCAATAAAACTATTTTTTTTGAGTGGTTCAAACTACGAATATTTTACACGCCAAAAGAATAATTTCTATGTACAGTGACGATCAAAAAGAGTGATACCCCTACCAACCGGGCTGCATTTCAACAAACAGGTTATTTTACAAACTGTCCAGGTAGTTTACACAATATCCAGCTGGTTTATAAACTAACCGTATGATATTGAAAAGATTTGTGACTGCGGTCTTGGGGGTGTCATTCTTTTTGACCGTGACTGTCACCATGTTGTAGAAAAAATTTTGTACATAATTTACCAAAGTATCTAGGTTTAAGAGTTTTGAATAAAATGTCTAACAGATTAAAGTGTATTAAAGCATTTCACAGAATTAAATATGAATTACAAGATTTTTTACTTGCCTGCACAGTGTTTCTATTCGTTGGAATGATCTGCATCTATCTTCATTAACATTCCCTATCTGATAATTTTCAAGTTATTGAGACATTGTAGGAAATTCCTTGCTAACCACAACCATTTTTGTACAGTTTGCCAAAAGAATTGTTCAAAATTTTATTATCCTTCTGGTTAAAACAATGTACATTAATTGATTTTTTATTTGAAAAAATTTGATTTTTTATTAAAAAAATATTAAAAAGTTATCGTAACTTGTGTTATGGGTATAGTCAATAAAGTTCTGCAAATTTAACGTTAAAAATTTAGGGTGTCCTACCCTTTTTTTGAAAATTCGATAACACCAAAGTAAATATATAAGCTTTCTCTTTCCAATGAGCTGAAACCAATTTCATTTTTTTTAATGACAGAGTTATCGATTTTTTTATTAAAAGGCGCAAATCCAAAAAAAAATAAAAACTTCTAAAAACCACCTTAAAATAACGCCAGTAATCTAAAAACGCATTAAAAAACATAGCTTTCCATTTAAAATAATAAAGTTGATAGCGACTTCCGGTATAACCGGAAGTGTGGTCATCTTGAAAATATGTTCATTAAGCAGGACCTAACAAATTATGGTTGTATACAAATTTTCAGATGACTATCATTATTAGAACTCCCAATACTAATATAGGGTTTAAACGGAACACCTGTATGTAATGTATCCCTGTGTGTGTTATTCTTTTATAGGGACAATTCCTACATAGTGTGTGTAAATTACCATGGGAAATAAAGGTATTAGTATTATTATTATTATTATTGACTAATCACCTGCACGTATTCCACGAATGGTTTCACGTACTGCTTCGAGCTGATCTTCATGTGAAGCGTCTCTTTGGCAAAATGGTTAGCCAGGGCTGTGATGGTTTCAGTTGGTCGACTTGGATCAAAAAGCGCGGCCTTGGGGTACCCTTGACTCTTGATAAGACTGTTGATAAAGTGCTGGAACGTCGTTAGATACTTCTTCTGGGTTTTGGGGTCGGAGAAGTGCGAGATAATTGAGGCGATTCGGTTGGTGAGCATCCGAATCCAGTGTTTTCTAAACGAATGATTCTCCAACATATCGACGAAGCGTCGGTACGACATTCGCCCATTTTCGTCGGCGAACACTTTGACGAACTTCTCGGCCCCGACGGTGTTCATCATCTTCCGGCCCATTTCCGAGTTGATGAAGTGGTCAAAAAGGAGGTGCAGCTTCTCCAGGAGCGGGGGCACAAGGTTTGCGTGGTCTTGGTGGTTTCTGGCGCGGGCTTCGGCCTCGGGCCCCAGGAACGCGTTGGCGGTTTGGAGGATCATGGGGATGTAGGTCCAGATGTTGGCCTTTTCGCCGTCCGATTGCCCCATGAAGCTACCCAGAAGGGAGGCTAAGGCGTTCATGTCGAAGGAGTCGTCACTTCTGGTACCACCTTGTTGGAACATGTTGAAGAGCATTGAGAGCATGGATGGGTCGAGGCCTTTACTCTGACCCAAGACTGAGCCCAGACCTTGGAGGATTTCACCGGCGTTTTCGCCGGAAGCGGCGTTAGTCAGGATATCGCCGAGTTGTTTGGCACCGTCCGATTGCATCAAGTTGTTGATCATTCCGCCGATGTTTTGCAGGTTTTGCTCTTTGAGGATCTCGGCTTTAGCTTCGGCGAAGGGATTGATATCATCGTCGATTTGATTGTTGGCGAGGTCCTGGAGAGAGGGACTTGTGATAACTAGGATGACTAGAAGGAAATTGATGGTAGCCATTGGTACTAATCTGAAATAAACGTACCATAAAGTCACGTTTTACAACTCGTGTGCTTTATCTCAAATTGCTCAAACATGTCCTATTGTGTGAACCCCCAGTGGGAGTTTGATAAAACAATCAAATGGTACGTGATGGTACCCAAATTTTGAGGATGGTGTCGGTGACGCACGAATAATCCCGCAAAAGTTACAGTTAGGTCACCCGAAATCAAGAGGTGCCTGCTCGGGATAGTAGCCTTGAACTTACCTCAAGAGTAAACAAATCGAGTTAATTGAAAGTCCCTGAGAGACACTTACCTTGTAAAAGTGCTCGCGTTAGTAATTACTTTTTTAAATGTTGGGCCATTCACATGTCACACATCGCGGCTGCAATCAAACCACAAGTGACAGAACTCGATGGTACTTTCCGGCCTGACGTAGATGATTTTGTAACTGTACTTACGGTACCTCGAAACGGTTCTGGTTTCGATTCAACACTGACTACCTGCCACTCGTAATACACCTTTTAAGATTGTTGAGTAGGTCGTATGCTTACCTGGAACATTCCGAGTGGTCCGAAACAATTATGTGGTCTGGGCACTGATAACGGGTATCTGCAAATCCACCAATTTTGAAGAGATAGTACTATCTATAGCACTTTAAAAACGAAAAAATCTCAAGTGTCGTTTATCAAAACTGTGATTACAGCAATAAAAAAGACCCGCTATACTTCTTCAACAAAAATGTAAACAATAATTTGTTAATAAATAGTTGAAATCTGATAACACAGATAACATACTGTAATTGTATTTTTTGTTTTAGTTAATACAATTAGCTACACATTCATTTTTTTAATATGCTTCATGAATAATTTATTACCATAATACAGTGTTGCATATAAATCCTTCATTAGAAGTAATATTTATCTCAAAATTGGTAATGAGCTGTAATATATTAGGTTTTGTACAGTGAAAATAGTTTCAAGATGGCGGCACTTCCGGTTATACCGGAAGTCGGTAACTATTTGGAAAGCTATGTTTTTTACAGTATTTTTGGATTACAGGATTTATTCTAAGAAAGTTTTCGTAAGCTTTTCTTATACTTAAATTTAGCTATTTGAAAATAAATAAGGTTTTTTTAAAGACAATACTTACATCTTCCCTAAATTGTCTGCAAAATTGGAAAAAAGTTAACAGACTTCAAAATTACCTTAAGGTTGAGTTTAGAGAAATTTAATAAAAGAATTTTTCCAAATGTAAACAATTCGGCAAGTTTTGTTCACAATTTAGGTTTGAATAGCTTTGACTTTTTTTTATTTTTCTCTTGTTTCCAAGGCAACAGATGGAAAAAGAGCTATGGCTAATGAATTTCTCAATGTTAACAGAAAGTTGATATAACTTGAAAAGAATTAATATTACTATTAGTAAGTAAAAGAAAGTGTTGAGGAACGTATTAAATAATAATGCAATACAGGGACGCTAAAAAGTATGGATGCAGCTAAATATTTTCGGAACTCTTTAACAAAACACGTTGAAATTTGGGAAATAGTAAAATTTTATCATCTTAGATCTTTTTCAGTTTTCTACCATAATTGATTTTCAAATTACGAAGCTGACTTGATTTTTTTTAAATGGAACGAAGGACCAAAGTTAATGATTTGTAAAAAAACCATTTTTTTCTGGATTCAGTGATGTAGCATATAGCCTCCTTTATTTTTATTAAAAGTTAAAACATATAAAAATTTAATTCTAAATATCTGAAAAAGTAGAGCTAAGTTAGCTTTGAAAATACTGTTATTAGCGATTGAAGACCTACAAGAATGAATAAGAAACGAAATCGCCACTATTTCTCCAAATATTGTAATTGATTCTTTGCAAAATTTAATTCGACGTATTCATTATTGTTAAGAGGTCAATAGCAATTATTTTGAAATTTTTTTGTCGCATAATAAACATGTAATTCGTGTTTAAACTTTTTTATTAAAATGTGTTCTATTTCCGTTAAAAGTGTTATTTTAACAATTATTATTATTACATATGAACTTTTACTTATTTCTTGCTCAAAGTTCAAGCGGCAAAGAGTTAACGATAGGTATACATATTTCTAAGTCTAACAAAATTATACACTTTTCAAAATTTTATAAGATTATTCTTTAAGTTAATTAATAATTATTTAAATTAAGTTAATTAAAATAAAGTATGCAATTGTTACAACATAGAACTCAAAAAAATGTTCTTTTAAAAATACATATGAAATTAAAAAAAAATCAAGTTAGCTTTGTACCCTCAGAACAAACAGTGATAGAAAAAAATTGGGACATTATAAGTATTTAATATGAAGAAACGAAACTAAGTGATGACTGTTTGGATAGATTTCTGTAAACTTAATGTAAAAAAAGTGGGGATTTTGAACCTTTCTTAGAAATTTGAGATTATTTAAGGAAAGATGTACATGAGCTTTTTTTATTAAATCTCCAAAAACGAATTATTTTTTTAATGGCATAGTTTTTTGAGTTTTCTAATTTTTAATGTGGAAGGTGCAAATCCAACAAACGGCAAAATTTAGATAGATATAGTGAAGGCTGATGAAAACTTCCTTACTTCAGTAACCCAAAAACGTTTTTCCCTTTTAAAATAGGTTAATACCGACTTCCGGTATAAAACCGGAAAAGCTGAGATATTGAAAATATTTTTATCGAGAACTTCCGGTACTCCTATAGGGGTATTATAATGGAACACTCTGTATATTTATTTAAGGGGCCACAAATTTATTTGAAAAAAATTATATCTGGGTTTCGACAATTTCAAATTTCCCGGGTTTCTGCCCTTCAACCCTCCATCTTTAATCAAAAGAAAATCGCGCGTTTGCAAATTTTAGTGCAGAATTTTGAGTGAAAAACTCCGATGTTGTCCAATATTCGGCAAAAACTAAACGTGAAGTGCCTTGTAACACCGTTTAGCAATAGTGAGAGTGAAGGTTATACAGTGTGTTTGAAAAAAAGCGTAAATTTGTGGTCACGAAAGTCGAGCGCCGTTCACCGGTGAGTCACATACTTATTCTAGAACTCTTGTATTTGAATATTTTGAGTCGTTTTTGGATTGATTTCCCGTTTTTTTAATGTTTGCGGAATTTAAAGCAGGACCACCTTTGTCCGAAATGTGCGCGCCAAATTCAAATCTCTCTCCTTCTCATTGCGAAAAGATTGCGTCCCGTTATATCGCACGCATCTGGTAATGTGCATGATTATGAGTGATTATAGTGTAACTAAAAAGGCCAATGACCTTCGATTTGAATAGCCTTGGGGGGATCTGGAGGAAAAACCGGTCACTTTTTAAAAAATCTTTATTAAAAACAATTGCAAAGCTGATGATAAAACCGCACTCGAATTAGCTGAAACAATAGTTTTCCCACTCTTCTAAGTCAACAATAGCGTGTAGTGGGTTGAATGGACGGAATCTGCGTTTGATTTATTTCTTTTTGATGCTTTTGCACACCCATTCCATGCCCTCTCTGACACCGTCGCCTCGGACGGCCGTACAGGCCTGGATTTGCCAGGGTCGGTCTTTAATACTCGGCAAACCCAAAGCCTGGGCCAAATCCGCGGCGGTGAGAGCTTCAGGAAGATCTTGTTTGTTGGCGTAGACTAACAAAGGCACGTCTTGGAGTTTATCGTCGGTCAGAAGCTCGTATAATTCGATTCCGGTCTCTTCCAAACGTTTCTTATCAGACGAATCCACAACATAAATCTAGAACAAGCCAAACTAGAAACAGCCGTTTTTGGGGGCGAGAAAATTACCAAAACGTCGGTATTTTCGAAATAGTTTTTCCAGTAAGGGCGGATCTTGCGCTGTCCCCCTATATCCCAAACGTTCAGTTTGAAACCTTCAGATATGACCGACTTTATGTTAAAACCGGCTGTGGGTGTTATGTGATTAATGTCTTCAGATGCCAGGGTCTTGAGGATGGTCGTTTTGCCCGCATTGTCCAAGCCCAGGAGAAGCAAACGCAATTCGCGCTCAGGGGCGGCGCGAAGCTTCCGCAAAAGCGACAAAAGACCCTAAAAGTTAATTATTAATTGATTTTTATCCAATCTACAATGATATAAGGTATGAAAACTATGAAACCGTATAAAATTAAAGTGACGATATTGGTCAATAAAAAATAAATCCCCTTGCCCCTGAGCAGCAATTAGTAGGCAGCACACATTACACAGCTGTGTAAACTGAGCAGGTATTTTGGCGTCGTAGCCTGTTCTTGTTACCACGTTAAATGTTAAATAAAAATATAAAACGGTCAGATCACATTATTAACGGTTATATGTAATAGAACAAAATTCATACAGAGTGTTTCACATAATTTTATGAGCCCGCGCCTGTAAATTGCCACCAACAATACAGATTCGGAAACGAACTCGGATTACAAATTTTGAAAAATTGTATAGTCATACCTTCAAACATTACAACGTTTTAAGTTAGTTAAGGATTAAAATAAATAGATTAGAATCATGTCAATTTTGTCTCTTGATAGAACACAATTATTATTTCTGTAAACCTACAATTAATGAATATTAATAAAATAGTGATTAGTTTTACAACTACTGTATTTTATTGATCTAGTGTTTTGTGACTTTTATATACGGAGTGTCCGTTTTTCGAGCTCCTCCATGAGAATCTCAATTATTTTAAATTTTTGAATAATTATTCCGATAGAACGAAAATTTGTAAGTTTTGTTTTTAGTTTTTCAAGCGAAAATCAAAAGAACTATACGTTTTTAACTAGGACGCATTTTTTTACAAGGAATCTAAATGTATCATCGTATTTTCCAAGGCGTTGTTGATATCAGAGTTACAACGCTCAACTCTGGTTTTTCTTATTGAAACCATACACATTCGCTTTATGTATTTTTGAAAAATGTTTTTATTCCTGATTACAACGATGTATCACATGATTTGGTCAAATCTTATATGCTGACCAAAATGGAGAAAAAAGCATTTTTGCGAAGAGTGCTTTGGAAAAAACGTCAACAATGTTGTTTTTAAACAAACTAGATTTTAAAAATTATTATTAAAAAAATAAAAAAAAATATTTATTAGTATTAAGTTTTCAATAAACTATTAAAAAAACAGTTACCTTTTTTATGAAATTTTTTTTATTTCATAAATCTGGGGTTAAATTACAATTAATTTACTTTACTAGTTTGTATAACACAACTTTTAGGAATGTAGTCCTAGTTACGAATAGCAGTCGTTATTACGACAGTTAAAAAGGTCGTCTGGAAAAACGTACGCTCCGGAACTTAAAGGCATTGGTAACATAAAAAACAACTTTGTTTTAAATGATATTGAAAACGCTAATTACAATAGTGGAAACCGTTTCTCTGTATCTGCTCTCTAAATCAAGTTATTTAAAGTTGAAATTATGACGTCATAGCCGCCTATCGAACATTTGGTTCAATATTATAATCAAATGGTTTTTGACTTTAAGTGACACTGATAAAATTTATCAAGAAGTTGAAAACAAAATGTAGAACAGAAAAAGGAGTTATTTTTTTATTTTTTGGTCACTTAGAGGGTTCAGTAATAAAAGGATTCTATGAGAGGCGGTTGTGACGTCACGTTTTTTTTTTTCGATTATCTCGCTTATTTTATTTTTCATCGCAGGAAGTTTTAAATGAACGAAATGGCAATTTTGACAATATTTTGGACGAAACAAATCATAATTTCGATTTTGAAATTCTTTTGAATTGAAACTCTCGTTAGGAATGTCGTCATTTATATTGCGATGTAAAGTATAAAAGTGTTTTAACTGTTCCAAATGCTGTGCGGAATTAGAACAAGATTTACAAGAGTTGTGGTGCATTATAAATAGAAAAGATAGAGTTGGGTTGATAAAATCGTCAGGAGTCGTTAAAATATGTTTCGACTATAGAAAGTTGTTGAAAATGTTTTATTATAATAAATAATAACATTAATAAGTAATAGGATTATTGTTTTTATCACTCCTATTGATAAATTTGTTTTTGCGCCTGCAGTTTATGCACCAAACTACACTCGCGTGTATATTTGGCTGCCTAGCCGATTGTATACAAAGTGCCGTAACCATGGTGATTGTTTGACAAGTGTGTCATTTACAATAAGAAATTTATTGTAAAACGCCTTTAATTAGTATTTAAACCGTAGTTTTATTATTTATTATTAAAATCCTCACCATTTGGGACCTCCTCCAGCCGAAGTCAAGTCAAAAAAGCAAGGAAATAGCTGCGAAAAGGGTCAAAGTTGTGAGACAACACCAAACACAAAACTGTCAACGTAAATAACTTAAACAAATCGATACCATGAAAGTGTATTACAATGGGTTCAACCTCCATCGCCAGTTCCCCAGCCCACAAGACTTGGTAGTAAATTTTATCGATCACGTGTACCGGGACTTGGAAAATATCGAGGTTAGCTACCACTTCGCTGTATTGTTGGTTGCGAACGTTGTGGCGTTTCGAGGCGCGAAAAATGAAACAATTCCCGTGGAAGGGAAAATTCGACAAATTTCATGCAACGAAGACAAAGTTTTGGTGCTTTTGACTAATGGAGACTTGTTAAAAATAACGGAATCTGTGATAAAAGTGCCAAAATTGATGGGTTTGGATGACGATGACACCGTTGTTCAAATTTCGACTGGATCCAAGCTTTGTGTAGCTTTAACGAAAAAGGGACTCTTGTACAATGTGCCAAATAAGTTAGAATTTGTAAGCGGGGATATAATTGAGGTGAAAACGGGCCGCGAACATTGCTTACTTTTAGACAAAAGCGGAAATGTTTTTAGCTTTGGTAGGGGAAGGTGGGTGCTAGTGGCCAATTGGGACGGAAGTAATCTTATGTTTTTAGTCGCGGACAACTTGGGCATGGATGTCTGGATGATGAATCCGAACCTAAGTTTATAGAAGCGTTAGGTGGTGTGAAAATTGAGGCTATTGAGGCAGGAGGCTGGCATTCGTGTGCTTTGAGTAAAGAGGGGGATTTATACGTTTGGGGGTGGAACGGAAGTGGACAGTTGGGTTTAGGGGGAAGTGATGATGGGGTGTCCATTATGGCAACGCCTCAAGTCTTAGATTTTGATTTTAATATTAAAAATGTTGGCTGTGGTAATAAACATACAGTTGTTTTGACAGGTGATTGGTTAGTGCTTTAGTTTGATTGGATGTGACGTTTGGTGGTTTCAGATGAGGGAAAATTGTTTGGCTGTGGTTGGAATAAATACAAACAGTTGAAGAACGACGAAAATGAGGTTTTTCGTGAGTTGATTTTCCTGTGGGATTTTTCAAAGGAAGTTGTGAAGTGTCTAAAGTGTGGTCCTTGGAATACGCTGGTGTTGTGTACAGGGTGACTCGGATAAGAAGGGCGGGATGAAATAAAACAACCATGAACATTTTAATGTAGTCCACAGTATAATAAATACTGGTATACTTCAGAATTACATTATAAATATACAATGTGTATGGTATTTTTTTGTATTTTTGTGGTTTTTAAAATATTTTCTGAAAATAACAATTTCCCACAAAGCAATTGTTCAAACATCTAACTTTAATAAAACATGATTTACAAGTCACAGATATTTACGAACAAGAACACGTTGTATTTTAGGAAAAAAGCTAGAAAACTTAAAAAAATATAATAATAAAAAAGTGAAAAAACGATTTGCAACAACAAACAAAACGGACCGTCTAGCCTTTTTCCTTTACATGTGAAAATACAACAAATTGATATAATATAATATTCACGCTAAAAGGCATTTATAGTCACAATTTTATAATATGAGTACTTTTTTTAAAAAATCGTTTCGTCGACAACGAGACCGTTTCGAATCCGGAAAGGGCCTAATCGTCAAAAATTTTAATCTAACATATTGTCAAAACATGGAATCATTTCATTTTACAAAAATTCAACAAATTTTTCGTAATAATAAAAAACATCCCTAATTAATAATCCGCACCACTTTTTAAGCATAGCAATAAGAATAAAAAGTTTCTCGAGACAAAAAATATCTTTCTTTGATATAATTTTTGATATTTTGGATATGAATCAGTACTTTTGGTCCCAGTGTGTGCAACGGAGATTAATTTCGTATTCATGGCATATTTCAAAATTATCCAAGGTTAAATTTTGATTTTTTTCAGTCTTCATCAATACTACCGATCACATTTTTATAAAACTTTTTTCTACCAATTTTAAGCACATTTTCGACTAGACAAACAAAGAAACGAGTATAGAAGACACTTTTTGGTGTTGGTTTTAGAGCCAATCGTTAACCTTGTGTGGTGGTGTAGAGTGTGGTTTTGAATATGCCATCTTTTTGTGAAAATAAATAAATAAACGACCTGTTTGAACCTGTTCTATCTGATTTTGCTACCACATTGATGAAGAGCATGGGCCCTACATTTAAACTACTACTTTTACATTACGTACTAAGTAAAATCTTAAACTACGTTAGTTAAGTGCCATCACCTGGTTATTAGTGTCTCATTTACAAAAACTCTATATAGTGTGGGGGTATTTAAACCTAACCTCTTGTACTTGTAAACTGTCAACAAAGACGCGTAAGAACTACCATCTATTTAAGTATACACTCTGTATATTCAATTAATCTAAGGTGTTTTACAGGGGAGTCTGTGAACAAATTGTATCTTAGCGCATGAACCAGTCGCGACACACTCTATGTCGGCAGAAATGTTTTTTACTTGAAGAATTTACGCCAATTTACGTATACAGCGGTGCTCTGATAATGAAAAACGACGCACCCATATTGCAACATAAATAACAAACACAACATTATACATAAAAATATCATTTCATTACTTTTTCTTTACGTAAAATCCGCTCTTCATCAATGTGATTAAATGTGGGTAAATTGTGTACTATTGTTGTATTATGGTTGTTCCAATTAACACAAAAATTGCTCAGAGGTTTCAATTGTAATAAAAATGTTCTCAGTTTAATCTGCAGGCACACAAACATTCAAGTGCGCTGAAACAGTACTATATACACGGTTGTAAAGCAAAAAACTTAAGTAATATTTCCACTACACTACACAACTAAAAATTAATTAACAAATACGTTGATATAAAAAAATCATTAAAATTATGTGTTTATTGTAAAAAAATAATTAGGAATAACATAGAAACTATTAGAAGTCTTATAGTTGTGAAAAAGCTATAGTGTGGAATGATAAATCTAACATCTATTTCAATTAATTAAAAAAGACCTTGGTCCGTTATTGTTTTTCTTGTTTATTTTATCATAAACGAAATACTGACACGTTTGGTGCAAAAAAGATAAAAAACGAAAAGTACGTCCATTTTAATAAAGTTTAACATGCAAACAAGTTAAATAATAAAAACAGGAAAAATTACGTAATAATAATCGATTATCAAAACGAACTGTCGAATAGTCAAATGTACCGTTTCAGATAATCTGTAAAGTCCCGGATCACACTGGCAAAACACGAAACACGCTGAGAAAAGGCGGCGCCAAGAGGGCGCTGCTAAATCCGTCAAGGTTTCCCGCTTTGCGTGATGTGCCGCTCAATAAAACAACAATAAATAATGATAAAAAATGACAACAACTTTATTCTTTTGATTATATAGTGCTTTTGAAGCCTGTAAGAGATTTACGTACTAAAAATATCGTGTATTCAACGCGTATACTTTAAGGTTTATGTTTTTGGACCGCACATTTGGAAAAAAGCGAACGTAGTCAAAGAAAGTGTCTTTATCGTAACAAATTATCACATAAGAAATGCAAGAAATGCTATATAAATTGCACAAAAATCGGTGGCACACTTGCTGAATATTGTTTTGTATATGAAAAATTTTCCTTCTACTATAATCGCGCGGAATTACGGAATTTTGATACACTACAATCAAGCCGAAGAGTATTTTTGGTAGGAGCCGAGTCGGTGGGTGAAAAGCGCCCTCGGCCCCGCCCCAAACTGTAATTGGCAAGCGCAAAAGTGAAACACACAAACATTTAAAATTACAGTGTTTTTGAACCTTAGGACTACGAGAACTGGGAAGCTCACAGCTTCTTCGAAAACAAAAAATGCATTCCGAGATGATCAAAGGGCCCGAGGCCGAGATCACAATCTGTTTTTAAACATTTAAATTGTTCAATTTTCGCGAATAAAAAATCTGGCACATATATGGTTGGAATGTTTGGTTTTGGCGGCTAGGTCGAGTCTCGGGCGCCACCTTCGGGGAGTGGAGACGCGCTCTGGGCGCCAAACGATATGTAAAGCATACCACATTATATACAACTGCATTGGTCCAACTTAAATATGTGTGTACTGTAGAAATCTGTTTGGTTTGAGGAATCGGACGCGCCGATTCGGTTAACTGTCGGTATCGGTTTGGTTAGTGGTTGGTTGTATGTCTGACGGTTGTTGAAGAAGGGGGGAATGAAGCGTTTAAACTCTACCTTGAGTCAATCTTTTATCTCTCGAACAAAATAGCTTCCTTTGAAATATATAATATACTTTTTATATATTCTTATAGACTACTTAATATTGATGTAAATATATATTATGTATATACCATCTAATTGCACTTCATTGTCATATGAATTAAACGAAAGTCGGTTCGGTTAACTGAATGCGGGTCGACTCAGTTCGCCAACCGATCACTACTCCCTAATTGTTTAATTTTTTAATTATTTATAATATTTTAAGATATTTTTAGAGAAAATATACATCAAAAATTTTGAATAAATCACAGATAGATATAATTTTTTTTCAATTCTGGGACAATCCCATGGGTTTTTCGATATTATATAATATATATGAACCGTCCTCATCAAAGCAGCTGAATGCATGAACATCATGAACTTTATACAAGTTTGAGGTATAATACGCCACGTCGAAGACACATAGAGAGTACACCGATGATACGATTTTTTTTGGTACATGCCAAAAACACCGAACATGAACAATAAACATGTATCATGAAACGAGCGAGTATCACCCCATCCTGCAAAAAATTCAACATTTATCACATGGTGGTGGGATGGCACGTGGTGTGATACCCGGCCGTCCAGCCGGAATGGTATGAATTTTTCCCAGTAATAAATACATCTTGTTTTGAGTCAAAAAACACCTAATATACAAATCACTGCTTTGATGCTCACCACTAAATCCTAAAAAAACATTAAGACAAAAAAATAAAATAAATAATCAACAAACACCGTCATCGAGCTCGAATATTCACTTTACAACCACGTCGTTCTCCTGGGGATGGGGGCGTAAATCGTGTATAGTACACCGAAATTTTGATTTTCACACATCTTTTTGTGTGTACGTTTTGTATAAAAATCTCTCACTTACGATAGTTAGGTGTCAGTCTTGAGGCGCGTCATTATCTGAGGCACTTCCTGTTACGAGGCCTTCGCCGACGCCGTTACGCTCCAAGTCGGGAAGGACGTCCCGGAAGCGCATCAGCATCTCCGGCTGAAGGTTGTCTGGATTCGCCAGATCTTTCTTTAGATAAATCCTAGCCGGTGGTGTGCTTGTTGCTGTTGTTGTTGATGTCGTAGTCGTCGTCGCCGATTCCGGCGACGTTATCATCGGTCTTTTATCCGTTGATTCGTTCGAATCGTTCGACAGTTCGATTGTGGGCAGCTCG
The DNA here is from genome assembly GCF_031307605.1 of Tribolium castaneum. Classification (NCBI taxonomy): domain Eukaryota; kingdom Metazoa; phylum Arthropoda; class Insecta; order Coleoptera; family Tenebrionidae; genus Tribolium; species Tribolium castaneum. The sequence continues at coordinate 18,690,900 of NC_087395.1, read as the reverse complement.
CCGGGGGAGGTGTCGCCCTCTTTCGAGTTCGAAGCTGGAAAAACTTTTTACAGTTTGACGATTCGATAAAGTACTTCACGAAGCCCAAACAAATGAGGTCTGACCCGGAAATAATTGATCTCCACAAAACCCAACCTTTCCTCATATAGCCACTCAAAACCAACTTTTTAACTAACTAATTTATTCAAGCTGCAAAAGTTGGGGACAAAGTCGCATTTGCAGTGGCTTTATTTTTAACAAAAACGGGAAAGAAATCCGATCAAATAAACACCTGTTGATCGGGCAATTACATAGCAGCCAAAATTATTGCAAACGTTTGTGGATTAACCAATCGTGAAACAAAGGTGCTACTACAATGCAAAAAATAATTATATGACTGTTGGGTTTACGTAAATAAATTGTTTCTTTATCAACTTTAAACGTTAAATCAATTATCGAAGCTTTAAAGTCGAAAACTTCCTTCACTGCTTTTAACAAATAAAACACATGAAATGTTACTTAATTAGTGTGTATAAATGGATTTGGCGACTCAACCCTTTATTTTATTTATTTTATGTCTTGTATATGTTACGGCTAACGTGTAAACTTGGCTAGTTTGTAAACTAGCCAAACCGTTGGCTATTTTAATAGAAAACACAGTTTCAACTAAAATAGCACCTACTTTACAAAGTAGCCAAAAATCCTGGCTAATATTTACTTAAAAGAAAAAAATAGCCAAATCGTTTATAAATTATTGAAGACATTATAGTTAATATAGAAACAATAATTCAAAATATCCAATTTTTTAGCTTAGTTGAAAAACTAACCAACTCGCTGACTAACTTAAATTATTAAATATACTGAGGAACTGATGTTATGCGATCTTTTAATTTTTGATTCGAGTTTACGAACTAAATAAAACAATGGATGTTTTAGCTAGTTTATAAACCAACCAACTTACCAACCTTCTGACAACTTATGCGAACATAAATTTACATTTTATATTTCAAGCAAATTAGGCAATAATTTTGGCTAATTAACAAACCAGCCGCTATTTTAGTTGAAGTTGGGTTTTTTATTAAAACAACCAACGGCGTGGCTAGTTTACAAACCCAGCTAGTTTACAAACTAGCCAAGTTTACACATTAGCCGAAACATACAGAGTGATTCTTAAATCGACCGACATAATTTTATTACAGCTTTCCAAAGATAAATAGAGGTGATTTGTCTCACTTTTACGTTTTCATTTCGTGGAGGTAGAACCCCCTTGATCCGTGCCACTTACGGCGCTCATAAATTTAAATATTGTATTGGAAAAATCAAGCTCGTTATAATACGATAATACACTATAATCATTATGGAGTGATCAAGTAAATTGTCATCTAGTGAATATCATGCTTTTCACTAACACTGTGCTAATCACATCAGTGGCGTACGTTTTATCTCTTAACATAACTATTTCGAAAACGGTTACACCCAAATTTTTTTTACTATTTTTCCCAACATGTCACATTTGATTCTATCAGGGTAAAATTTTGTCGATTTATTTAAGAATCACGCTGTATATACAAAAATATCATTTGAGTTCTCAGCTTGAGATTTTGTATTTTAAATGAGAAGGGTATACAATTATTCCAAGTATCAAGTAATTCATTTGTGTGGCCTCTGACTCACCTCCAGCCGTGAAGTTGAGAGGACTGGCGCCCTTCCTGTAGGACTCATCTCCCGAGCTGTTGGTTTCTGAAGTCATCGAAGGCTTCGAAAGTGGCGTCAGTCTGCTGTTCCTGCACAGTTGGTCTAAAAGTGCTTTATTGGAGAGGTTTTCAACGGCGACGTTTTTGTCTTCTTTGGATAATTTCTCCTCGTTGGTGGGCACTCCCGACTCCAGACTGGACCTGATGATGCCGTCCAAGAAGGACCCGTTGGAGCCCGTCCCATCGAGCAGTGACTCGGCAATTTGCCTTGCGCTTTTGGCCAACGCCGGGGCATTGGGCGGCGTGGTGCCCTGTCCGGTGATTCCGGTCCTGGAGGACTCCTCCTGCAGCTTTTGCATCATCTGCGAGGCGAAGAACTCCGGGTTGGGAGGTATGGGTCGGCCGTACTCCAACGGGATGTGGTGGAAGCCAGGATGCGGCCAGAAGGGGAAGGGAGGAGGGTTGTAGCCGGCGAGCGGCGCCATCCCCGGCTCGAAAATCGGGAGTTTGATGCCGTTGGGCGACGTCGCCGTCGGAGGGAACTTCTGCGGGGGTTTCATCATCGGTTTGAGCTTCTCCTGGGCTCGGATGTCGTTCTGCTTGAGGCTGGCGATTTTCTCGTCGACGGGGTTGGGCTTGGGGTCGCGCTTCCGCGGCCGCATGAGGTGCCTCTCCTTGACTTTGTACTCGAGGGTCGAGTGGGGCACGCCGTAGTAGCTGCCGGCGCGGTGCACCGACATCTCGCCCCTTTGCACCGCCCGGACCGCCTCCACGAGGCTGTCGCGGTCGTAGTTGCGGTACTTGCCGCGCTTGGGGCGCGTGCCCTTGCCGCCGGTGGCGGGCGCGGGGCTCTGCTGGGGCTTGGGGGGCGGCTGGTAGGGCCGGGTGAGGTCTTGGGTCTTCATGACGGAGATGCCGGAGGCGAGCGGCGGCGTGAAACCGCCCCGCTTGTAGTCCATCTCGGAGATGGAAGGCCGTCGAGGCTCCAAGGTCTGCTGGAACTTCTGGCTGATGCTTTGAGCGATGACGTCCTTGACGTCTTTGATCGTCATGCCTTTGCCGGGGAGGATCGGGGGCGAGCCCGACTCGCTCGTGACCGGGGGTGAGACCATGCTTCCGGTTTCGGAACCTCTGAATAAATCACATCCGTTCTTGCTCGACGTCGGTTTAAAGGACGGAATTTTTAGTATCACATTCGAAGGCGACTCCTCCGTTTCCATGTCCGATTCGGATTTGGGTTTGGGTGCTGCCGAATTCGACGGACTCGGCCTTGACACTGTATCACCGTTATTTTTTGTTTCGTCCGTTATCAGCCGTTTTACGAATTCTGGCACGACACTGTTTAGAACCGAGTTTTCGAGAGGTTTCTGGTTGCTGAGGAGGTTCTGGGAGGCTAGGAGGAGGTTTTGGATGTAAGGTCCGACCTCGCTGTGCTCCATGCCGGCCCACGGTTCTTGTCCTTCCTTATTCTTCTGGAGGAGGGCTTTGAGCGCCTCCGGAGGTATCTCCACGTTCGAGAACCTCAAGATATCACAAAGAGGAGCTTGGAGCGCCTTCTCCACTTCCTTCTCCTCTTCAGCGCCGGACAATTCCTTGTCGTCCTCCATCACCTCTTCTTCGTCGAGCTTGAGCGGCGTCGTACTGTTCAAATGCGACTCTCGCTCCCTTTCTAAGGCAAGTTTGTAGACTTTGTTTCGTAACGTCGACCTGGGTATACCGTAGATGACGGCCGCCCTTCTCGTCCCCAATTTGCCCGACTGGATGTCTCTCAACGCTGCTTGGAGTTCGTCTTCGGTGTACGTCCTCCTACCGGCTACAGCTGACATCCTAGGTTTCGCTCTAAAATCAGAACTGAAATTATAGCTTGGTGAGTGCGTTTGTTCGATAATCAACCACTTTTTGGTAGGTGTATTATACGAACGGACAATGTCGCAACCAAAGCTAAATTGCAGATTGGTCAAGTGATGCTCGTGCGAAATTGTCGGTTTGAAATTAATGTCAATGCATTTCTCATAGAGGCAAAAATCGTTATGTGGGACAAGGGCAACGGTGCATTATCTCCTAGCTAGACGCAATCGTGCAAACTGCGCCGCGATTAATTGGAATTTCGACACGTGGACAAGTTTAATCGAAACGGTGGCTACCAATTCCAAACTACAAGAACTACCATGGGGCGAAATGGAACAGGGAGCAGGGCGCCACCGCAAACGTTTAATCAATTTTCGAAAAATTTCATTCACAAAGTTCTTATCAATATCAAAGGATACACAAAAGTATATCTTTTTTTTTTGATGCAATACATTGGTTACTGATGTCATTTCAAAAGCAATTATTATAAAGAAAATTATTTTTAAGATAAAGTATTAATTACCCCGGTTTTATTTATAGGTCTGATAAATTTATCGGTTTTATTTATGTAAAAATCTTTCAGTGTGATTGGTTCAAAGAGGCGTTGCTAAGCATTGGAATTTAATAACTATACAGGGTTGATAAAAATATGGGTCCAGCGATAAACCTTTATTCAAAATTTGTATTGGAGATTGGATTTACAGTCAAACAAAGTGAAAATGACGCCTCTATAAATTAATCCCGGCCAACCCTTTTAACCGCGAGTCGTACAGAAAGCTAAATAAAAATTTACTACAGAATTAAACTAATTCTAATTGGGTTGCCATTATTTTGAATTGATAAACGTCAAGTTACGTGAAAATGTAAATTTGTTTGATGAAAAATTTAACAACCATGGAAAGTCAGCAATTTTTTATGTTTATCTTTATTCAACAATGTTTGAAAATTATAATTTCCACATAATAGATTGACAAATCCAACATAGATTGATTCAGATCTGATTTGTTTCGAGGTCAAACCTAAAAAAAACGTTCGAGTTATTACTACATAAGCGCAAATGTATCGGAACTATCTAATAACAACTAATTCTCATTTTAAAAATTTTAGAAAATAAAAATAGGTAAGTTATTAATTTTCTATAAGAAAAGATGTGTTAAATTTATCATTAAAAAAACTTACCACTTTCATTTAATTAACTTGACGTTTGTCAATGCAAAATAAGTGGTAACTTAATTCCAATTAGTTTACTTATAAATTAAATTTTCATTTCGCTTTCTGTAAACTGGCTCTTAAAGAAATTTATCTTGTTTGCTATCCGATAATTCACGATACTGCCTGCTTGTAGTTAAAAGGGGCGGCATCCACAGCGACTGGTTTATTGAAGCATCATTTTCACTTTGTTCGACTGTACAAGACTAACTAAAGCTTTTTTATTTAGCACAAAGAATCAAACTAAATATTTTGGAAAAAAGCATTTTTTCGTGGTGTTTTGCATTTTAATAAATAAACACTACATATTTTGAGGTGAATTCGTTCACAACATTTGACTTTTAAGAGTTAAATGTTAAATAGAAGAAACTCTGGTACAATTAAAATTTACTGAATCCTCTGCTGCTGATAAAATTGGCTAAAAGGCGCTCCACTAAAAACAAGAAACAAAAAGAAAACAAAAAAAGGAGAATGCAAAAAATTAAGCGAAAAGCTTAATTGGTAATTAGAACATTTAATAGAGATGACAATGCTCAAAAACTACAATATTCAACTTGAATTCCATAGTCGAACAGTTTGTGTAAGAAAGTATTTTTGTAAATTTTGAGTTAGTATTATGTTGAAACCTATTTTATTAATTAAAGAAATAATATTTACACATTTAAAAAGAGGATAAATCAAGTCGTGATTATGGGCCAGCTGTTGCAAATTTGTTGATATTTATTGTGCATGAAATTGTACATCGTGACGTGCATTTCGTTTATAATGAATCGAGATTAGCCAAAAATTGTCACTTGTTTATTTAAGAGAAACTGTTAAAAATACATTGTTGCGTCAGAGTAGAATTTAAGAGTCAGTCAAGTGAAATTTTTCAGTATGAAAGTTCTGGAACAATTGTGTGGAATTAACTCGATTATCGACTAATTAATAAGTTTTTAAGCCGATCTAAATCAGTGAAACGAAGTAAAAGGCAGAGTAACGTTTCACTCGATTAAAATTTTTGTAATTTATCGATTTCACACAGCTCCTTATCGGTTAAAATCCGTCGGTGAAAAAATATTTTGTTGATAAAAAAGTCTCACTGCCAAGGTCACACCGAAAAAATACTCGACTTGTTTATAAAAGTTGTAGATTAGAAAAATATGTTTTCGGAACTGATAAGACAAAAATAAAATTCGTTGTGTACTAACCTATCCCATGGGAGATCATATTGCGCATCGAAAAATTTCGGTAGAAATAGGGTTGCGGATAGACTTGAAGCACTGGCACGAAGAGGAGGCAAAAAAGTGCATCTAAAATTATTTTCGCAACTGCCTTTTGCAAACATAGACGGTAAACACAGTACTACAGATATAAAAAAACAAATAGACCATATGCAACGCAGAGTGATTGACCCCGCTGATAGCAAAGACTAAATAATCACTCCACCAATCGTATTTTTTACGGCAAATAGAGCGAAGGAAGATTAATCGCGGATTGTACAAGGCCTCGTTTCTCAGAGCCGAATTTTTCGATTGTTCGACACCGGAGGCTGCGAATTTTCCCATAAATAAAAACGTAATTATTGATTCCCATATCTGAAGAAGAGGGACAAAGTGCTCTCTCGACTCGACTATTGTTTTAAAATTAGATATTTTCTTCGACTACAAAAAACACTCAGTTAATGAACTCGCTCAGAGGCTTAATCACAAAAGGGGTCAATAACAAATACCAATGAAAAACATTGTTAAAATGGTTAAAATGCTACGGTCGGAGGGGCAGGGGACGTCCACCTAATGAAACAAATACGTTTATCGGTCACAAACTTGCGCTATCTTTATGCAATTTTATTTTTCATGTTCTTTGAATTCCTTCGAATAGAACGACTGTGACAATCGCGCTGTGCGAAAAATAAATTTATGGGGATTATCGCAGTCTAGACTTGATCCCATTTTTATGAAACAGTGCCTCATTATTGTTTGTCACGGATTTGGCTATTTGGTTAATTTCACGAAAACAGATAATAGGCAAATGTTTTTTACAACCAAACTCATTTTCTAAGGCTAAAACAACGACATATGCATGACAATGTGACTCACTGGCTAATTTTTTTCATCCACTTCGATGCGTTTCAATATTTATTAAAACTGCGCTTTTTTCTAGTCTCTAGTCACGAAACGCTTGTTTCATGGTTAAAATTTACAGTTATGTTGTTTCACAATAGCATTTTTATCATCCTTATTAGGAAAACCCTAAAAATTACCACTGAACGCAACACACTATAAATAATTTTCTCGGAAGCGGTTAATTCAAATTTTGCCCGGAAAATCCCTGAATTAATTCGCGAAAATTGGAAAAAAACACAAAATTGTACAGTGTTGGGAGTACGTAAGGTCGAAACTTCCTTAATCCGCTTTCGGATCTCCGATCATCGATTAGTCATAATTCTTTTTTGGGTCCGGACTCGAGCAACCACAGCGTAAGTTTATGGGTCATTTGACAGCATCGAATTTCGCACAGGAAACATTATGTGGCAGTGTTATCGCTAATACCAAATAAGAACGATAAGAATTTTTGTATATCCATGAACCGTCTGGCTGGGGCTATCAAAAACATTTCCACTCAGCATTACCACAGAGCGGCCGTGAGAGCGGCCAAACCCAATCAGTCCAAAACACAAAAAAGTGTCAATCAAATTATGTAATTCGCCGAATGCTAAATGTCAAGTTGATGAGCAATATGCTGACTTTTCGGTCGCACACAAGGGAACTTGTGCAACAACGGGGCCCACAAAGGAAAAAATAACAAATAGAGTGTTTCAACTAGAGGTTTCTTCAAAATAACTACAGGCCCGTATTTTGAAAAAAAACTTGGTATTCAACTCATACAAAAATATTTGCCATTTTTTTTATTTTTTTGAACCACGGACAATATAATTCCGTTAATTGCATTTGATTTTTACTTTTTTTGGATTATTAAATTTTTGCACAATGTAACCACTGCGTTGCTTTAAAGACACTCAGAAATGAAGACATAAATTAATTTTTTTTCTTTTAAATGAAATGTGATTTCACTTATTCGAACCGAAAAATTTCTAAATTAGGTCTAATAAAATATGTAAATTCCATTACATACAGAGTGGCCTTTTGCCACTCCAAGCCATCCAAGTTTTTACATATATGCACTCAATTTACTTAAAAACGAGAAGGGCAGCAAGTAATTATTTTTTTCTTAAAGGGAACACATTAGGATATGGCTTGTTTGCACTGGGCCCCCTTGTATTAGATTACATTTACATTTTTTAATCAAAATCGCGATAATTTAATAAAATTACGTCCAAAATAACTAAAAAATGAGATAAGTTTTTTCCAAAACCGGACGGAAAGTCACTGAACTAATACAAAAATTAAATTATTTTCCATCTTTTGCGGTTTCTTAATGGCATATTTTTCATCCAAAAGCAAAAGTATGCCGAAAAATGGCCTTTGACTCGGAGCCATTCCAAAAAAATGGGTCTTTTTAAAGTAATAAATTGTTGGAAATTTATTTATATTTCAACAAATAAAGTACAAAAATGGTTGTTCTCTGGAGAGAAATGCGTTTTAAGCCATTCGCAAGCTAGTTATAAACAAGGAATAATTTGGGAATCATTGATTATTTTTGCGTTTTATACTTTTTTATTTCCAATTATTTCGCAAAATATTTCGCCTTTTGCCTTTTCCGAATTTTTAAATAGGTGTTTTTTGAACAAAAAAGTTGTCTTCTTGTGAAATTAATCCAGAACCTAAAATCACTAACACACCGACCAAAAATGATATATAATTTTACCATTTTCCAACGTTTTTTAGCACGGTGAGAAAGTCACGAGTTGTTTGAAAAATTGTATAACCTAGGGTAGGGTGGGGTAGATTCGAACGACTTTTTTTGGAACCCTTCAAAAATTTTTTAAATTGTTTTGCAGTTTGAACGGTTGTAAAAAATTTCAACCACTATACGGAAGTAGTTTTTCAATAAATGTGTTAGTGGGTACGAATAGGTAAGCAAACTAAAAAAAAATATTTTATTTGTAAGAAAAACAAATTGAGGAATATTCTATTGAATTTGAAATGGAAAAAATTACGTCAAACATTGAAAACGAGGAGAATTGCTACATTTTGGTATGTTTGGTTAAGTTTGAAAGAACATCAGCTCGGAAGACTGTAGAAAAGTCGACTTTTTCTTAAGAAAAAATTTCTTTAATGTTTTAATGCTCCATAACCTACCCCATTCTGCTATAAATTACAAAACCATGTGCAGTTTTTGTCACATGCAGTCAACGTAGTAGGTTTTTAGAATATAATGTAGGGAATTAAACCAACTTTCACATGTATTAGGATATTCTGGCAAATAATTACAAATAAAAATAACATATCCAAATAAAGCAATAAAGCTGAGACAGTTAAAATACCATGAGATCGAAAATGTACACAATTAGAGCAAGCCTTGAAAGTGAAGTGTAACTTTAGCCACATCTTATGTTGCGTAAAACCAGCATAAGACAACATAGCCTCAAAAATGCAGCCGTAAATAAACGGCTAAAATTCTGCAGGCCCTTGCTCTAATTTGAAACAATTTCGATCTTATGTTAGAAACTAGTGAACAAAAATGCAATTTCGCTTCAGTGAGCTTTTAACTTTCGGACACACATCATAGACATTGTTTACAACTACTTCAACAATTGGTGCACGCACAGGCTTAGCAAAAGGCCTTAATTTCAAAATGTCCGGTTCTGCCCCACGTCCGATACTGCCCCACCCTACCCTACTCACAAAAAGAAATTTCTCTTTTTATCTGTTTTTTTAGTTTTCCGTTTTGATTTTTTTTGTCTTAAATGAAATAATGATGTCACTAAATAGACTCAAAAAATCACTAAATTAGGTCGAAAATGTAGTAAGCGAGGAACGACTTTACATTTTTTACGTTTTTTTTTATACGTTCCAGCACATTTTATAACCAAAAACCATTGCTTAGTGCATTTCGTCAAAAATAAAAAACTAGACAAGTTTTTCTCCATTTATGATTTTTGCGGAATTAGCTAAAACTCACTGAAATTCACTAAACTGGGTCAAAAATTAAATTATTTAGCCGCTTTTGCATTTTATTAATGGCACATTTTTTCTCCAGAAGCAAAAATATGCCTAAAAATAGAGAAATTGCGTGAGAAATAATATTCTTGGGTTTTTCATTTTTCGTGTTTGATCTAAAAACTTAACAATTTCGCAAAACTTCGTTCAAATTATTAAAAAATTGCCGAATTGGGTCAAAAATGATGTTATACAGGCATTTTTCGAGCTTTCGCAATATTCTCTTAGACCACAACGTAAAATTACTAGTTACGATATTATGTTCTATTTTGAAGAGTTTTTAGGATGTTGTTTAAGCAGAAACGGAATTATGTTGGGAAATTTTATCAAGAATTATCTAAAGAGTCACAAGCTGGTAAAAAATGGTGTAATCTTTGTTTGAACACTATTAACTATGCTCTCGCTTACATAAGACAATTGCTCTATTTATAAACTGAAAAGTGCTCCTTATTTTGAAAATTAATTGCATTAATTTTTATTTAATAGCACATAAATTACTTATTATTATTGTTAAAGTTTGTTTTAAAATTACTATTAGGTATTTTTATCTACTTATTTGGCGCCCTTTTCCATTGATCACCTGAGGCAAATTCCTCGCCCTAATTTTTTTATAATTAAGTTTGCAACAACAAAAGGAAGAAATGTAAGTACATATAATATACATTTTTCAAATTATTATTGAGGCATCACAAGCGAACATTAATTAATTTTTAAATTATTAGTTATTACTGATTTATCAACGTCCAGTATCTGCATTGGTTAATTACCAATTTTGTTAAATTGTAAAATGTATCATTATTTTATTTTATTAATTTTTTTTTAAAAGTTCGGGAATCAATCCTAATTTCCCAATTAGGCTCCCACCGTAAACGCATACAAGGGAGGTTTTCTTCAAATGCTATATCAGATAACATATATTCTTGAAATCAACATTTATTACGTTTTCCGGCGTCTTTTTAATAATTGTAATAAAAAAATCGTATTGAAAATAATTTGTAGTACCTATAGGTTGGTACAGTCACATCAAAAAGAATGACACCTTTTAAAACCGCAGCCACAATTTTTTTCGATATGATACGGTTAACGTGGATGTTTGACTAGTTTATAAACTTGCTTATTGAAATTTATGACCTAAAAAATTAGTCGGACTTTTGCTATCTGGCCCGGTTGGTAGAGGTGTCATTCTTTTTGATCGTGTCTGTACATAGATATCAGACCGATTTCCTCCAATCATTGTGAATGTGATTTTTTCATTGGTATGGTACTCACTTGAATATGTGCTTGGTGTCGAGGGTGGGCAACCGGACGTTGTTGTTGGGCGTTTTGCCTTCGGTGGCGGCGCTCGCCGCCCCCTTGCTGAGATCCAGCGGCTGCTCCCCGGAAGCCGCCTTGTCCTGGTTGTCTCCGAGCCTGTCCGCCTGGAAGGACCTCGCCACGTTGGCGAGATACCAGTTGTGGGAGATGATGCTCGGGGCGTAGAAGGGCAAGTGGGGGGCGGTCGTTCCCGGCGAGTTCCCGCCGGAGAAGGCCGCCGCCAACGCCGCCATCGACGTGACGCTCTCGATCGTCGTCATGTTGGCCGGTGCCACCGGCTGCCGGTGGCGGTGGTGGTTATTGTTGAGCAAGCTCCCGGAGGGAGTGAGCGATGGCGGGACCTCGTTGTCACTGTGGCTGTCAGACGAATCCGAGTCCGAATGGCGGGGACTCTGACGAAGAAAATCACCAGTTAACGAATGTCAAATCACCTGGGGGACAACAACTGAATGCGATATCGATCGTCCCATACTGTCTCGCACGATCGTGGGGATTTTTTTAATCGTAATTGCGCAAGGTCAAGCTTTTTCGAAAAATAATCTAATCTGATGGTTCAGTTGGCAAGAATGATTAATTTGTTTGCGGGAAATGGGTAATTATTGTTTAGGTGTTGGTAATTAGCACCATTATTATTATTAAATCTTTTGAAATGAGTGCTTGAAATAAATGCGAGAAAGTCGGGTCGAATTTAAAGCTTCTTCGGCTAATTACAGTTCGTAATACTGTTAACAAAATATAGAATAGAGTGGTACTAACGGTATCGTTGATACTGTTAGAAATTTCAGAATTATTTTTTGATTTATTTCTTCTCCGACCAATAAAAAACTCGAAACATAATAAAACAATCGATAGAAATAGCATATTATTAGGTAAACAATTCAAATGTGTCGTGAGAAATTAAAACTGCAGCACTAATATTAACGGAAAAAAATTGTTTAATTGAATTACGCACAATGGGTGTATAATTTTCTCTTTCTTGGAAAATGTTATAATTTTATGGTCGCTGAATTGAATAAAATAAAAATTTGAATTTCGTCTTCCTCGACAAGGTTCTATTTAATGCATATTCATCGCTAATGTGACTCAAACTTGGGTTTGGTTGACGTGTTAAAAAAATAGAATTGTTCGGGTGTTATACAGGGTGATCCAAATAATAACGAATAACACCGTTATTCATGCCCAGCGGTTGAAACCACAAAGTAAGTTATATCTAATAGGTTTTCAATGATGCCTAAAATTTATCGTTAGCTAGGTCATGCTTTGAAAAAAATCCTAAATTGAATTATTCTCAGTTATTTATACAGGGTTATTCAAAAGTATCGGACAAACTCTCGAATGGTGATAAAAGACGGTCGTTCAGTTAAGCACAAAAATAGTCAGATTTTTTCTAAGCAACTTAATTTTTATATATTTTTTATTTGTTTTCCTTAACAACGGTCAATTTTTCTTTTGTTTCCTATAACGTAGAATTTAATACTTCGTCGAATTTACAGGTTTTTAAAATGTTTTGTCCATCATAAGACCAATTAATTGGTGATTTTTTCACCAGGCCTCTGTTTAATGTTGCAAGAGCTGTCGTTTTCGCTAACTAAAGTAAAAAAAGATCTAAAGCACTAAAAAATTAACTTAAAAATTTAGCTTTGAACAGCTATACCTCCCGAAAGAAGGCTCAAACAATATTTTGCCAGTTTGATGTCCTTTATCACCTCCTGTGAAATTAGGGGACACTTTTGAATCACCGTGTATACAACTGTTTCATTATATTTTGAGTGGTACATTTTTTATTTTATTTTAAACAAAAAAATTAGCGGACCATTTCTCCCGCAAGAATGGGGGATGACTCAATTTTATATGGAATACATGGACCACCATTTGCCTCTGTATGTACTACAGTTTATTTAATAACCAGAGAAGGAAGGACATAAGATTTTAAAAGCAAAAATGAAAAGTAAATTATGTAAAACAAATACAACGAAAAATAAGACAGCGTATTAAAAAAAACAGAAATTTTGAGACACAAAATGTAGTGTGTAGTGTCAAAATACATTATATTATATTATTATACGAGTTTTATAAGACGTTCTATTGTGGCACGAATGGTTTTGGTTTTGGAGCACGACGAAAGAGAAGAAGTGCCACAACTAACGAGTGTAATATACCATTTTTTCTACTTTCTATTTTTGTTGTTTGTTTTTGTTTAGTTTAACTTCTTAAAATCTGATCAAACTATTTCCTCTTAATTTTGTTAATTATTCGGGCTTTATCAATAAATAACTTGACGCTGTTGACAGACCATACGCTAGATTACAGTGGTGACTGATGACACAAAAGTTCTCTTTGTGAAACTACTTTGGTTTTCACAATGAATATTTTGTGAAACCAAAGTAGAATTTTTTTTGTATATTTTTTAAAAATATGAGTCATCTCTCCCTGAATTACCCTTATTAGTTAAATTAAATGCAGTGTAAATAAATTACTATAAAAAGTAGTTCCGATAACAAATAGGATTATGTTGGAGTAATTTTATAATTATAAGAATAAAATTTATATGCAGCTCGCTACCTTTAATCTTGATTATTAATTATTACTTGTATGCAAGTACAAAATAGTAATAATTAATTATTAGTGAGTAAATGTAAACGTTGAGTAGAATTGTTTTGCAATAACCATAAATACAAATTTATGAGTTCTGGCTAGTGGGTAAACGCCATGTTGTGATGAAAAAGTGTAAAAGTAATTAATTCCTTGTGTTATTTTGGGATGGAATCGAATGAAAAACATTTATCTGTGTGTATTGGGTATATGCAAATTCGCCAAGTGTAAAATGGCGTCAGTTCATCAACACCTTCGCCTTGTCCGAACGAACACTAATCGAATCCCCTCCTGGCGGGAAAACAAATTAATTCAATTCCGAGTGCACTTATCGCAAGGTTTCGTCCTTCCCCCCTTCGAAAAAAGCTATTAAAAAACCAGTTTTTGTCCCCTCCCACCACCGTTTAATTACAGAATTTATAAAAATCTATTAGATAGTTTACAAAATAATTGCCATATAATGAGTATTAGAGATGCCCTTGGCCAGAATTTTTTCTCGCGGGGAAAAAGCGCCGCTCGTGTAATTAAAATTTGCGCTACTATCAAATTGGATCAAGTCGGCGAAGCCACCTCCACACGTGACACAGTATGGTATTTGGAATTTTTTGCGTCGTTGGAGCGTGATTTATCGATAATTATGGGACCTTGGGGTGTCCACCTATGCTCTAGTTTCGCGAGTACGGGACTGGAACGGCCGTATCGATTCAAGGTGCATCCGGAAGCGCCAACTTTGACTTTTCGGGCGCATAATGCATGCATCGGCCGTGCAGGAATTTCCTCCGATCGGTCGGAAAATCGGGTCTTACCAGAACCCCGTGTGCCGTGTGTTCACTATCCAGCTTGCCGTCGACGCAGAAGTAGCACTTCGTCTGCGGCGTCCAGTCCTTGAGCCTGTCCTCAACTTCTTGCGAGCTCTTTTCGTTTTCTTTTTCCTTGGGTTCCGTGGCGGCGTCGGCGCCGTCGGCGTCGTTTTTCGGCGATGAGGTGGCGGTGTCTTTTTGGTCGTGGCGATCTTGGGTCTTGACGTTGTTGTTCAACGGTTGCAAATAACTCCTCGATATGGACTCTTGGTACAGTTTCCATTTCCTCCGACCCATCAACTCTTCAGCGATTCGTTCCAACCCTGAAACGGCGTCGAAATTTTTGCTTAGATGAGAAACGCACAGACTAGAAATTGATCGTGACGATGCTTTAGAAATTTTGCCGAAAGCCGGGGGATTTTTTCGCGCCGCTCGAGCCGCTTTCACTTAAAATAACAACAGCGAGAAAATTCGATGGATAGGTTCGGCTCCAGTGGCGTACGCAAATTCGTCAAATTATGCAAATTTGCTTGGCGTTATGTAAAACGATACATCGTCACATGATATACGTGTTTGTGTCTAATAAACATTTTCCTGCACGGCTCGGGGTCAGTCTTTGTAAACCGAAATCACTGCGAATTAAGGACACTCATTTCATACCAGATTTCTTTGCAGAAGTTCAATAAACCTATCGCTTATAAGTAAGTTTCCGAACGATTATTCGAATATCTCACGCCGTTTCGAAGATTTCGCGTGTGGGACGCTTTATTGCGTTTTAAGGCGTCGAGGACATGACAAATCATGTTTCGCAAAACCTTGCCTGCATGGCGGACATACTCACTTTTTCCCTACTCAGTTCGATGAGATTAAATGTCCGCATTTTTCCATCATCATCTGTACTTATAGTGTTGCTATGTCGGCTCTATTACCATCATCAGCAAAATCAAGATCGCGATATCTAACGAGATTGCTAAATTACACTGGTGAATAGCATTGATTTTGCAAGAAAAAAGCCCGATTAAATGCATTTGTTGTTTTTATCTTGCTTTTTATTGCATTTCCATAAATGACCAGATCAATTGGCGGTTCGGACGATTTGCTTTCAAGTGCCACGAAATTTAAATCGCAAAAATTCAATATACTGTGGAGTAGTTTCGACAAAACAGGTGCAAAAAAACAAATCAATAACACCACAAGTATCGGAACGATACTCTCTAATAACCATATACAAATGCATAAATACATTTTTTATTTTTACACTTTGAACAAATATTCATTCCTATATATGTGGAAAAATTAAATGAAAATGTTACTAAATCTGTGGTGTTTGCTTTAATTAGTTCAAGCACCAATTAGATCCATTACAGCGTAATCGCCACATATTGTAACATGAGGTCATCGTCACATCGGCTTTTGACGCTTTTTGCTACAAAATTTGTCAAACGAACGTATTGTAAACCTACGTCCAAAATAAGAAATCTTCAACATCTGTCGTTTGCGGCTTTCTTGTCTTTCCTAGTGTCTACCTTTTCATTATTATATTGTTCTGTTAACACAAAATTAAAGACTACGACATGCAGCAAGTGTAAACTCCATAACATTGAACCTACCTTAATTCTAAAAAAATAACTTGTTTACAATAGGTACAGCGTGCAAACACAGACTACAAACAAACAGAAAATTTACAAAATCGAGTGCAGTCACAGAGTAAAAATGTTTTTAAATGTATAAGCGCGTAAGTATAAAAATATTAAATTATTAATAAGCAATAAATTTACTCATGAATTATTCTATTGCTTTTGACAGAGTAAGAGATAAACTCCGGATAAGTTAATTCGTGATAATTACCATAGTTAAATAATTGTTCTAACAATACCGGGTCCTCAAAAACCGGCGCACCAACTCAGTGGCAGTGTGGCAGAGAAATGCTTACACATATAAAGGTGAAAAATAGTAAAAAAAATATGTATATTAAAGTTATTGATAAAAAACAAATTTCAAATAAATGATATGTGACAACGTTCTCTTAACAATCGTAACCGCAATAGAATTTAATCAACAATAAAAATAAATTATTTTTGAAATTATTTCCTCGGATATAATTCCCAGTGTTGGCACATCTAAAAATTGTAATTAATTGAAATTTTTTAAAATAAAAAAATTCTAAAATATCATATTAATATTAAAAATTATTATTCGTTATTGTATTAGGAAATTACTACATAAAAAAATAATAAAAACTTAAGAAGTTAACAAAATAAGTTTGTAGGTCCATATATTTTAAAATATGACTTTAGGAGCCGGTTGATAGAAAGCTTTGTTAAAATTTAATTCGTTGTTAAAAGTTACAACGCGAATGGACCAATCAAATTGGTTTAATTTGATCACGTGACCAGTTAATCACGCATTTAATTTCAGATCAAATTAATGACGCCTCTATAAACCGGTCCTAGGAGTTTTTTAACTACGTACTACCTACTTGAATTGGTGCGCCGATTTTTTAGCACCCTGTATACTTTTCATATTTTCTTCCCCAGGATAATGTTATCTGACGGTTGTAAAATCAGCCCTAAGAGTTACAAACAAAAGGATTTTTTTTTTAAATATAAAATGAAGAGTTATCCTAATTATCACAAAAGCAGTAACAACTGAAATTACATAAAAAAAATTTATGTAGGTAATGTCATTGTGAAGTTGTGTAAGAATAGTGAATTACTTGTTTGGGGCGAATAAAAAATGCGCAACTTTTATTCTTTTATAGTTTGTGTATAGAAACAGAACATTTTATGTTACGTGACTTTAGAAAGAAGTTAAAGAGGAAAGTTTTTCCACCTGTTTGAATTCACAAATTTTGAGGATATTTCGGCCAGATGTCCTGTATGTGTATTTCTCGTTTTTTCTAGAATTATATAACAGGACCTTCCACAAGGGAGAATTGTTATCAATTATACGTTTGCAAAATAAAATAATTTAGCAACTAAAAAAATCAACGTAGAAAAATTTGAAAAAAAAACTAGTGACAGGCTAATTATCATGTGGGTATCACAGACTGTATCACAATCAAAAAGTTTCATTACCACAGGAACAATTATTAGGCTGGGAATATTTTTATGAATAAAATTGACCATTTTTAAGAAATCTTATTAGACACAATGGGCATTGCACAAGAGACGTGTTAAAATTTGGAACAAAAAATTAATGTTGATTTTATAAGGAAATAAGAAAATCCACCAAATATACCATCACAATGTCGTCCTATCAAAAAATATTAGGGTCTCTATAAAAAATGTCAGAAAATAGAATAAGCAACAGAGAACATTTAGGATTTTAAAATGAATAGGTGGAAAATGGCAATCAATCTTATGAAGCCTGAAAAAAAATGGAGTTTAAGTTAAACTATTAAAATAAGATAAGTTAATAAAAGTTAATAAACTGGTGTTTTCACTCGCGAATAGCAAATGTAAAAAAAATAAGAAGTATTCAATTTTCCGACCATCCACAACTCGGGACAGTCTTTATTACCTTTCCCTCGTATTTCTTCTAATATGGAAGACAAAAGTCCAAAAGAAAAGTAGTTAAAGACATCACAAACGAATGATTACTAAAAAAGAAAAAAATACAAATCGTAAATAGAAATGAATGTGCATGGGTACGAGGAGTAAAACCGTTCGAATCAGTACAAAAGCGTATGAAAATTTTGAAACGACAATTTACAGCAAGAAATTATTGTTATGTGGTTAAGCGTTATAAATTATGACTTACGAGAGACAACAGCCATAGCACTATTATGAAAAGGCGGGGAGTTATTTAAATTCCAAAATGTTATTCTAGTTGGCTAGTTTATGCGTATAATGAATATTATCTGTTGTTTTTATTAAAAATTGAATAGTATTTGCACAGAACAACTGTTTTACTCATTTGAATCTGAATATGCGTTTTTCAAATAATAAATTATTAAAATGAATTTTAAATTTACTTTATCTAAGTACGCAAGTGCGAAGCTAATAACAATATAATTAATTATAACTAAATGCAAATGATTGTTCGGTGGGATTGTTTTGCAAGATAATTAGTAATTTATAGCTCGAAGTTATTGTTATTCTGTACAATTCGGTAGTTAAATTTGCAGAAAATTGTGCGGAATGCCTTCCAATTAGATTTAAAATAGTTGCGATAAAAATGTCGACGAAATTTGCAACCTGATCGTCATAAAAAATTGCGATTCGTCGCGAGTCCTTGAATCCCCGTCGGTGGTTTTCTCGACCTTGTTGGAAAAACTCGCTCACGTACAAATGAAATTAACAATTTTACAATGAAATTAACAGGAAGCGAGATAATAACATATGTGAAGCATGAAAGGGGAACCACGAACCATCTGCAGAGTAACACCGACGTGTCCATTTCAGCGATTCTTGCACGATTCGGTCCCATCTTATTGATTTTGAGAAAGAAAAGGGGATAATTAAACGTTTGCCGATTGCACCTATCAATAAAATATGAGCATAATCGTGGCATACGTGGTTGACTGCCTCATCAAAGATTCATCCGATTGTCCGGAAGTTACTGTAATTTCAAAAGTTTACGACAACAGAGAACAAAGAAAAAACGCCGGACGGTCATCAAATTAGTGCACGAAAACCGCGCCACAAAAATGGCAGAATTGTGCTGATCAATGGTGTTTCAGCATTAGAAAACTAAGCAGTCCATTCAAGGTCTTCCCCTCTCTCCCGTCCGTAGAAGGAAAAAAGTCGCGAACAAAGAACAATTTTATGCCATGCCTCAATGTTTCGTTCAAACGACAAACAACCTTATTAATAGACGAATTAATTGTTAATGGAAAACACCGCAAAAACAACGCTCGGATTCGTAATCGCGAGGGCGAAGGTGACACCGGCGCTGTTCTCGGGAAAAAATGAATTTTCGAACGGCTGCAGGATAAATTTTACAATGAGTAGGTCGACAATGATATTTTTCTCGCTTTTTTTTAAGTAAAACGGATCGAACACGGTTTTGCTTTTATGTTTTAATGTCGGCCGATTGTCAATGAATCTTGGATTAAGTTCGCCGTTAAATGCAATTTAGGATTAGATAGAGAATGGCGCAAGAAGGTCAGCTGTGTATGGGACATTTCAGGCCAAGTTGACTGTTTTCTAGAACTTGCACACGTGCTTGACCAACGAAACGAGATGCCAAAATTAACAACACACTTTGATTACTAATTAACTGAAATATTCCGAATTAATAAAATTTGCTTGTTTGTTGTACTTATTGACGCATGAAAAACACATTCTTGCCATGGGTATGCACAAATTTTTTGTAGTCTCACAGATCGTAGGTAATTATCGCAATCTTAAAATATTATGAGAAAATATCATAGTAATACACTCCCACGCAATTACCTAGAGAACGGTAAAAATAAATATAGAATAGTAAACTAAAGATTAAAAAATATATCCCGGCGACTTTAACGACTCTACAATAATAATTAATTCGTCAAATCAGCTTAATTGTCCGTAATCTTTTGAAATATTGAATGAATAACAAAGCAATACATCAACGTAGAAAACAAGACTCGCAATGAGACTGAAATAATGAACTATGATTTTTTTTATAATTTTACAGACTTCGGGAATGGGAGCAGGTGCGTCGGTTAATTTGATTGAGGATTGGCTGAATAGCGTTATCTATTTCATCTAAAGATATTTTGTACCTTATTCAAACGTAAAAATTATTTGCAAAACTGCACTGTTTGAAAATTGATGATGAAGAGCAGACTCAGTTTGTTAAGAATTAGGTAAAGAAAAACTAAATGAAATGAACATTTTTATTTGTAACTCAACTCAATGAACACGCTGTTTTATCAAAGGCACAAGAAAGAAAGAGCTTTTGTAATAACAATAAAGTTTTACAAAATAATTAATACGTAGATAATAATAATTATTAGAACATAGAAAATTTATTTGTCAGATCAGGTCGGATTAAGCGCCAAACAAATTTTGATCATTTTTCGAACTTTACAAGTTTGTACAGTCTGGCAAAAAATGGACATTTTGAACCTTTCCATTGAACCTAAACTACGATTTTCTAGATAAAAAAGAGACTGTAGATTGACCGTTTTTTACTAATGTAATAATTTTCTATTAAAATTCTGCTCTAAAAATTGCACCAAAAGCAATATCGTATCTTGCATTTCGTAAAAAAACAAAATCCATCAAAATCAACTAAGTACAAGCAAGTAAAAGAAGTAGGTATACAAATAAATTTGGAATAACAGGTATTTTGTTTTTATGGACCGATTTTTTTCAATTTAATTTTCATCTCTTTGGCAAATACTACCCTCCTTCTAACGTAACCTTGGCAGCAAAAATTATTTTGTAAACCTACTGTGGGAAAAATATACGAAGTTTAATGAAAATTATAATTAAGCATATTTTTAAAATGGGCACGTTGTACGTAATTATTATTTAAAACAACTCCACATATTCCAATTTTAGTTCAGAATAATTTCAGAAAATCTCAAATGCAGGGGTATTTAAGATAATTATTTCAGAAAATATTTATTGTATTTACAAATGACTCTTTCTGAAATACATTTGATATTTTCTGAAACACAACTGATTATTTTGAAGTACCTACTAAGCTGGCCGGATTTATAGGGGTGTCATTCTTTATGATTGTGACTGTACAATGACTACAATTGATAGGTAGGTATACTTTTTGAAATATAATTGGAGAAGGTGTAGATAAAAACTCATAACTTATTATTTAACTATTGTTTATAAATATCAGAAATGCTTAATATGTTTGTAAACATTTTTACGGTTTAATGTTAATCACAAGAGAATTATTGTTACATGGATAACGAATACAGTTTGGTGGCAGCTTGTCCTTTCTTAGACACGTAGTGAGCACTGGACATGATAATTTAAACTCTTAGATATATTTCTATAGTATTTTACGTATTCAGAGCTGTTAAGAAGGCCATAACAGACGAGGAAGTTATTTTTTGAGGTCCGACGACAGGTTATGGCCGCATCTAAACTATACATACCTACGATACTTTACTGTAAAAAATACTAAGAATGTTCAACGATTTAAGCTTATTAATTATTATTGACAAATAAACTGTCAAAACTGTCAAAATGTGGACATTAAAAAAAGGCTGGCTGTTAAGGCTCTTTAATTCCCTCAGTGATAATTTAAGTGCTGTCTCACGAACTAAGTGACATAAATTATTACCTGTTATTACCTACATTGTGAAATTAATCTGAAATTCGAAACTTTACAAAATACATTACTAATTCGTATGCCTACGTACTATACCTACTACCTACTATTGGGTAGTTTTATTACAGTCAGGGTCAATAATAATAAAAAATTTATAATTTCAAATATAGACGACCTACGACAACTTTTGTTCAATCCAATCTAACTACTCTATGCCTACTATGTACAAAAATACTGGTGCCGAAACGATGCACTCGATGAAATGGCTAAAATGTTTAGCAAGTTTAAGATTATTTGGGCATGCAATTATCTGCTTATACCGCGATGCGAATCTCCGGCCAAGGTTAATCCATTCAAATAAATTCGCTAAAATCGTCAATTCTCAATCAAAAACAAAAACGACCTACCTCTACAGCGACGATATTGTTTACGTCGTCTCTGAAAATAGCGAAAACAAAGCCATGGGCATTAATAAAAAATCCTCTGTCCCGTGTATCAATGTTTATGTATGGATCTTGACGCTGTTGATTTAATCTGCCTTATCTCCGATTACTCCCATAATAGAAAATGTTTCAGGTAGGTTAGGCACACGGTGACATATCTGAATTGCAGATAACATTTCGACGTTTCGTCTAAACACATGCTAATTTAAAACCGAGACGTATTATTGCAATAAACATGTCCAGGGGACACTTTAAATATAGACCGGATATGTGCAATGCAAAACATTTTTTCCGTCGCTTTTCGGGCCGATCAAACGGCTTTTTGTTACGTAATCGGGGTGTAATTGGCGGTCATTTGCATGGACGTGCCGCCCCCAAATTGTTGCGTAACGCGGACCAACATATGGCCGATGAAATCGCCCGCAAAACTATACTAATGTGGCTTTCTTTGTGCGGTTGATTGAATACTTTGCGAAAATAATAGGCGGCTCGGGGGCGGTTAATGGCCCATAATGCGGTTTTATTTTTAATCCAAACGGGGACTTTTCAATCGCCCCCCAACGCCAATTACACAGCACCCGGGGGCCTTGAGACGACACCAAAATTGCACCGTCAAGGCTCCTGCGATCTTCCTGCGCCGGACCTTCAGTCCCAAATTATCCAATTGGACTACAATCAGCGCCGTAAAATGGCGACCCCTCGCTCATTTTCAAAAAAGCGCTGTTTAACTGTAACGAGCGCCAGTTTCCGCGAGTGAGTAAACACGCTGTCAAATGATATTATTTAAACTTTATACCTATTTATTTAATTAATTTACAATACCTACACAGAAAAAATAAAAAAAATATCTGTACCCGATGTAATACTAGATCAAGTGTTATTTTGAGTAGAGCAAAGCACACTTTATCGTCGGCTGTTGAGAAAAAATGATTTTCGATTGTTTTGATCTGGATTGTGATTGTGGATCAATACAAACAAAGAAAAAATAAAAAAATTATCTGAACCCTATATAATAATAGATCAAGTGTTATTTTGAGTTGAGCAAAGCACACTTTATCGTCGGCTGTAGAGAAAAAATGATTTTGATTGTTTCGATCTGGATTGTGATTGTGGATCAATACGAACAAAGAAAAAATAAAAAAATTATCTGAACCCTATATAATAATAGATCAAGTGTTATTTTGAGTTGAGCAAAGCACACTTTATCGTCGGCTGTAGAGAAAAAATGATTTTGATTGTTTTGATCTGGATTGTGATTGTGGATCAATACAAACAAAGAAAAAATAAAAAAATTATCTGTACCCTATATAACAATAGATCAAGTGTTATTTTGAGTAGAGCAAAGAACACTTTATCGTCGGCTGTACAGAAAAAATGATTTTGATTGTTTTGATCTGGATTGTGATTGTGGATCAATACAAACAAAGAAAAAATAAAAAAATTATCTGTACCCTATATAATAATAGATCAAGTGTTATTTTGAGTAGAGCAAAGCACACTTTATCGTCGGCTGTAGAGAAAAAATGATTTTGATTGTTTTGATCTGGATTGTGATTGTGGATTTAGTGTTGATTGTCGTCATTCGTTATCGGGAGCGTCTCGAGCGGTTATTATCAGATGAAATTGCTGAGGTCAGTGTGTTTGGGTGCTTGATCAATATTTAATGAATTTCTTATCCTCGTGGTGTAAATGAAATCGCTGTCATTTCTGGCAGAGCGGAAGCGTCATTACCAACTTACACAAACTAAATCTAGGTTAACCCCGTCGTTTTCGCAACCACGACAAAAGAAAACGTTAATCGAATTTTCAAATCCGAACATCGAAAGTACCGAGCAACAAGAATTTGATATTACAGAAAATTTCAAAATAAGCATGTCGAACGCGACAATCAAAATGCGCAAAACTGTGTGCTTTTCGTGAGATGAAAAAGCGAGTTTGTAACGAGGTTATTATGTCAAAATAGGAATTAATTCATTCAAACTTTTTACTCGTGTCGAAATTGGTTTGTAATTAGAGAAAACGCACTAAAAATGAATAGAGGAATAAATTGGCACACGATTGCATCGAGGCGATTTCTTTCCGTCAAGGTGAAAAAATTTCGGTTTAATTGTCGTGTTTACGCGCTCAAAAATAAATCAAGGGTTAACAGCACGTACAAACAGAGTCAATTATTTACAAACAAGCGGTGGGAGGCGCGGTCAACAACAAGCCAAAAAAATCAAAAAAACAACTAACCAAAATGCTCCTCATGCACATATTTCATTACAGCCAGCAATTAAATATCACAACAACGAGAACCGGCCGTTATCACTGGTCAGCAGCACAGATCAATCAAAAATTCGCACTGATAATCCAAACACAAAAAACAGAAATCTCGCTATGAACCTACTTTCCTGTAAGCCCTTATGGCCCGGATTAGGGCTAAGGGCAGACCGCCTCGACTGTGTGTGTGCACTCAACCGACTGTCGGGTAGGTCAGTTACTGCATATGCGCGAATGCGGTCCCGCATCTCGCAAGAGCGGCACATTTCGATTTTATTTATCTCTGTGTGTTGTGTGTGCGAAGAGAGTGAATCTGCAAGATGTTCGAGGCGAACCTTCCAAGATCTGTACAGTCACGGACAGAATTAATGACTCGGTATTTCTAACGCCGTAATTACCACACCGCCCCGATCGAGGGACAGGTGGCCCCGTGCTCTCTAATTAGACCGGTGCAGTTGGCACGACTGAATTTATTAGGAAATGGCAGAAAAACGCACTTCCGACGCGAAAATTCTAATCGCCTCCGTTTTATTATTCATACTTATTGCCAGCTAATTATGGTCAAAACCGCAAGTGAGTCAAAATTATAGCGAATTTTTATCTCAAAAAATCGGCTAACTCGCCATAGTGACCCGGATTTGGGGCGCTTTATCACAAATCGTCACTTAATTGTAGGTGCAAATGGAAAGTCAAAAATCAAGGTGACGATTAGATAAGATTGTTGTCTCAGTCTAGCGACACAAAGCGAATTTACCCAATTGATAAAAGTTCAAAGTTAACGGACATTTTCCGAAATTAGAATAATGTTCATGGTCAAACTTAGTTTAATTAAAGCCTAGATTGCATGTAAGTGTCTTTATTAGCATTGAAAAGTTGAATATTATTCAATCGATGTAAATTTTATTTAAATACCTCTAGTTATATTTAAATTGTTGCAACACACTTAATAAAGTAACCTTAAACTATCAGGTTTGATTTTTAACGAAATTCGAGCTAATCGCAGTTTGGGGTCGATTTGTGTGCTAATCTCGATCGCAGGAGTCTCGGCACGAATTGTTGACTATCAGCAAATTTTGGTGAATCAAAACGCTACGCGCAAGCGAAAAATTGGCAACATTTTTTTTAATATTATTGAAAAGACCAATTTATATTAAACGCTTTTATCTAACTTGCTTTGTTGTGTGTCTGTCTGTTTCATATTTTCCGAGCCAAATTTGAAAGAGTCCCTGTTGTCCGAATCAACTGAAATTTTGCACACTTACGTAATCGGCGTGACAATGCTTAGGTTATATACCTATTAATACTTAGTCATTTTCATTACGTTTTGTTACAAAGAAAAGTCGCTATATTTTTAAATTCATTTATCTTGTATGACAGACACATTTTTTTCTACGTTTTCTACCAGATACCGCTAAACAAGTGCACAAATCAGCAAAATAATGGAGTTAAAAAAGATTACAATAAGTAAAGAATTAAAAGCAAAAAACAAAAAATATATACTAAAAAAATGTTTTTTAAAGCTTTAATTCAAAAAATGCACTAAAAAAGAAAAAATTATAGTTTTTTATCAAAGGAGTATTATCTTGCTATTACACGTTAAGATTTTAAAATTTATTAAAGCCTTGGGTCATAAAGTCATAATAATACGGCGTTACAGAATTACTTTGTTCAGTTGACCAGTCCCAACGCTTTTATAAACTTTAGAATACGAACCTGTAAGCAAAAATATTCTTTTTTGATAGAAAAACATTATTTTTTCTTGTTTAGAGCATTTTTTATATTTTTATTTAGGTAGAAATCGGAGCTTGTTTGCGCGTAGCGTTGTGGTGTGGCAAATGGTATCAAAAATGACTTCCTCGAAGCGGCTAGTTATCAGAAATTCATAATTTCGAAGGTCACAGCATACGAATAATTAAGTGTGATTCAGCCAAACACAAATTCGGTCGAACATCAAACACCGGCGTCCAATTACGTCGATAAAATTCCTTGGCGATGAAAGTATTTTGAAATATCCGTCCATTTTGTCTACGCGCGTCGTCATTTTGTTCTAACTCAAGGCCATCTAAGCCGACCAATTTAACATTTCGAACCAATGGGTGTGAGTTGCCGAATTTTGGGCTGGTGGTGGGATGGAGTCGTACGTCGTCTATTGGCCCACACATCTAAAACTGGTTCCCAAATAGATGAATAGTTCGGCGGCCTTCGTGCATGGGCCATTCGAGCATGAATCACACGGTGAAGGTACCGGGCGGTTTTTTATTGGTTCTTGTTTAGAAATCGACCAAAATGAGTGAGTAAGACGGTGACGCGAAGGGGGGGAGTGCGGTTTCGGTGTGGAAATTTATTATTTGTTGCGTTATTATCATTTTTACTATTCAATCGACGAATGACCTTTTGACGGATTCAGGCCTTATATAGGGATCAACGGGAATTGCCACTTTTGGCACAAATGTCACGGGAAATCGAACTAGATGGCGAAAGATTTGGCGATAATGTCGACGAGGGAAAACAATAAATAATATCACTCAAGGGCATCGGTCAAAATGCGCGAAAAACACAAACACAAACACACGATTTATTCAATTAACAAAATCGAATTAGTTTATTAAAAATTTGATTGATGTTTAATTAAATTTAAATAAATACATTCGCAAAAATAAATAGAGATGTCTCTTAATACATTATAAAATTATTATCATCACTATTAACTGGCAGTAAAGTTTATGTTTCTGTAGTGATCATATACCTCTGCACCTCAACTCGTAATTGTTGAAAACATTTTTTTATTTTTATTTACATACAAAATTAATGAAATAAAAAAAAACAAAATATAAGTTACGCACAATAGGGAATACTTATTAACATAAAAAAAATATTTTAGGTACTTTCAATTCAGAATTATTATATTATTTTATTATTAGATAGGTACAGGTAACTTTTTCAAAGGTAGTCAAAAATGGTCTTTTTTTATAAATGCTAGGTAGCTACTGTGATTGTGAAAAATGTATGTGAAGACTGAAAAGTACAAGGAATGACACATTAGTTTATTGCTATTAGGTACCTATTAGTTTTTTATTTTAGCTTTAAATTGCACCTATTTAGCAACCTATAGTTTTAGTTTTGAGGAAATATTATTGGTTTAATAAATGTTTAGCAGTGTTATGCAAGGTTTTTAAAGACAGCATAATGTATAGGTGAAGAAAAAAGTTCAAAAACGAGAAATTTGTTATTTAATAATAACTGATTGGATCCTTTTTTCCCTTGAATGGATTTAGCGGTCAATATTAGTTTTCTCAACTTATTCTTCAAGAGGACCTTTTATTAGTTAAAATTCTTGAAAAAAATGGCATTCCTTGTTTCTCCCCTGTAAAGTACCCTAATTTCGGATAGGTTATCCTATTTTCGGACATCTGTATACTTGTACGTAACTATCGCAGTTATAACATAGGTATAGAGAATTTTTCCTCTACCACAGTGCCTATTTGGTTGTATATTAGGTAATGATACTGCATAATTTGTGGCTCTGCTTTCGTTCGGCTAGTGAATTTTTTACGTGGTGTTTTTTAACTCTATTCATTTTTTTAAAACTTTACTAGGTAAAGGTAGCATATAACCGTGTTCCTACAAAAGAAGTTATTTTTCTATTCATAATTTTTATATAAAAGTCATTTAAAGCTAAAGATCAAACCGCTCATAATTTTAGACACCAAAATGTAGACCCAGTTTGAGGTAGTACCTAGTATTCGGAATTAATGTTTTTTGAAAGTGATCTTACATAGACTGTAAATTACGACAAAAAAAACATATGTTTGTGATTCTTATCTAAATAGTTTACTAAATAACTTACAAAAATTAACTACGTTCCCCTAATTTCAGGTAGGTAGGTATTACCCTATCCAAATTAGGCTACCATTTTTTTATGTAAAAATTTACAGGGTTTACGTTTATAATACGTTTATATTTCCTGTGTGTATTGTCTATCCGTTTTTTAAAGCAATAGTTTATATATTACATAATATGAGAGTACAAAAATTGTGATTAATTTCGATTAATTGTATATTTTTATAGATGTTTTAAAAAGTATCTAAAATTCGGGTACTTTACCTAGTCATCATAAAATAAAGTACTTTACTGAAAACGATAACTTGATGATTTTATATTTCCCTTACGCCCAGTATTTCGGTACAAGATTGATATTTTGGATATCATACAAACTGCAGTTAAATTTTAACCAGAATATTAACCTGGTGGTGTTCGGCGTGCGTATTTTCCAATTAGTTTAATGAAAATGCTCAACGTTTCAACCTTTCTCGCAACAATAATGATTTATGATTTAATGAGTACTAGAGGTATGTACTTACTACTAAGATTTGTAAATGACATGTATTATTTTTTTCTAATTTCATGGTGAATTTGTAAATTTTGTTCATAAAAATATTATAGATAAACACGTTGTTATTATTAAAAATCGGCGAAATCTGGCAACAAAAAGTCGAAAGATCGTGGAAAATAAATATCCCGCAAAAAACTGGTTAACCCGACGCAGTTTTTTGCCCACTTAATTGTGGTTAAAACACTGGAATATACGCCGTACGGCAAACCAAGAAATAATTTTTATTTTTGTTTACCTAATAGTGCACTGGAATCCCGGTTGCGTTTTACGCAAAAAAATGAATTAAATAAAATTTGGAAAAGTGACCGAAGAAGAAAGTATCTTATTCAAATGTTCTTTCTTCATTATTTTGTGTTCTTGTCCATCTCAATAATTAATTGAAATTAATAAACAATTAGGTAGTAGCTATAGTAAGATATTATAACCTATAAAATATTATTTTTATAAATATTATATTATGTTTAAAAACCATTAACAACCTCACAGGTAAATCTCATAATTCATTGTCAGAATTAGATATAATTTAGGAATATTTTCACCTCAAACACTACATTTCTACTATTGAAGAATCTAAAATATTTGTTTTATATGAGAGATTTATAAAAAAAAACGGCAAAAAGTGTGGTTTGCATGGGGATCGACATTTTCTTCCAAAAGAGCTAATCGCTTTGCTTATTATTTAACAGAGCACAGTTGTGAAAATTAATTAGGTACCAAAATTTTTGTTCAAAAAATTTTAAATTGTTTTTCTATCAATTTAGTTTTATAACTATACTAATTAGGTATTCTTGATGTTGGCAATAAAAATTATAATGGCATCACCTGCAGCAGAACACCTAGCTGCAAATTAATGATTCCTAAACCTAAAGCTTTAATTAAATATCAAATTGAAAAGAAAGTTTGAGACGTGGATGTTAGAGGTATAAAAATATGCGAATGTAGTTTAGCAATACGGGTTGGAAATAAGGCTAAAATTAAAATTGAAAGCAATTAGTGTAAAAAGTGTCAACATCCTGTAAATAACAATCCTAGACGAATAAGAAAATATGGAGAACAAAAGTGTGTCGTTCTAAATTGTGTAAAAAAGGAAGAAAATGTATGTCAAAAATATGCTTCGCAAGTGTTTGACGGATTGGTAGCAATCATAATAATTATACACTTGTAAGTTGAAAGAAAACAAAATGTAAATGGTTTTCCGTGTCACAAATCAACTTGGAGCGCAAGTCTCGATGTAAAACAATCAGCCAACTAGTAATTATTGTTTCTTATCGAAATATTTTTCGAAATTGTTGTATGGGATTATTAAAAATGTCCTCCAAAAAAACCGCAAAAAACTAATTACAGAGTGGAAAAACAAAGCTGCGGTTAAACTCCACCCACACGCCAAAAGACAATTGAATGTGATTTGTCGGTCAAATGGGCGGAGCCAAGCATGACCTAAGTCCAATTTCCGAAACTAGTAGTAGTTTTTCGGGAGGGGTATCGGATTGAAGCAAAATCCGGTTCCGGCCCCCCCTCTCGCGGCCATTTTGCCGTTTTTCCCCGATCGGTGCTAATTGGAGCGTGCGGCCGTTTAAACAGTTACGTCATGCAATTTTGGAAAAAAGATTTTTTTGGTGGAGGGGCAGCATGTGCCTCTTCGTCAAACTGAGGTACCGTGCTCGCGCATGCCCCTTTCCAGTGCACTCTAGAGGTAAAGTTGTGCATCAAACGCCCTACCACAAATATAGCTCACGGTTACACTGACATTTACATGTTAATACGGGCACTATTTACATTGTTCATCTATAAACTAAATTGGAAATCGGCGCGGTCGAGGGAAATTGGAGTAAATCGGAGAGAAGAGGTGAAAAATTCGCAATTATTGGTTGAGATGTCGAGGGGTGGGGTGAAACGGCGAATTTTCCCGAAAAAGAAAAACAAGAGCAAAGTAATAATTCGGCGCCGAGACAGAAAAATGCGACTACGACGCATATAAAAAAGTGCATCTTAAAAATCATTAAATGCAAGCGAAGAGGGGTCGAATGGGGCGAACACAGCGTTCGAAATTTCGCTTCGCATTGTTGGTACGAATTCGATCCGGTTTTGAATTTTCTAGGGGAAACGTGTTCTGGGGAAAAATCACATCGTGCTCGCAGTCAACAGGTTATAGTAAATAACACCGGAATCGGCCGGATTTTCCGGTGAAAATACGGGATGACCGGCCGCTGTCGCAGCATTGGCGGTGCGTCCCGGGTTTGCTCTCACTTACCGACAATGTGAACCATGTTTCTTGTCCATCTTTGAAGTTCTCTTCTAATATTTCTCCTCTGTTGAACGCATCGCGCATAAGAGCACTCCGCCATTTTTCCCGAGCGGCAAGTTTGCTACACTGATTCGTATACAAGATTTTCTATTACCCATTGCTTCAAATCATTCATTACACCAAAATTTTATTAGATAAGTCGCCGAACGCACCTCCAACAGCGAAAAAAAATAATTTAAAAGTCAGTGGCGCACACACACCCCCACTTGTCAAAACGCCCGGAAAATTCAAACATCAGAGTCACTGTTGCACAGTTTTTGTTTCACTGCCTCCACGCCGCCTGTGGAAATCTTCATTTCTGGCCGTCGTGCTCCGTTTTTTTCGCCATAGCCGCCTAATATCTGGAACAGAGAACGTCAGACGATTAGATCGGCGTCGGAAAAGCGCTTTTCCTCTTGTACTTTTCGTTACATGTTTGAAGTGCGACGCGGTTGGCGCGTTTCCATTTCTTCTGAAAATTTGCTGTAATGTGTTGCATGAATGGTGGTCTGTATCACTACTGTAGTAACGTCATATTGTGACGCAACAAGTGCGACGCCACTCGGCGCTTGCATGCACTTGCATTTTCCCTCCCCTCGCTCGCCGCACACTAGATCGCCGTGCATCCCCGTACGTCTTGTCCTTGTCTGACGCGCGCCGAGACAAAGACGGCGAGAGAAAGTCGCTCCCCCTCGATTCGTTACATCTCTCTTCCTGGTCTATTTGTATTCTTTTCTAACGTATTAATCTCGCTGCTTCGGCGGTATCGGCGTCTTTCTCGCGCCGCTCTTTGTCTGATGACCTGCGAGAACAACGTTTCGGACGTCTTTGTCGGACAGACGAACATTTTCCTAGTTTAAACTTGAATTGCTCTCTTTTTAATAGGTTAGCTGATGCTGGCTGGCCTTTCGGACGCGGGGAGCGCTCGCGAAATTTACTAAATTTTCACAAAGAAACTCGAGCAAAGCTCAAGGGCCCAAACTTTACACGATTTCATCATTTATTTAAAACATTGCACCCAATCGATTTGGTGCACCAAAAGTTGACCAGATTCGAAACAAATTACACAAGAATTATTTAGCGTTATATGTAACTTTTCTCGATTATATGCAATTTTTAACTCTTCATGTCACTTCAATTATTCAAAAGGAGTTCTATTTCAAGTCGGATCACTTTTTCATACAATTGACCCTTTTATAAATTATTTAGAGAAATTGTCAAGTTGTCATAAAAATAGAAGAAATAATGTTTTATCGCTATTTCAAACCTACTTATTTCAAGTTTTAGTTCGCAAATAATTAATCGAATCCAATATTTATAATTCATATTTAATATACTTCACCCATAGGTGCATAACAACTTGTTTGAAATATTTTATGTTACAGTTTCTCATAAAAAATAAAAAAATCATTTTTCTAGTTGAAACTGGTCAGGTTAGATTGCCACTTCGCGCCAGATGATGTAATTAGCCTAATTTTTCGTCATTAAATTGTAATTAAATATTAAGATTGTTTATTTATTATTAATTTACCAAAATAATTTGATTTAATTAAGTGTTAAGTTTTATTAACTAAACGCTGAAAAAATTTAAGTTGGTATTCATAGCAATAAATTGGCTTAATTTAAAACAATCTTTATTTCCGTTTTTATAGTAGATATTGACTTTTTTTAAAATAAGTACCTAATTATGAGAATAATTATTTAATGGCTTAAAAAATAAAATTTCCAACACTCTTTTTGCCGTTAAAGAGCAACCATACATTATAAAAATTAATAATTAATTGTAATGATTGTATTATGTATACAGAAGCAATTCTGAAAATAGTTCTTACTAAACTATAAGTATAATTATTGTCGCAGAACTAGGAAATTATAACTCTAATTTTAAAATCATTTATTTATGGATAATGATTAATTAAAGTGGAAAATGAGTACAAACATGAAAGCATTGATTTTTTAAATTTTCTCTGAAGCAAATTTTACGCCAATTTGTTTTATTAACCATTCATTTGATGTTTTTAAGAAGTCTTAAACCCCCATGTCTATACAGAGTGAGTTTAAAGTAACGCATAGAATTCATAATCTTCTGAAATGTAATTTAATTTTGTAATTTTCCAAAATCGCATCTTATAAAATAAGACAAAAAATAATTAAGCTGTACTTATGTACTTATAACAAGTTGTTTAACTTTTTTAACTTCATTTTCTTTTTTTTTATATATTAAATTATTTATTTTTTTATACTACACTTTTTTATGCTATCAAAACCAGTAAACAAAAATATCTGTTTCCATTTAAATAAATACAAAATGGCGTCATTATTCAGAAACCAGTGACGTCACAAATGTTAGCATGATCTCAAAATGTAGCATTTACAAAAATAAAATCGACCAATTCGAGTATTTTTTTTTAAAATGACCAAAAACACAAATATGAATTTTATACATTACTTTAAAGTTTCTCAATATACAGGGCCGCCAGGAAGTAGAAATGCAGCTGATGAAGAGCTAAATAAATGTCCCAAAATTTTAATTTTTTAAATTAATCAATTTTGATTGATTATTTTTTAAATTTGTTCAAAATAGGTATTCATTATTGTCATTTAGAACAGATATTTTGCACACGTTTTCTAGAACGAAAAAGTCTAGAAGGTATTACTTTGTATTTTTTATTCAATGGGTTATGGGTTACAAAATATTAAATTTGACTTTTGCTGCTAATTAAAAAATAACTCAAGTCTTGCATCTCCAAAAACTCTTGAAATGCACGTTTGCATTTCCATGTTTTTTTTCTAAAATTTACTTAGTTGTCATTTGAACATTAATACATTTTGAGGACGAAAATACATAGAAATATTACTATCATTCTTGCCTAATGATTTGTTATTTATTTTTAAACAGTAGGTAAACATATCTTTAATGCCAAAATTCCATCATTTTTGACAATGTCAGTTCACCTCCAGATTTGGGATAAGCTTTATCTGCAGTGAAAATTTTATTTTGCTGAACATTGGCGTTTCTATGGAACTGTTTGCAATGCATTGACATAGAATAATACAATTAGTAGTGTTATGTGTTATGTAATGTAATGTAATAATGTTCAGCGAAATAAACTCTTTAAAATATAATACAGAACATCTAAGAACTCTACTAATACACTGATATGAGTTT
Organism: Tribolium castaneum; assembly: GCF_031307605.1. Taxonomy (NCBI): domain Eukaryota; kingdom Metazoa; phylum Arthropoda; class Insecta; order Coleoptera; family Tenebrionidae; genus Tribolium; species Tribolium castaneum. The sequence continues at coordinate 18,656,584 of NC_087395.1, read as the reverse complement.
TTTTAAATTGAAAATAGGAGTATTAGTGTTATGTGATGTTCAGTAAAATAAAGTCCTCAGTATATAAACAATTTTAACTAATTCTGACCTGTCCATGTCCTCGGCCACTCATTCATTTATCAGATTCAGGTACGAAAATAAAAAGCTACATGGTAAAATTGAATTATTTTCACCATAAACGACATTTCATGCTAATACTTTTTCATATATTCGGTTTTAAAGTACTTATTTAGCCATACATTTTAACGACTTTGTTGCATACAGGGTTATTCATAAATAGCATAAAGCAATATTTATGGTAATTTGAAAGAAGAATCCTGTCATCTCTACAGTTAAAAATTTTTCACTTCATACAAATTTGATATAGATATAGCTTTGAAACCATTTGTCTGAATATTTTTAATTTTGAAACAGTTGTTTAATAGAATGATATATTTTTTATTAAGTATTTATTTATTGCAGTCAGGTTCTAGCCTTTCAAACAGACCGACCGATATCGTAAATATCTTTGGACCACCCTTATCAAAACATTTTATTGTGAGGGTTGATTATCATAAACATCATTATCTGCTGTAGGTAAAATTTAATGATGTACAAAATGAACGTTAGCAACGTTGTATTTTAATTTCCGATTTCAACTTCTTCAGGCTACTTTTTCGGTGTTTTTTAATTTGTTTTTGTTTAAATACAAATCCTTTAAATTATGAACCAGATATGAAGATGTATTAGCAGTTTCAAAACTATAAAAAAGTCAACGTCGCATTTAACCGAATTATTTTTTAAAATAAGATTGAAAAAATTGTAAATTAGTAATGAATGATTAGATCTTTCAGTGAAAGAATAAATTAGGTACATAAATTATAACAGCTAATTTTGAGAAAAATGCTACGTTTTCGTTTTTAAAGTTTTGAAACAGCTAATAATTGCGATAGACAAAAATGAAGGTGTGGAAAGGTGTCCATATCACTGAAACATTGAACTGGATTTACTTAAAGCACTTTGCAAATTGTAGTTTCTGGAAGGAGAACAGTGCTAAAGTTTTCTAATGAAAATTCATCAAATGACGCTTTTTACGGCAAAAACGAAGATAAAGGTTTACGCGTATTTTCGCAAAAGTTGCTATTATCGCGATAAAAACATCGTCCTAGCATTTTGATTAGTCAAAGTGGTTTTAAATGATGTTTGTGTATAATTTCGTGCAATAACAATGGTTTTTTCGTCGCTTACGCATTTTCCGAACCATCTAACCTGTAAAGTCGAAGCTCGTCGTCTTCAAGCGTCGACATTCTTGTCTGTTATTTATCGAATCAAGGCTAGAAAAATGAAATGTCGATATATGCGGTGCTCTCAACTCCGGGAAATACTTTTGTTTCATTTCCTAGTTAAATATACCGCTAATTCGCTGCAACCAGCAGCGTAATATCGCGAATTTCGTCGTCCGTCGTTTTTTCGCTAATCGAGTGCTGAAATTTTTTCGTCTCGAACGTTGGCAACAACTCCATTATCGACGTTTTCGGGGCCCGATGCGAATATTTCGGTGGACCAAGGGGCGAGAGAGCGCTTCGTTGCAATTGTGGAGGGTTTAAGAAGTAGAGAGCCACTATTGATCGCATTTTTTGATCCCTTTCGTGCCGTCCGCCCCCCACACCACCGCCACTTGCTAAATGCACCCGAAAGTGGTGCACTCGCTGGATTTTTACAGCGCAAATTATTACTACAACCGACTTGAAAATTCGTAACCTTGATTATAATTGCGAAATTGCGTCAGGATGCATGTATGTGTGTGTGTACGTGTGAATCATGGATTGTTTGGCATTTGAAAATTTTATGGTTTCTAATTCTTCGACCATCATTAGATAAATCAAGGACGAGAATGAAACTCTTGTGTAACTTTTCCGATTTTTTCATTTCATTTTTGTAATGAGGCGATTTTTTCACACGATTACAGTTAACCAAGCGAAATGGACAAGGTTGAACGTTTCACCGGCTACAGGGTGACCCAAGCAACACCACGCTTCCGCCACACACGGCAATTTAACAGCGATTTTATTATACCATAATAACTACTTTATAATTGAATAATAAACGTTTACGTTTCGAGTCTCCCATAAATTCATCCACAGTGGCAAAAATTTCCAAAAAGGCAAACTGTTTCCTCTCACCGCGTTAATCTCGATTTGTCGCTATCTCGTAAAATTTCCGTTCTAGGCCAAATCTAAGTGATGCGGAAGTGCATGTTTTGCGAACGGATGCAGATTCGGCCGACATTTGGTGAACAAAAAACGCCAGCAATAATAATAATAATTCGCTGCGTTCGATCTGGGGTTGATATAAAAAAATTGAAACGTCCTCCGGCGATGCGTCTGGTGTTTTTTATTATCGGACGTGATGCAGTTGTTATTTTTCCCTTTGTTGTGCCAAGGGTATTTTTACATGAATTTTTCAGATCACTAAATTAATTTTTACAATTATTGTGCGCTTTGTTATCGTTGATTTGATGTCCTTTTGTGGAAAATTGCTAAACGGTAAATAGAAACGAACTGTTATTTACATTTTGTATTTTTTCTGAAAAAAATTGAATTTATTATTTCTGCGATGATGGCAATTTGTTTTTAATAAGGCCCCTCGAGTCAAAATCGATGGAAATATCATATACGGACTGTTATTAGCTAAATAAACACGTCGTAATGTAGAAATTACAAAAGCAATAAACATAAATATCGGTAAAGGAGACGATTTGCATCCCAGTCTTAATGAAACGGTAATAATAAAATCAATGAGTGTGTGACATGAGAATCAACCATTTTTAAAACATTAATTACCTACGCATAATTTAAATCTCTCTTTGTATACCCATTTTCTAATTTTTCCTGCCGGTCTTGGGAGAAAAAAGCTGACAAACTAGAACGGATAGTTGCAGACTCGCATCGACAGTATTTATAGATTCACGTCAGGTGTATGAAACTATAAATTTTTTATTGTGGAATAGTGAGCAGCTGTCAAAGTGGAGATTATTTATTTTTAAAACTCGATGAAATATATGACACTTCTGAGACTTTATCGCTTATCCTAATTTCCATTTTATACAACATTTCCATTAGCCCAACGATCACAATCGCAAAACGACCAAAATCTCGCGTTAATTCGATACCAAGTGTTTTCTGTGTCGAAGGAGAGAAACGCGTGAAATTTTTGTGTATCATGTGGGGCGAGAATCGGCGAGGGTTGGAGAACAAACACCCCTAAAACGGACGAAATTAAAAGGGGCCTCGCGCGACAACACAATAAAGAACATTGGAGCAGGGTGGGTTTGCCAAATATTTACATTGTCGGCTAAAATATTGTTTTTTAGGGCACGTGTTCAATTTAGAAATTGGTATCGATTGTGTGAAGGTTTCGGCTGAGCCGATCCCATCCGCGAAAATAAATCGTTTTTCTGTTACTGGGGCGAGTTCGTGGAAAATTGCCGGTGAGGGAAAATAGAAAAGCGCGACAAGTAATCGCTAACTTTGGGAAAACTGCTCACAACTATTGATGATTGTAATATTTTACTGTTATTCAACTCATTCACAACACAAATAAAATCAAGACTTAATTATCGTTTTTTTTATTTAATTTACAGCAAATGTGAGCAGTTGCGACAAGAAATACTCGTAGTCTTGTTTTAATTGTAATGATATAAGGACAGTAGCAAAGTGTGAACTTTCAGCACAGCTTTACAGCTTTTGCAGCACCATCTGTTGATGGTGGTTTGAGGATGTTCTAGAGTGACATCCGAACACGAAATCAACGAAATTTTTTTCGTGCGTTTCAATACATTTTTCAACCAGACCACAATTGTTTACTCAAATTTCGTTAAAAATTTGCTAAATTGGCTCGAAAACGAAATTATGTTCCCGCTTTTACGTTTTATTGATTGATTGGTTTAGTTTTTGTTTATGGAAACGCAGTTATCTCGCAAACATTTCTCAAAAATTACTCGAAAATTCGCCGAATTCAGTCGAAAGTACAGTAAAACCTCTCAATAACGGACACCGATGGGGATGTCCACTTATGGGAGTTGGAAATTTTAATGTGGTTTTGTTACGTTTCTACAAAAATGTTCGTTGTGAAGAGGTGTTCGTTATTCGGAGGTGTCCATTAAAGGAGGTTTCACTGTAATGTTATTTGTGCTTGTTTCGGATGTTTATGCAAGTTTTTTTTATCTAAAAACTCGATTGTTTCCCAAATTTTGTTAAAAATTTCTCAAAAATTCAGCGAATTGGGTCGAGGGCTTAAACATGTTTTTGAGCTAAAAGATTTTTAACCGGAAAGTAAGATTACTAAATCAAGTCCATTAATGATATTATTTTAATTTTTGAGCATCTCGGAACGTTATTTAAGCTGAAATTCAATTATCTTGAGAAATTTTGAATCGAGAGGTTACCAAGTGGTTTAAAAATGCAAAAAGTGTTACTTAAACTGTATTATTTATACAGAAGTACTTACTCACATTATGCAATTTTTTTTTATTAAACTGAAAAATAGTTCTTGTACTTGTAGGTACTTACAATAAATTGATCTTTTCTGAAATTCATCTCTCTGTTCTAAACTACAATTAAAATACATAATGAAATATATCATTTGATGCGTTCTGAAATTAATTCTGAACTTGAATAACTGGAAAAGCTGTAGTTCCAAAATGTACAATCTCGAGGTTTCTTTAATTTAGGAAACAAAAAGAAACCTTTTGCTTTTTGGAAAACATTTTTTAATTTAAATATTTAGTTGTGTTGACATTATCATTCTATTCAAATCAAACGTAAAATAGTGGTTGTGCATAAATTATTTGTAAAATTTTTTTGGAGATTGCACTGTTTGAAGTTAGTTATGACGAAGATTAAAATAATAAAAACTAAAATTAAAATAAAACTAAAACTAAATGGAAAACATTTGACTCAGTTGAGTAACCTTAAGGTATTTAAAACTATATTGCCAAAAGTACAACAAGGAAGTAAGCGACTTGAAAGAGAGTGCGCTCTGGATAACATCAAGCAACGCAAACTAAAATTAAAGAAGAAAACTGGAGATGTGGGGTGTGCTGAAGATTTTGGATTAGAGGCGTTACTTAATTATAAAATTAAAAGTTGGAATTTGCGGAAAGACTTGTAGATGAAATTAAGAAGATTGAAGTTAAAACCGCACTAGACCAACCTTGAATGAAGAACAGAAGAACCTTGAGAAGATTCGCCAAAAGAGTTTGGATTTTTTGTTCGATTTATAAGCCAAGTCAATGTATGAGTAACAAATTTTGAAAAGAAGAGGAAACTTCGACTGCAGAATTATTAAGAGGTGTTATGTTATTGATATGATGCAAAAACGAATTCAAAATTACTTTGGGAACAATAGGAAAAGACAATGAAAGGTGATTCAAGAACGGGAAGAAATGCTTAAAAGGATTGAGGAACACAACCAGAAAATAGCGCGTTTGAAAGAAGAGGAAGAAATAAAGAAACGTAAAATAATGTCACTGATTAAAAAGATCTTAAATTGAAGGACTTGAAGAAGATGGCGAAAGAAAATACTGAATTCGGAAGGAAGAATGCGACTCATTGAAGAAATTCTAAACATACAACGAAAAGTTGAAAAGAGATTTCCATAAAATCCACAAGCTTTTTTTGTTTGCTAAGCCAATTAAAATAATAACAAGGTGCTGGACTGTGAAAAACCGTTTTTATGTTTTGGAGAATGCTTTTTTTAATTTAATAAGTGTACATAATTTAGGAGTTTATATGTTTTGGCAATTTGGAAGTTACGTTTTGTAAAAAAAAACAGCGATTTTCAGCTTTCTTCTACCGGGTGACCTTTAATACAGATTGTGATTCTTGTCGTCAGGTTGCTAACAAATTTGAAATCTTAATTTAGCGACTTTGATTATCAAATTTAAATGTCGAAATTTTATACTCAATTGTCACTCAGGTAAAACAATTCCATGTAACTAACTACCAGAGAGGCCAATAATTTAGTGATGCCAATACCTAGATTATTTTGCTTCAATCTTTAAAAGTATGTAGAAAATTGTAGTTAATTTTGTAATAATATTTTTATTTTTATTTTCATTCTTCTTGCATCTACTTTAGTTTTAAGTTTTCTTTTCATTATACGTGTGTAAAGTCTTTCCACTTTTTTGTACTAACTTCTCTGCAATTATTTTTTCTATTATTAATTCATTTATTATTATTGTTTGTTCTTAATATTTTATTTTTATATATTTTTTATTATTTTGGGAATGAATTGAGTAGCCTTCGACTAGATTTCGACCCACAGAGTTTGTATGTTCTATTTGATTTTATTTTTTATTTTTAAAAGTATCATTATTATGATTATTATTATTAATTTTGTACATATTTAAATTCTGCACCAAACATTACAAAGCGCCCTTTATCTTTTTTAAAAGCTTCCTTCGCTATTAAAGATCTTTAAACATTTAGCTTTCTCGGCCATGAAAAAAAAATCAAACATCTTCTTATACTAAAGGTTTAAAAATTTAACGGATTATAATACCCTCCCCACGAGACATTTTCATTAGAGAAATCATTTTACCTCACTCTCTTCTATTTTGTTCAGTTGACCAGTTCTAAAGCTTTTATAATTTTTGTAAATTTTAGAATCCTAAACTTTAAGCAAAAATATTCTCCTTTGATAGAAAAACATTATTTTTTCTTTCTCAGTGCATTTTTTAAATAAAAGCTTGGTTTTTATTTTTTTATTATTATTATTATTAGTTTGGCGTCTTTTGAAGAATCACCTAACAAGGCAAAGGTTTCGGCTTGTCTCACCCTCGATTCCTCTGTCATGAGCTAAAGTTATTAGCTGTTTCAAAACTATAAAATCGCCAACGTCGCATTTTTGTGTTGTAGTGTTTTTTTTTTTTTTTAATAAAAGACCCTGAAAATAAATTCTGTCTTCCCTGTGAAAATCCCTCCCTGAAATTGAATTTTAATTTAAATTAATATTTTTTGCATCTTGCACCGCTTCTGTTGATCTGTTGTGGCCTGGGTGCGAGTTGTTGCAGATTGCAGCTGTCTAAAAAACCGGAACACTTCCAGCGTGAATTTGACCACTAACAGCAAGAAGTTGGCGTCAACAAAAGCTAATACAGCGTCACGTGTATGAAATAGAAGGGTATATTCTCTCTCGAAAAAATGAGTTAATTTGAATTTCGCTACCTTGATAACGCCCGAGACAAAGAACGCAAAATCGTCTAACCTTAGCCGCCTAAATAACGCTAAAAGTGAGCAGTTCGACCTAATTCCCTCACTTGGAAAGTAATCATAGATTTCGAGACAATGCGATATAAATCCGTCGAGATCGGCGCTACAACAGCAGCTACCGGGTGAAAAGACGTACCTCTCCCTCTCCAGGATTCGGTCCGAGCGTAGCACTGTGACCACGATGTTCCGAACAACAACAACAAAAAAATGTTTTACGCGCGTTACTAGCAGGAGCGCACTGTTGCATTGGTGCAATTGCAGTTGAGGTGCATGTGGTGCATATCCAAGTCCGACCTTGACACTCTTATGTCCTGATATACACACACATGAAACGTACTATACCTCTAACTCGACGGAGCGGCCCTTCGCTGCTTCGTCTGTACGTGTGGATTTCTGCCGGCACCGCTGCTGCACTTATTGATTTTTTACCATAGTTATTTTAGGAGTTCACTGCTTAAAACTAAATGCACTTGCAAGCGCTCGACGAGGAGGTAATTAAAGGCGTCGGAAAAATTGCCAACTGGAGAGAAAGGGACTTGAGGACGGACGAGAATAGGGGCGAAACGGGCTGATTTGCTTTAAGCTCAACATAGCAACCGGAGCCATTTCAACTCGATTTTTTTTAAACGCACGTTTTACTTTTTTATTCAAACCGAAAACTGTTGCACATTTTTTTCCACACGAAATTAACTTATTGAACACTTTAAATTTGAATAAACGATTTTTGTTTCAAGGTTTACTTAATTAGGTCACATCCAGCGTTAGTTAGAAGACTCACAAAAATTACTACTGAGACTAACGAAAACAAATCTCAATATCCACCGAAACTTTTTTAATCGGCAAATTTGAAAAATACATTTGTGTTCAAAAAAATTATTTTCACAAAAATTAAACTTTTTTTATGACAGTAATCGGGTTTATTTTTGACAGTGAGGTACCTAATGTTTAAAATAATTTTTTTCTAAACTTGAAACAGGATTTCTCAAAAACTACTCGCTCTAGAACATTTTAACAATGTATTACAGTGAAACCTCCCTTAATGGTCACTCTCTACAACGGACTCTCTGTATAACGGACGCGGACTAAAAAAATCCTCAATTTCCATAATATCATATTTACCTCCTACAACGCACCGAAAGAAAGACCGAAAACGTAGTGGTGCAAAGAACGAACATTTGTTTGATGGATTATGTAGAAATGGATGGAAATGTGTATAGCGAAAACCCAGAATTAAATATCGTTGAATGGATGCAAAATTTTTTAGAAAAATTAGATGAAAAGATTGATAAAGATGTCAGTTAAAAAAAACATTTTTTTTATTAAAATTGTCCACCTCCCATTAGTGGACACCTCTTCACAACGGACATTTAAAGATTCCTAATCGGTGTCTGTTGTTGAGAAATTTTACTGTACATCGTACTCAGCTTATGATTTTACTTCTAGATAACTATACAGGCTGTTATAAAAAAGACGCTCATGATTGGAACAGACGCGTCCTTTTTTACTAAAACATTGCAACCATCAGTTCAAAAATAGTTCAACTAAATAGATTCTTTAAAAAAATTCATCAGTAGGTATTACGTACTAAAATATATATTCACTGTCAAATTGATATAATTTTTATTATTCTAATAGATTTTTTTAGTGAAACTATAATATACAGGCTGATTCTTGTAGGGCCTACATTAAAACTTTTTAACTTCTAATACAGCTAAAGCATTAAAGTTTTGTATATGATCCAAGTCGACCATTTTGAGTCCATTTTTTTTTTAAATGGCTGAAATTTCGGAAATTTGAAACTTGAAATGATATAATAAACACTCATTTTTATTTCATTTTTGAATTTACTTTTTGAAACTCTGTGAAATTTACATTAGTTGTTAGTACATTAGTTAGAATCTTTTACAATAAACGAATATTTTTTGCATTTAATAACCAAAGGTTCGTCTTCTAAAATCTTCGTGATTGTCAGTTTTCAAATTGCAAGGCTACTATGATTTTTTGAAAATCTTGATAAAAGAATTATTATTAATTTCAAATGGAACAACCCTATTTTTCAATGGCAATCAAAAGACCATCGCTTTTTGTGGAGGCATTTACCAATATTTTCTATAGATACTTTCTATTAGTTTTTGAAATAATCGCAGAAAGTAAAATTTCAAAAAATACGATTAATTTGTGCTATTAATTAAAAGAAATGTTCGATTTGTCCACGATTTTTATTCAAGAAGTTACGAGAAAATTGGATAATTTTGTGACAGACTGACAGAATTTATTTTTCATAATTCACAAAGTTATAATGAATCATAATTAAATATTATTGTTTTACTTTTTATTCGACAATGAACTAGCTGAAAACTAAATAAAATGTCAAACTTTGACAATTATTGATCATTTTGAAAGGCTTCTTTGATTAACGATAAAAATTACAAAGTAAAATTCGTTTTTTTTGATTATTTTAAAAACTATAAAAGATAGGCCGTGTTGATAAAAGTTTTCATAAATGTCAATGTTCTTTCTTCGATGGCCTTTAAAAAATAGGGTCGTTTTATTTGAAACAAAACAGAGTTATACCTGTTTATTGAAAAACCATTTTGGAAAAAACAAACTAGCCTTGAATTTTGACAATTGACAATTTTGAAATTTTTAGATGGCTTTCGGACTTTCGTTTCTCGAATGCGAAAATAAAAATTTTCACAAAAAAATTGTCAAAAACTATGAGAGATTAGTACTAACAACTTAGGTAAATTTTACTCATCTTGAGAAGGTAAATTTAAAGATGGAGTTAAAATGTGTGGTTACTATTTAAAATTGCAAAGTTAGCGGCAATTGTTGAAGTTTTTTAAAACAGTTGAGTTGAATTCACAATTGTCAATTTAGATAGTATTTAAAATTTAAAGCTTTAGCTATATTAGAAGTTATAAGAAGTTTGTAATGTTGGCACTAAAAAAATCACCCTGCATAGGTATGTACAGTACGATACGATAAAAATGTATTTATTGGTAATATTATATTTTAGTTAATTATAGCAACCGTTAAAAGTGTCTTCTTTTAACTTCAACAGTATTGCTCTTCGATCGAATTAAATTTTCCTGGAATTTTTGGAAGCATATAGGCTCCAAAACTAAAACAGTCCATTTTAAACTAGAGGCTTATATTTATGCCAAAACTTTCTTCTGAAATGGCTGTTACGAGTACAACCTCCTAAAGTTTGGGAACGTTTTTACAAACTATATATTTTTACAATGTTTTGAAGGTTCACCTATAAAACTGTAGAAATTTATTTTTATCAAACTCACTTACAAGTCCATTTATGCGTTTTCTATGCCTCTGTAATTCTTAGCTAAAACGTCAAATGGTTCAACGATTTTTTTTATTTTTGTCGATTTATTTTGTTATCCGGAGCGAATATTCGTCAGTAACTCCGGAAACTATTACCCTATGACTTCCTCAGCTTAAAATAGTAGATAAATACTAGAGCCTATCGCGCTTGTTTTATATTTTTCGTGATTTGTTTTGTAAAGATTTTAAAAAAAGTAACAGTGTCTTTTTAAGTTGAAATTTGTGTGTGTATCTAATATTTTAAAGAGAGTTTAGTGAATACTTTTTTCTTCTAGTGGACATAATTATTGTGTTATGCATCGCAGATTGGGACAATTTTTTGTCTACACATCTTCAAAAAAAATTTTTTTACTTAAATAATTTACCCTATTTAGGAAACTTTTTGGGTCACTATTATTTTTGAGTTCTATTTTGTGTCATTTAAGATCTAGAAAATTTTGATGTATAATGAGAAAAAAACCTTTGTTTGCCTACCTATAACAAATATTTTATAATTTTTCTTTGTTTGCACTTTAGAGTTTGCGTATATTTCTATGAATTAAAAAAATGTTTGTTTTTATGCACTTGTATCTCAACACTTGTAATTATTTTAATTGACATTATTATTGTTAGTTAGCATCACTGGTTTTTACCAGATTTGTGTTCGTCGTTTGTGTTTGGTGTATATTAGAGAAGAGAAAATATGCTCCATTGTGGCATAAATGGTGCAGTTCCCATGGTTGATTAAGAAAAACCGATAAATCGCACATTTTGCAACACGATTCTCATGTATCAGCGCTCTCGTTTGAACTTTAGCAGTGGCTCGGACACTTAATTCTTATAATAATATTAAAATATTCAAGTTTATTTCATGGCATGAGAAAATATAATGGTTTCCTTTAATTACAATTAATATTTGAAACGAAACACGTCGAAATGGAATCTCGATTGAAACAATACGGCAAAAAATTCCGCCGTCTTTGTCTTTGAAGCACACACTTCAATTCAATAATAAATTTCAACGAGCTTTAGTCCCACGGTTATTGTGTTTTTTAATCATCTCATTATCCATTTTTGCATTATTTATAAGAAGTGTGCCCGTTCGAAACTCTCTAATACTGAGTCCGATTTGAGTATGGTCGTTAGGAATTAAAATTTCAAATACGCTACTATTTAATGTTAAGGTGATCAAGTTTATTATTTCCCAACGTATATTAGCAATTATTAAACTGGTTTAGTAAATAGGCACGGACAGATAAATTTCTGCATAAATTTTATTTCTAATTATTTTAGACGATCCGGCCGATTATTTTCAACTAATAACCTCAATTCCGTTTCTGGGTCAATATCGAAAACTCCCAAATAGACCGTCAATGAGCGAGCACGTTTCGACGGTCCACCCTGTATGTGACCGAAAAGTTGCACAATTAAGCGCGTCCCAGTTGTAATTAGGTTGATCCTCGCATAAACAATATTTGCGTTTCCACTCGACATCAGCCCAGACAATATCAAAGTTGAACACAAACAATTAAAAGTGACTCAATTCAGGCAAACATTTTCGCAGATATGTGGTGTACAATACAGTGGTGAAAATTTCAACGAGGGCACGTGACGCACATAAAAAAGCATCGTACTATAGAGCAGTCATGTGATTCCTTTGAGTTTATTCAGACGTACATTACGGTAGGTCAGCGACCCGAGCTGAGCCTAAGAGTTCCCCAAATCGATAAAACAAATTGAGACGCATCGGCCTTTTGAATTTTTTCGAGACGTGACTTTGCGACTGAAGAAAAATGTCAAACGATATCAGCAGACTTAAACAAGTTAAGGTCGGGGAAATGGTGAAATGGTGGTTCAACGACATTTTCGAGCAAACATCGAAATGATAACAAGGTTATTGGCGTCATCTCCAAATGCAACGCGATAAGAGGTAAAGTGCACAATTATTGCATTGATAAGGCCTTCTGGACGCAGAGAGAGGGAGGGATTCGCGGAAATCGAGGAAAAATGGTGACTTATAATGTGGTTACCAATCGTAAATAACTGTTGCGAAATGTGCACTGATCAGACTGGAAAAATGACACCATCCATGAAAGAATAAAAAACAAAATGCGAAAAACTGAAGAAATTAAGGGAATTGTTTGAAATGATATTAAAAATTAAATAAAATAAAGTTTTTTCGTGATGGAATCGTAATAATTATTAATAATTACACCTATGGTAGGAACATTATTACATTACAGCTAAAGGGTACAGACTGAACCAAAAGTAACGCACAAAATTTGTATATTTTTTTAAGTTATTTTTCAAAAAATCCTCGAATAGGTCAATTTTTTTTAATGCCATATATTTTGATGTCATTATGACATTTATGACGTCATTCGTTTTTGAGAAATGACGTCATTTTTAGTTTTCTTTTAAATGACTACTGACGTTTTTGATTACTGTTTTAGATAGTACACATTTTTATCTTTCTGGCAAGCATAAAATACTTAAAAAAATAAACAAAGAAATTAAAAAAAAGAATAAAATAAAATAAAAAAGTAACAGTTATTGTGCAACAAAGTGCTTTGTCGTCTCATTCTTGCTTTTTTATAAGAAGTAATTATTTTTTGTGTTTAGGTGTCATATTAAATGTTTTCATTCTAATTTAACAAAAAACATATAAAAAACAATTGTCGCTTATAAAATAAGTGAAGAACGAAATTATAGAGCCCAGTATGTTTTGTTGTCAATATTTTTTTGTTTTATTAATTTTATTTTTTAATTCTTAATTATTTTATATTTACCAGAAAAATAAAGAAGTGTACCTACTATCTCAAAAAAAACATGGGTTGTCATTTAAAAAAGTTAAGAATGACGTCATAACTTAAATAACAACGGATGACACCATAAATATCACTAATATTAAAAGTGGCATTTAATGAAACAAAAACGACCCGTTTGAAAAAAATTTCGAAAACTGACTATAAACAAAGTTATGACTTTTTTACGTCACTTTTGGTTCAGTTCATGGGAATAAGGTTTTGAGGAGCATAATTTTAATGAGATAAGCCTGTAGCTGCTTTAAAATTTCCTACTACAATGTGTTCAAAAATGATTGTTCATCAAGTTGACTATGGAACTCAAATTCAATGTGCCACTTAGTCCAAATGATTATTGTAGTTTCTCTGTCAAATTAACTTTTTGCTTACTTTTTTTTCTATATTTCGGCAAAGTTGTTTCAATTGTAGGGTTTGTCTTGACTTGTGTTTTATATTTCCATGATTTTTGTTGTGTATCTTTTGTTTTGGATTCCTAGCTTTTTTACAATTTTAAGTCAAAGGTCAATAAAAGACCTTAAATGACAACATCGTAATGCATTTCTTTATCAATGCAACAATAGTTATTAAATAGGTACAAGGTATGTTAAAATGATTCTTATCTCAGAAACTTTGAAACTGGCTTACAAGTAAAAAATTTGTGCCGCTCTGCGTGTTTGACTCCGCTGTCAATAAATGTCAATAAAGTCAATTGTGAAATTTACAAATTGTCAATTAATTACATTTAGGTAAAATGTTTGGTTATAATTATAAAGTAAATAAAACACTTTTATATTATCGTAACATTACTTTCGAATTGTTAACTTAATAAAAAAAGAATGGCAATATTTGACGTTTGAATGCGTCATCAAGCGGCATTTCTGATTTTACATGAAAAATTTACAGACGACTAGATGAAAATCATTTTAACACACCTTGTACTTATACACTTAAATAAAATGTTATTATTTTTTATTTGTTTTTTATTCGTAAATGAAAACCAAAACCGATAGTACATATTACCAAAAAAATTGTTTAAAATTTTCTTCATTTTAGATATCAGTATGTATTTAAGTTTTGTATACGCACCTATTATTCAAAAATTTGTTTCCAACGTACACGATAAAATAATATTTTAGTTACTGTTTACTTTATGATAAAATGAAATTTTATCGGCCTCTGTGGTTGTTTCTCTGTTTTTGAGGTTTTTTTTACTGTTGAATTTTTTGACGTTTACAATAATTGCCAATTAAAATAACTTTGTAATTCAATCTAAAATCTAATAATGGAAGACGGAATAAAATTTTGTATTGTACTCATACAATTATTTATTGCTTAGGCTAAAAAATAATTTAGGATGAAACCTGCAAAAAATATGAAAAGCTAGTTTTTTTTATAGAATAAGCACGAAGTAAGGGTATAAGGGCTGTAGAAAATTTTCCTACACAAGTTTGGACCCTTATTTGGTAAAAAATCTTTAAAGAGTTTAAAACTTTAAAAAGTAAATAAAAACCCTATTAAACCTTTTATTATCTGCCTAGGCTAAAGTTTAAATATTTTGCTTTTATTTTACTGTGAAAATTTTATTTAATTTTTTATACATTATACAGCTTACGTATTAGCAGAGAATAATTTTCTATTTTTAGTTTTTCGTATTAATTAATTTTATTGCTCAATGATTTTGTTAAATTTGCCTAATTTTTTAACAAAGCGCTTGTGACACTGGAATCGTATTGGCAGTACTATTGAAAAACATAGGGACGCGCGATATTAGCATTATTAAGCTTTATACACTTTTTCCGTCTCTAAATTATTTAATGTTGCTAATTATAACCTAATTAGTCATTTTGTTATTCAGAAAAGTAAGCTGTTTTAGCTGTTTCAAAATTATAAAATCGCCAACGTCGTATTTTACCGAATTATTTTTTTTTAAATAAGGTTGATAAAAATGTAAAATAGTTATTAATGATTAAATCATTCATCGAAAGTAGAAATTACTTGGCTTTCAATTTTTTGAAGTACATAAATAGTTTATAACAACACATTTTAGAGAAAATGCGACGTTGGCATTTTTATAGTTTTGAAACAGCTAACATATAGGTACATTCTACACTTTTATTTTTTCTTTTCTTTTTATTATTTATTATTGGACCTATAGTAATGTATAAAATGTATAGTTCACTTTTCTCGAAATTGTAGGTATTATCTGTTAAATAAGATTGATTAAATTGTAAAATAGTTATCAATGATTAGAGCTCTCATTAAATAAATTATATAATAATAAATTATAGTATAAATTACCTTAGCTGTTATTTTTTTGAAGTGCATAAATAATTTATAACAATTATTTTTGAGAGAAAATGCGACGTTGGTGTTTTTGTAGTTTTGAAACAGCTAATACGTATATTATACGTGGGTCGTAAACATTATTTATATAAGTGAGTAGGAAGATAGCCGTAGACTTATTTTTAGAAACCATTTTTTATTTTTTATTTTTAATTTATAAAAAAATATTCATTTTTTAATAATTAACACTTTATATTTATCTATTTTTATGAAAGTGTCCGAAACTTTTAATTTATGTTGGCGTCATGAATCAAACGAAAATTGACGAGTTTGTCGATTCTTTCCATACATTATTCAATGTTGCCAACTTAATTTAAAAGTCATAGACCACGTTGATCAGAAATTTAAGTGGACGCATGGTATTACGTATGTGTGGTATAAACACAGTTTTGACGACTATTGTTCCTGAATAAACTTTGTTGCCAATACGTCCAAGACAAATCAAGCTCAGACACGTCTTGGCCGCATTTTACCCATTTTAGATGTCAGAAAATACTGAAAATTTACTACCGATAACAAAACAATCGTGAAAAATTGCCTCATAAAAGGACCTTTAGAGACATATATTCTGAAATTTAATGCGCCAGTGGAGCACTCTTATGCAAGCCAGAGCCACTCAAAAAATAAATCAAGGCATTATAATTTTATTTCTCGCGAAATTTGCCAACATATACAGGGTGCTGCATTTTGGATGTCCGAAAAGAGGGGATTTCCGAAACTAAGAGGTTTAGAGAAGAACAAGTGACACATTCTCTACTTCGTTTTTTGAGAGAATAATTTTGGTCAAAACCGCATCCCGCTATCGTCCTTTGTTTTCGACTTATAAACAAAAGTTGACATTTCAGCGAAATCTTAAAAAATTCATATCTTTCTTATACTAAAAGATGAAACAAAAACATTATACAACCACTTTTTTACAGAGAATTTAATAATGTTACCAGCGATTTTTTTTAATCATTTGTTTAGTTGTAATAACATAAAGATGATTTTTTTAAATAGGAATCATAGTTGGCTATGGCTATTTTTGAAAAGCTTATTTTTTTGAACTAAAAACAAAATAAATACAGTTTGATATTTTCATATACTCTTGATAAAAAATATATTTAAAATATTTGAAAGTAGTTGGTCATGAAAAATTTTTTCACATAAAAGTTGTGAATAATATAGAAATTTTGTGAACGTTATTAAAGTATGAATTATAAAAATAAGCTATGTTGAAATTATGTTCAATTGAACAAATATACGATCATTGCAGATTTTAATTACATAAAAAATGTCCAGAAAATTGAAAACGATGTGTCACTACCATTTGATGACACTTTTTTATCATTTAGTGAAGTGCAATGGAGGTAGCGTTGATAACGTTATGTATTTTTTTACCGCACATGGGATTTGATTTTGGTGTTTGGATTGACATTTTTTTGTAAAATAAAATTTTATTGACAGGCAGTCATACAATTAATAAATTTTTTTTTCCGACATTATTTTCATGTTTAATTAGAAACTAGAATGACAGTGTAAGCTTCCAAAAATTTGATCTAATAATAATTAATTATGCTGTTTTTGAATTAGTTTTTGAACAATCAGTAAATTTTAAATACTTGTTGGGTAATATATTTTTCATAGTTTTAATTAGAAATCCAAAATTTATTCATGGCCTACTGTAAAGAAAAAGCGAAATATTATGTTTTTTTAAATATTTAAAAATAATGTATTACACAAATAGATGTATCAAATGAAAAAAAATAAGCTATTCATAAATATCACAGCCGCCTATGACTCTTATTTAAAAAACTCTGTTATTACAGCTAAACGAATCGTTAAAAAAATCGCTGAGAACATTATTAAATTCTCTGTAAAACAGAGTATATTTGTTCAATTGAAAATAGCTTTAACATAGCTTATTTTTATAATTTCACATTTTTTACTTTAATAACCGTTCACAAAACTTCTACATTATTCACAGCTTTTATGTGAAATAATTTTTCCCTGGCCAACTACTTTCAAATATTTTAAATATATTTTTTATCAAGAGTATATAAAAATATCAAATTATATTTATAGTGTTTTTAGTTCAGAAAAAATAGGCTTTTCGAAAATAGCCATAGCCAACTATGATTCCTATCAAAAAAACAACTTTATTTTATTACAGCTAAACGAATGATTAAAAAAATCGCTTTAAATTAAATTCTCTGTAAAAAAATGCCTGTACTTATAATGTCTTTGTTTCAAAAGTGTATCTTTTATAGTAAGGAAGATGTGAATTTTTTAAGATTTTGCTAAAATGTCAACTTTTGTTTATAAGTCGAGAACAAAAGACGATAGCGGGATGCGGTTTTGACCAAAATTATTTTCTTAAAAAACGTCACTCGTTTTTCTTTAAACCTCTTAGTTTCAGAGATCCCATAGTTGGACATCCAAAATGCGGCACCCTGTACGATGCGCGACAAATGGTCCAATTTTTCCAGTTAAGGCGCATGAATATGGGGGCAGCGTATCTGCGTAAATCTAGGAACAATTCATAAACCGTCCCATTTGCATAAACATTTCATAGTGAATCAAGCAGCGACACGCCTTGGCCGCATCTCAGCCATCCCAGAAATGTCTCGATCCTCAACAATGCCTAGATCAGTCCAAGTCGCAATGAGATTCCTCGAATTGACTAAAATTATTTCAAATTGCAGCGTTTCCGCGAAGGAAACGCGCTTCGAAAAAAGCTGACAGTTGGAAGCGATTCCTGGAAGTATATTTTTCCATCGCGGATTTTGATCGGCGTGTACACACCTCTTCTTCGATCATGACCACGAAGATATTTTCGTCTGGCTGTTGGCCATGAGAAGAGCGCGGCCCTCGACGCTGTCGTGAACTTGCCTCATTTTGGCAACGCTGAATTTCTTTGTCGAGAGAGACCTTCGACGGAATTATTTATAGGTGGGCTTGTTTGAAGAACCCACTTAAGTCGGATTGTTTGAGCAAATACGCGACGAGACGCAAAGGTGCAAAATCGTCAAAAACGGCCCCCAAGGCCGCCTCCGCATAAACGAAAACGTTAGGAAAGACTCAGAGTAATGGCTCTTTTGTTGTCTTATTCAATGAGAGCCATCGATGGCGTTTCGTAACGACATTCTTGCATTTTATAATCAAGGAAAAATTGAAGAAGTGACAGTTAAATCCTTTGATACGATCGCGAAGAGAATGCTTTTCGTTCTACTTTGATAGACGAAATGATCAGAATGCGATTAGGAAATTTGTTGGGTGATGAAGAACGGGGCCACTGCGATCGTTAAGACCGATAAAAATATTTTCGATCGGGGCTTTTTTCAACTAGATTTAAATTAGGACAAATTCAGATAAGAGCCGCTTTTATCGCCACAAACACTCAATTTGAGCGTTTCTTTCCGACCTCGAGTGCATTTTTATGAATTTTTAAACGTTATTCTAATTGTGGGCCTATGAAATCATAGCTTTCAAACAATGTCTGATATGTACTTGCGACCATAAATATTAAGCAGCGATTTTCATACAATCGTTTCGGATAGTTTGATGGAAAATCTTGTAAATTTTTAGACAATATTCATCTATTGTATGGAAAAACCGAGACTTGCCGTTAAAATTTCAAATCAGGTTACGCCGGGCAAAAATTTTGATACGATGATGCAAGAGGAAAGAGGGAAAAGCTGTGCTTTTAGTTTTATAAACAAAGTCATAAAAAATAATGAACTAATATTTCTCGGTTTTAGAAGTAAACCTTGAAGGAAATTTAATTTGTTTACTTACCTGTTTTTTAAACATCTACTTATTTTTAGATGAAATTTTTAATACCACCATAATTAATGCATGAATTAGGTATCTATAAATACGTAATTAGATAAATTGTTTCAACAATTGATGGAATTTTTTAATTTCTTTAAGTAAATATTTTATTTATTTTGTGTGTGGGCTCACACTAATGAAAACTATATAGTGACTAACTGCGTCAATTAATACTATGGTAATTCCGGGAAAGATGGCCCAGCGGGTGAAATAACCCATTGAAATTTTTCTGTTACAATGAAATTACGCACCTGCTTGTTATATTAGTGTTCATGTCATTAGTAATAGTGATATGAAAAAGCAAGCTTTTAAACATGTTCTTTTTTGAAAAAAATCCTAAAATGAATTCTCAGTGATTTGTAACTGTTTCTTCATATTTTGAGGAGTTGTTTAAGTTGTGAGGAAGAAGTTACCTTCATTTTTAAAAGAAAAAAATTAGAGAACTATCTCTCCTGCAAGAATGGGAGAGATGATCTAATTTTATATGGGATATACAGGGTGTCTCACCTAATACTTTCGAGCCTCATATCTCAGATATTTGTCAACGGATTTTTATGAAATTAAAATGCAGTTATTTTAGAAGGTAAAGATTAAAATCCAATTAATGAAAGAACTCAAGTCCTAAAAATATAATTTTTACATGGCTTTTTAAATTGTTAAACCATTTAAGACTTATAATAAAAAATTCATCGTCAATAAAAAATTCTGTAAAAAAATCTCATCCTTGAAAGACGTTTGTTTTGCTTGAAAAATGTTAAACGTACAAAATCATAGATCCCTATGAAACCGAAGCGTACAACCACTGAATTTTGGTCACTCCTACCCGCACGTAAGTGTCACGCAAAAATCATTTCACATTTATCTCTCACCCTTACAAAGTTAAAGAACAATATTTTTGACTTACTTGTTCTACTAGACTCTCTAATTCTTTCAAAAAGGACTAAAAGACTGAACAACAACTGAAAAATTCTAGACACTTGAACGTTTTGGACTTTATTTCGTCCACTGTCTATTGGATTCTCTTCAAAAACTTGAATTACAGCCCTAACTATTTCTTCATTTCTAGTGACATGTACGCTTCCTGTGTCTTCAAATTATTGCCGATTTTTTAAACTTTAAATTTTATGAAGGCTTCATTTAAATAACATTTCACAAGAAGTCCAACGACACTTTCCATAGGCGAAATATTGTTTCCTTTTTCATCGACACAGAAATTTCTGCCACCGTTGTTTGTTTTCATAGTAATTTCACAAAATTAATTCAATTTTATTCTTATAACAACGCGCTCACTTTTGACAATTTTTTCAGTGGTGTACAAAATGCTGCTTAACAATGCTTCATCAATTGTTTCAAAAGGTGACTGCTCAAATACTTTCAAAATAAATTTGGATCAAGTTTTTAACAACAAAATCTTATTTTTTTCTTGGTTTAGATGAGCGATTTGGTTAATTTTTGTGTGGCCATCTATTTTTCGGGGTTTAATGATCCAATGGTAATTTGGGTTAATTTTAAATAAAAAATGTGTTTTAAAATTACATTTTTTAACTTGAAGTCATTTTTTTCTACTAATTGAAAAAGCACCTCCTAAAATATGTGCTTTCTAAATTACATAACAATCAGTTGACGAATAACTCAGATATTAAGGCCGAAAGTTTTTGGTGAGATACGCTGTATGGTCCACCATTTGCTCCTATATACTAGACTTTATTTAACAACCGGAGAAGGAAGAACATTAGATTTTAAAAGCAATAATAAAAAATGAATGATGTAAAACAAATAAAACGAAAAGTAAGACAACTTATTTAAAAAAAGAAAAAATCTTTATTCAATCTTGAAACACAAAATTTCAGTAACAGTAGAATATGATGGTAAAAAGTGGAAAGTACGAGCCGTGGTGAAGAATGTAATCATTAATCAAACAGTATCTCAACTCTAAGAGGTATTCTGTGAGGGATTGTTTCAAATTTCTGCGCTTGTGTGACTAATGTGGCAAGGTTTTGTGTAACAAGAAGTAATACCTTAGTGGGTCATTTCCTTCTGACACTAAAATACAGATTTTTTATTATTTTTTAGAAATGTTTTCGATAATTTGTTATTTATTTGAACTCAATAGAACTGCACTTACGTATTTGTGTCTCTGTAGTGTCAATTTTTTTTTGTATTTTTTTTCAAATAATTGTTTATTGTCCTTTGAATTAGATGATTTTCTGGGGCCGGGTTGTTGTTGATTTTTGGCAATTGGTTTCTGGGTGGTGTTGCGTGAGCGATCGACTGCGGCCGTTAAATGATATTAACGAGATAATATCGAGGTGATTGCCAAGTGCAGTACATTGTTAACGTTAACATTTCAATGACAAAACGAATGAATACATTAGCATTATTTTAACATGCATATTTAACAAACGAATGTTGAAATTACAAATTTATTGTACTTATTTATATACTTACTTCTTTATCTATCCCTCCAGGATACGCGGCCTTTTTATAATACAATTCCAGTTTAATTAACGGAAAAATTTTGTTAGATAATTTTTCAAAGTCCAGTAAAAGTAGCAAGCAGCCCGTCCTTGATTACCTCGATTATTTCGCGACTTCATTGATTGCTTCACTTGGCATCGTCGTCCAATTGGACAGCTCAATTTTTATTGGATTACTTAATTAAATTAATTACGTATCCAGGCCTTGCACACAATTTCAACTCTCCCGAAGCATCATCGATGGCCTAATAAATACATTAAAAAGGCCCAAGGTCGGGCCCAAACGTTTCCTGATTACGAATTCTCGCCAGCTGTTGTCACTTTTTCTAATTGATTCAATCGAGCCGAAAAACGAGTCGGCCTTGGACACACTAAAATGGCCGCGGCCATTCGGAATTTCTGTATAATTATTTTCTAATGGTGCCCCACCTACGATGGTTTCGTTGGTGCGGCCCCCTCTATGGTGTTAGATTCAGAAATGAATTTTTTAAATTGGAGGGGATCCGAATAAAAATTCGTGACGCTGCATGTTTATTCCGTCTTAATATTTTATTGAATGTGACCGGTTTAATGGTTAATTTTAACTAATGATGGTTACTTGCATAACCATTAGGGTTTGTGCTTATTTTTAAATTATATATTTTATCTATAATTTAATGCTTTTACTCGAGAGAAAATGGTAAATGCCTGGATCGACTATTTCAACAATCTACTTATTAATTTTCTTTTTTTTTTTTTTTAAATGAAATTATCCACCGGAAATATTACGCTATTTAATGATCATTTCGAATTAACGATTGCCACTTTTTGCTCCCATTAAACAAATGCTTCAACCCCCTCTCTCATTAAGTAAATCAAAAAAGTTCTGATTCGACAAGTTAATTTATTACACTCTGAACTCTGTGTACAGCTCTTTTCATGATAATCGGTGCTAACCTTGTAACACATTACTTTCACTTGAAAATTCTCAACAGCGCCGGAATTTATTAGGGCTTTGGAGACCTTCCTTACGGCCGATACAATTGTCCGATGATTACCTGATGATTAAATTAAAAAAATATTTCAAATGTATTGGACTGTAACATTTACAATAGATATCTATCTATTGTTTTTTTTTAGTTTAACTAGAATTTGTTTAACGACTTTTTTTCGGAATTGGTATTTTAGATCAAAACGTATTCGTAGGTTACTGACATATCTATAATTAAAATAATTGGTTTATTCAGTATCTAATTTTCAAGGGAGTGAAACCCTGATAACATTTTTAATGGCTTATTAGACTATCCTAGGATTCGGGGAAAATTCTTGTCAGCTGTGGAATTTTTTTTTCTGACAGGCATCATCTAAAAAATAAAAAAAAGGAAAAAAAGTATTTCCCTAATACATAGTATATGGCGGAAACGACGTACGATATTTTTATGATGCGAAAATTAATTTTTTTTACTTATTTATTGTTTCCTCATTGTTTTCTCTTCAAATTTCACTAATTTCTTCTATCATTCTTTAACACGTTCTTTTTCCTCTTCTTTCTCTA
This sequence comes from Tribolium castaneum, assembly GCF_031307605.1. Lineage (NCBI taxonomy): Eukaryota > Metazoa > Arthropoda > Insecta > Coleoptera > Tenebrionidae > Tribolium > Tribolium castaneum. The sequence goes on along the minus strand of NC_087395.1, from coordinate 18,633,039 downwards.
ATTATCTCACCCACTGCTTTTCCTTCTTTACTCTTTTCTTTTCTATACCTTCTATACAACCGTTGTTTACCAAAATTTCTGATTTTTACTAAAAATTAACGCGAGTCGAAGGGCCGATAACTTGAAAAAACTACTTGTTATCATTTGAATTCTAAAAAATTCCAATAATAATATATCGTAATTCTATTTCTTTCAGATTAATTCTAAAGTAATTTAGATAATTCAGTTATAATTCTTGTAATTCCAAATTAATTCCGATAATGATAACTTTTACTTTACTTTTAAGCGTTCTTGAACTTCAGCAATCAATAAATCTATTCATCTATTTATTAAACAATAAAAAAAGAGTAAACACAACTCTAGTATTGTAAAATTAGTATGAGAAACAACTAGTTAATCTATGGGTCAGTTTTAAAGTGCTATAATCTGTAAAAACTAGCACTCCATTGAAAGTTTCTCACCTAACCATGTTATGTTCTTTTTAGTTTTAGCATCAGATGTGTCAACATAGTCTAGTTAACTAATTGCCACAAATTTCAATTTGGGGTTTAAGTGCATGTTCATTAGAATTCACTCTTCCGAAATGTTTTAGATTTAATGAGATACGAACCATTTCTACTTAATAACAGTTGATAAACCTCCTGATTAGCAACTGCTTCGATTATTGTCAGAAGTAACAAGTAAACAACAAAATTATTATTTAAAAATCATTGTCTGCATCTACTCAAACATCTTTTGAATCAGAATATAAGATGTTTTTTAGTTTTTAAGAGAGAAAACGTAGTTTTCGGCAAAAATTAGACGACTCAAGCTATTTTTAACGAACCTAACCGTAAGAAAAAAAAAACAAAAAAAATTTACATTAGATAGGTATTAGCTGTTTCAAAACTATAAAAACGCCAACCTCGCATTTTATTATTATTAATAATTATTTTACAATTTTATCAATCTTATTTAAAAAAATAATTTGGTAAAATGCGATGTTGACTTTTTTATAGTTTTGAAACAGCTAATACGTAACTATAGGTATTGTTTTATTTAAAAACTATTTAAAGAAAATTCATGTTAGACTCAAAGTACCTATAAATAGTGGGAGAGGAAGTTAGAATTTATCAAAGAGTTATACTTAACTTCCAAATAATTCTACACCTAAGCAGTTTCGACAAAATAGTACATATTTGTATAACTAATTCGAAAGTTGACGGCCTTTTGGCTTGAACAGATATTTTGTCCACTAGGAAAAAATAGTTTTCAAAAATATGGAAAAGAAAAAAGTCTTGGAATTCTTGAAGAATTCTTCAGATTACCCTGTTCATCCCCTTGATGTTGCGATGTTTTCTAATGTTTTCGAGCTGTTTAATAAATATCCACTTGTACCTACTTACGCAAAAGTCAAAAGTGCAACTTGGAGAATGACAAAAAATAATTTCAAATTTGCATACCTTATAAAAAATGTGTTTTTTTTTAATTTTTATATACTTATACAATGAGTAAAATACTAACTGAAAGAAAACTATCACAGATTTTTGAATAAAAAACGGAAAGGGGAAATAATGAGGGGCGTTTATACTGTGTGATTCAAAAGCACCGGATAATTTCTTGGGTGCTGATAAAGGATATCAAACTGAATTAAAAGTTCCTATGACAAAAAAATGTTTGAGCCATTTTTTACGAGAAGTTAAGTTTTTGGTGCTTCAGATCGTACTTTTTTTTACTTTAGTTGGCGGAAACGACATAACAATTAAAAAACTTGCAAATTCAACTGTAAATTAAATTCGACATCATAGGAAACAAAAGAACAAAAAACGAAACAAAAAACAAAAAACAAAAAACGAATCAAATTAAAAAATATATCAAAATTTATGTTGCTTGAAAAAAATCTGACTTCATTTTTATGCTTAACTGGACATCTTTTCTCACCATACGAGAGTTTGTCCGTCACTTTTGAATTACCCTGTATAAGTAGATAACATCTTAAACTTTTTCGAGTATACCATTGTTGAGATTTTGTGGTTTAAACGGAACAACTTGTAGGTATTTGGAGATTTTGTTTTGTAGAAAGGTGCATACCCACACAAGTTTTTTTTACTTTTAATCACTATTTCCTTCCATTTTTTCACAATTTTTCAACAAGAAGTTAATGTAAGGACGATTTCTTTTGTGTTTTATTAGAAATAAGCTTGCAGGAAATGACATAAAAATGAATATTTGGGCATTGTTATTATTTTTTAATGATTGTAAAAATCTCGTTCGTGCTCATTTTCCTGGTGGTGTAGGCGGCCAGTCGGGTAGGTTTTTTTGCGAGGAAATCGTCGGGAAGCATGACGTCGAACGTGACCCCACAGCAAACAATCCGCCCTCTGAAACAATCCGTTGTTATGTTTTGAATCAAGTTAAGTTGTCGCAAACGCAGTCGATTTTTCTCCGAACGAAATCTCGCAACCTGTTCGCTCGGTATATTCTCGAAGGCGCGCCAGCTGTTTGAAAAGTGTCGACCGCGAATTATCATCAATCGCCATTTTGAAAGAAAAGAACTGAGGTTATGCGAACGACCATAACGAGGTGCGATGTTCAGTTCTAGTAATTTACACCGGCAATTATCTCTCAATTATCTCGTTAAGCCCGGCATAAATAAACAAAATCATCATTAAAACCGGCATCGACTAGGTCAAGAAAACGCGAAAAGTCGCTCCGGGAAGAACAGGAAGCGATGGAGAGGGAACGCACGCCATCTTTGAACCGATGCATGTTTTTAGGCTAAATTATAATTCAATAATAAGAGAACCGGTTGTGTTAGAAATGCAGTTTTGCTAACAAAGAGACTGTGAATTCGACCCAAAGAATGGATATTAAGGTCGAGCTGCTGCCATTATAATTCCTATCCTTACAAATATGTTAGATCACCTTGGGTTACAACCGGCCAATAAAATTCTTACTTTAGGCTAATTTACAATTGTTTATTCAAACCAGTTTCTGACCTCCACTATCGAAATACATACATTTTTTGCAATTACACTATTATAACGCATAGCCTCCTAACGGGGCACCCACCACTGCCCACATGGTCCCAACGATCTTATTTTAATTCTACCACACCTCGGAAAAATTTACTTTCACTTTAGACTGACTCGAAATATACAAAGAAACAAACGATCTGTTACCAAGAATCTATTCCCGATTAATCTAATCGTTATGTCGATAATTTATGTTTCGCTCTTTTATTTACACCAATCAAGGAAACTGTGTTGAAACAATTGAATTGGCAGGTGCCTCCTTTGACTCCTAGAGGCAAAAAACCGGCAATCTGCCCACTAGAAAAGCAATGCGTTGTTTAAACATTCTCAAATAGATAATTAAATCATTAGTGCAGTTTACAAGAGTCATTAGCATACATTCGCACCGTTTCACACTTCACAGAGGTCATTAACAAGAAACTTTTATAATAAAATAATACTATACTGCAATTTGGGCGCTTGTTGCGCCCTTTTTTGCTAAACAAAAATACTAATCTAACATTTTAGCGTTTATTAAGCGCTATTTCACCTTGATATTTACTTGCAGAGAGCAACAAAAAGCATGTCGTAGCTTGCGGCCTTCTAATATCGCATAATTGTCCGGCGCACGCAAGCCCCAAAAGTGAGGTTAAAATTCGCCGAATCAAATTGCGGAAGTCGGTTTCTCGCTAAATTACCAAATAGAAATCGATTTCGAAAAAAACGATTGCAGAAAAAAGTGTGCCATAATACAGAGTTGCAGATGCTTTCGTTTTGTCTAGCCGGCTTTGAGATTGAGGGGTTATTGACCTTCACACGATTCTAGGCAACCTGATTATCAAATAAGTAAAGATTTCACACGTAACGTAACGTATATAATAATTTCGCTGAATGAAAATTCCGCACACCATCAGCGGCGACGAAATTATTTCGAAAATTTTTTACGCCGGAGTTTCTAAGGGGCCCGCATTCAGGACGGGTCACGTGACCCGTTTTCTACCGATTTTTCGAATTCCACGCCAAATAACTGCATAAACCGTTAGCGAAATGTGTTGGTTTGAACTCGATAAAGGGGAAAACTTATCGAAAAATGCACGGGCCGATAGGCACGGTAAAAGCCGGCGAAGAAAGCCACCAAACAATAAACAAATATAAGAATATAGTGTGAAGCACTCGCATGGAAGAGTCTACGACCAACAAAAACAAAAAACTCAAAAACCAGCTGAATCTTAGCCATGTGCAAGTACAGCCGGCGAAAAATATTCACTACTTATCAAAGCCAACTCTCGATACGTTTATTGGGTGCTGTATTTGCAAATTTTCGCATTTTTTAACTGAAAGTGAATAAAGTGTGATTATCCAAACGTAAAAGTAGGGAAAGGAGTTTCCTGTTTCCAGAATAATCAATTTTAAAGAAGTTATTAAATCAATCAGGAAACCAACTGTTCAATAAATCAATAAATTGGACCAAATAAAATTATATAAAACGACATATTATATTAAATAAAATTAGAACCACTTTTGCACAATAGCTTTATTGCTTGATTTCTATTCGTGTAGATCATGTTTTTGTATAATATATTACTTTTCTCTGTTTCTGTCGTACATACCGTTGCGTTTAAACCTCACATTCGAAGTAATGTACCTACTTATATTCATAATAACGATATTCATCTGAAAACTTGTAGACACCCATAATAATTCACAAGGTTTAGGTCCTATAGGTACTCAATGAAAGTATTTTCAAAATGGCAGTACTTCCGGTCATTTGGGAAGTCAACTTCAACTGTTTTTTTAATGGATATTTTTACATTTTATTGCGCTTGTCAATTAATCAAGTTTTTAAGTAAGATTTTATTAGGATTAGGTACTTGTATCCAAGTATAAAACTGTTTTTGAGATACATTTAGGTACAGTCACAATCAAAAAGAATGACACTCCTAAAATGTGAACGTTTGGTTAGTTCATAAACTAACTGTATAAACTAACCTCTTTGTGGAAATTTGTGACCTGTGTCCGGCTCGGTTGGGAGGAGTGTCATTGTTTTTAATCGTGACTGTACATATATTTTTTTTGATATGATTTGAACCTTTGATAATTTTCTCATTTTTAAATTGTTTTAAATCATATTTGAATTGGGGAAGCAGCAATCAAATTTATTTGAAAATTATTCAACCAAGGTATTGCGAATGTGAATACAGATCGATGTTTAGAATTAATAAATTTTCCTTCGTCAATTACACAAAAATGCGTATTCCAGCTATGAATTTCTCTTTAGAAATTAAAAAACTAACCATTTTTTTCAAATGCCCAAATATGATTGATTTCAAGTAGGTATGTATGTAGTATGTATTTAAAAATAAGAAAGTTATCGATATTTAAATGAGAGTGCAAATTTATAGCTACTAACATACCGAGTATGTAAGCAACGTTATCTTAGCCGCAGATGTCAGTTTGACATCCGAGCGCAAGCTTGCTTGGATTTTAAGACATCTAAAGTTGTGATACCATACTTACATCCGCGGTTTGTTCAAGATTTTATTGAATTCTGTGGAGTTAAAAAAAACAGAGTTTATTGCATTTATGTCAAGTTGACTAATCGACCTGTAAAATTGACAAATTTTATGAAAATTTGGCATATCGATAGGTAAAACTTCCGTTACAATATTGTAAAGAGAGAATCATATTGTCATAGTTACCAGACTATTTTTGTGTATGTAAGGTTGTTCCTTACTTATTAATAGACCAAGGATGTAAGAAATGTTATTACAGCCGCAGATGTCAGTTTGAATCCAGAGCGAGCATGCGCGCAAGGATTTTAAGACATCTATGGCTGTGATAACATACTTACATCTACGGTTTGTTCAAGATTTCATCGGATTCTGTGGGTCTAGGAGAAAGAAGAGTTCATCGCGGTTTTGTCAATTTGGCTAATCGATCTGGAAAACATAAATGTAATGTAAAATTGACGTACCGGTAGGTAAAATTGACATTACAATATCGTAAACAGTTTCAGCGAATCATATGGTTATACTATGCAATTTTCAAAAATTTGGATCTAGTTACCCATGGTCATGACAGTTACGTTAACTACGGAAATAATTTCAGCATACATTTTTTATGTTCTTTGGTGAATATTTTGCACATATTGACAGATAAAGCGATGCTGAAGTATTTACGCAATACATTTCACTGCTGTGGTAACTATCATGGATAACAAGACCAAAATTTTAAAAAATTGCATGGTACCATAGCTGCCACACCTTTTTGAGTAAGGTACCTCCTAACTAAGAAAACTAATTAAAAATATTTTCGTGTAGGAGCTCACAATACTTATAATGAGGCCTTTATTTTTCTATGTTAAGGTACTGAGATTAAAATGACAACACTGAAAAAACGTAGCAGAGACAGAACATATGAAAACTGACAAAAATTTGATAGGCACAACCCATTTGAATAAAAAGAATATCGGACTGCTGTGGTTCAAATCGCAAACTATGAAATGAGTTAAGAAGTTTTTTCGTTGTAGTAGATGTGGTGGACACAAAAAACTTTTCTTGATTAACTTTTGCATACTCGTTTAACTTGGGAAAAGATCAGTTTTTGCAAATTAGAATAAAAAAGTACTATTTTTCATATTTTCATTTTTTGAATCAGGCTGGTGAAAACTTTTTCCAACATAAACGTATGTAAATTTTAAAGGCAAAAAGCTTTTCCCATCTGTACAGCTTAGTGATTTGGTCTAAATCTTGCTATATTCTTACTATTTTTTGGAATATGTTGAAAAAAGATATGAAAATTTTGTTTCCTTATTCAATGTTGCCATATGAATTTGAAAGGTACAAGCCATTTTAATCAGTCAATCGAATTTTATCTGCGATTGTCATTCCAAATAAGTTTAAATAGTATTCGGAAATAAAATTAACTAGACGCCCTCTGGTAATGACTTTTGAACTATGTCGAAAACAGTAAAGAAATTTTCGTAATGCCACATTTAACTGACATTTAATGAATTGTTCAACAATTTTGCGTGTATAGTGTTAATTACTTACAATAGAAAGAATTACTTTAAAAGTACGTGGTGGTAAATACTAGCGTTGACTTTGGTTCTATAGTTTTTCGTGGTATAAAGTGTTTATTGTTGGAACTTGAAAGTGGATATAAAGTGAAAAATATTTAAATTTTAATTACAAAGTGTTATCAAACAGTTGTCTAATTAAAGATTATAAGTAATGGATCACAGCGAACACAAAGTTTGGCTCAAGAAACCAATAAATTAGTGAAGTGTTATGAATTTTAGGTTAGAATTTTCCACTGAAAAAATCATGAAATGCTGCGGTAAATCTACAAAACTACAATAAAGATTAACAACTGCTGATACATTTAAACGTAAATTATGCCAAAAGGTAGGCTTTTCAATGTCTTTGTAATAATTTTCCAATAAAGAAAGTGAACCAAACAGTCATTCGTTATTCGTGTTTTCCTCGTCATCTCTCATTTGTCAACATAAGTTTCTTGCTTCAAAGATGCAATAATCATTCCGCATAGGTAATGTAATAATTGTGAAGCCCCAAAATTCGTACAACGCTCAAAATATCCGAATAAACGTTTTCCCGCCATTTATGGTTACTGTTTTCGACCTAGCTCAGTGGCGCCCCCAACGGTAATTTTACTTCCGAATACACTCACTAAATTAAATTTGGATTTTATGTAATATCTAGTTGATGTAGAATTTTGGTATTGTCTAACACCTGTGCATAATATGGTGTTGTTTGTTGAGATTTTCAGTAAACAATTATCGACTGCATTGATGAATAATTTATTCCCAATAAATTTTGCACAGGTATTGTTCAATTAATTGCATTTGAAACTTGTTTTTGATCTTTCAAGATCTGTATACGCATCGTTGGAAATCTACAGTTTTGGCCCACGTTTAGTTTCATGATTCATGACGGAAGAGTCCTTGCTATCCTTTAGATATCCTGGAGAATTAGAAGTGTTTATGGATTCTGAGTGATTTCTTCCTGGGGACTTGTTGGTGAAGGAGTTAAAGTGTTGTAAGAGGTATCGAATTTAGTTGACCTTTGACATTCCGGTGGGTGGGAGTCAATTGCAGAATAGTTACGTTTTTGGAGTTGTGCGTCCGTTTCGCGTTACGTAAAGTTCAAAGCGGCGAACTCCTCCAGAGTGCATTATGTAAAATGCAAATTAGTTGTCTTTGGTAGGTTTTATTTTTCGTGAATGTTTATAGCACGAAAAGAAAATAAATAACGTAGAAACCACACATAAATTACGAAATCCCAAGTAAATGCAATATTCAAAGTCGAAAGAGAGAGGAGAATCAAGGAGATTCATGCAAGAAGACGAATGGTAGTTAGTACAATGTTCAGTTGACTGTTCGAAAGGTCACAAAAATGATGCGAGTTATGTTTTGAACACAATACATTCTAAATCGTTAGAAAAGTCCCCGATCGGAGGTTGCAATTACCGCGTCCCCAATTATCGGCTACGTAATGACAGTTGTGGAGTTTTTCAAGAGAATGATCCACCTGGACGAACGGTCTAGAGACACGTCGGCGGATTATCGACGGTTTTATGATGCGATTTGTGGTGTGTTCCTCCACGTCGGGATCGCGTGCACAAAGAACTGTTCGTCATTGGTATTGAGCCAGAGTTTGGGTGCTTGTCCTATCCCAAGCTCTACTGTGTAGACTAGGTCATTAACCTGGGCCCCGTATGCATGTGTGTATGTGTGTGTACACGCACTGCACGCGAGCCTTAAAACTGGCGGGAAAAATGCACCTCTTCCACCTTGTCTTCTTCACCAACACCGGCCGCAGGAAGGAAGTTTATGTTTATTATTTTAATTATTCCACACTGCGACGACCGTGAGGAAAACGATTTCAGACAAGCCAAACACTCACACACACTTTTCCGATTACAGTTTCCTGTAATTGTTCGAAAACATACCCAATTTTCAAACAACACTCAATATATGCCATCTTTAACAACAACGAGTATAAAAATAACAGTTCATTCAATAAACCCTCCAGCATATGGTCCGCTTTTTTGCAACACTCTGTATGCATAACAACGAATCAACGAATTCATTTTCAGTGGGTGCACAAACAACGAACTAAATTAATAAATTAACTTCACTTTTTTAAAGTATTTAAACCAGGTATTACATTATTTGGAGAATAATGGAAAAAAGTCATAGTTTAGTCCAGAGATTGAACTATCGCACGTATATCGATGTTTATTTAGTGCTGAATTTTAAGGGGTTTTATTATATCGATGCTAAATATCACAAAAAATAAAAATTGGGTTCTAAATTTAAGCAAAAAATTAAAGTTAAACTAAACAAAAACAAACAGCAAACATAGAAAATAGAAAAAATAGTATATAACACTCGTTTTATAAGATTTAATTGTGGCACTCATTCTATTGGAGCACTCTTTCGTCGTGCTCCAAAACCATCAAAAAAAAATTGAATGACACTCATGCGAAAACGCTTAAAGTTTTTGGATGTCTATGCAACTCGCTGACGCTCGTTGCATACCCGACAGCCCTTGAACTGTAAGCTTGTGTTTATGCACTTGTGTTATTAATAATCTAAAAAATGCAAAAATGAAGAACATCTGTTCTAAGTTTAATACTTAGTTTATTTTGTTCGATTTAGCTTACTTCTCAGTAAGGATCTCTTTTTTTTAGAAAAAAAAAATCAAAATATTTATTACATGAGTTCGATTTATTTCGTATATTTGATGGTAATTGATTTATTTTTGTTTTTCAGTTCTGAATCCTAGATTCCTAGAACTATTTTAAAACACGTTACCCATAGCAACATGTTTTCACTATTTTAAAACACGCTTCCCATAGTAACGTGTTTTAAATTCGACAGTAACAGTTTTATTCAATAGCTTAACCTTCACCATTCTGAAAATTTTTGGAAGCCTCCTCCAATAAAAACTACTATAGATTTATTATAGGCAATAATCAATAAAATTTCTAGATTTGCGATTTTAACCAAAAGTGTCAAATTTTAAAAAAGTTGTAGAATAAGGTCTGTGGACGTCCAGTAGAACTTAATATTATTTGAAATCTGTTTATTTTTCGAAAAGAAGACTATTAAAAGTTCTCTTAAAAACTAATTGTGTGAAGCTTTTTAGTCGCAAACATTTTGATTTTTAATTTTTTTTATATATTTTGCATCGTTGTCAGATATTTTTTGAGACTTTATGCCCTAATAAATCGAAATACTATTTAGATTTTATTTAATATTTTTACTAAATTATCCTTAAATTGCTGTTTGACATTCGTGGCAGCGCTGCTAACCTTGCAAAGAAAATTGTACACTCACATGCTTTAATAGCTGTTTCAACATACACATAATTACTTTAATAAAACTATTATAAACATAACTAAAAGTGTGTTATTTTGAAACACCCTGTAGTAGTAATTGCACAAAAACAGTTTGAAAAATGGTATAGCTTCATTATTTTTTATCAGTTTACTAAAAATTGGCAACATGGACGCTGTAGAGACATAAGATTTGTCCCTATTTTAATCAGTATTGCAAACTTAATAGCTACTTTCATAAATTTTTGTTATTAGTTTCATAATTCACTTATTTATACCTAGGTACTATTTGCCACTGTGTGTAAACAAATTTGTTTTTTGTGAATTTTATTTACGTACCTAAATGTAAGACATTCGGGGAAATTTCATGTCAAAGGCAAAAAAAGGCAATCGCGTGATTCTGATTTCCAAATCGATCGCCATTATACATTTTCGTTCACTGACACAGGGATATTTATTGTGTCACAAGAACTTCCTAAAATATGAATGAAGAAGTCAGTGGCGTCGTCTCCAAAAAACAGACCAATTAATAAAAAAATACCAAAAACAATTAACATAATTATGCACACTCGTATTAAACTGTCACAGAGTTTATTTCTGTCTGTTTGCGTAAAGTTAATTTTTTGTAGCAGATGTTAAAGTGTGCTTTGTTCTACTCAAAATGGTAGATCAAGTGGCATTTTAACCGCCAAGTTAAACAAAGTGATACAGGAATTCGGCGCTCAGATTTTTTTTATTTACGTTATAAATTAACACTGAATAAACAGTTTTCACTTGACAATAAAATTCAGTCTTGTAAATAATCGTCTATAAATAAAAACGTCTTATATTTTTAGGAAATTTGGGTAAAAATCGATGAAAAAAAGAATTGCGTGCTTTTAGTTCCGAAATCAATGCCATGGGTGCGTTGCCGCTGTAATGGTCATTTCCTGAAATATGAATGGACAAATCAGTGGCGGCGCGTTATCTCCTTACTGTCCGCCGCCATCTTAATTCCCGTCAATTAAAGCGGACGAAAAAAGTCACCAAACGTCAATTCTGGATTCCAGTCACAGGCGGCCGGTCGCGGTTCAATTGTTTCACGGCAGAGCGTCCCTTGCCGCTCTCTTCTTCTTTCGAAACCCCGCTCGCGTGCATTCCCCCCTTTTGCGAGCACCGAATAGTTGGCCTTGAACGAGTGCATTGCTTTGAGAAGTTCCTTTTTGTTTTTGGACGGCGTTTGGCAACGGTCAACAGCCCTGCCAAGGTTGCAACTAACCTATCATAATCTAAACTCGCATAACCCCATCCGAAATACAGGGGCGGCGTTGGATTATTTCCATCAAGTTGGCGATAAATGTCACCTGTCAGCCGATGACGCTGCGATTTTCACACCTATCCAAACGGACAAACAATTTTTTATTCCCTGAATATGACTCAATTAAAAAACTAAAGCATTACGCAAACAAATGTCATCACTCATTCGAAAAGAAATCTGAATTTAAGACTAGAAATTGGCATAAAAATAATTAAATTTTATGGTTTTGCAACGCAATTAATTGTTAGTAATTAGAAAAAAATTATTTAATTGACCTAGATGCTCACACTATATTTTTTAATTCTTGACCGGTTTCTGCCACCAATGAAGTAGTGTCGTTAGATCACGTGATTTTGGTCACATGTGCGAATATGACGACTGCCTTTTTGACAGTGGGTGCACACAAACAAAAAAATAAGCAAGGTGTTAACTCATAAAGTTGGTACACAGTAAAAATAAATACGTAAAAAACACAGAAGTTTTAAAACTTCATTTTCATGTAATGTAACTATGTAATTCATATGTACCTACTGATTTGATTCTGTAAAAATCAATGACATACAGTATACAGGATCTCCCAACAATTCGGAAAAGCTTCATAACTTGTTTATTATTAGAGATATTGACTTTTTCTTTTCTTTTTTAGACTATAACTGCGTTTCTGCTGTATATTTTAAAAATATTGCCGTATATATACAGGATGTCCCAATATTAAAAAACAATAAGTTTATGTTTTTTTAAATGAAACATATTTTTTTGCATTTTTTGGATGTAGCTTTTTACCCTGATGTTTTTAAGAAGGTAACAAATTGTTAATAATATGTTTTTTTTTTTAAGAAAATACGCTTTTCTAAAAAATGTGTTACGTAAAAACTAAGAATTCTAGAAAAATGCGTGTTTTTGGCAAAAAATTCACATTATACGTCCAAACATTTACTAAAATTTATGGTATTTTATTTGAAAAAGCATAAGTTTAGTGTATTTTTAGTTACGGGACCTATATATAGGGTGTGTCAAAAGTCGCGGACAGGCATTTAAGAACAACTGGATAGAGTTATACAAAATATTATTTTCGCTAAAAAAATCAAGAAAACTTTCGTTTTACAAACAAAGACTGAAATAAAAAAAAAAATTATTAACCATAGTAACTACCATAGTTACATTACTACACGTTGCCAAATGTTGCTCCACTTTTAAACTGGTGTTTTTAACTGATTTTGAAAACTCAAGAAAATGTTTTTCTACAATTCTTTTTGACAAATTAGTTAATAAATAACGTAAATATTTAAATATATCATTAAAAACAAAGTTAACGGCTCTGCTTTTTCCACAATTCTACATTGAAGTAGTTTTTTCAAAAAGCTAATAACTAATGTAAAATGTAATTTCAACAAGAGATCTAATAATTAATAACTATTTTACATTTTTATCAAACTTGTTTAAAAAAATAATTCGATAAAATGCTACGTTAGCATTTTTATAGTTTTGAAACAGCTAGTAGTTAAATATAACATTGTATACCTAATTACCAGTCACTACAGATTGATTTTTTTCTTCTAATAACTTGTTATTTTTATTAAATAATATATTTTGTCTATTATTCAATTCAAGTAACATTTCCTCTTTTTTTTACATTTACTAGGAAGATAATCAAACCAACAAAGTTTTAAATTTCAAATTTATTCCATTAAATTACAAATCCCAGTTCTTTTTTAACTATTAATGTAACGATGTCAATATAAGAAGCTTATTTTCTAACAAAAAGTGTAAAAATTGTTGAAAATTGTTGAAACGTCACTCACTACGCTTGAGTGGAATTTATTAAATTCATTTAATAATCATAAACTTTGTCATAATACTTTTTTATGTATTTTTAAATGAAAAATGTAATTTCACATATTGTTTGTAATGAATTACTTATCAAAATGTAGGTTTACATTATAAAATGTACTTTATTATTTATATTGTGTACTAATTTTTGTAGCAAAACTTTCTGTAAAAATACTAAAAATGGATATGTCGGTACAAATGATGTAATTTTAGAGTGATATTTTTCCAGTGTATCACATTTTCATAGAACATAAAAATACATAATAGGGGCACGTAGTTTAGACCATCGGTCCTTAACCTGTAGTGCCGGAGGTCGTGACCGAAGTTCCTGGGCCCCGTTGAAAATTGGGAGTCCTGGCCATGTCGTGCACTTGCTTGGCATGCATATTCGGGCTGATACGTGGTCCCGAACCTACCGCAACGCGCTTTCGATTGTTTGTCTGGGTGTATTTTTACGCCAACTGGTTTTGGCCGTGGCTCTTGCCGAATTATGTTGAGGAAGGTCTATAAATACCATGGTATAATAATGAATGGGATGGTTGCGTGCTGCGTCGGCGACTTGATGCAGTTTTTTCGGGTGTATCGGCACATCCTGGCCGGATTTGCATTTATGTTTTCGCGCACGCCACTGGGAAAAAAGGGCGCATTATTGGATTAAAACGTCGATGGTGTGAAGAGGAAAGATAGTGGCCACAATAATGTCATTCATGTGAAGAGTACAAAAACATTGTCAAACATATTATGAATGAGAGGAAGACACAAAGCCTGTCTGGAATTATAAATGCGATACTTAGAAATTAAATCTATTTATTGCCAGGGAAAGGATGGAAGTGTGGGTGTTACGTAAAATGCGTAATTTTCGATTGGATTGATGGTCTTGTTATCGATTTGTTGTTTACCTTCGGGTACAAGTACACGCACGGAAGTGAAAAACAATTTCTGAGCGGTTTGATATTAACGTAAAAAATTCACGACCGAGGGGAAAACAGGAAATGATGGGTCGCTTTTCGACGGTGTAAATGCGGCTGTGGAATTTCACGTCAAGTTGTACAATCAAAACATTTTTTATCGACAACTAAATGGAAACGAATTTAAACTAAATAAACTTGCAATATCTTGTACGTTTTAGTTGTAATGCATTAATTTTAAATTGTTTATCGAATAAAGACATGACAGGGTCATAATGAACTCGAAGGACGGGAAAAAAAGGTATAAATTTACTTAGTCATATGCCTTGATGAGTTTTCCTGAAACAGCTGGTATAAAAATATTACAATAGACGGCCACAGAAAAGCGTCCTTGAATTAAATTTTGTCTCAGAAACTTGTATGTCGTTGAATCTCAAAAATATCAGTGCTTCGCCGTAAACATCTGCCATCCAACTAATTAGCTAATTAAATTATAAAATAAAATTGACAACGTAAATAATAATCATTTTCATTATTTTATGGCCAGCTTTTTTTAACTAATAGGCGAAAATTACAGCTGTACAGTGTCTAATTAAAAAATTGCCAGATCTTTTCGTTTGTCATACCAACTTTATTAATTCATTAGTTAATTACCTGTTTACAAGAAAAGTATGAAGTTTGATAATAATGAATCATTATAATTTATAATTACATTGCAATCACACATCTACGACGAAAAAATAATCAAAATGTAAATAGTAGATATTAATTTAGAAATACTTTTATATAATATTTTTTGAGGTTTTTTTTCTATTTTTTTTTTCTACACTACCATACATTGCTGTCTTTGTGAATTAGCCTTAGCAACGATCTTTTGTTTCAAAAGGACGTAATTTCTTTTTTAACTTATTAAAAAATAAATATACATCTAATTTATTATCTTTTGCTTTTATTGTTATTTGATTTTACGACGTGAAATTATTGTTAATATTTTAGTAATTTACAGTTGAACACTCTACTATAGTCCAGGATGAGTCCGTTAAAAAAGTCTTTACTGCAGATATTTCAAAAACTAAAAAATACAGAATTTAGTCTTTGTTATTAAATAGTACCTTTTTGAGAGTTTTTTTACAATTTCTTGTACCGAATGATTAATTTTAAACCCGAATTAATTATCCTTGTTTTGAAATATGCTTACTTATCGTTTGTAAGGAGATGTTAAGAATAATTTTATCAAAGCTAATTAAAAAAAAAATTAACATCACCGTCCCCTCTTTAGAAATGACTGTTTAACTTTGAAATCCATCTTTCGGTATAATAATAATAATAATTAATCAATTAATTAATATGAAGTTGTAAAAAATATATAATTGTTGTTTTCTGCAAAAATCTAGAAAAAAATGTCGCTGTTCTAAAAAATAATTATTAAATAAATTAAAATAAAAAATTAAAATCAACGTATTTTTGGGTTTAGCGAACATTTTTCAAAGTATATTTGTCTAAAGAATCATTTTTGCTGAAATCATTATTAAAAAGCATTTTTTGTTTTAAAATGACACTACAAAATAGAAATAATAAAATTTCGATTAACTGTAGATATTTTCATATTTTTATTAAATCATGTAATATTTGTTGTAAGGAAATGGGGATAAATTCTGAAAAAAATTACATGCATAACGATATTAGGTATTTGAGGTATGTCTATTTAATAGCAAACGCTAATTTCTGTGTGACTATTAGTTTTTAAAATACAGCTGGAAATACTTTCAGCATACTCACCTTGTAGTGATTTAATTAATTAATTAAAAATTTATATTCTGAGAAAGACAGTTTATTAATCTTTTAGATGAAAAAGCAAAAAATACAGTGCTTTATCTACAGGGTGTATCAGAAATACGTGCAGGTAACAGCTTAACAAATAAAACACTTTTTCTATTTATAATTTTTTTAAAACAATTTAAAATTACAATGAAAATGGTTATTATGAATACAAACTAATTGTTGTTAAACACTGACTGTTTCGTTTGCACAAAAGAAAGGAGGAAAACAGTGAAAATAATAAATAAGTATTTTGCAAAGCATTATATAGAAAAGTTGTTTTATTTCATGAGTCTGAATTCTTATTACGCGTTGAAATTAACACCCGTATTTCTGATACACCCTGTATATTCCTGGGTCTCATCACATTTTCTACACCAAAATTAAATAGTGTCGATGATACGGGATATCCTTGTCGTAAACTTTCTTTTACTCTAAACTTTTCACAATGCTTTTATTTTATTCTGACTCTATTTTTCGTGCTTTCGCCATCTCTAACAGCTTTCCTTTTCCTAATTTTCCTAATTCTTTCATATCTTCATACAGTTTTTGTGTAATCACCCTATCATAGGCTCTATGAATAGTAGATGTGTTTTTTATTAAACTCGTAGTTTTAGACCTGTTTTCAATGTGTATTGTAGCAAAGTTTTCTTTGTACATTATTAATTTTTTTAAATGGTGACCTAAAACGAAGGACCCTTTCGGACGAACAGATCGGTATCGTAAATATTTTTGGGTCACCCTTGTCAAAACATCTTATTGTGAGGATTGCTTATCTTAAACACCATTACCTGTTGTAAAACTTTATGGTGTAGAAAGAAAACGTTCTTACAATATTGCTAGAACTTTGTAAGCAACGTTGAGTAATTGTATTCCTCCATAATTTGCGCATTCTGCCTTGTCGCTTTTATTGTCTATTGGTACCAGAATAACTTCTTTGCATTCTGTCTTCTTTCTATACTATCTCTACTAATTTCTGAAACTTTCCAGTTAGCTCTTCTCCTCTATTCCTGAAGTATTCAACTGTTTTGTCATCAATTCCGATGCTTTTGTTATTTTTCATGTCATTTATTATCTTTCTAATGTATTTTATTTATTGTTTTCTTGCACTTATTGTTGTTTTTCTTTTTTTTTGATATCAGTGTTTCTTCTGTTTTTGTTATTGCTGTTTGCTTTCTTCGCTTCTGAGGTACACTGCTTCCATATATTGTTTCCTCCCGTTTCTTTCTTCACGTTTTTAAATAGATTTCGCACTTCTCTTTTTTTGGAAGTTTTCTTCTATTTCCGCTGTTTGTTTTTCTTTATATTGTTTCTTCTTTTTCCTTATTCTTGTATTTCTTTTTACTTTTGTTCAAATTGACATTCTTATTTATTCCTTGTCTTTACTTTTTCCTCCTATTTTCTTTTCGGTAATTTATTTCTTTCCAAAGATTGTTCATGTCATGTAAAAAATTCTCATGGCATGAAATAAGTTTCATTAGTTCAAATTGGTTGTTTTTCGACAAGCGTTGACATCATACGCCCACAATTTGAACCGTGTTTTAGCGTGGGTGTGGGATTTTTGACTCACCTTGTACTTAGAGGTATTATTAGAGATTTTGGGATTAGTAGTTTTGAGTAATTGAAAATTTGTAATTTGGTTTCGTGTGATGTTAGAGAGGGAGTGATGATGAGCTGTGTCATTGTTTGAGCCATGATCCCATGGTTGTGATTTGAGTGGTATTGTGGATGCGTGTCACGTGTCCGCGTCCGGTTGCCGCTAAAAACAATTTCGGTAAAGACGACGTTGAAGAAGTTGCTTGACTGAGAGGCGACGTTCGCTGTCACTGACCTAGCCGAAGAACCATTACGTGCTGTTCAACTGTTTTTATTTCGATTGCACCCGTTGATTTCCGACCTGCCTCAACCGGCTGTTCGAAAGTGGCACATGCGTGAAAATTCAATGCATATGCGAATGTTTATAATTGGTGTTTTATTTTAATATAGCTACTTCATTATATCGAAGACACGGTCTGTTGGACATGGAAGGCTCTCTCCGAGTCTTCGTCTAACGCCGCTTCACGAAATGCGATTATTAATGCCTGAAACTGGATGCGAAGCCGAAGACTCCCATCTGCACACGTTCTGGACTCTTGCTCTGAAATATTCGAAGACCGCTCATCGAAAAAACAAGTCATGGATAATGTGTGGATGCTTTGGATAAATTATGGGAAACGAGCGATGGACGCACGCTCAATTACTTTCTAGAAACGCTCTTTTACCAATAACAAGGAAAAAATTATAGGCGACGACCTGACCAGAACGCACATTTCGCAGCGGTTCGTCCGCAGGACCGGATTCATAATTACGGAACTTTTTATCGAACCACTTGGCTAAACCATACCTTATACCAAACGAACGGCAACGGACGCAACCAACAACACCGCCAAACTACGCGATTTTACCTCAAACTACTTTGCTCAGAGCTCAGATCTTTTACAAAATAATTGAAACTTTTCTCTCTGAATCTGACTACTTATCGTATCATAAAGAAAATTTACGATAAGAAGGTTTCTTTATTTCAAAAAAATCAAGAATTTTTATATATTTTACGACCGAAAGATTTTATTATAATTGTAGTGATCAGGTATACTCGCTAGGGTTTTATTTCAATTTCTGTGAACAGTGTGAACATTAGAAATCTGTTAAATCTGTTGGTTGTCGTCATGGTTATAAATTTTACAGGTGCAGGTGAAATTTTTAACAAAGTGGTGTATAGAAAAAGTACCTACTAATTTGTTTCTATTACATACTTATTTTAACGCTAACTTACTGTAAATAATTAAATTAATTTTATATATTATTTTAACTTTGAAAGATACTCTTTTATAGGTATGTACCTACTCGTACTTAGGTACTAATAAGGAATCTACCTAGCTATTTGGTGAATAAAAGTATGGAACGTTTTTTGCGTAAACTATTAAAAAAATGGTGCACGACAAAAGTCTTCAATAAAAAGCCAATTTTGTTTTTTATTTTCTCAGTTCTCCATACCTATTTATTTTTTTAGTGCTAATAGGTTCTGAAAATTTTTTGAAATGAAATAAATGAAATAACTTTTCGCAATTTTCTGCGTTTAGAAGTATTCATAAGTATGGGGTCAACGGCAAAAATAAGCATGTCCCATTTAAATAAATAAATGGTCTATAAAATTTTACTTCTAACCATAATTAGATGATTTTTTTTTAACAATATCGAAATATTTATTAGTGTTATTACCAAAAAGAAGTAATTTTTTTGACAAAGTTTGATTTTATTAAGGGTGGAGTCACTTTTTCATGCATACAGAATAGTTTAAAATAAAATTATCCAAAGTATTTTAATTCAAAGTAAAATGGTCCAACGTCAAATAATCCATCGTAAAATCAGCATCCGCAAAATGGTCTAACGTAAAAACGTCCAACGTAAAAATGTTCAGAGTAAAATCGTTTAATGATCTAGGATTAAGGAGTCGATATTAAATAACTTTTTATAAAAAAAATAGTTTATTTATGCTCGTGATCAGAAGAGCGGAAGAGCTCAACAGTTTGGTATTGCAAAGAGCACCAAAATCTTCGGACATTTTTACAGTGGACAAAATTACTCTGGTTGTTTTTACGTTGGATAAAATTACGTTTTGCCGTTTTGGACATTTTTACTGTGGACAAAAGTATACGGATGCTCATTTTACTTTGAACAGAAATACTGTGGACATTTTACTTTAAACAAAATTAAGCACTCCAGTGGACACACAATTTTTATAATATTGATGCTTTATTAATTGTTATTCTTTGCATTAGTGGAAAAATTAGCGAGTCGGACATTTTCAGTGCGTATTTGTTAATTTTCTTATGATTCTACAGATTTTTACAAAGAAAATTTGATTTAGCACGGTTGGCTTTCTTTATTGCTTCCAGAGGGTTGTTGCATCACTTTCGACACTGCTGTAAGTATTTGTGCAGGGTCCACCAAAAGTATGGATTTTTGGTAAAATTTACGCTCTAAATATTGTTTTTAAACCATTGGTTTCTTTTTAATAAATTATTATTAAAGTTACTAAAGTTAGAAATCATCGTAGTAGGTGCTATTAAAAAAATATACAATGCGTTCAAAAAGTCTTTAGATCAACTCTTGCGTGAAATTTTGAACGTATGTACATTTCTTATGATTACTACATACAAAAATACTGGCGTTGTAGAAAATCACAAGTAGAGCGTTTGGCACTTCAACAGAAAATAAAACGATAATCTATCAAAGACAATAAAAATCTGTCAATCTAAATTCCACAGCAAGACTTGATCTAAAGACTTTTTGAATGCACCGTATAATTAAAACTGCATAACATGTTTGACTGTACCCTAGAAAGGTATGTTACTTAATTTTTGGGTAATTTTTTTACTGACAAAGACAAGAATTAAAAAAAGTAGATAATTTTCAACCAAAAATTTGAACTATAAATTCTATGCTATACTGTGCGTATTTACTTTAGATAATTGTTTACGAAACTAGCGAAAAAAATACAGATTTTGAATTAAAAGCACTTTTTTACATTTTATTTAAAAATTATTTTTATTTATGAACTGCTACTTGTGGCCTTGTACCTATATATTTAGGTGACAATGTGAACTGTAATTGGGCTAAGATTGTAAAAAATTTGTTTGGGATATTTGAATGCAATCTCAGATTTTGTCAGTTTTATAGCGAGACTGTAAACAAGGGACTTTAAAAGGTCGGCTACTAGTAAGTGATTCCTTTTTTTAGCAAATTGTACCACCTTCTAATAAATCACGCGCCTAATTTGCGCTTAAATAAAAAAGACGGATTATTTAACCAACCAAGTAAAAATTTGTAATTGTGGTAGCGGATAGGATTTATTTAGTGTAAAAATTTTATATGTAAGTTAACGTTTAGTGCCCTAAAACTCACAAAACTGCTACGGTTTTATTTATTTACAAAACAAATTAATAATATGAGAGTGATTCTTATAAATTGTCTACCGACTAACATGCACTTATTTATATTATTTGTTAGTAACATATAAAGTTAAAATAGATTATGTAACGGATACTTATACTTTGATTCAAAAATATTATGACATTGTCGTTAAGGAGGGTATCATGGTGAAAAATTAACGTTAGATGGCACCAGTTATAAAAAACCCAAAAATGGTCATTTTTCGTCCGTTTTTTCTTAAATTTTAATTTTTTGTTAAGGTTGCCTAAAAAAAGATTTTTGGTGTTAAATGCCTCACCAAAAAAATGCGGTGTATAGTCAAGGACATAATAAATGTCAACCCCATCCTGTCAATTTGAAAGGTTCGAACTTATTTAGAATGAGGATGGTATTTATTATGTCGCTGACTGTAGTATAAGTTTCTGAAATAAAAATTTAGGGAATACATTTTAGTTTTTGTATTTTGCAAATAAATACAAAATTAGAACAAGATAACTAAATATACAGGGATGTTCCTCATATTTCCAAGACATGCCTAACGATCTCTATCTCTTTCTTCATCATTGAATCATCGAGTACATAACTTTGTACATAACGAGACGTATCGATTATACTTAGCCTTTCTCTTGGTGTGTTAGACAAAGATAACACTTAGGGGATGAAACGTTCGTGTTGCAATTTTATTCTGAGCAAGAGAAATAAGTACCTAGTGCGGATTTTGTTGCCTTTTCAATTTTATTTACAACAGTTTGCAGGCTTAGAAGTTTTTTAAGTTAATTGCTAGTCACTTTCGATCACATAACAAACATCTTTGGAATAATAGAATGGCACACAGACGGATTAAAAGTGGAACAATTTTATCAAATTGTAATAAATAAGATCTTTTATACTTACCGAATCGCCCAATAAAAATCCATATTTAAGAAGTTTGGTTTTCTAGATTTTAGAATTGTTGTATAGTTTAGGTTTTTATTTATAAAATTAAAAATAAAATTAAAAATTCTATACTTAAATGATCTCACTTTTATCGTTGTATTCCTAATATAAAAAATAGATAGTTTAGACACAACTTATTCTTATTTATTACTTTTTTGACATTATACATATCAGCTATGAGAGTGGAAAATCATTATTAATTTACACATAATTGCTCAAGTATCACTGAAAACAATGCAAAACAAAATGGTAAATGGTTTAAACGCTCATCAAGACATCATTCATAAAATGAAAAAAAAAATAAATAAAAAAGTGAATAAATACACGGTTCATTCCTAAATTTTTCCAAAAATACGGTACGAATTTCTTTATTGGTTTGCATTTTCCTGCTTCGTCTCGATCAATCTGGGAACCGGCTCGTATCATTTCCTGCATCGACATGCTAATTAATGGCATTATCGAAGAATTGGGTGAGTTTCCTCAAGAAAATTCAATTGTTAGCACATCTCTAATGGTGTGATGATGACGTAATTGTGTATAATTAAATCCGGCAATTTCCAACTGAAATTTATATATTTCATTGTTAACACAGTAATTACCATTAATTATCCGACACGAATGCAACGGTGATCGGATTAAAAACAGTAAAAACGGAAAAATATCCATACAAAAAGCTCGAGATTACAAGAGGGCCCCTAAGGTCGCCATAATTTGCATCGTATGTCCATTTTTCCCTCGTCTTGATTACCGGTTGCATTTTGTGTGATGGCTAGTTTATGACTCGGGGCAGCGTCCCGCCATTTTCACTGTGCACCTGCTGGGACTTTTTCTTCTTGTTTCTTGTGCGAGGACTGCGAGACACATGTATGCAATTTTTTCAAATTCCCTTGCAGTCATAAATCGACGCTAGTTTCGGCCGAAAACCCCCCTCATCTTCATGCGCCGCTATCGAGGCTTCAATCTTTTAATGCAATTTTTATTTCAAGGCTATGGGAAAAGAAATAATGATAAGTTGGGGAAAATGCACGCAATGAGTTTGTGAGTGTGTACGGAACGAAAATTTCAAAGTCGAGAACTTCGAAACAACTGAAACAAGCTCGCGGAATTGCTAATTTATTGCATTTGATATGTATCTACGCTTGAAATTATGATTATAATTTTTGTTGCAGCCAGTTCGTGTTTACTGGCCGTATTTTTCCGATGTTTTTCCTTCGATTTATTTATTCGTCTTCTACTATTATCGCCGGCTATGCTGATAAAACTTACACCAGCGAAAACAAACACATAACGTCCTAAAAGACACATGGCCGGCTCACAACACGAAGATAACTAACTTCCTTTCAAAAAAGCACGTTTTTTCAATATTATTTTCAACACACTTTAAAAAAAAATCCGTTCAGTTTTTTGCCGCTCCGGTATTCTTAATTTTGTCATCAACATTTCTCCAAACAAAAAAAAAACAATTATTGGTTAATTTAGAAAACAAGGAAAAATTTACATACTCCCAAAAAGGTTATTTTTAATGACAGAGGGTCATTTTTTGACATAATACTTTGTAAATTTGTAGCGCTACTTAACCTCTTTGTAATACAAGTCACCCTTTAAAATTTTAAATTTTACTACTCTTCTTGTGACACGCTAAACTGTATAAACTGTACCAAAAATGTTAGGTAAGGTGACCATTTTCCACAAACTCAAAATCCGGGCAATAATAACTTAATAACAGTATAACAGAGTCTAAAATATTGACATAAAACATTGTTGATATTTTTGTCATCGCTAAATGTATCTACCTCTGCATGAGATTCTTTTGTTTTTTGCAAAATTTATATGAAAATTTACTCAAATAATACTAAAATTTAATTTATTTATTTGAGTTTTATTTAAATAACTTTTTCAAGTGATCACAAAATTTAACAACTTGAGTTAGCTGTAGGTACGGTTTCTGATCTTTTTGAAACAATTCGTGGGAAATCTGGCCTTAATAGAAATTAAAAAAAGTTTCGAAAAATCGAGAAATCTACGTAAAATGATTGGTTTTCAGGTTATCTGAAAATTGTGTTTTTTGTTTATGGAAAATGTCCAAATCAGTACTTTGGGAATGGATGCTTTCTTCTGTTTAATAACAAATTTGTTTATTTAAGTTTCGTAAATTTCTTACAAATGTGAAAATTTACGAAAAAAAAATTGTAATTAGGTGAATACACTTTGTTTTCGTGGCAACTTAAATATTTTAAAACCAGGACTTTCCTTTGGACTTGTCTGTATCAAAATTGGGATAGATCAGGACAAGAACATAAAGCAGGACAAAACTGTGAAAATCTAAACCTGTCCTGGCTAAACCAGGACGTTTGGTCACCTTAACGTTAGGGATATTGGTGTTTCAATATTTACTGCTCCACAACAGTTAAAAAAATTCTATCAATATTCGAACATCATTGGAACCTAATAATAAAAACAAATTAGTAAATTATCTGCATTCTTTTTTTCAGCTGATGTTTTCTAAAATTTTATACCTAATATTTTTAACTTTTCTTCAGTCAATTTATTTGAATGAAATAGAAAATCCAGTGGCACAAGTTTTTTAAAAATGCAAGGTAATTCTAAAAATTATATTAAAAAACATAAAAGAGTTCTTTCTAATGTCACCAAATACACTAGAGCAAATGTCTTTTCTTTATTTTCTAAGATATCTATTAAAAAATTATTCTGTATTTATTTAAAAAAAATTTTTTTTCAAAAAACATTGCTATTTTTACGGCTTTTTGAATGAATCAAAAGTAAGTAAAATAATATTAAAAAAAATATATAAAATTTAAAAAAAATTAATAAAACAAGAAAAATTTTGACATATAAACAAAATGCGCCTATCTTCTGGTTTTTGACGTTTTTATAAGCGGCAATTGTTTTTTATTTTTTTTTGTATAATTAACATGAAAACACTTAATATGACACTTATACACTAAAAAATAAACAAGAAACTCTTTATAAAATAAAGCAATAACAAAAAAATAAACCCCTGTATGTAATACTCTCAATAACTTATATCACGTTTTATTTTATTTTATTTTTTGAAATTTTTTATACAGTAGCGGATACGAAATTTTGGACATTTCTGTTATTTTGTTGTCAAAAGGTATGGAGTGTATGATATAAGTTTAAGTCAACGAAATGTCATAGGAATCCAAAATTTCGTGTCCGCCAATGTACTTACCAAAATCCTAATCAAAAATGTCAGTTGTCATTAAAAAAATAATAAAAAATGATGTTGTCACTCAAAAATGAGTGATGTTGGAAATTTCATAATGATGTCAAAATATAGCATTTAAAAAAGTAAAATAGACCTGTTATAATTTTTTGAAAAATGACTCATAACATAGATAGGTATAAATTGTGAGCGTTACTCCTGGTTCAGTCTGTATTACGTTGTCGCTAACTTTTTTCAAAGACATTTTTTTATATTGTGTCTTAGGTACTTAGGCTTTTGTGAATTTTCTGTAATATGAATTGGAATTACTAAAAACTTCTTGAAATTTATTAACCAAACAATTACGAATTTAAAAACAGTAAGTAAAAAAATTAGACGACACCTAAAAATCTGATCAATTGTTATTAGTAGCTTTTAAGAAAAATAATATATATTTATATATTTTTGCCGCCCCTAAAATTTTGCTACCCTGGGCTATAGCCTATTTAGTTTATTGGGTATAATTATCTACTTAGATATGTAATTTAATTTTTTTAGCTAGATACAAAAAACACATCACATATTCTGTAGAAACATTTAGTTCCGGTTTACAGAACGCGAAATTAAGATTTAATTTACAATTAAACTTATTCGAATTAAGTTGCCTTTTAAAATGTCAAGTTAATTTCGAATTAAAAGATTGCGACTAAAATGGTCTGTAAAACGGCTCTTAATTATTTAATTTTTAGAAATTTTTGACAGTGATTGTCAGACTGATGAATTTATTAATTCAGTAATAATTACGAATTACTTTTTTCAGAAATAATTATCATGTAGAACGTATTTTTACAAAAACTGAGGTGGATATTATCCTAATCTTATTATGTCTATGTTTTAAATAAAAAGGGTGTACAAACTATCAAATTTTTTAAAATGGGTATCGATATCTGTCTTATTGATTGCCTGGCCACGTAAACTTATGTGGAACACCTTGCCTAAATTTTTCAAAGTTATACACCTAGATGCACATCTGTCCGTCATTTAAGTCAAGTTTAGAACGTATTATTTTTGCGTTTTACATTTTTCTTTTAATTGTTCATAAAAATTAAACTAATTCTGCGCTTCGTTAACAGTTTTTCTGTTTTGGCTTTAAAATGAAGTTGGCAAGATTGAAGAATGTAACAAAACTTAAACTTTCAGAAGCACAGGCTTTTTGATTAAAAATTTAACTGAAAGCATTAATGGGAGTTAAACTACGAATTATATATCTGATAGGTATAACAGCTTGCTTATGGTTATATTAAAATAACAGCCACATTACTAAAGTAAGAATATCCTGAAAACAAATTCAACAAATTTTAGAAAGACTAAGTAAAAATTGTCACTCTTTTTTGGTACAATTTTTGTCATTTCTTTTATGAAGTTCAATTATGGCCCATTTCTGTTATTTTTGGGGTTGATTGCGTTTTGTTTTTTGTGGGTAAGTCGATGCAGTCAGCACTGATGCTCTACAGAGGCGAAATAAATTACATCAGTTTTTAGTGTCGGTTTTTGCGAGACGAGACAAGAGATCTGCATTTAGGAGTAACAAGAGGTATAAAGTAAGCGCGTGGCGCGGCTTTATAAAATCTTCTGACAAGTAATGGCTCTGTAATAACATAAAATGGTAATTAAGTTGTTGTTATGTGCTGCTTATATAATCTACCGATGTCGTACCTTATATATGGCCGAAGCCACTCCGACCGTCTCTTATCTGCTCGTTTTGCCGTTAAACAACATCATCCTCGGATTGGAAATCGCCGAGAAAATCTCTCCGCGCGCTACTGGACGAACAGTTTTCCGCCGTTTCTGATTTTTTTCGTAACGGAGTCTCTGGAGGCGGTTGCATGATTAAAAGGAGTGCAAAGTGGGACTTGAAAAAAAAACAATTTATAAAGAACCTAGTTGTTCTTTTCGGTTGCGTGCCGGAGATAATACGATTATGTGTTTAGAATAATTAAAACTTTGCACATGGGTATATGCACATTTCAACTTCTTTATCTTTTGATATAATTTACTCCGTTTCATATATATTAAGTATAAAAGAAAATTGTTATGCAAGTTGAATTTCTAAATAATAAATTAGTAGCGTGTCCTTGTTTCTGTTTGTGAAAAGTTCCGCTTTACTAAATAACTATTTTAAATTAATGCCGGTTATTAGAAGAATAAGCGGTTCTCTGATGCAGTCCACGATGTTATATAAATTGTGGGTTTTGCTGTTATACTCCAAAGAACATACCGACCACCGACCAAGGAAAATTCATACCTTGATTATTTTAACCGAAATTAAAAAAATCAACAGCAATCGCAATCCCAAAAGTAAAAGGTTTACAAGGTCGGAAAAATTTATAAAAGGCAAAAGCCGCACAGCAAACCAACACTTTTAAAACACACGCTGAGTGCATAAAATGCACCTATTATGTATATTAAATTTTTATGCTAATCAGGCCTATTCAAATTTATTCACACCTGGATTATTTGAGCAGAGAAACATTTTGTAAACAGGTCACTTTGAAAAAATCACACAACGTGGTTATTTCATCAGTGGATTGCATTGTTTACGCGTTTTTAATAAACTTTTGGAAAAATACACGTAGGGGAGACTGGGACAAGTCACAATACGGATTACCTACTGCTACCTAAAAATCAAATAAATACCTGATTGTAACAATAAATATTCCGATGCGAACTCAATTACAAATTAAAAAAAAATGTATAGTCTTCTCTAGTTTGTTCACCCCTTTAAAAAATTACAATTACAAGATTTTTAGTTAGTTAGTGATTAAGATAAATAGATTAGAATCATATTCAAGCCGCCTCTTGATAGATAGAGCACATGATAATTGTTTGTGAAAAACAGAAATTTGTGATTTTTAATAAAACAGTCATTAGTCTGACAACTAAAAAAAATTAATTATTAAGTGTGTATTTTTTGTATCTAGTGTTTTGTGACTTTTGAATATTTGGGCGCACATCTCGTAAAGTTATGTGAAACATCCTGTATAAATAAAAGAGAAATATTTGTTTGTTTGTTCGAAAAAAATGTCACGAGTAAAGTAAAACTAAAAAATTAAGTGATTACAGTTTTTGCTTAGTTGTCTTTCCTTTCTACTCCATTAATTGTACTAATTCTACATAATTTTAAAATTGAGCATATCTATTGACTTCGTGACGAAAATTATGATAAATGCAATGAATATAAAGACACTATTGAAATGTGTGATTCAAAGAATAGGTTGTACAGTCACGATCAAAAAGACTGACACCCCTAAAACCACAGCCACAAATCTTTTCGCTATGATCATAAATTTTGTAGAAGAAGAGTAATCTCTAGTCTAAACAGAAATTATTGCTAAGCCATCAATAAAAAGCATTGAAGAGTCAAGAATCAGGTTAATACATTATTAGTATTATTATTATTATTTAAATATTTTACATATGTCTAGTAAATTTACGAACCAAAATCAACACCAAAATAATTTTTTTCTATAAACATTCTCAGTTTAATTTAATTCATCCAGACAATTTAATTTTTATTTAGATTCTTGTTAAGTATACTTTCATTTAAAGAAAACTCCTCAACTTTTTTTGCTCCTCTTTGTTTATTCTCTTCGTCTTTACAATAACTTTAAACTGACAATGTTTTTTTTTATAAAAAGAGTAATGCTGGAAAATTTAATGAGGCATACTCGTTCTATGTACGTAAAACAAAAAAAGAAAAAAAAAGAACAAAATATTTTTTCTCATTTTTCTCATGCTACAATACACAAATTTCGAGAGGTAGGAATTTTCTATCTTCCGCTTCTTATTTTTCTGAAAATACAATTTCTGACCGTAGTCTGACAAATTTCATTGCTTTATACAGGGTAAGAAATACGTGTCTTAATTTTAACAGGTAACAGAGCTCAATTAACATATAAAACGTCTTTTCTATTTGTAATTTTTCAATAAAAAATTCGCAAATTTACCTGAAATTTGGAAAAAGATAACATACTGAAACATGTATTCGCCAGTAGGTAAAATTAACACACGTATTTCTGATACACCTTGTATACATTCTGCAATAGAATAGTCCTTCATTTTTATCGCAATTACGGTTCCCATTGTCAGTTAGATTTAAAATGTTTAAGAACAATCATTTATTGGACATGAATCTGTGTAACTTTTTGATTAAAAATTTCTTTTTTATTTTTAAAAAATTGTCAAAAAACAGAAAATGAACATACCCTACCATTGTCTGCTCCAGTGTGTAAAATTTCAGTATTTTTATTTAATTATAAATGTTTTATTTTATGCTTATGCATAAATTATCTATCGCGAAGTTGAAGTTTGGCATCCGGTTTTTCTAAGACACCCTATACAGGGTTTTTTACATAATTTTACGAGGCCATCCACTGTAGAAGCTACCAAGAATACATATTCCTATACGAACTTGATTCAGAATACATACAGGACTGTCCAGCGATTTAAAAAACTTCATTATTGCCTTTTAAATGTTAGAAGCCATAGATATTACATTAACATTACCTAGAGCATATATATGTCTTTTGCATTTTTTAGTGTAGCTTTTAACAATAATGTTTATAACTAGTTTAAATGAATTACAAAATTCAAACGGTGTTCGGATTATAGAGAGTTCGGATTATCCAAACATTACTGAAGTTTCTTTAGTTGGTTTTACCTCTTCAAAAATTACATTGTGTTTGGGTAGTGTGTGATTGTAATCATATTATTCATTCCGTCTCTCACTGGAATGCATGATATCTGTCTATAAAAAAATAGCAATTTATGACTAAATTAATGTGACAGTAATTAGTTTGACAACTACTATCATAGGCTTCTAGAAATTAAAAATTTAAATGTAAATTTTTTGAATCTACTTAGTGTTTCATGACTTTCGTATATTTGGGTGCGTACAGTCACGATCAAAAAGAATGTCACCCTAAAACCGCAGCCGCAAATGTTTTCGATATGATACGGTGAATGTTTACGTTTGGCTAATTTATAAACTAGCTGGATATTGTGTAAAATAGCTGGACAGTTTGTAGAATAATTTGTTTGTTTAAATTTATGACCTAAAATATTTTAGTCACTTTTACTATCCGGCCCGGTTGGTAGGGGTGACATTCTTTTTGATCGTGACTGTAATTTAGGCACAGGCTTCGTAAAGTTGTGTGAAACACTTTGTATGTACATTTTTTACATTATCTTATTACAAGAAAAAAAAGCTCTATTATCAATTAATTTTGTCTTCAAAAAACTTTAAAAAGTCAAATAACCTCAGTGTCTGTGTTTGAACGCGAGACATTGTTAAGTGATAACAACCTCAAATTTAGACAAATCACTATTTTGATGGAGCTTTGCCTCTTGACGAATTATTTTTATACGATTCTACCGTAATTCATGATGAAATAAGTCCTTTACCTAAAACTCACCAAAATCGACTAATGTTTAATAATCATTTTTCCTGAAAAATTTAATTATCCATTCTTACGCATTATATCAAAATTCAAAATGTACCCAGAGGCATTGACGTTAAGTTATGCTTGTAATTAATTAACCAAAACTAACAACCGTACAAGTAAACAATTTAAAAAGTGAACTAAAAACGCTTTTATTTGCTTAACAAAGTCACTTATAAATTCTTCTACAATATATTGTGTGGGGTGCGCGGTGGGGTTGCAACTTGACTCACCTCGTATTGAATAGAAAAAACGAATTACTAATTAGGTAAGAATGGCATAAGAATGAGAAATAAATCAAACAGGATTTCAGTCAATTAATTTATTGTAAATTAGCAATGATGGTCGACTCTTTTGTCGTCCGAAAACCAGTTGGGTGCGTTATCATCCAATTCCCTCATTGTCAAGTGGCATCACGTGTTCTCCGTCCGCGGTGCAGCAAAAGGAGTAAGCAATCCGACGAAAAGGATCGTGGTTTAATTTTTCGATCTGGGTCCGGTCGGCAATTGGCGATAAAAATCGCCCGTTATTTTTGCGAGCAACAGTTCGTATTTTGTTATTTTTCTTATGTTTCTCGTCTCTGTCGGTTACTGACCTGAGTCTACGTCTACACACAGAGGGCACTACTATCCGAACGGCTAACGTTCGGTCAACTCCCCAACTTCCACCATCAGAGACGTCGATCTTGATTGACGACCAGTTGAATTTTTAATTTCGTCCATTGTCTTGCATACTTTCATATCGGGTTTTTGTTTTGTGCGATGTCGATGTGTGTGTGAGTTGTGTTCGCGGTTCGAATTTAATTCGTTTCCTATTGTTACAGATTGACACTCGATCAGAGACTTTAATTTCGATTTGCAAAACGATTCTAACGTATGAGACATGCAATATGCGGACTTCAATTAATCACCATAATGAGAACACGAGTGGACCGAAGAGGTCACCCTGTGGCGCACCGCGAATTATAACAGCTCTTATCTATGCCGCGGCTAATTTATTTTCATTCGCCTTCTTGTTTCGTCTGAACAGTTAACAGCCTCCAGTGCAACGTTTTGCATTTTTACGCTTTTTTTACTTCATTACTTCGCTTTACTCGACTCTTTTTCAATCCACAATTTCGTTCGATTACGCCACTTTGATTTATTTTGACGTACCGTTATTTCAATAAGCATTTTTAATAAAGAATATTGAAACGATTCCATTCCAGATACGCACCTACAGCCAATTTATATGCGGCACGTGCCATAACACATACATTCTTAAAAAAAACAACCAAAAAATGCATCTTGGGCTTTTATTTTCTCATAGGGCTACAAACGACAATTATGCCTGCGGTACAGTCACGATCAAATGGAAGGACACCCCTAAATCCGCAGCCGCAAATCTTGCCGATATGTTTGTAAAAGTAACCTGTTTGTCTATGATTTAAAAAGTTTTAGTCAGGCCTTTACCTTCGCGGCTGGTTGTAAGGGGTGTCATTTTTTTTGAGCGTGACTGTACATCCACCGTTTTATTCTACTGCTTTGTTGTCCAAAAAGTCAATTTTAATGCAATTTCTAATGTTAGGGGAAAGTAGCCTTGTACCACTTTTTGTTTTTGGACAAATTCTGAAGAAAGTACTTGATATAAATCAAGAAAAAAATGTGCTGTGGTAGGTTGATATGTTTGATACCTTATCTAATTTTTTCATTAAGTTTACGAAACGCTTTTTATAAAAAAATAAAAGTTGCAAGGCTGACAAGTAGTACAATTTTGGCAACCGATTACTTAAATTCTATCCACTTGATACCCAAAAATGTATCATGCAATAAATTGTTATAAAAAGCCTAAGACATACAGTATAACTTTTCCCCGCAGATAGCTTGTCAAAATAATTTGAAATAAGGTACAGTGGAGTCTGGTTATAACGAATTTCCGGATACAACGAACTATAGTTTTAACTTAAAATGTGATGTTTATCACGAATTTTTCACTGAATTTTGAGAAATATGTTGAGGTTGATTTTTACATTTTTATATTTTTTAAGACAGAAATTGTTTTTCTATACCTGTTTCAACTCAATACCTAATAGATTTTGGAGAACTAAGCTCAGATCAGATTCATTCGCCGACCAAAACTCTATATTTCAGAGACTATAAATATTCGAATAAAGCAAGTTGAGTTATTTTTCACTATATTCACTTTGGAGCTCTCGTATCACCACTTAACAATATTTGCATAACAATATAATTAAAGTATATTAATATTTTACCATGAACTTATGTTCTTTTTGTACAATATATACTTATTATTTATGCCGTTTTATTTCATATGTAAAGTAAAAATAAGAGACTTTTATAATTTACTACTTGTAGCGGACCTCGGATATAATGAACTAATTTTGCTGCATTTTCTGAACTCTTTATAACTGGACACCACTGTATTAAGTTAATGCAAATATTACTTATTAGTGTAAAATCAATACCCTTGAATATTAAAAATATTCTTTAATTATTTATTATTAACAATAATAACTGTTAAAACACAATACAACCGGCCGGTTTACAGAAAGCGAAATGAACAAAACATAAACGTAAATAGTACTGCGATAGATAAACAACATACAGTATAAATTATTTAAAATAACAGCACAAAAACTCTTATGAAAAATTGGGGCAAACATAACACAATGAAACTATTAGCTACAGCTTTGAATTTTAATGCACTGTCAAATTACTTTCTGCCAGTGTTACAATGGCTAGCGATCAGTTCGGTACAAATTAGGCACCGGTACAACATAGGCTACTCTCCCCTACACTGGAAGACCACATTTCCATTGGTCATAAGTTGCCACGTGGTTTTCGTATTGCGTTCCCAATTGGTCGCAAACTTACATAGTAAGGAATATCATTTAAGTACAGGTAATAAATTAAGCATGGAAGTATAGAAAAACGACATCACACTTCGGTACAAATTAGGCACCGGTACAATATAGGCTCCTATCCCTTACATTGGAATACTGCATTTCCATTGGTCACAAGTTGCCACGAGGTTGTCGTATATTGCATTCCCATTGGCCGTAAGTTGCCACGTGGTTCTCGTATTGCGTTCCCATTGGTCGCAAACTTGCATCGTAAGGAATGTCGTTAAAGTACGATTAAATATCTAATGAGTCAATTAAGTATGGGAGTAGTAAAACGACATTATAATTCCAAAACAGAATAAAAACAATACTTACCTACGCCACTGCATATTATATTAGACTCACCATAAGTACTTAATAGCTTGCTTATGTAATAAACAATATTCCATAAAATACGTTATCCTTGTTACTATTACTATTAATAATTAAGAAAAATGACTTGTTGTTAATTTATGTCAGTTATCCAACAATAATAAGTAAAAATCTGCAATGCGAGTCAAGATTTTGACATTGACATTTGAGTGAAATCAGGCAAGGTAACCAACAAACATCCAATCAATCTTATTGTATCTTCATCGAAGCGGCTTGAATTTAATAAAGCCAATTTTCCTTAATGATTTGACATTTGCGATTATGACAGCTGTCGCGTTCCGTCCGCGCTTCGCTTTTTTCCCTCGCGTTCATTTGTTTGGGTGTAAATTCGACAATGAGGGTGCAAAGGGGGCCGTGCGAGGGAAACTGTCCTATCAATCAAGTAACCATGACGACGGGACGCCGCCGACGTCAAGCGCCTAAACTGCATCCGCGCTCCTTAAACCAACGCCCAGTTTTTTTTTCTTTTTCGTCGGAAACATAAGAGTCCACCCGAAAAATCAATATAGTCATAAATAGTGCAGCGCGAAAATCGCGTCGCCAGCTGTCAATCTGGGCTTTTTTCGGGGAAAGCCAGAGGCGGCTCGTCGTGTGGCCTTGACGAGGTCGGCTTCTTGGCCGAAAATGACGTTTCGGATGTTTTCACAACGGCTAATATAGCGTTGCACTCAAAATCAGGTCATGGTACAACGAAATCGTTTTAGTTGCATGGCAGCAAACTGCATTCACTAAAAACTTGTCCCAACCTCTAAACGGGAGAAGAACCGACCAATAAACCGGTCCGGCGTGCGCATTCGTCATTTTTTAGAGCGGATGGGACACCGAGGCCTCTCTTTCTAACGTGGACGATGGGAGCGGAAGAAGGGTCCCGAGACGGAAATCGACAGAACGACATCTTCGAAGAGACGTCGATAAGCTATAGACACCAGGTGCACGCCGTGATGGAACAGCCTTCGCCATCTAGTGGACGGTAGCGAAAAAACAGTGAAATACTGTAACCTTCTGTAACAGTTTTTTTCAATAAATTCTTTAAAGTATTAGTTTTTAGTATTTTTTTGGATACAGTAAATTTATTAAAATTGAAATACCAAACTTTCTTATTATTTATCACAACTTAATGTGCGTAATACGTTTTTGTTCATTTTTATTTTATTTTATAGTTTTATTTTAAGTTGCGTCAAAAATTAAATTAAGAAGAATTAATAAATGAAAAATAAATTGATTTTATAGAGAAATCTGAGCAATGGAATTGAGCCACTGTGCACAAAAAACCATTTTACTTTGTAACACTCATCGCTAATTAAGTAGGCCTTGCAAAATAGCCAACAAGTGTCATAATGCAACAATTTATTTAGTTTTAGCTGGTTTATTATTAAATAAGCAGTAAAACAATAATCTTTAATTATAGTTTATTAAAACACTTCTTTTAATTAGTAGCTTAACTTTATCGTATTTTTTGATAGTTTATTCGGTTAAAAATTAAAATAATGGGTAAAAATTCCGTTTTCTTGCTTGTTTCAGAAACTATAAAAGATTTATAGAGAAAATGCGGACAAAGGTCTCCATACAAATCGATGTTCTTTTGAGTGCTATTGAAAAACCGGGTCATTCTATTAAAAAAAAACTGTTATATATATTAAAAAATCATAGTAGCCTTGCAATTTGACAATCGTCAATCCTGAAAATTTTAAAAGAGGCTCGAACTTTTTTTTGATTAATCAAATGCTAAAACGGTTATCTACTTATGGGGTCCAAGTGTTGTATTATTTTGAATGAACCTTTGCAAATGAAAGCAGGCATAGGAAAATTGACATACATCAAAAACTATGACAGATAAGTATTAACAACTGGGGTATATTTTACTTAGTTGCTCAGTCAATGAAATAAAAATAGGTGATTACTATTTAAAATTTTAAAATTGGTGCCAGTTTTTCATCGTACCGAAAGTTCAACCATTTTGAAAATAACTAAATGAATCATCCTGTATTTTGCGTTCACACCAATTCAACTCCAAAGAGGGGCAGCATTATTTTTATTTCAATGGGAACAGAGGTGACTTGTTTTCACTGAGCCACCTTGTATTTTTCTTGAATGTGGATTTGCACCACTCCGCTGAGCTGACCTAAGGGACACTGAGGACCGGTTTATAGAAAGCTTTGTTAAAAGTTAACAACGCGAATGGACCAATCACATTTCTTCAGTTTGGTCAAGTGAACAGTTAATCACGCTTTTAATAGCGAATTAAATTAATGACGCTTCTATAAACCGGCCCTAAATTAGTGAACGTACCCCAAACAAAACATGGATTTAAGTTAGCTGGCGCAACCTAGTGAGCGATAGTCGAATGATAAAATTTAGAACTAACATATTACAGTTTTCTTGAATTTTAAAATTGCATGAATGCAATTCAATCTTTTTTAAACCATTAATTTATTCATAACTTCTCGCTTATATTTTTTTGGTTTATCGGTTTTGTTTTGAAAATTTAGAATTACGCTAGAAATAAAAATGGAAGTACATTATTTGTGTTTTTTTTTCACGATTTGTTTGCGATTTTTCGTTTAGGGGGTGTTTTGTGATTTGATTTGATTCGGCGGTTGTTGGGGGTGGGGGTGTGCTTGTGGCGCTCTCCCGGCCTGCTGCGACTCAAAGAACCACTCGTTCTTCCGTCTCTGTCGTAGCGTCACGTCTCGTTTTAGCATCATGGCAGACATCTCGAAGGAAGATCTTCGCAAAGAAATCGCCGGTAAGTCCTAATATTTCTTGCATGTTTAGTCTAGTGGGGCTCAGACCGTCAAAATTGAGCTTGTTGAATTTTTTTGTGAAAGTTTTGTTAATGGATCTCGGTCGGTTGACGTGCAAAATCGGGCATTTTACTCTTGTCCAATATGTGTTTGTTTGAAACTCGCACATAAACAATGGCCGCACGACGCTACATGTATGAGCACCATTTTCTGCGCTTGGTTTTTCGGAAATATCTCTGCAACTACGCCGCCCACGACGAAGTGCCTTTAACAAAATCGGTGTAGAATTTTATTTGCGATTTTCGTAGGAGTTTCTCTCCCGCGATTTCCGCCTATTTACGGATTTTTGCCGGGATCTAGTCGCCTTGGAATGCGCGGCTTCACCCAAGCCATCGCGTTTCTCGCTCGAAAACGCCGTCTAGATGCATCGACACTCGAAATTCCACTTTGGAAAAATCCAGTTCGAACCTGGATCTACAAGTTTTCCCAGTAATTGATCGCGAAATTCTTCCGCCAAAGCATTTTTATCGCTGCTGAAAACATCGCCTCTTTGTGTATCGTGTATCGGCAGCGGCGCCTTGTGGCGGGAAAACCGACTAGTAAACAAACGAATTCAAAAATGCAACTCTTTCGCAGCCATCTTGAAGAACGCCGATCTCTCATCGACATCTGCCAAAAAAGTTCGACAAGAACTAGAGCAGAAACTCGACGCCGATTTGCAATCGCGTAAAAAGGAAATTGACGATTTGGTCATGGAGTTCGTAAGCTCCAAGGACAAGAAGAAGAAGAAGGGCGACTCCGAGGACGACGAAGAGCTCGAAGACGAGGAGGAGGAGGAAGAAGAGGAGGTGAGTTGGTGTTGCCATGGTTACGTGACGCGTTACCATAGTAACGTTTTGTTTAGGTACATTAGGGATTCTTTTCAAAAAGTTGGGGCTTTTTATATTTCCGATTTTTTTCACTTAGATACATGTGTCTGCTGCCTTAGGAAAATTCAAATTTGTATAGCAATTAGTGGCAATACATTTCAAAATTACAGTAAAGTCAAATAAATTTGTCTAAAAGTATTTCTTTTTGTCACTGACTATAAAAAAAACAATTTTTGCTGTAGCTGAAGTAAAATTTGTTTTCTTATTGAACTTCCATACTTTGTATAGTGATAAAACATAAAAAAAGTCAAACTGAGTTATGTTTTTATGTCAAAAAATTGTTTGAGGCTTTTATCACGCGATAAATTAATTACAGTTTAGCGGAAACGACAAATCTTAAAATATTAAGCACATATCTATTTAAAAAAATCACCAGTTAGCGTCTTATGGTGTTCCACATATTTAATAAACTCGTAAATTGGACAATAAATGAAATTTCACATCATTGGAAACAAAAAAAGAATTAAAGTGGTTGCTAAAGGAAACAAATAAAAAATATTTTAAAAATAGAACATCAAGTTGCTTGAAAAAAAATCTGACTACATTTTTAAGCTTTACAGATTTTCTTTTTCAATTCTGTATCACAGAATAAAACTCTACTAACTTCAAATTTCTTGAATATTAGGTTTTCACAGATTTATGTAATTTCTTCCCAGCGTCTTTCTGGTGCAAATCAGTATTAAATCTTAAATCTTTTGATACTTACGACGAAGATATGCATTTTAAATCACGTTAACTCCCATTTCGATTTGATGGAAAAAAACGATTAAAAATTTTCAACTTGATTTATTACGTATTTGTGGTTTTGGACTTAGTTCACTTTTATTCTGGGGTACAAAATTGTACAGGGTGAGTCAATAGTGGGTTATTTCTGACATGTTCTAAAATGGAAGCAAAAATACTAATTACAATTACTACTTGGAACTTTGCTTAATTTCTAAAAACGTTAATTGAATCAACATTAATATTTTATCTCTTAAATAATAATAATAGTCCATAATGAAATTTTAGCAAAACTGTCAAGACAAACTTGACAATACCCAGAACAATGTAATCGTGTATTAGTTTTGAAATTTTTTAACGACTACTGATCTACACAGCTGGAATAACCCATAATTGACTCACCCTGTATGTCATTTCTTCATCTGTTATCTGCTGTGCCGCTGATTAATAAGAATAAAATAAACTAAGATGATTTGACCATGTTATGCGTTAAATTTGTCAAGTTCAGATTAATTATTGTCAGAGTGTATTTTCCGTGTATTTTGAAACATTCTGTATCTTTTTCTGGGACAGAATTCAGTACCTTAATTAGCACTAATAACTTGTTTATTTATTTTTAATACTAAGGTTTAAAAATCAATTCCATTTCTTTACACAATTTACATATTTTTGTTAACTTAAATAATTTATAGACGGTACTATAACTCTTCTAACTAACTTATTCTAACTAATCTAATTCTTTTATTCTCTTCTGAGTCTTAAAAAAAAATTTACATTTAATTACCTGTCTTTTTCAAGTCAGTAAGTGTACTCAAAATAGTTCGTTGAGGTAAAATTCCTGTGGCTCTTGGCGACCGATTGTTGCATACAGTTTACACAAAAACACCACCATTTTTGAAAAAATGCAAAAATTATTATTCACATATTACACTTTTGAATCACCCATAAGGCGATTGATTATTACTGAATTTTCTCCGTTTTTGTTGCATTTAATTAACAGGAAAATTTAATGACATCTGTAAAAGTTGAAAATGATGTTAAAGATAAAATTTTGTCACCATAATAAAGAACTTCGCATCCAACAAAAAAAGTTGTACTCTCTATCGTTCGGTCGTGTTTTAAACACTATCGAATATTAATCGCTTTCATTAACAAATTAGTTTTTCTGATTACATATTTCAACAGACATTTTGTTCTTCACCATATTATGTCAGTAATGTTGATAGTTTTTTTATTACTACCAAAATTCGAAACTACCTACTTCGCAAAGACCATTTCGGATCACCGAAGTCAAGTTAAATAATACTTTGCTTTTTTAGGAGGAAGACTCCGAAGATGACAAAAAGAAGAAACGTTCCTCCACTGGGAAAAAGCCAGCTGCGAAAAAAGCCAAGAAGGCTTCT
Organism: Tribolium castaneum; assembly: GCF_031307605.1. Lineage (NCBI taxonomy): Eukaryota > Metazoa > Arthropoda > Insecta > Coleoptera > Tenebrionidae > Tribolium > Tribolium castaneum. Next base: position 18,593,163 of record NC_087395.1, on the reverse strand, counting down.
GACGACTCGGCTAGCGCCAGCGAACCATCCGAAGGTGATTCCGAGGAAGAATATTCCCCAAAGAAGTCGTCCAAACCAATCAAGACTCGCAAACTCCCTCCTAAGAAGAAGAAGGGTTCAGAATCTGATTCTGATGAAGACTGGGGCAAGAAAAACAAAGGCGGCAAAAAAGGAGGCGTACGTTTACTTGTTTCTCGTTTGTTTTGTTCGTATTATTGGCAATTTTTTGTCTAGGGCGGTAAGAGAGGAGGCAGCGGGTACACGAAGACTATGACTTTGTCCCCCGAATTGGCCGCACTTGTCGGCCAGGACTCGATGGCTCGCCATGAAGTCGTTAAACGAGTATGGGCCATAATTAAAGAACGCGATCTGTACGATCCAAAGAACAAACAGTATGCCATTTGCGACGACGCATTATTTAAAGTAATCGGTGTTAAACGTTTCCGTACTTTTGGTATGATGAAATTCTTGAAGAACCATTTTATCAGTTAAGCTGTATCTTTCCTCATCTTATAAAACTTTCTAGCGCCTTCTTTTCCGACTTTGCAATATTTTTCAAAAAGATTATAAACGAAATAGTTTGTTTTGTAGTTGAATGTTTGTAATTCGCGCTAGGTGGTAACAATTCATGTTAAATAGACACATTTCCCCTAAAATACCCATATTATAAAGGAGTTATTTTTATGTTCCCTTTTTGTATTGTAATCTTATTTTTGAACTGATCTTAGATTTAAGTACATTTACAACTTTGGTAATTTAAGTTTAGGTTACAACTAAGTTTCATTTTTGTATGGAAACACTATAGTAGTGCGTATGTGATTTGTGCACTGTAAATGTCTGTCTAAATTATGATCGTGCATACGACTTTCATTTCTATTCAATAAAACTTAAACATCCTTCAATTGTTTTTTTAGTATATCCAGAACCTACTCCATTAAGCCAACTACAGTCGAACCTGTGATAACTCATAAAGCCGCAAATCCTAATGTTTTTTATTATTTTGTAAATTTGTTGGTGCCACAGTTGATCTCAAACCCTTCAGATCTACCGGGGACCGAAATTTTGCAACACTTCGTATTTTTAGTGTCGTAACAAACATTTATCTTAGACAAGAAATAATAATGTAGGATCATATCAGGTATTAAATGTTTACCGCTTTTTTTCAGAAAAAGTTAACAATGCTAGAATATGAAAAATTTGCATGAGTAAATAAGAATTGGTACTTTTTAGAAATTCTATAGAAATAAAATAATTAATAGCGTCAAATTCAAATTCCAGAACTACCTACGATCCTACACTATACACAGTCCGTATAATCTAAGGGAAAGAAGAAGCTTTCCTCCAGTGTTATACATATGTTTTTTTTCTACGGCTGCATTGGAAAATATTGCTTTTCAACGGTTTCATCGGGAAATATCATTTTCCCCTCTCCAAGTATGGTATTATTATTAATTCGCTCTCAAATTTGAAGGGATATATTCTGATTTGTGGATCGTAATAAAATATTCGACTAAATGTGGATTTAAACTTTTTTCGCCAAATTTACCCTTCTTTTTTGTTGGTAGGAGTGAGGGTAAAAAAATTGGGTATTTTTCTGTTATAGAGTTCCTCGACTATATAAGTTTGAGGACATCAGAAATTTTTTTTATTTTTTTTTACCTCTTATTTACCTCCTAATTTGTAAAGGTCGTTTCTGATTGGTGGATATTCTTATATTAATCTTTATAGTCGACTATGATTCTATACCTAAACATATTTTTTTGGAAATGTTTTTTTTTATCTTTACACCCCTAATGAATTTTTCACTTTTTAAATGTTTTAAATTATATAATAATATTACAATAGATTTAGATATTTTCTTCAATAATTTCCAAACTAATAAAATTGTAAAGATCAAACTACTAGAATATTTTTCTTTGTAATTTATAATGTTTTGTATATTGATTGTCTCAGTTTTTGTCAATTTTGTTCTTCTTTAGTATTTCTCTTTATATATTATATTAGGACTAGTACTACTTATTATATGGTCCACTATAGACTAAGAAGTGGAAATAAATTCTGTTGTTATTATTATTATTATTATTAATTATTATTATTTAGGTCTACGAGTATTTAAAAAAAGAAATGTAAATTGTTTTCGACTTGTACTTTTTTGTAGGTAGGTAGGTAAGTATTACGTTATCTATTATTAGAATAAGAACCAAAAAAATACGCGAAAAAGTTTATAAAATGAAAAAAGGTGGTTTAATGACTTCAAACTTATACTTTCGAGAGATTTTGGCACGAACGAAGTGAGTGTCATGAGAATGTGTTAGATATTGATAAGGGGGGGGGGGGGTTGCACAGTGGGCAAAAATAAATACTCATTTAAGCGGACAAGAGTCAATCATTCATTAAATACTAAGTTATTAGCTTTGATAGTTGAGAAGTCAAAAAATAATGAGACTCGTATATTTTTTTATTGACAATCTATTTTGCTTATTTAAAAAACGCTGCAGCGTGTGTAAATCCAATTTTCAAGTAACTACAATAATCCAAGAAACGTGAAGGACAAATGGCATCTTTTTTATGATTTTTTATTGTAATGACCATCAATTCCATGACAACGAAAGGTATACTGATCTCGCATTACATTATTTCCAAATTTTGTAATATTAATATCAGTATTTATGGTGTACGAATAAAAAAAGTAACGTACCTAAAAAATTCGTGGATAACTGGTCTTTAAAACACTTACCCTATTTCGAGCACTTCGGCTACGCCGTCGTGCTCCAAAAATCGCGCGTGTTTTAAAGATTTCAGTATCCACTTATATACTTTAATATACTATATAAACAATAAAAAATGTATGATCTTTAGAGTATAGTGCTTGAACAAGTTTTCACGTTAATCTCGTGTTATACTTTTTCAACAAATTTCAACAATTTAAAGTAGTTTGGTGGCTACATTTGTTTTTCTTTTGCTAATGCTAATGCCCTTTTATTCATTACCAATAACCATAAAATAACCTCACTATCTAATTCACTCGAGAGGAAATTGTTATTATTACTTTGTTAATATTTTTATATCCATGGTTTATTTTACAAAAAGTTAAAACAAATTTTTTAACGCAAATTTTCACAAAAAAGAAGCCTTATAAAATAGCTACATTAAATTTTCTTTAAAACCTAGTGTTCTCGCTTATTCTAATAATTCCCCTTTTATCTTGAATTTATAGTCTGTCTATCAATGCAAGATAATTTTTCAAAATGTTTTTGAAAATATTGTGTTACTTATTTTTACTTTTACTTACTTCGTTTGAGAAACACATTAACTTTATCGCAGTTGTACTTCTTCGTAAAAAAACCTAAAAGCCTCTAAGTTGTTGAAATTTGTAAAATAGCCATAACCATAATTCGGTATTAACGTACAAAACAGTAGTAACTTCAAGAGTCATTTATTGTTTTTAAACAGTTTTTTACGATGGGTGTCATTGTTTTTGGTTCACCTGACTATTATGGTTAATAATATTAGTAGCAACTCATAAATAAAAATAATTTTTGATTAATAATAATAATAATAATAAAAGTTAAAATGTACAGGTGCGTTTATTTCAAAATCTACTTGGTACTTTTTTTCGCTAATTTTGTAAACAATTGTTTGAAGTGAATACGCATAGTCTAGTATAAAACTTTATGGTCGAAAATATTTTTTTTAATTATTATCTTTACCTGCAAATGAAAATTTTCCAAAAAATTAGAGATACCTTTCGAACGTAGTCAGGCGTGTGAAATGCAAAAAAAATATTCAATAAAAAATCACGATTTTCTTAGATGCGCGATAAAATTGCCTCACCTGGTATACTTCGATGATACTTGATGATGATAATTTTTCTGAAATACGGTATTAATTGAAAAAAAAAAAACGCATTTTTACTGCTAAAGTATTTTATTTACTCCTCAACAGGTCTGGTCAAGTCAACGATAAACTGTTTATCGTCTTTGCGACCTCTCAAACCAAAGATATAAGTTGAAGGCTTTGGAACATTGGTGTAGTTATCCCTCTTTGTTTGCGCCCCCTTATCTCTGGGGTCACAAGTCTGTATCTTCGAGTTAAATCTATAATAACTCTTCTTAGTTTGACAACTAACAGTTTGACAATGAGTTAAATTCGCATATTCTATTGCTTTCCTCCTCAAATCCCACACATTCCAGAAGTAATTTCGGTCAATATTACTTTCAACAGGATGCATTTCTGTTTGAACCTCAACTTCGTCCGTCAAGGGCAAAAGCGGTGGTTCATGCACCAGACTAAAAAACTCAAATTAAATAACGCGCTTCAATCTGAGTTTACGGACGAACTCTCTAATATTTTGCACGAGAATCAATCGATCCTTAATCGCCAGCAAATTAATCAGTTCGGGTTTCCTCCTCGCCAACTTAATTGTCTCCATGACACACTTTTCGGGACACTTCCCAAAGGCAATTCCCGCCTCCACCGACGAAAACACGAACTGCATATTCATGGTTTTGGCGATGCCCAGACCTGGATTTCCGGGTAGGAGGGCCCCTTCCGTCATGAAAATCTTCCACGCACAAAAACCCAAATACTCATATTTTAATTTATTCAAGTCGGTGTAGAGCAACGGGTCTAAGACCATGGAGTGGTTGTCCTCCTGTGGGATTTTCTGGTCGGCGGTTTTTTGCAACCGCTCGGTATCGGTCATCGGGGATTCCCCCGGTGGTATCATCATTTCGGCGATGGAATCGGGAAATGACAACACTTTGATGTATTTCTGGAGATTCATCATGATTTGGTTGTGCTTGGCAAGGAGGATTGTTTGGTCTTGGAGGTTGCACCAAATGTCCGATAACTTGATGAAATGGGGCTAAAATAAAAGTGATCACCGGTTAAATAGTTATATTTATGAACAAGGAATTTAATTTTTAATTCTGAAAAAAACTATAGGCGGAGAGACTAATACGAAATACGCAAAGCAAGTTTTATGTTTTTTTACTATGATGGCTCTAACATTCCATTTTAACATAACATTTTAACTTAAATTACTACTACTTACTACTAACTTATTGTTGCAAGCCCTAACCACGAGCATAAAATCAAAAATATTTGTTGAAAAAGGCGCAAAAATTATCTTAGGTAAATGATGTTATTTTGTTTTATTTCGATAAATTCTGCTGGTATTATGAGATTGTGAGTGCGAAATTATTCATTTAACCAACCACGTGGGTAATTAATTTAAAATCGTTATTTTTGTCATTGTCATTTTCATAAATACTTACATTTTTTGGAACAAACTCACTTGTTTGACGAGATTTTGCTAAAAAAATATATTATTATTTTTGTTTGCTTTTTATCAAAGTATCTAGTAGGTAATTCGTCGAAAAACACTTTTATTTCGCATAAATTTCCGAAATAAGCCAAAAAAAACAAATACCAATAGTGTCGAAATTTATGTACGTAGAGAATTAGCTCTCAAAAAAAAAACCCGAAGATGGATGATATTAATAATGAAAGCATTTGCTTTCTGACAACCTAAGAATTTTCGTAAAATCTTCCATCAATTAATGACTATTAAGAAATTTAGGCCCGGTTTATAGAAAGCTTTGTTAAAATTTAATTCGTTGTTGAAAGTTAACAACACCAATGGACCAATCAAATTTGTTTAATTTGGTCACGCGATTACGCATTTAATTTCAGATTAACTTAATGATGCTTCTATGAACCGACCCTAAGACATTACACATGATGATGTTGCATTCGTTAACTCGTATGTCTATTAACTGTGATATTAATGATAAAAAAATGAAAACAACAAGACTGTAACAGCAAAGAGCAAACGCCGTTTTCTATTTGATTATTGTCAGTTTTTGAAATAAAGTAAAAATATTTTTAGAGGGTTCACCCATTATAATTAATAAATGTACTTAAAATGCTACTTGCGTCAAATTTGACGTTACTTACGATGGTATCGTAAATAGTAATTAAAAAATGTTATAGTTTTTGCTTTTTTTAAGTGCTTAAGCACTCTTAGGCAAATTTTTCCACCAAAAATTCACTTCGTATTTTGCAAAATTTTGTGAAAATGACCAAATTAAATATTAAATTGAAATTGACCTCGTTCTTTTGGTATTTTTAGAATTAATTTTATCTCGCCTTTTTGGATTGGAAACCCATTTTTTTCGCAAAATTTTGCTAAAAAGTGACGAAAAATCTCTGAATTACGGGAAAAATATGCTACTGGAAGACAATAGCTCACTTATTTAACGGAATATTTGGGATAAGGCAAAAATGGTTAATAAAAGTCGATTAACACGTTAGATATTTGATTTGTTGTGCTAGTAAACCTAGCACAAAGCGTTAAACACACTTTTATAACCCAGAAACTAATTTCAAAGCCGAAAAATTACGTACTCAGTTATTTTACTTATGTTTGTCTTTTTCATATTTTTGATCTTATTTTGTACAATTTCGTTTTTTGAGCAGGAGGATTTAAAAGATGATTTATTTTGAATTATTTCGTTAAAACTAGCTTATGTGTAAGAAGCTAGTATTTTTTGTGAAATTTCGGAAAAAAACGATGAGGAAATACATCAGGTTTGCTCAAAAAGACCTGTGAAAATTTTATGATCAGCCTACGGAAGACTATAACTTAGGAGACGAAACGTAAAAGATTTTCCGAACCTAAAGAAGTTGTACGGAAGAGTAAGAAAAAGAGCGCTTCGAGTGTTATACCGTCTCAGCGCCAAAATTAATTTAAATCCAACCAATTCACAAATTACTTCGCAAAAAATGCAGAAAAGTTGAGCTTTGCACTCTTAACAAACTGAAAAAAACTGACGACTAAAATTTTCATAAGAAATATGAGAAAGCAATTTTTTAAATCTAAAATTTGTGCTTCGCTCCGTATTTTTTAAGACGCTGCGGATACCGTTAAAAATACAAGAAAAATGTTAGCAAGAAATTTGTAAAGAATTTAATTTCCTTTGGAAAAATCCACGAGACCATATTTCATCGTCGCCAGTTTAGGCCCCAAAGACGTTCAAAGACGCTGAAGCGACAGATTTATTTCATTTTACCGCTGGTGAAGTAACGGAAAGTAATTTTATATCTAAACTGAAGAAGAGAGAAAAATGGTGTCACGGACTTTTTTTTATAGGAAATTCTCTACAGTTTTGTTCCTTACATTTTTTTTGTACCTTGAACCGTATTTCCAGCGTTTTGATATACGCGATGGTGCGCAAAGAATAACCGCTTCGAATTATCAATTTGAATTTTATCTTTAGGGTGTTAATAGTTGAAGATAGAGATATGGTTCCTGCATACTTTTTTAAGGAAATTTAAGTCTTTATAACTTTTGTCCTAACATTTTTCTTGCATCTGTAACCGTATTCGCAGCGTTTTGAAAAATATAGAACCGAGTGAAAATTGGTAAATGTTTATAATTTTTTTTAAATTGTTTACGATAAAATTTTTGCATCTTAATGCTCTATCTGCTTGTATTTTTTTGTTTGCTATGTGTTAACTGTTATACAAATACAACCATTTTTTCAAATTTGTTGCTCTGAAAATTTACATGGTATTGGAACAATTGAGCCCTCTACCGACATTAATGGAACTATCAAGAACGGGAACGTTTTATTTGTACGTCGTTTCATATCCTACCCTTTAGATATACGTAGAACAACCAAAACTCCAAAAACTCATACTTATTTCGCATAAATTTACCAGAATATAGTGCTAACAAATTGACAACAAGCTGAACAATCATCTTACTACATCGAAAAATACAATTAATTTTGAGCTAAAATGTCACTTTTTGAGATTCCTATCTAACATAACAAACATTTTCGACTAATTTAACAAAGTTATAATTTTGACTCATTTACACTTTTCTTAAACAATACCTAAATCGACAAGTTACAGAAAGATCGTTACTGTGACTTTACTATTACCTTTTACCAGCATGTTATCACTCTTTTCAATCAAAAACTTTAATTTTTTTTATATCTTCAACTGTATTCGCAGCGTTAGCAAAAATATAAGGTGATAATTCTAAGCGATAAATCTGTGCGCACCGTCGCATATTTATCAAAACGCTGAGAATACGAGTGAAGTGTAAGAAACAAAATTGTAGAGAATTAAATTTTTCATAAAAAAAAGTCATCATATTTTTATCTTCTACGGTTTGGGTTTAGGAATAAAATAACTTTTGTTATTTGAAGCCTAAACCATTGACAATTGAGATATGGTCTCGACAACTTTTGTAAAGGAAATTTAATTCTCTACAAATTTTTTTCTAACATTTTTTTTGTATCTTTAACCATATTTACAGCGTTTTGGAAAATACGGGAACAAACCCCAAATTTTAATTTTTAAATATTTTTTTTATTGATATTTTTTTATGAAAATTTTGGTCGTCAGTTTTTCTCAGTTTGTTAACAGTGCAAAGCTTTCCATTTCTGCATTTTTTTCAAATAATTAGTGAACTAGAGACGGTATAACGCTTGAAGCGCCCTCATTTTTAACTTAGCCGTACTATTTCTTTGGATTCAGAAAACCCTTCGTTTCGTCTCCTAAGTTATAGTCCTCCGTAAATCAAACACAGAATTCCGTAACTTTTGACTTGTTTCAAAATTGCTCAGAATTTGAACGTAACTTACAAAGACTTGATTGACTGGAATTGCAATCCGATGCTTGACCACTCGGTGGAGGTCAATAAGCGCCCGTTGGAGAATGGTAAAAATTTGTGCGGAAGTACTTTCAATTCTGTCAATCTCATCCATCATTTTCCGGACGTAGAGCTCATGTTGGCGGTAGGCAATAAGCGAATCTTTAACATAGTTAACATCGGCCATTGTCACACCTTTCGGGAGGCGATAAGCGATAACATAGTTGTGTCTTTCGTCCATTTCTGTCCCACACACAAAATCTAGAGCCGTGGTCATTAAATTGACTTTATCCATGATTGAGATTAGGGTGTTTTGAAGCTCGGCATTTGTGGCAATAAGTGCCTCATTGATCAGTTTTGGCACTAAAAAGAGGGTCAAAACTGTTAACTGCCTCACGGTTTACTTACAGTCTTCCATTCCCTCGCCTCCTTTGCCGCAGTCTTTGTTGAAGAGCCGAATTCCCGTCACTAGTTTAGTGAATTCGGCCAAATTATCAATTTTGGTAAAACGGGGTTGTGCCACGAAGTCGTTCAGTTCGTTCCGGTCGAGGATGCTTCCAAGAGCGACCCTAACTTCCTTAAAAACAGCGTCAAATGTTGGATTTCCCAACCCCGAAGCCAGTGTGATGTAATAGACGATCTTTTTATACATCAAATTAATCTCGTCTTCTTCAGTCAAGTATTTAACATCGATTATCTCCTGTTCCAAGCCTCGCAGCCGCATCAAGAGCTCAGTTCTGTTCCTTTTCACCATTTTCTGCTTCATTTGGAAGTTGCAAGTGAAGTAGAACTGCATTTTTAGGGTGATCATGCTCGGGGTGTTCTGATTTTCGAGTTGGTGGACTACATATTTGATGAAATTTTGGACGTCGCTCCTGTCTAGCACGTCTTTTCCTGTGATGCCCCATGTGGGGTCGAGTGAGAGGAGTTTGAGCTGGAAAAGGAGCGATTTGTCGTTTCAACAGTACCATAGATGCACTCACGTAGTAATTGAGGAAGTTTTCATGGACTTGGATGCCTTTGTAAGCACATTCGCGGAGTATTTCTTTCTCTATGTTCCTGATAGCTCCGTCACAATGCATGGCTGAAGGTAGAAACACTGTCAGCCTAGAATAACACTTTTATAGAAGCGGAACATAATGGTTGGCAACCTAGAATAACACTTTTATAGAAGCGGAACATAATGGTTGGCAATGAATTCCTAGCTGGAGCCATCTAGCCGCATCATCACGTACTAAAAATGGCGCGAATTTAAAATAATTCCGATTACTTTATATTTTTTTAATTTTTGCTCACGTCAAAATGATGCCAATACCTTATCAAATACAATTATTATGAAAATTTCTTAATTGTATTTGAAAAGGTGGATGCACAGACAGCACAGATGGAAGAATTTTACCCAACATGACACGATCACATTTAATGTTAAAGATATTTATTAAATCCATTAAGTTTACGAAACTAATAGTCGTCACCGAATCGATGATAAAGACATACTTGCAATCAGCCAAACTGGCACCGGTCTGGCACCTTATGTTTGCAACTTCTGTCTATGGGAGTCTCCTCGCAGTGTGACTCACTTGCGGTTCGATCTCAAAAAACTCACTTTTGGGAAAAACGCACCTATCTACGTAAACCTTCTGGAGCTCATTACTACGTTATATTTTTGGAGATCATGTTGTTCCTAACCGATAGTAGGCAATAGTCTAACCTAAAGACGACACTTTGATCCACTATAATAATAAAAATTAACGTGATATTATAAAAAATAAACTCAAATTAAAATCAACAAAAATGGCGATTCAAGTAAAAAGTGAGTGAAAATAAAAATTATTTTTCTAATGTTATTTTCAATTTGCACAAGAAAATTCATAGTGTACGGTCATCAGGGCACTCAGAGGAATCGTTTGGTGTAAGTTTCAGCTTGAAAATCCAGAAGTAGTTAAAGTAAAAAATTACCAAGTTATACTTTATGTTTTATTACGTGGTAAAGTTAACAACACACGTTAACATGCCCTTTATAAACGTTTAAACACCCTTTTTCATGAAAAGGTTGACACGAGAAGTGCATTTTTCAATAAATCTCACTGAAATTTATGTCGTTGACTCAAGGTAGAATTGTCTGTCCTTAAACATGTTCAATAATAATTAATAGCGCTCTAGAAGAGCAGGAAAGCACACAAAAAACATTAAAGTTAAAATTTAACACTTCAGAAGAGAGCATAATACACCCTAACCCTACTTTCTGAACTTTTGTCCTTATCTGGCAATAGCACATAATAAAGGTAGAGATTTCGACCCTAAATATCCTATCATAACGCTCTGAAAGGGCAGAGATGGAGACAAAATTCATAAAAGTGTAAATTTTGTCATTTTCGGGTGACAACATAACCCTACTTTTGGAACCTACCGAATTTTCAACAAAACGAAACAAACAAACAATGTGGCTATACGCATTGCGATACCACTAATTTTCGCACCAAAATTTCACATTGCCAGTTTCTGTTTAAATAAAAACATGCATTTTTATTTTTCCATTGACTGCATGCGAAACTTTTATAATTTTAGACGTTTATAGGCAAATACATTTGTCATAATTAATTTTTTTAGATCAATGCTGTTCTATTTTAAATAATTCTGTGTATGAATCTTTCTAAATTTGACGAATTTTTCCAGTGAATATTTCTGGTAATGACTTGTTTTAGACTTAGGTGACGTCACATCCGTGACGTGTCCCGAGGTTAGGTGTGCGGCGCAAGCGGCGAGAGCGCTTCAGTCGACAGCGAGCAATGGCACGGGTCAGATCGTGAGCGGGAAGCAGGAGGCGAGGCGAGGTGAGTCGGGTCGGTTTATTTAAATTATTGTGTATTGTGCGGTTTCCTTCAATTTATTCAGTTTGTTACTTGCCGTTGTCGCGAACGGACGTGTGCTCAAGCAAATCTAAATTTTCCGGTTTAAATTTTCAATTCGGTGACTAGTGATCGCGTTTGAGTGACACATTTTAAATACAGTAAATAAAATTATAATCAAACACTCAAATAATTAATTGCCACGTAATAATTTTGTCTTTAATTTCAATGAATGAAAGTGGCTTGCTCAAAATTTAATGCAAATAAACATTTTTTTTGGTTTCTTTTTTATTATTATTATTTTTATGCTACAAACGGTAGCCAACGTGGAAGCGATATGAAGGTAGGTGTATTTTATTGCTGTGTCGTATTTATTTATTTCAAAAAACCAATAATTTCATAAAACTTAATTGCAATTAAAATCTTTAAATGCGGTATTGAAAAGTGATATTTTGAGTGACACATTTTAAATACAGTAACTATAAATAAAATAAACCACTCAAATAATTTATTGCCACGAAATTTTGCCTTTAATTTCAATGAATGAAAGTGGCTTGCTCAAAATTTAATGCAAATAAACATTTTTTTTTGGTTTCATTTTTATTATTTTTTTTAATGCTACAAACGGTAGCCAACGTGGAAGCGATATGAAGGTAGGTGTATTTTATTGCTGTGTCGTATTTATTTATTTCAAAAAACCAATAATTTCATAAAACTTAATTGCAATTAAAATCTTTAAATGCGGTATTGAAAAGTGATATTTTGAGTGACACATTTTAAATACAGTAACTAAAATAAAATCAAACACTCAAACAATTTATTGCCACGTAATAATTTTCTCTTTAATTTCAATGAATGAAAGTGGCTTGCTCTAAATTTAATGCAAAGAAACATTTTTTTTTTTGGTTTCTTTTTTAATATGATTATTTTTTATGCTACAAACGGTAGCCAACGTGGAAGCGAAACACAGGTACGTCCATTTTATTGTTGTGTCGTATTTATTTATTTATTTCACAAACCAATAATTCGTTAAAATTTAATTGCGATTAAAATGTTGTGTACACCGGCTCTAAATACGGTGTTGAAAAGTCATAGTTTGAGTGACTCATTTTAAATACAGTAACTATAAACAAAATCAAACACTCAAACAATTTATTGCCACGTAATAATTTTCTCTTTAATTTCAATGAATGAAAGTGGCTTGCTCTAAATTTAATGCAAAGAAACATTTTTTTTGGTTTCTTTTTTATTATTATTATTTTTATGCTACAAACGGTAGCCAACGTGGAAGCGAAACACAGGTACGTCCATTGTATTGTTGTGTCGTATTTATTTATTTATTTCACAAACCAATAATTCGTTAAAATTTAATTGCGTTTAAAATGTTGTGTACACCGGCTCTAAATACGGTGTTGAAGTCATAGTTTGAGTGACTCATTTTAAATACAGTAACTATAAACAAAATCAAACACTCAAACAATTTATTGCCACGTAATAATTTTCTCTTTAATTTCAATGAATGAAAGTGGCTTGCTCTAAATTTAATGCAGAGAAACATTTTTTTTGGTTTCTTTTTTATTATTATTATTTTTAATGCTACAAACGGTAGCCAACGTGGAAGCGATATGAAGGTAAGTGCATTTATTTACTGAGGTATTGAATTTGATTTGAATTTTAATTGCCACAAATTGAAACGTATTGTGTATTTTTTATTTTGTTTAATATTGACAAACGTTGCTTGTTGTAACTTTCATGCAAATAAAGATTTTTATTGGTGTTGTTTTAATTTTTTAAATGTCTTGCTACAAACAGTAGCCAACGCAGAAGCCATATGAAGGTAGGTGCATTTTTTTGCGTTTTATCTTGTGATGTGTTGATTTAATAGCTTGTGTGCCATATATTATACCGTATTGTGTATCCTTTATTCTGTATAATATTTATTAATGTCGCTTGTTGTAACTTTCCTACAAATTAATTTTTTTGTTGGTTGTGTTTTTAATTTATTTTTTAGGTTTTGCTACAAATGGTAGCAGATGCAGTATAAAGGTAAGAGCATTTATTTAACGCCAAGTGAAAAAGCTTTGATTTTTGTGTACTATTTTTTCATTTCACAAACCAATAATTCCTTTATTCCCTTCATTTGAAATAATCATTGTTTACCTCATCCTTATATCCATTTTTCCTGGCAAGAATGCTCTAAACCTCCACGTGGTTCTTGCCGGACAAATTAGTTATTGACTAATTTGACCAATTAGAGCAATCCTTAAATATAACATTGTTGACTGTTTTTTACAGCCGTAAAATTATGTCGCTTGTTGTAATTTTCATGCAAATAAACATTTTTTTTGGTTTCATTTTTATTATTATTTTTTTTAATGCTACAAACGGTAGCCAACGTGGAAGCGATATGAAGGTAGGTGTATTTTATTGCTGTGTCGTATTTATTTATTTCACAAACCAATAATTTCATAAAACTTAATTGCAATTAAAATCTTTAAATGCGGTATTGAAAAGTGATATTTTGAGTGACACATTTTAAATACAGTAACTATAAATAAAATAAACCACTCAAATAATTTATTGCCACGAAATTTTGCCTTTAATTTCAATGAATGAAAGTGGCTTGCTCAAAATTTAATGCAAATAAACATTTTTTTTGGTTTCTTTTTTATTATTATTTTTTTATGCTACAAACGGTAGCCAACGTGGAAGCGAAACACAGGTACGTCCATTTTATTGTTGTGTCGTATTTATTTATTTCACAAACCAATAATTCGTTAAAATTTAATTGCAAATAAAATGTTGTGTACACCGGCTCTAAATACGGTGTTGAAAAGTCATAGTTTGAGTGACTCATTTTAAATTCAGTAACTAAAAATTAAATCAAACACTCAAACAATTTATTGCCACGTAATAATTTTGTCTTTAATTTCAATGAATGAAAGTGGCTTGCTCAAAATTTAATGCAAATAAACATTTTTTTTGGTTTCTTTTTTATTATTATTTTTTTATGCTACAAACGGTAGCCAACGTGGAAGCGAAACACAGGTACGTCCATTTTATTGTTGTGTCGTATTTATTTATTTCACAAACCAATAATTTCATAAAATTTAATTGCAAATAAAATGTTGTGTACACCGGCTCTAAATACGGTGTTGAAAAGTCATAGTTTGAGTGACTCATTTTAAATTCAGTAACTAAAAATTAAATCAAACACTCAAACAATTTATTGCCACGTAATAATTTTGTCTTTAATTTCAATGAATGAAAGTGGCTTGCTTAAAATTTAATGCAAATAAACATTTTTTTTTGGTTTCTTTTTTATTATTATTATTTTTTATGCTACAAACGGTAGCCAACGTGGAAGCGAAACACAGGTACGTCCATTTTATTGTTGTGTCGTATTTATTTATTTCACAAACCAATAATTCGTTAAAATTTAATTGCAAATAAAATGTTGTGTACACCGGCTCTAAATACGGTGTTGAAAAGTCATAGTTTGAGTGACTCATTTTAAATTCAGTAACTAAAAATTAAATCAAACACTCAAACAATTTATTGCCACGTAATAATTTTGTCTTTAATTTCAATGAATGAAAGTGGCTTGCTCAAAATTTAATGCAAATAAACATTTTTTTTGGTTTCTTTTTTATTATTATTTTTTTATGCTACAAACGGTAGCCAACGTGGAAGCGAAACACAGGTACGTCCATTTTATTGTTGTGTCGTATTTATTTATTTCACAAACCAATAATTTCATAAAATTTAATTGCAAATAAAATGTTGTGTACACCGGCTCTAAATACGGTGTTGAAAAGTCATAGTTTGAGTGACTCATTTTAAATTCAGTAACTAAAAATTAAATCAAACACTCAAACAATTTATTGCCACGTAATAATTTTGTCTTTAATTTCAATGAATGAAAGTGGCTTGCTTAAAATTTAATGCAAATAAACATTTTTTTTTGGTTTCTTTTTTATTATTATTATTTTTTATGCTACAAACGGTAGCCAACGTGGAAGCGAAACACAGGTACGTCCATTTTATTGTTGTGTCGTATTTATTTATTTCACAAACCAATAATTCGTTAAAATTTAATTGCAAATAAAATGTTGTGTACACCGGCTCTAAATACGGTGCTGAAAAGTCATAGTTTGAGTGACTCATTTTAAATTCAGTAACTAAAAATTAAATCAAACACTCAAACAATTTATTGCCACGTAATAATTTTGTCTTTAATTTCAATGAATGAAAGTGGCTTGCTCAAAATTTAATGCAAAGAAACATTTTTTTTGGTTTCTTTTTTATTATTATTATTTTTTATGCTACAAACGGTAGCCAACGTGGAAGCGAAACACAGGTACGTCCATTTTATTGTTGTGTCGTATTTATTTATTTCACAAACCAATAATTTCATAAAACTTAATTGCAATTAAAATCTTTAAATGCGGTATTGAAAAGTGATATTTTGAGTGACACATTTTAAATACAGTAACTATAAATAAAATAAACCACTCAAATAATTTATTGCCACGTAATTTTGCCTTTAATTTCAATGAATGAAAGTGGCTTGCTCAAAATTTAATGCAAATAAACATTTTTTTTGGTTTCTTTTTTATTATTATTTTTTTATGCTACAAACGGTAGCCAACGTGGAAGCGAAACACAGGTACGTCCATTTTATTGTTGTGTCGTATTTATTTATTTCACAAACCAATAATTCGTTAAAATTTAATTGCAAATAAAATGTTGTGTACACCGACTCTAAATACGGTGTTGAAAAGTCATAGTTTGAGTGACTCATTTTAAATTCAGTAACTAAAAATTAAATCAAACACTCAAACAATTTATTGCCACGTAATAATTTTGTCTTTAATTTCAATGAATGAAAGTGGCTTGCTCTAAATTTAATGCAGAGAAACATTTTTTTTGGTTTCTTTTTTATTATTATTATTTTTTATGCTACAAACGGTAGCCAACGTGGAAGCGAAACACAGGTACGTCCATTTTATTGTTGTGTCGTATTTATTTATTTCACAAACCAATAATTTCATAAAATTTAATTGCAAATAAAATGTTGTGTACACCGGCTCTAAATACGGTGTTGAAAAGTCATAGTTTGAGTGACTCATTTTAAATTCAGTAACTAAAAAGTAAATCAAACACTCAAACAATTTATTGCCACGTAATAATTTTGTCTTTAATTTCAATGAATGAAAGTGGCTTGCTCTAAATTTAATGCAGAGAAACATTTTTTTTGGTTTCTTTTTTATTATTATTATTTTTATGCTACAAACGGTAGCCAACGTGGAAGCGAAACACAGGTACGTCCATTGTATTGTTGTGTCGTATTTATTTATTTATTTCACAAACCAATAATTCGTTAAAATTTAATTGCGTTTAAAATGTTGTGTACACCGGCTCTAAATACGGTGTTGAAAAGTCATAGTTTGAGTGACTCATTTTAAATTCAGTAACTAAAAATTAAATCAAACACTCAAACAATTTATTGCCACGTAATAATTTTGTCTTTAATTTCAATGAATGAAAGTGGCTTGCTCTAAATTTAATGCAGAGAAACATTTTTTTTGGTTTCTTTTTTATTATTATTATTTTTTATGCTACAAACGGTAGCCAACGTGGAAGCGAAACACAGGTACGTCCATTTTATTGTTGTGTCGTATTTATTTATTTCACAAACCAATAATTTCATAAAATTTAATTGCAAATAAAATGTTGTGTACACCGGCTCTAAATACGGTGTTGAAAAGTCATAGTTTGAGTGACTCATTTTAAATTCAGTAACTAAAAAGTAAATCAAACACTCAAACAATTTATTGCCACGTAATAATTTTGTCTTTAATTTCAATGAATGAAAGTGGCTTGCTCTAAATTTAATGCAGAGAAACATTTTTTTTGGTTTCTTTTTTATTATTATTATTTTTATGCTACAAACGGTAGCCAACGTGGAAGCGAAACACAGGTACGTCCATTGTATTGTTGTGTCGTATTTATTTATTTATTTCACAAACCAATAATTCGTTAAAATTTAATTGCGTTTAAAATGTTGTGTACACCGGCTCTAAATACGGTGTTGAAAAGTCATAGTTTGAGTGACTCATTTTAAATTCAGTAACTAAAAATTAAATCAAACACTCAAACAATTTATTGCCACGTAATAATTTTGTCTTTAATTTCAATGAATGAAAGTGGCTTGCTCAAAATTTAATGCAAAGAAACATTTTTTTTTGGTTTCTTTTTTATTATTATTATTTTTATGCTACAAACGGTAGCCATCGTGGAAGCGAAACACAGGTACGTCCATTGTATTGTTGTGTCGTATTTATTTATTTATTTCACAAACCAATAATTCGTTAAAATTTAATTGCGTTTAAAATGTTGTGTACACCGGCTCTAAATACGGTGTTGAAAAGTCATAGTTTGAGTGACTCATTTTAAATACAGTAACTAAAATAAAATCAAACACTCAAACAATTTATTGCCACGTAATAATTTTGTATTTAATTTCAATGAATGAAAGTGGCTTGCTCAAAATTTAATGCAAAGAAACATTTTTTTTTGGTTTCTTTTTTATTATTATTATTTTTTATGCTACAAACGGTAGCCAACGTGGAAGCGAAACACAGGTACGTCCATTTTATTGTTGTGTCGTATTTATTTATTTCACAAACCAATAATTTCATAAAATTTAGTTGCAGTTACAATGTTGTGTACACCGGCTCTAAATACGGTGTTGAAAAGTCATAGTTTGAGTGACTCATTTTAAATACAGTAACTATAAACAAAATCAAACACTCAAACAATTTATTGCCACGTAATAATTTTCTCTTTAATTTCAATGAATGAAAGTGGCTTGCTCTAAATTTAATGCAGAGAAACATTTTTTTTGGTTTCTTTTTTATTATTATTATTTTTAATGCTACAAACGGTAGCCAACGTGGAAGCGATATGAAGGTAAGTGCATTTATTTACTGAGGTATTGAATTTGATTTGAATTTTAATTGCCACAAATTGAAACGTATTGTGTATTTTTTATTTTGTTTAATATTGACAAACGTTGCTTGTTGTAACTTTCATGCAAATAAAGATTTTTATTGGTGTTGTTTTAATTTTTTAAATGTCTTGCTACAAACAGTAGCCAACGCAGAAGCCATATGAAGGTAGGTGCATTTTTTTGCGTTTTATCTTGTGATGTGTTGATTTAATAGCTTGTGTGCCATATATTATACCGTATTGTGTATCCTTTATTCTGTATAATATTTATTAATGTCGCTTGTTGTAACTTTCCTACAAATTAATTTTTTTGTTGGTTGTGTTTTTAATTTATTTTTTAGGTTTTGCTACAAATGGTAGCAGATGCAGTATAAAGGTAAGAGCATTTATTTAACGCCAAGTGAAAAAGCTTTGATTTTTGTGTACTATTTTTTCATTTCACAAACCAATAATTCCTTTATTCCCTTCATTTGAAATAATCATTGTTTACCTCATCCTTATATCCATTTTTCCTGGCAAGAATGCTCTAAACCTCCACGTGGTTCTTGCCGGACAAATTAGTTATTGACTAATTTGACCAATTAGAGCAATCCTTAAATATAACATTGTTGACTGTTTTTTACAGCCGTAAAATTATGTCGCTTGTTGTAATTTTCATGCAAATAAACATTTTTTTTGGTTTCATTTTTATTATTATTTTTTTTAATGCTACAAACGGTAGCCAACGTGGAAGCGATATGAAGGTAGGTGTATTTTATTGCTGTGTCGTATTTATTTATTTCACAAACCAATAATTTCATAAAACTTAATTGCAATTAAAATCTTTAAATGCGGTATTGAAAAGTGATATTTTGAGTGACACATTTTAAATACAGTAACTATAAATAAAATAAACCACTCAAATAATTTATTGCCACGAAATTTTGCCTTTAATTTCAATGAATGAAAGTGGCTTGCTCAAAATTTAATGCAAATAAACATTTTTTTTGGTTTCTTTTTTATTATTATTATTTTTTATGCTACAAACGGTAGCCAACGTGGAAGCGAAACACAGGTACGTCCATTTTATTGTTGTGTCGTATTTATTTATTTCACAAACCAATAATTTCATAAAATTTAATTGCAAATAAAATGTTGTGTACACCGGCTCTAAATACGGTGTTGAAAAGTCATAGTTTGAGTGACTCATTTTAAATTCAGTAACTAAAAATTAAATCAAACACTCAAACAATTTATTGCCACGTAATAATTTTGTCTTTAATTTCAATGAATGAAAGTGGCTTGCTTAAAATTTAATGCAAATAAACATTTTTTTTTGGTTTCTTTTTTATTATTATTATTTTTTATGCTACAAACGGTAGCCAACGTGGAAGCGAAACACAGGTACGTCCATTTTATTGTTGTGTCGTATTTATTTATTTCACAAACCAATAATTCGTTAAAATTTAATTGCAAATAAAATGTTGTGTACACCGGCTCTAAATACGGTGTTGAAAAGTCATAGTTTGAGTGACTCATTTTAAATTCAGTAACTAAAAATTAAATCAAACACTCAAACAATTTATTGCCACGTAATAATTTTGTCTTTAATTTCAATGAATGAAAGTGGCTTGCTCAAAATTTAATGCAAATAAACATTTTTTTTGGTTTCTTTTTTATTATTATTTTTTTATGCTACAAACGGTAGCCAACGTGGAAGCGAAACACAGGTACGTCCATTTTATTGTTGTGTCGTATTTATTTATTTCACAAACCAATAATTTCATAAAATTTAATTGCAAATAAAATGTTGTGTACACCGGCTCTAAATACGGTGTTGAAAAGTCATAGTTTGAGTGACTCATTTTAAATTCAGTAACTAAAAATTAAATCAAACACTCAAACAATTTATTGCCACGTAATAATTTTGTCTTTAATTTCAATGAATGAAAGTGGCTTGCTTAAAATTTAATGCAAATAAACATTTTTTTTTGGTTTCTTTTTTATTATTATTATTTTTTATGCTACAAACGGTAGCCAACGTGGAAGCGAAACACAGGTACGTCCATTTTATTGTTGTGTCGTATTTATTTATTTCACAAACCAATAATTCGTTAAAATTTAATTGCAAATAAAATGTTGTGTACACCGGCTCTAAATACGGTGCTGAAAAGTCATAGTTTGAGTGACTCATTTTAAATTCAGTAACTAAAAATTAAATCAAACACTCAAACAATTTATTGCCACGTAATAATTTTGTCTTTAATTTCAATGAATGAAAGTGGCTTGCTCAAAATTTAATGCAAAGAAACATTTTTTTTGGTTTCTTTTTTATTATTATTATTTTTTATGCTACAAACGGTAGCCAACGTGGAAGCGAAACACAGGTACGTCCATTTTATTGTTGTGTCGTATTTATTTATTTCACAAACCAATAATTTCATAAAATTTAATTGCAAATAAAATGTTGTGTACACCGGCTCTAAATACGGTGTTGAAAAGTCATAGTTTGAGTGACTCATTTTAAATTCAGTAACTAAAAATTAAATCAAACACTCAAACAATTTATTGCCACGTAATAATTTTGTCTTTAATTTCAATCAATGAAAGTGGCTTGCTCAAAATTTAATGCAAAGAAACATTTTTTTTTGGTTTCTTTTTTATTATTATTATTTTTTATGCTACAAACGGTAGCCAACGTGGAAGCGAAACACAGGTACGTCCATTTTATTGTTGTGTCGTATTTATTTATTTCACAAACCAATAATTTCATAAAATTTAATTGCAAATAAAATGTTGTGTACACCGGCTCTAAATACGGTGTTGAAAAGTCATAGTTTGAGTGACTCATTTTAAATTCAGTAACTAAAAATTAAATCAAACACTCAAACAATTTATTGCCACGTAATAATTTTGTCTTTAATTTCAATGAATGAAAGTGGCTTGCTCAAAATTTAATGCAAATAAACATTTTTTTTGGTTTCTTTTTTATTATTATTTTTTATGCTACAAACGGTAGCCAACGTGGAAGCGAAACACAGGTACGTCCATTTTATTGTTGTGTCGTATTTATTTATTTCACAAACCAATAATTCGTTAAAATTTAATTGCAAATAAAATGTTGTGTACACCGGCTCTAAATACGGTGTTGAAAAGTCATAGTTTGAGTGACTCATTTTAAATTCAGTAACTAAAAATTAAATCAAACACTCAAGCAATTTATTGCCACGTAATAATTTTGTCTTTAATTTCAATGAATGAAAGTGGCTTGCTCAAAATTTAATGCAAAGAAACATTTTTTTTGGTTTCTTTTTTATTATTATTATTTTTTATGCTACAAACGGTAGCCAACGTGGAAGCGAAACACAGGTACGTCCATTTTATTGTTGTGTCGTATTTATTTATTTCACAAACCAATAATTTCATAAAATTTAATTGCAAATAAAATGTTGTGTACACCGGCTCTAAATACGGTGTTGAAAAGTCATAGTTTGAGTGACTCATTTTAAATTCAGTAACTAAAAATTAAATCAAACACTCAAACAATTTATTGCCACGTAATAATTTTGTCTTTAATTTCAATCAATGAAAGTGGCTTGCTCAAAATTTAATGCAAAGAAACATTTTTTTTTGGTTTCTTTTTTATTATTATTATTTTTTATGCTACAAACGGTAGCCAACGTGGAAGCGAAACACAGGTACGTCCATTTTATTGTTGTGTCGTATTTATTTATTTCACAAACCAATAATTTCATAAAATTTAATTGCAAATAAAATGTTGTGTACACCGGCTCTAAATACGGTGTTGAAAAGTCATAGTTTGAGTGACTCATTTTAAATTCAGTAACTAAAAATTGAATCAAAAAATCAAACAATTTATTGCCACGTAATAATTTTGTCTTTAATTTCAATGAATGAAAGTGGCTTGCTCAAAATTTAATGCAAAGAAACATTTTTTTTGGTTTCTTTTTTATTATTATTATTTTTTATGCTACAAACGGTAGCCAACGTGGAAGCGAAACACAGGTACGTCCATTTTATTGTTGTGTCGTATTTATTTATTTCACAAACCAATAATTTCATAAAATTTAATTGCAAATAAAATGTTGTGTACACCGGCTCTAAATACGGTGTTGAAAAGTCATAGTTTGAGTGACTCATTTTAAATTCAGTAACTAAAAATTAAATCAAACACTCAAACAATTTATTGCCACGTAATAATTTTGTCTTTAATTTCAATGAATGAAAGTGGCTTGCTCAAAATTTAATGCAAAGAAACATTTTTTTTTGGTTTCTTTTTTATTATTATTATTTTTTATGCTACAAACGGTAGCCAACGTGGAAGCGAAACACAGGTACGTCCATTTTATTGTTGTGTCGTATTTATTTATTTCACAAACCAATAATTTCATAAAATTTAATTGCAAATAAAATGTTGTGTACACCGGCTCTAAATACGGTGTTGAAAAGTCATAGTTTGAGTGACTCATTTTAAATTCAGTAACTAAAAATTGAATCAAACACTCAAACAATTTATTGCCACGTAATAATTTTGTCTTTAATTTCAATGAATGAAAGTGGCTTGCTCAAAATTTAATGCAAAGAAACATTTTTTTTTGGTTTCTTTTTTATTATTATTATTTTTTATGCTACAAACGGTAGCCAACGTGGAAGCGAAACACAGGTACGTCCATTTTATTGTTGTGTCGTATTTATTTATTTCACAAACCAATAATTCGTTAAAATTTAATTGCAAATAAAATGTTGTGTACACCGGCTCTAAATACGGTGTTGAAAAGTCATAGTTTGAGTGACTCATTTTAAATTCAGTAACTAAAAATTGAATCAAACACTCAAACAATTTATTGCCACGTAATAATTTTGTCTTTAATTTCAATGAATGAAAGTGGCTTGCTCAAAATTTAATGCAAAGAAACATTTTTTTTGGTTTCTTTTTTATTATTATTATTTTTTATGCTACAAACGGTAGCCAACGTGGAAGCGAAACACAGGTACGTCCATTTTATTGTTGTGTCGTATTTATTTATTTCACAAACCAATAATTTCATAAAATTTAACTGCAAATAAAATGTTGTGTACACCGGCTCTAAATACGGTGTTGAAAAGTCATAGTTTGAGTGACTCATTTTAAATTCAGTAACTAAAAATTGAATCAAACACTCAAACAATTTATTGCCACGTAATAATTTTGTCTTTAATTTCAATGAATGAAAGTGGCTTGCTCAAAATTTAATGCAAAGAAACATTTTTTTTGGTTTCTTTTTTATTATTATTATTTTTTATGCTACAAACGGTAGCCAACGTGGAAGCGAAACACAGGTACGTCCATTTTATTGTTGTGTCGTATTTATTTATTTCACAAACCAATAATTTCATAAAATTTAATTGCAATTACAATGTTGTGTACACCGGCTCTAAATGCGGTGTTGAAAAGTCATAGTTTGAGTGACTCATTTTAAATACAGTAACTAAAATAAAATCAAACACTCAAACAATTTATTGCCACGTAATAATTTTGTCTTTAATTTCAATGAATGAAAGTGGCTTGCTCAAAATTTAATGCAAAGAAACATTTTTTTTTTGGTTTCTTTTTTATTATTATTATTTTTTATGCTACAAACGGTAGCCAACGTGGAAGCGAAACACAGGTACGTCCATTTTATTGTTGTGTCGTATTTATTTATTTCACAAACCAATAATTTCATAAAATTTAATTGCAAATAAAATGTTGTGTACACCGGCTCTAAATACGGTGTTGAAAAGTCATAGTTTGAGTGACTCATTTTAAATTCAGTAACTAAAAATTAAATCAAACACTCAAACAATTTATTGCCACGTAATAATTTTGTCTTTAATTTCAATGAATGAAAGTGGCTTGCTCAAAATTTAATGCAAAGAAACATTTTTTTTTTGGTTTCTTTTTTATTATTATTATTTTTTATGCTACAAACGGTAGCCAACGTGGAAGCGAAACACAGGTACGTCCATTTTATTGTTGTGTCGTATTTATTTATTTCACAAACCAATAATTCGTTAAAATTTAATTGCAAATAAAATGTTGTGTACACCGGCTCTAAATACGGTGTTGAAAAGTCATAGTTTGAGTGACTCATTTTAAATTCAGTAACTAAAAATTGAATCAAACACTCAAACAATTTATTGCCACGTAATAATTTTGTCTTTAATTTCAATGAATGAAAGTGGCTTGCTCAAAATTTAATGCAAAGAAACATTTTTTTTGGTTTCTTTTTTATTATTATTATTTTTTATGCTACAAACGGTAGCCAACGTGGAAGCGAAACACAGGTACGTCCATTTTATTGTTGTGTCGTATTTATTTATTTCACAAACCAATAATTTCATAAAATTTAATTGCAAATAAAATGTTGTGTACACCGGCTCTAAATACGGTGTTGAAAAGTCATAGTTTGAGTGACTCATTTTAAATTCAGTAACTAAAAATTGAATCAAACACTCAAACAATTTATTGCCACGTAATAATTTTGTCTTTAATTTCAATGAATGAAAGTGGCTTGCTCAAAATTTAATGCAGAGAAACATTTTTTTTGGTTTCTTTTTTATTATTATTATTTTTAATGCTACAAACGGTAGCCAACGTGGAAGCGATATGAAGGTAAGTGCATTTATTTACTGAGGTATTGAATTTGATTTGAATTTTAATTGCCACAAATTGAAACGTATTGTGTATTTTTTATTTTGTTTAATATTGACAAACGTTGCTTGTTGTAACTTTCATGCAAATAAAGATTTTTATTGGTGTTGTTTTAATTTTTTAATGTCTTGCTACACACAGTAGCCAACGCAGAAGCCATGTGAAGGTAGGTGCATTTTTTTGCGTTTTATCTTGTGATGTGTTGAATTTAATAGCTTGTGTGCCATATATTATACCGTATTGTGTATCCTTTATTCTGTATAATATTTATTAATGTCGCTTGTTGTAACTTTCCTACAAATTATTTTTTTTTGTTGGTTGTGTTTTTAATTTATTTTTTAGGTTTTGCTACAAATGGTAGCAGATGCAGTATAAAGGTAAGAGCATTTATTTAACGCCAAGTGAAAAAGCTTTGATTTTTGTGTACTATTTTTTCATTTCACAAACCAATAATTCCTTTATTCCCTTCATTTGAAATAATCATTGTTTACCTCATCCTTATATCCATTTTTCCTGGCAAGAATGCTCTAAACCTCCACGTGGTTCTTGCCGGACAAATTAGTTATTGACTAATTTGACCAATTAGAGCAATCCTTAAATATAACATTGTTGACTGTTTTTTACAGCCGTAAAATTATGTCGCTTGTTGTAATTTTCATGCAAATAAAGATTTTATATTGGTGTTGTTTTTAATTTTTTTTAATGCTACAAACGGTAGCCAACGTGGAAGCGATATGAAGGTAGGTGTATTTTATTGCTGTGTCGTATTTATTTATTTCACAAACCAATAATTTCATAAAACTTAATTGCAATTAAAATCTTTAAATGCGGTATTGAAAAGTGATATTTTGAGTGACACATTTTAAATACAGTAACTATAAATAAAATAAACCACTCAAATAATTTATTGCCACGAAATTTTGCCTTTAATTTCAATGAATGAAAGTGGCTTGCTCAAAATTTAATGCAAATAAACATTTTTTTTGGTTTCATTTTTATTATTATTTTTTTTAATGCTACAAACGGTAGCCAACGTGGAAGCGATATGAAGGTAGGTGTATTTTATTGCTGTGTCGTATTTATTTATTTCACAAACCAATAATTTCATAAAACTTAATTGCAATTAAAATCTTTAAATGCGGTATTGAAAAGTGATATTTTGAGTGACACATTTTAAATACAGTAACTATAAATAAAATAAACCACTCAAATAATTTATTGCCACGAAATTTTGCCTTTAATTTCAATGAATGAAAGTGGCTTGCTCAAAATTTAATGCAAATAAACATTTTTTTTGGTTTCTTTTTTATTATTATTTTTTTATGCTACAAACGGTAGCCAACGTGGAAGCGAAACACAGGTACGTCCATTTTATTGTTGTGTCGTATTTATTTATTTCACAAACCAATAATTTCATAAAATTTAATTGCAATTACAATGTTGTGTACACCGGCTCTAAATGCGGTGTTGAAAAGTCATAGTTTGAGTGACTCATTTTAAATTCAGTAACTAAAAATTGAATCAAACACTCAAACAATTTATTGCCACGTAATAATTTTGTCTTTAATTTCAATGAATGAAAGTGGCTTGCTCAAAATTTAATGCAAAGAAACATTTTTTTTTGGTTTCTTTTTTATTATTATTATTTTTTATGCTACAAACGGTAGCCAACGTGGAAGCGAAACACAGGTACGTCCATTTTATTGTTGTGTCGTATTTATTTATTTCACAAACCAATAATTTCATAAAATTTAATTGCAAATAAAATGTTGTGTACACCGGCTCTAAATACGGTGTTGAAAAGTCATAGTTTGAGTGACTCATTTTAAATACAGTAACTAAAATAAAATCAAACACTCAAACAATTTATTGCCACGTAATAATTTTGTCTTTAATTTCAATGAATGAAAGTGGCTTGCTCAAAATTTAATGCAAAGAAACATTTTTTTTTTGGTTTCTTTTTTATTATTATTATTTTTTATGCTACAAACGGTAGCCAACGTGGAAGCGAAACACAGGTACGTCCATTTTATTGTGGTGTCGTATTTATTTATTTATTTCACAAACCAATAATTCGTTAAAATTTAATTGCAAATAAAATGTTGTGTACACCGGCTCTAAATACGGTGTTGAAAAGTCATAGTTTGAGTGACTCATTTTAAATTCAGTAACTAAAAAGTAAATCAAACACTCAAACAATTTATTGCCACGTAATAATTTTGTCTTTAATTTCAATGAATGAAAGTGGCTTGCTCAAAATTTAATGCACAGAAACATTTTTTTCGGTTTCTTTTTTATTATTATTATTTTTTTATGCTACAAACGGTAGCCAACGTGGAAGCGAAACACAGGTACGTCCATTTTATTGTTGTGTCGTATTTATTTATTTCACAAACCAATAATTTCATAAAATTTAATTGCAATTACAATGTTGTGTACACCGGCTCTAAATGCGGTGTTGAAAAGTCATAGTTTGAGTGACTCATTTTAAATTCAGTAACTAAAAATTGAATCAAACACTCAAACAATTTATTGCCACGTAATAATTTTGTCTTTAATTTCAATGAATGAAAGTGGCTTGCTCAAAATTTAATGCAAAGAAACATTTTTTTTTGGTTTCTTTTTTATTATTATTATTTTTTATGCTACAAACGGTAGCCAACGTGGAAGCGAAACACAGGTACGTCCATTTTATTGTTGTGTCGTATTTATTTATTTCACAAACCAATAATTTCATAAAATTTAATTGCAAATAAAATGTTGTGTACACCGGCTCTAAATACGGTGTTGAAAAGTCATAGTTTGAGTGACTCATTTTAAATACAGTAACTAAAATAAAATCAAACACTCAAACAATTTATTGCCACGTAATAATTTTGTCTTTAATTTCAATGAATGAAAGTGGCTTGCTCAAAATTTAATGCAAAGAAACATTTTTTTTTTGGTTTCTTTTTTATTATTATTATTTTTTATGCTACAAACGGTAGCCAACGTGGAAGCGAAACACAGGTACGTCCATTTTATTGTGGTGTCGTATTTATTTATTTATTTCACAAACCAATAATTCGTTAAAATTTAATTGCAAATAAAATGTTGTGTACACCGGCTCTAAATACGGTGTTGAAAAGTCATAGTTTGAGTGACTCATTTTAAATTCAGTAACTAAAAAGTAAATCAAACACTCAAACAATTTATTGCCACGTAATAATTTTGTCTTTAATTTCAATGAATGAAAGTGGCTTGCTCAAAATTTAATGCACAGAAACATTTTTTTCGGTTTCTTTTTTATTATTATTATTTTTTTATGCTACAAACGGTAGCCAACGTGGAAGCGAAACACAGGTACGTCCATTTTATTGTTGTGTCGTATTTATTTATTTCACAAACCAATAATTTCATAAAATTTAATTGCAATTACAATGTTGTGTACACCGGCTCTAAATGCGGTGTTGAAAAGTCATAGTTTGAGTGACTCATTTTAAATTCAGTAACTAAAAATTGAATCAAACACTCAAACAATTTATTGCCACGTAATAATTTTGTCTTTAATTTCAATGAATGAAAGTGGCTTGCTCAAAATTTAATGCAAAGAAACATTTTTTTTTGGTTTCTTTTTTATTATTATTATTTTTTATGCTACAAACGGTAGCCAACGTGGAAGCGAAACACAGGTACGTCCATTTTATTGTTGTGTCGTATTTATTTATTTCACAAACCAATAATTTCATAAAATTTAATTGCAAATAAAATGTTGTGTACACCGGCTCTAAATACGGTGTTGAAAAGTCATAGTTTGAGTGACTCATTTTAAATACAGTAACTAAAATAAAATCAAACACTCAAACAATTTATTGCCACGTAATAATTTTGTCTTTAATTTCAATGAATGAAAGTGGCTTGCTCAAAATTTAATGCAAAGAAACATTTTTTTTTTGGTTTCTTTTTTATTATTATTATTTTTTATGCTACAAACGGTAGCCAACGTGGAAGCGAAACACAGGTACGTCCATTTTATTGTGGTGTCGTATTTATTTATTTATTTCACAAACCAATAATTCGTTAAAATTTAATTGCAAATAAAATGTTGTGTACACCGGCTCTAAATACGGTGTTGAAAAGTCATAGTTTGAGTGACTCATTTTAAATTCAGTAACTAAAAAGTAAATCAAACACTCAAACAATTTATTGCCACGTAATAATTTTGTCTTTAATTTCAATGAATGAAAGTGGCTTGCTCAAAATTTAATGCACAGAAACATTTTTTTCGGTTTCTTTTTTATTATTATTATTTTTTATGCTACAAACGGTAGCCAACGTGGAAGCGAAACACAGGTACGTCCATTGTATTGTTGTGTCGTATTTATTTATTTATTTCACAAACCAATAATTCGTTAAAATTTAATTGCGTTTAAAATGTTGTGTACACCGGCTCTAAATACGGTGTTGAAGTCATAGTTTGAGTGACTCATTTTAAATACAGTAACTATAAACAAAATCAAACACTCAAACAATTTATTGCCACGTAATAATTTTCTCTTTAATTTCAATGAATGAAAGTGGCTTGCTCTAAATTTAATGCAGAGAAACATTTTTTTTGGTTTCTTTTTTATTATTATTATTTTTATGCTACAAACGGTAGCCAACGTGGAAGCGAAACACAGGTACGTCCATTGTATTGTTGTGTCGTATTTATTTATTTATTTCACAAACCAATAATTCGTTAAAATTTAATTGCGTTTAAAATGTTGTGTACACCGGCTCTAAATACGGTGTTGAAGTCATAGTTTGAGTGACTCATTTTAAATACAGTAACTATAAACAAAATCAAACACTCAAACAATTTATTGCCACGTAATAATTTTCTCTTTAATTTCAATGAATGAAAGTGGCTTGCTCTAAATTTAATGCAGAGAAACATTTTTTTTGGTTTCTTTTTTATTATTATTATTTTTTATGCTACAAACGGTAGCCAACGTGGAAGCGAAACACAGGTACGTCCATTTTATTGTTGTGTCGTATTTATTTATTTCACAAACCAATAATTTCATAAAATTTAATTGCAATTACAATGTTGTGTACACCGGCTCTAAATACGGTGTTGAAGTCATAGTTTGAGTGACTCATTTTAAATACAGTAACTATAAATAAAATAAACCACTCAAATAATTTATTGCCACGAAATTTTGCCTTTAATTTCAATGAATGAAAGTGGCTTGCTCAAAATTTAATGCAAATAAACATTTTTTTTGGTTTCATTTTTATTATTATTTTTTTTAATGCTACAAACGGTAGCCAACGTGGAAGCGATATGAAGGTAGGTGTATTTTATTGCTGTGTCGTATTTATTTATTTCACAAACCAATAATTTCATAAAACTTAATTGCAATTAAAATCTTTAAATGCGGTATTGAAAAGTGATATTTTGAGTGACACATTTTAAATACAGTAACTATAAATAAAATAAAACACTCAAATAATTTATTCCCACGAATTTCGCCTTTAATTTCAATGAATGAAAGTGGCTTGCTCAAAATTTAATGCAAATAAACATTTTTTTTGGTTTCATTTTTAATATTATTTTTTTTTTTGGTTTCATTTTTATTATTATTTTTTTTTTAATGCTACAAACGGTAGCCAACGTGGAAGCGATATGAAGGTAGGTGTATTTTATTGCTGTGTCGTATTTATTTATTTCACAAACCAATAATTTCATAAAACTTAATTGCAATTAAAATCTTTAAATGCGGTATTGAAAAGTGATATTTTGAGTGACACATTTTAAATACAGTAACTATAAATAAAATAAACCACTCAAATAATTTATTGCCACGAAATTTTGCCTTTAATTTCAATGAATGAAAGTGGCTTGCTCAAAATTTAATGCAAATAAACATTTTTTTTGGTTTCATTTTTATTATTATTTTTTTTAATGCTACAAACGGTAGCCAACGTGGAAGCGATATGAAGGTAGGTGTATTTTATTGCTGTGTCGTATTTATTTATTTCACTAACCAATAATTTCATAAAACTTAATTGCAATTAAAATCTTTAAATGCGGTATTGAAAAGTGATATTTTGAGTGACACATTTTAAATACAGTAACTATAAATAAAATAAAACACTCAAATAATTTATTCCCACGAATTTTGCCTTTAATTTCAATGAATGAAAGTGGCTTGCTCAAAATTTAATGCAAATAAACATTTTTTTTGGTTTCATTTTTATTATTATTTTTTTTTAATGCTACAAACGGTAGCCAACGTGGAAGCGATATGAAGGTAGGTGTATTTTATTGCTGTGTCGTATTTATTTATTTCACAAACCAATAATTTCATAAAACTTAATTGCAATTAAAATCTTTAAATGCGGTATTGAAAAGTGATATTTTGAGTGACACATTTTAAATACAGTAACTATAAATAAAATAAAACACTCAAATAATTTATTCCCACGAATTTTGCCTTTAATTTCAATGAATGAAAGTGGCTTGCTCAAAATTTAATGCAAATAAACATTTTTTTTGGTATCATTTTTATTATTATTATTTTTTTGGTTTCATTTTTATTATTATTTTTTTTAATGCTACAAACGGTAGCCAACGTGGAAGCGATATGAAGGTAGGTGTATTTTATTGCTGTGTCGTATTTATTTATTTCACAAACCAATAATTTCATAAAACTTAATTGCAATTAAAATCTTTAAATGCGGTATTGAAAAGTGATATTTTGAGTGACACATTTTAAATACAGTAACTATAAATAAAATAAACCACTCAAATAATTTATTGCCACGAAATTTTGCCTTTAATTTCAATGAATGAAAGTGGCTTGCTCAAAATTTAATGCAAATAAACATTTTTTTTGGTTTCATTTTTATTATTATTTTTTTTTTGCTTTCATTTTTATTATTATTTTTTTTAATGCTACAAACGGTAGCCAACGTGGAAGCGATATGAAGGTAGGTGTATTTTATTGCTGTGTCGTATTTATTTATTTCACAAACCAATAATTTCATAAAACTTAATTGCAATTAAAATCTTTAAATGCGGTATTGAAAAGTGATATTTTGAGTGACACATTTTAAATACAGTAACTATAAATAAAATAAACCACTCAAATAATTTATTGCCACGAAATTTTGCCTTTAATTTCAATGAATGAAAGTGGCTTGCTCAAAATTTAATGCAAATAAACATTTTTTTTGGTTTCATTTTTATTATTATTTTTTTTAATGCTACAAACGGTAGCCAACGTGGAAGCGATATGAAGGTAAGTGCATTTATTTACTGAGGTATTGAATTTGATTTGAATTTTAATTGCCACAAATTGAAACGTATTGTGTATTTTTTATTTTGTTTAATATTGACAAACGTTGCTTGTTGTAACTTTCATGCAAATAAAGATTTTTATTGGTGTTGTTTTAATTTTTTAAATGTCTTGCTACAAACAGTAGCCAACGCAGAAGCCATATGAAGGTAGGTGCATTTTTTTGCGTTTTATCTTGTGATGTGTTGATTTAATAGCTTGTGTGCCATATATTATACCGTATTGTGTATCCTTTATTCTGTATAATATTTATTAAAGTCGCTTGTTGTAACTTTCCTACAAATTAATTTTTTTGTTGGTTGTGTTTTTAATTTATTTTTTAGGTTTTGCTACAAATGGTAGCAGATGCAGTATAAAGGTAAGAGCATTTATTTAACGCCAAGTGAAAAAGCTTTGATTTTTGTGTACTATTTTTTCATTTCACAAACCAATAATTCCTTTATTCCCTTCATTTGAAATAATCATTGTTTACCTCATCCTTATATCCATTTTTCCTGGCAAGAATGCTCTAAACCTCCACGTGGTTCTTGCCGGACAAATTAGTTATTGACTAATTTGACCAATTAGAGCAATCCTTAAATATAACATTGTTGACTGTTTTTTACAGCCGTAAAATTATGTCGCTTGTTGTAATTTTCATGCAAATAAAGATTTTTTATTGGTGTTGTTTTTAATTTTTTTTAATGCTACAAACGGTAGCCAACGTGGAAGCGATATGAAGGTAGGTGTATTTTATTGCTGTGTCGTACTTATTTATTTCACAAACTAATAATTTCATAAAACTCAAATTTGTGAAATTTGTGACGTTTGTGAAATTTTTACTTGTCAGCCGCGCATCGGCACCACGTTTTTCTTCAATAATCTGAAATTTTAAATCCGCCAATAGGATTTCTTTTTCCCGTAAAACACTAAGGCCATCTATCCGCATCATCAGTAAAACCTAATTCAGTGAGGGCTCGA
The DNA here is from genome assembly GCF_031307605.1 of Tribolium castaneum. Classification (NCBI taxonomy): domain Eukaryota; kingdom Metazoa; phylum Arthropoda; class Insecta; order Coleoptera; family Tenebrionidae; genus Tribolium; species Tribolium castaneum. The sequence goes on along the minus strand of NC_087395.1, from coordinate 18,559,674 downwards.
TTTGGCTATATCAGTTCGGGATGCCTGACTGTCAGGCTATGCTGTCAGGTTTGATCAATAGTCCTGGCTTACTTTAATTTCGAATGATTTCTGCCATTATTAAAATGAAGATTTTTGAATGCAACTTTTATTAAAAATATACTAAATTTTTAAGTTTTGAATAAAATATTCAGGCATCCAAAAACCTTCCCGCTAACGCTTTTTTATGGCTGATTTGTTTAAAGACTCTGATGCAACATTGTAATTTTACTCGTACTGTAAATGAAACTCGGAATTCACCCAAAAACTAATTTATTAGCAAATTAGATTCAACAACGACATTGACACTTCCACAGTGTCCTTCCAACTAACTAGGCGTTGCCCGTACGCGCCTCACGCGTCATCATTTCCCGCCAATTTCAACAGCAGCGCCCCCTTCACTTAACAGTCGGCCACGCTTCCGTGTTCCACGTCCTCGGGGAACCACCGGTGTTTCTAAAACAAGTAATTAACCAATACCATGTATCCGAGCCGTAGTATACATCTACAGCCCGAGTCCCACTTAAGAACTATTTATAAACAACCTGAAAATAATCATAATCGTTTTTCTCACGTTGAGAATGAATCTGAAAATAATCATAATCGTGTTTCTCACGTTGAGAATGAATCTGAAAATAATCATAATCGTGTTTCTCACGTTGAGAATTAATTAAGAACAACAACAATAAGAACACCAACAACAACAACAATAAGAACACCAACACCAACAAGATCAGTAACCTCAAGAATAAGTAGAAGAACAATAACAAGAACAAGAACAATAACAACAACAACAAATCATTAACTCATGAGTTTCAACGTAAAGCGCTTAAAAACAACATTTGGGCCCAAAATCGTGAGTTCACGTTGAACTTCACTCAGCTTCACAGCGAACTCAGTCATTCGTCACTGACATCGCCTATTGTTTCGTCTCCACTCGTCGTGGCGACAACGTAATGTCTCAATTTGTCCACTGAGTGAACACCCTCATATCGTTTTTGGGAACGCGTCGCCCCCGGCATGTCCGTCACGACATACCTATCGTAGTCGAGCACTTTCTGAATTCGGTACGGTCCCGAATATTTAGGTAACAGCTTCCGACTTTTGCCCTCGTTTGAAGCTCGCGTGGTGCGTACCAACACGAGATCACCTGCATTAAATCTCTTTGGGGCACAGCGTCGCTTGTCATAACGCTCTTTTTGCTTCTGCTGTTCCTTTTCGACACGCTGAGCAACGTCTGCTCGTGTCCGTGGCAAATCACCATCATGAACACCCTCTGTCACCACGTTGGTGAGGATTGAGTCATTAGCATGTCGAGGTGTATACCCCAACAACAATTCGTATGGACTTTTGCCCGTAGTCGAATTCGGCGTAGAATTAATAGCCCAACTAATTCTACTCACAAAGTCATCCCATTTCTCTTCTTCTCTCGAGCTAGCAGCAAGCTGTGATAAAATCGTACGATTTAATCGCTCCACCTGGCCATTAGCCCGTGGTGTGGCAGTCGCGGTTAGTACTAATTTAACGTTTAAATCGGTACAATGTGTCTTAAACTTTTTGCTAGAAAAACAAGCCCCACGATCGGCTATTATACGTTTAGGTACACCAAACATTCCTGTAAGAGAAGCTAAAAATGATAAAACAGGGCCCACCTTAGTATTAGGCACGGCCCTGAGAAAGACAAATTTAGTAAATGCATCGATAATAGCTAAAAGATAAGAATTATGTGATTTGCTCTTTACAAATGGTCCCAAATGATCCATGTGCAATGTGTCAAATGGTTGCGAATTCTTAGGTATGGGATTCAAAAATCCTGGCTGTTTTCCTCCGGCTTCCTTATTGTAGAGACACTCCAAGCAGCTAGAAATATATTTATGAACATACCTCCGCATTGAAGGAAACCAATAAGATTTCGACACAGATGCCAAAGTTTTCTCATTCGATAAATGGCCAATTCCATCGTGGTGTGCTAATAAAATCTGGCGTCTTACCGCTTTTGGTACGACCCATTTTAATCCTGACTCAGTCTGTTTGAATACTCGACCATCTTTTAGTTTATACTCTTTGTGAATGGCACGCTCTTCAGCGTTCGTCGGTGATTTTTCCAATATTTCCTTCAACAATGCGCATCTCGCATCCTTCATTTGAACAGCTAAAATCCAATCATCATCGTTAACATTAATATGCAAGACTTCCACTGAAGGCTCCGAAGGATCTAATACCGGATTTCTACTCAAAGCGTCAACGTGACTCATTTTACTGCCAGGTCTGTATTCTACAGTAAAGTCGAACTCAGAAGTCAACAACCACCATCTCCCAATTCGTGGAATCAAATCTCTCTTGGTAAGGGTTGTTCGTAAAGCATTACAGTCTGTGATCACCTTGAATTGAAGCCCCAACAAGTATACTCGATAATGTTTGAGAGAACAGACCACCGCTAGCGTTTCTAGCTCGTACGAGTGGTACCTTTGTTCCTCTTTGGTCGTCTGTCGGCTGAAAAACATAACTGGACGCAAAGATCCATCACCTTGTCGTTGCAACAGAATGCCACCAATTCCAACTTTAGAAGCGTCAGTGTGTAACTCCGTTTCAGCTTCCGCGTCGTAAATTGCAAGAACTGGTCTGCTCGTCAAGATGTCTTTTAAAGTCTGAAAAGCCCGTTCTTGTACTTCTTCCAAAACAAATGCACTGCCATTCTTTAGGAGACTTGTCAAACTGTTTGCTATTGTTGCGTAATCTTTCACGTACTTTCGAAAGTACCCACACAAACCTAAGAATTGCCTAAGTTTGTGTACGTCTGTTGGTTTGGGAAAAGCTGTCACCGCTTTGATTTTTGTCTCGCCTGGCTTAATGCCTTCCGCACTGATCTCATGCCCTAAATACTCTATTTGACTTCCAAAGAAGCAATATTTACTCAGCTTTAGAGTCAATCCGAACTGTCGAAGCAATTGAAACACCGTTTGTAAATTGTTAAGACCTGTTTCAAAGTCTTTGGAAGGTATCAGAAGATCATCTATGTAACAAAAAGCGGTCTGAAACTGTAATGGACCCAACACCTTATTCATAGCTCGCTGAAACACGGCCGGAGCGTTGGCTAGACCAAAAGGCATGCGGACAAACTCGTAATGCCCATCAGGCGTAACAAATGCTGTCTTTGGAATCGATTCGGTGGCCATTGGGATCTGATAGTACCCACTCGCGAGATCTAGTGTGGTGAAAAACTTTGCACCGTTTAGTTTATCCAAATGTTCGTCTACTCGTGGTAACGGAAAGCGATCTTTGATTGTTTTCGAATTTAATTGCCGATAATCAACACACATACGGTGTTGCCCATCTTTCTTCCGCACCAACAGTATGGGACTCGAATATGGCGAGTCTGATTCTCGTATGACTCCGCTACCTAACAAGTCATTTACTATATCTCGAACAATTCTTCTTTCGTGATGCGATAACCGATAAGGACGATAAATTACAGGTTTATCATCAGTCAAAGTTAGCTTCATTTCTGCCGCAGTTGTGGCACCTATTTCCGCTACATTTCGTGCAAAACAATCTCGAAATTCGTTAACGAGTTGTAACAATTGCTCGAACTGAGCCGGGTCTAGATTCTTATTGACTTGTGTAAGAAGTTCCCACCGTTGAAAACTCTTTACCTCAACCTTCCCCACAGAAAACACACTCACCGTCGTAGCTGTCCTTTCCTGCTCGCAAGGCTCAGCTCTCGCAACGATTTGCGCCTTTCGATAGACCAGATCTTGGTGCGATAGATTGCGAACGGTCACTAGGCCTCCATCACATGTGACACGACACACCGATGAACAACGTGTTCGAACCCTGGTCTCGGACGTTGACACCATTCAACGTAATAAGCTCCTTTCCACCCATCGTCTTTTGCCTTGATTCGTATGCAACCAATGGATTGAGGAGGGATCACTGTTTCCTCTTCCGCCCAAAGTGCAACTTTTCGCGTCGGAAGTTGGCCTAGAAATGCTTGGATCGATTCGTTGTTTCCGTCAACTACTCTCACAGCTTCCTCATTTGCTATAATCGTATTAGCACCCGCATTCAGGAAGGTCTGTCCCACTATGACAGGCACACGTTGTGCACTGTCTTCGACGATCAAAGCTTTTACGTTTGCCTTGACAAGATCCACTTCTAGCTCTACTTCGACTTCCCCATGCACTTTGGTGATTCCCTGGCCATAACCACGAATCAAATGTAAACTTGGCTGCCACATCAGTCCCAATTCTCTAGCAACACTTTGCTTGACAAGGACCGGTTCAGCTCCTGAGTCAATGTAAGCTCGCGTCGGCTTACCATTGACCTTAATGTCTATGTAATAATTCTTATTATTACTTGCGTCAGCTACACTTGTCGTTAGTGCCTGCTTAGACATGTTTTCTTTTACTACGTTACCACGTCGGCACTCAGCATCCACATGTCCAATGCGACCACATTTCTTGCACTCAATTCTTGGTTTCGGGCACTTTGTCGCAACATGTCCTCGATTACGACAATTGTAACACCGAACTGACGAATACAGTTTTTGTGTTTCGACTCGACTTGGAAGGAACCTCCTCCTTTCCCGAGGCGCCTGCTTTGCGAGCGTATCCCGCTTGTCACCTTCGGATCTCAGAGTCGACAAATACTCAGCGTACAAGCTTTCGGGTGTAACGTAACGCCCTGCTCTAGCCCCATTTCTGAGAGTCACGTCAGTGATTCCATCAATAAGACAGGAGACTGCATTCGTTCCTGTTATGTCACAAGCCTGCAACAGATTTAATTTCCCAAAATAATATTGTGCCCAGGTTTCCCCATCTTCCTTCACCCTATTCACTAGCTTACGAAGTGTGGAAGCATAATCGTGGTGATCGGGGAAGGTGGCTTGTAACAAACGTTTCCATTCATCCCAGCTCCGGTCGTATGCTGAGGGATCGAGATTGTCGTACCACTCCTTGGCCAACCCCTTGAGTCGACTTATCATGCCGTAAATCGTTGTACGTTCGTCCCAACCGTTCACGAGAGCCAACTGGTCAATTTTATGCAACCACTTAGTGGTACTAAAATTGGGGTTTCCTGGAGCGAATTCAGGAATCAGGTCACTTTTAATGCCAACTTGTCCTGATGTGTGCTCAAAATTGCGGTTTAGCAAACGTCGATTCAAGTTTTCCACAAGTTGCTCAAGTCTCGCGATTCTAGCGGACTCGGCCGAAACTGGGGGTGAATTTACTGTAGTGGAGACCCCAGGCGCGGACCTTTTCGGCCGTGGCTCATCGTCACTTGAGTCCGAGTCGTCCGAGTCCACATTTCCTAGGTACCTGTGACGCCCGATTGCGAAAATCTCACCAGAAAACTTTTCGCGCCTTTTGAGCCACACCCAAACGAAAATTGACAGCGTGTGGTTGCGTAACTCCTAGAACTCGTCAGAAATCAGAAAAACCAGATAAATTCGGCTAGCACCCGATTGATTTGTTCAATTTCAAATCGTAAAACACAATTTTGTTACGAATGAAACGGTACAGATTCCCAAAACTTCAATTTTTGGCCCTTGCCTTGGCGACCCACAAATTCCTCACAAAATCACCACAATTCACCACTCTCTATCGGAAACGATTATTTGAGCAATATCCTACCGCTGCTCTGTAAATGAAACTCGGAATTCACCCAAAAACTAATTTATTAGCAAATTAGATTCAACAACGACATTGACACTTCCACAGTGTCCTTCCAACTAACTAGGCGTTGCCCGTACGCGCCTCACGCGTCATCATTTCCCGCCAATTTCAACAGCAGCGCCCCCTTCACTTAACAGTACTATGTTTTAAAACTAAATTTTTTTTTAATAAAAAGTTAAAGTTTATTAATTAGTTTTCGAACTAGTATTTTTCTTCGAAAATGCTGAAGGTGTTTGTATCTGAAAATATAATTTATACAATCACTGTTGACAGTGTTGATCAGTTCCGGGATTGTTTTTATTGTAATTTTGGTTTTAATTTTATTTCTTGTAAAACCTTGATATATTATCCAACTGACTTTAGGAATGTACACACTTGCACACTTTATGGACTATTTCAGTCGCTTTTGAGACTAATAGGTGCTACTTTACGGACAATTTTGGATTCAAAATAGTCCGCAAAAGAATAGTAATGAAAGGAATAGTGTTAGAATTTAAAAAAGCTTTTCTTTAGTTATCAAACCGTTATCAATTAGTAATTACTTATCCCGATTCACATTTATTATTTTCGCGAGTAATTACTTACGTTGTTCAGCCAAAAATCAGTAACATAAATTTACGCCGAATTTTGCAACATGTTGCATATAGAAAAGCTGTTGTATACTAAGGGCCGGTTTAAAGAAAGCTTTGTTAAAATTTAATTAGTTGTTAAAAGTTAACAACGCGAATGGACCAATCAAATTGCTTCAATTTGGTCACGTGATTAGTTAGTTAATCACGCTTTAATTGCGAATTACATTAATGACGCTTTTATAAACCGGTCCTAAGAGCCGGTTTACACAACATTTTAACCGCAATTAAATTTTAATTCGAGAATACCGTTACATTCGCCAATGCATTTCAAATGCCGATTTAATTCGAATTAGTTTAATCCTCGGTTTAATCTTTTAATTTTTTAATTTCACTTTTTGTAAACCGGCTCCTGTTTAGCAGAATTTTTCGTCGAAATTTCAAAAATTGTGTTAAAAATAGTGTTATGTGTGCTTTTTCTGGCATGTATTCACATTTTTGAGCTAAGAGCCCAGTTTTCGTACAAGTTTGATAAATTACTAAACTGAATAAAAAATTTGAGAGTTATAATTTGGAAAGCTTTTTCATCTAAAAACGCAAATATTTTGCAAAATTTTTATAAAAATAAATCAAAAAGTGAATTGGACCGAAAATCTTGTTACTTTTGTTTTTATAAGCGACTAAGTATACCTATGCTATACCGTATAGCTAAATTTTTTAGCGTTAAACAAGCATTTGAAATAAAAAAATTGTTTTTCAAAAGATCTTGTTAAGCTAAAAGAAGTTATAGGACCGGTTTATAGCCGGTTTAATTCGCAATTAAATGCGTGATTAACTGATCACGTGACCAAACTGAAGGCAATTTGATTAATACATTTGCGTTGTTAACTTTTAACAACGAATTAAATTTTAACGGAGCTTTCTATAAACCGGTCATTAGTAAATTAGGTCATAAATATTACTTTTATTCTTCGACATTACTATCAACATTTTTGTTATTTTTTCTGTGTATGGAAGTTTTGACAACTGTTTGGCCAAGGGTTTTATATTTTTCGATACGAATCATCAGATTATTTTTAATAGATTTAAAGTAATTTTAAGTTTTGTTGAGTCTAATTCGAAACATATAAAATGTTATATGCAATTCGTTTTTGTGTAAATCCCTTCATTTATTTTAACTCGTGGATGATAAATTAATAAATCACTTGTTAGCATTGGTGGTTTAAAAATACACTCGTGAAATAAAGCGTCCGATTTACCCTGAAACTCATTAAATAAATATTGTCTTAGTTTTTTAGTCACTTACTACTTCTTCAAAATTTTAATTTTACTATTTTTTAGTTTTTTTTTGTGTTTCAGCTTTTTAGTTTCTCAGCGCTAAAGTTACTTTGTCAGTCTTTAAACTTTAAATCTTTGAAAATACTTTAGTTAGTTGTATAAATAAATGTTTTTTAATTCTGAAAATTCACAAGCCGTTGCAAAAACACTGCATTGTTTTAGTCAAAGCTCTTTGAAAAATAATTGACTTTTTCACTATGAAGTTTTAGTAAAAAGATTATTTACTTAATTTATTTATTTTGTTAGATTAACAAAATTAGAAACAGTAGGCCTGTTACTTGTTGAAGTTTTTGAACTCGTGAATAAAGCGAATGACTAACTATACAAAAAAATTCTGAATATAAAATTTTATTGCAAATAAAAATATTATTGAATAAAATATATCGGTCATGCAGAGCTGCCTGTATTTTCATACAGTGAGTTTATTTTCTATTTACAGGAAAACGAACTGATTTTACAAATGTAAATTTAGAACAATATATCGATTCAACGATTAATTAACTTCTTTAAAGCTTCTTTTTGGCCAATAGAAAATTTTAAGTTTTTTACTAAACGTAGTTCGTTGTGTTTGTTTTTGTAATGTTTATAATAAAAAATATTTTTTTAATTTTTTTCTGTTGTAGAAATTAATACTAAATTACCAGATTATAAACCTAATTCTTACTTTTTACAACCTTTCTTTGACACCAAACTAAAGTTTTCAACTTCCTAAAAACTCAGTCCCTATTTATGAATTTCGAGCTATGTTCACCTGACGCAATTTTTTTTTTCCGTTTTCTGAATCATTTTGGCCTTTCCGTTCACGTATTCCACCATACATAGAGCAGGCCAGATTTTTTTATGTTCCGCTTAAATAATAATGATGTTTGAAGGAACGTAAATCTGACTTAATTTCTGTAAACGTCTTTTATCAGAGTTTGTCCGACATTTTTTAATCACCTTGTATAAGATTTTATACATTTTTTCCGGTTTTTAGTGGTCTTTCGAACTTCGTAACCCGGAAATCTTGGAATCCATCGAATTCAACAGTTTCGTTTCGAGACTCAATTAATTTTTTTTTAAAGTTCTACACTCGAAACTGTCGGTCCTATGTCTAAACGGTTCGCGTATTCGGATTCCCCGGAAAAATTTACGGCTGGATTCCTTGATTCCGGGGCGCTCCTGCAATTCGTCTAGACTCCTGCTAGTCGTAAGTTGTAGTTTCCGGTCGCAGCTACAGATGTCGCTTAAATGCTGAAAGTCCGGTTTTGCCATCATTGTGAACGGTTGCTCGTCCTCTAGTTTCAGTTATTCGCAGGGTGGTGAAACCTAAATGCACCAAGCCAAGTATAGGCGCCAAATTCAAAATCGACTGTAGTTCGGCTGGCCATCGCAGATGTCGCACACACGTGTAGTCAATTTTAGCGAAGCTACCTATATTATCGGCAGAAATTAACAGTGGATGACGCAATTTAAAAAGTAAATATTGCCATTGTGCAAATCGCCATTTTGTGCTTCGTTTGTTTGGTGTTCGCCTTCGGCTTTGTTTTATGTGATATTAGTACTGTTTTGTGTTTTTTTTTGTGTGTGTATTTTATTTTTGAACTTTTTTATTGAGGGAATATAAATTATAGTGTTAGGTACATCTAAATTGTGAGCAAAATGTAGAAAAATACTTATGTTTTTGTTTACAGGATTTTCAACTAGTTTTAGTATTTAGGATAATTATAGTTAGGATTATCATTAGGACAGCTAAGAGGTAAGGACTTATTTCAATTTTCACGCCGTATTCTAAATAATTGGTTGATATTAGGAAATCATGACGAACCGTAATTGTTGTGTTGTCCCTGGGTGCGAGAACAGGCAGAGGCCTATGTTCCGCTTCCCAAATCCTAAAAAAGGATTAGACAGGTGCCGGAAGTGGAAGGTTGCTGTGAACAACCCTAGCTTGGTGGACCACTCATATTACCATCTTTCCAGAAAATGGTAAATATACGGACTGTTTATAAGAGAGTGTAGGATCTCAGGTGGTTCTGGAATTTCAATTTGCCGCATTTAATTATTCTAATTCTATGAAATTTGTGAAAAGTACCAATTTTTATCCACTCAGGCAACTAATAAAACCAAATTTTGCATATACTATCATTGTTCGTTTATCGTGGTAAGAAGCGGCAAACTTTTAATACCTATAATAATAATAAAAATAATAATTTAATTAATACATTAATTCTGCATTGCCAAACGTCAGTTTACATAATACCGATTTGAAATTTGATATCAACTAATTGTTTTGTAAATTAGCTTTTTATTAACAATCACATAATACAGACTGATCGAGAAAAATTAAATCTTGACGATTATTTGACGTACAACCCCACAAGATTGTTGAATTATTCTCAACTGGAAGCGTAGTTCATTCGTATCCTTTAAAATTTAAATTCAGTATTGACAACAGATAGAATTTCGGGATCAGTCTGTATTAAAGGTGTACGTTTACATGTTTATAACAAATAACATCGTAGCCATCGTAGCTAAGGAAATGTTTTACATTCAATTGCATTAAATCTGTTTCAGCTATGTGTGTCACAAGCATTTTAGTGCACATGATTTTTATGAGGGCACCACCAAACTTAAACCAAATGCGGTACCATCTGTTGACTTGTCAACAAGTGAGATTATTACTTTTGTAGTATGATTTTACTCATAAAGTTTCGTTTTAGATGGGGAAGGTGGTAAGCGAACATCACCTTTGGACACAGAGCCTACCACTCCCTCAAAGGTGTCGGTCATCCCAGACTTTCTTACTCCGGAAAAAGAGGCATCGTGTTTATTGGAGCAGGCTGGGGTGTCTCCTAGGAAAAGAGTAACTCCATCAAAAGGAGACATTCCAGTAAAACGTAAGATTGTTTAATGCAAAACGCACATGTTTTAACGTTTTTTGGATTACAGGTGCCAAAATTTCCATGGAAAGTTTGGAGATGGCATCGGGATCTAAAGTGGTAGGGCCTGGGGTGGGGGGTGTTGGGCTAGGCTTTCTGGTTGAAGGTGTTGGTCTTTTACCGGAAACAGGTATTCTATTACTTCCTATTCTATTCTGTTTTATTTTCTTCTAGTAAATGGGAATATTTATCTAAAAAGTAGAATAAAATGTAGTGCATCAAAATCACTGCATGTCTGCTAATGGAAATAGATGTTGGTCTGCAGTTTAGTTAATGTAGTCAATCAAAGGTATTATAGGTTTTTTTAAATAAACAATTGTCAGTGTCAAAATCGGGTATAAATGTAATTTATATTGCTTAAAAAAGGAAAATTAAGAAATTTGATATACAACACATTACATAGTTGGGGTGAGCAATACACCTAGTTCATAACATTTCTTCAATTAAAGCCATACAACGAACATTTCAAGTCATTTCGAATATTTAGTGTAGTAATTAATCATTCTTTTCTTAATACCGTTACCTAACGATTAACGCATTTAACATTTTTTTTTCTACTTGAATAATCTTGCAGAATTTAATTAACAATTTGAACATTTTTGGCAGTGTGTGGTCTAATTAGTTGCATGTTAGTTGCATAGCAAAACTCTCAATGCATTGGTGTGTCCTTTTTCAAATTGAACATAGGGAAGAATGGGCATATTTAGCACTTTAATTTATGTAGTTATGTATTTTCAGTTTGTTCAGGTTTCTACTTCAGTGGTTTGTTTCATCGTAAGTGATTTTAAAATCTCGTCAACAGTGAAGTCTAAAATTTCTGCCACTTCTGGATTTGTTTTTTCAGGAAACTTAGTGCATGCTAAGTAGTAATTGTGTATACTTATTATTACTTGTTTAGCAGAAACAATTATTACTACTGCGTTTTGGTCCAGCGTTTCGACAATGTAAGTAATCTTTTACAATGTTGTAATTATAGTTAAATAAAAAAGCAGCATGAATAGTTAATAGCTATATTAGTTAGAATGTATCTTGGTTAGAATACTGAATAATCATGTAAATTTTTTGTAAAAGTAATTTAAAAAACTAAATAACCACTTTCAACAGATGAACCGCAACCAGGGCCTTCAGGAATGAGTCGCCAGTCCGGCCCTGTAGTTGAAGCTGGACCGTCTCACTTTTTGAGTAAGTTTCATATTGCTAAAGCGCTATTTTGCATGTTTGATATAATTTGTACATTTTTAATTTTATCATACATTGGTGAACTCATTTATGCTCTTGTTTAATACAGACTGATCCTGAAATACTGAGACTGTTAGCAACAAATTTGAAAGTATTTTTGTTTATAATTTGAAACACTGCAAACAGATTTGGTTATTTTAGACATTTATTTGACGTACAACCCCACAAGATTGTTAAATTGTTGTTAGCTGGAGGAGTACTCAATTAATATCTTTTAAAATTTGAATTCAGTATTGCCAACAAACTCAGTAATTCTGGATCAGTTTGTATATGTATTTATAATCATAATTGGATTATATTTGCTAGTATAGTACAGGAAATAAACTAATTATAAATGTTTTAGCGTACGACATTGAAAGCACTGAGACCGAGGAGGCTAGGCCTATAAAAACTCAAAGAGGTAAGTAACAATAATATGCTATTATATGCTATTAGTTATTATATTGTTTTTGTATTCGTTACAGAACATCTCCTTCCTACAGAAAGGAAGCATAAACGTAAGTTTAAGATTTAAGTGACTCGTAATCGTTTAATAAAATGTATTCTTGTAGCAATTTTATCCCAACTGGGAATTAAGAAAAAAAAAGTCGCTTTTAGCGAAGACGAAATGAAGCTGTACAGTTTGGCCAGATCATTAAGAAACCGCGTGAGAAAGTTGGAAAATGTTCGAAACCAATTAAAGGCGGCGAGAGATATAGCAAAAGATGAAGCAGTGCGGCATTTGATTGAGGAACTTACTCCTGTTCAGCAACGATTTTTAGAAAGTCAATTGAGAAATTATAAGTGTAAATCTAAGGCAAGAAGTTTTACGTTTGAGGACAAGGCTGACGCCATTGCTATTCACAAAAGCAGTCCTCGAACGTATAGACTTCTTTCTAAGATGTTTATACTACCGTCAGAACGCACACTGAAGGCAACTCTCGGTAAAGTTTCTATTCGACCGGGCATTTCAAATCATATGATTGAAGTTCTCAGTCGGCGAGTAGGCCCAAATGAGAAAGATCGTATTTGTGTCCTCATTTTTGATGAGATACAAATACAGCCTCATTTGGACTATTTGCCGCATGAGGACAGAGTCATAGGATTTGAGGATGACGGTACGACACGGACTGGAGAGGTTGCTGACCATGTTGCTGTCTTTATGATTCGTGGTGTTTACAGACGGTGGAAGCAACCTGTAGCTTTTGCCTTCTGTAAATCCGCGATGAAAGCCAGCAATATTGTTAGTTTCTACAAACAAATTGTTGCTGCAGCTACCGCGGTGGGGTTAAATATCGTTGCCTCCGTTTGCGACATGGGTAGCAACAACATCAAGGCAATCAACGCTCTATTAGATCATTCTAAAAGAGTGCGAGCTTCAGAAGATGATGTGGTTCAGGACAATGTGATCAGGGTTCCGCTTCCTGATAATCAATATCAGGAAGTGATTCCATTGTTTGACCCTCCTCATCTTTTGAAGGCATTCCGGAATGGTCTCTTAGAGCGTGATTGTCAGTTTACCTATGTTGTAAGGGGGCAACAAAAGCGGGGGGTTGCTAAGTGGGCATATATTCAGAGGGTGGTTAAAATTGATCGGGAAAAGAACAGGGTTTTCCGCCTGTTGCCAAAAATTTCGGCTCAACATGTGGACAAATTCAAAATTCGGAAAATGAAAGTAAAATTAGCGGCACAGGTGTTGAGCCAGCGAGTAGCTGCAGTGATAAATGAGTTTGCCAGACCAGAAACCGGGAGGTTACCACCGGATGCTTACTACACCGCAAAACTTTTGTTGGAGATAGACCAGATCTTCGACAGTGTCAACGGTGGCTTTGGAGGACAGTCTGAAAAGAAAAAACTGCGAAGAAGGGTAACCCAAAATAGTTCTCATTACAGGACGTGGGTAGAAGGGAAACGATTGTTTAGCAATATGGCATTCCTCCCAAAGAACGCTGAGGATCGCCCTCGTCCAAAGTGTTTGATGGGATGGCAGCGAACTCTTGAAGGGTTTTGTTTGATCAAAAATTCTTTGCAAAAGCTTGGTTTCACGCAATTTCCTGCGAGAGCGTTTAATCAAGATCCGCTGGAGAACTTTTTTGGCCAAATAAGACAATATGGAGTTCGTTACACGAATCCAACTTGCAAGGCATTCGTTCCCTTTTATAAGTCCTTGCTAATTAGAAATTTTTCGGCGTATCATTCTCGTGGTTCTAATTGTGAAGGAGACGATGATATCCTGCAGGTCACAATTAGAGATTTTCTTTCTGAGCCTCCAGAGCCAGTTGATCGCGACGGTAGTAGGGATCAGTGGCATCCACCACCACCAGTAGATGATGATAGTGATGATCTTGACGCATATGCTGTGGGTTATATTGGCGGATTTCTTGTTCATAAACTCTCTTTGGGGGAATATGAATGTGACATCTGTCAACGTAATTTACAGCATACTGGCGATCCAGATCCCCGTCATCATCGGCTGGTGGAAATGCTGGAATATGATAGTGAAGAGCACAGAAGGCTGAAATATATAAATGTGAATGTAATTCTGGTGTTACTTCACATTTATAGTCAGCTAAAGGTACTCGTACCGACAGTGCTTTTTCACAATCAAATTCTGGCAAGGATAGTCAGCCACCTAAGACAGTCTTTGGATTTTGATTTCGACAATTGTCCACATTCTGAAGCAATTAAAACTCAGCTTTTTGAGAAATTTGTAAAATTTTATATTTTTACATATCTCAAAAAGTTGAGTTTGATTGTTTCTGGAAAAGTGAATGACTTTGAGGTCGATAATCAAGATCCTTTGCAAAGAGAAATGCATATGTTATATTCGCGTTACAGGAGTCGCCATAGGCGTTCTTGAAGTACATAAAATGTATAAACGCGTGTATAACAAGTGCAGAGTACTCTTAGGAACCAGTGTAAAGGATCAGTTTGTATTTATTTTCAAATGAAATCTTATTCTTAAGGGTCCACTACAGGGCCAACAGTATTTTATTTTGTCTTTAACACTCACTGTTACATTTCGCACTCAATGCGTAATAATATTCAAAGAGCACCAATTTTTTCTTCAATTTCAGGATTTTTTTCTGAATTAAATAAAGTACTGATTGCATTTTAAAAGTCTTTCTCCTTTACAGCCTAGGTAGAAAAATGTATCCTGTAAATATGATTTAAAAATGTTACTTAAAATGGCTGTAAATCATTAGAGGAAAGTGGTTGAAATTCGACGCTTTTTAGCGTGGATAGTTTCCATCTTAAGATTAATTTGAAATAAATTCAAACTGATCCTTTTAAGGTTACCAACACTAGAGGTCGGATTTTTTAAGTATTTGGAAAACTCAGTTTTTATACATATTATTTTGCCTTATCGTTTACTGTATTTTTGATCTTAAAATAATCCGGCCAATAGTTACCATACTATAAAATCAGGCTCTTACAAAATTTTATTAATGTTATTTTTTTAACCTTTCTACGAGCTGCTTTCTCTTTTTTTTTTAATCAATCCGTCAAAATGTGTGTGTAACATGTATTTTGTGGGAACGTGCTTCTTCACATTTTACAATTTTACAACAATTTACATTGTTGGATATTATTTGAAGAATAAAATGTTGTGGTGTTCAGCTCCTCTTTGTGTAAATCGGTTCATTTATTCCACCTTGTGGATGATAAATCACTTGATATCACTTGTGGTTTAAAAATCTACTTGTGAAATAAAGCGTCCGATTTACACTCAAACTCGTTAAATAAATAATTATTATGATATAACATTTGAAAACATTTATTGTTAAAATCATGTTTATTTTTCAAATGCTTATTTTTGATCTTTCGAATATTTTATACAAATACTTTTTATTAATTTTACATCCCTTGATTATTTTACATTATACATATTTTCACACACTCAAAGCAGCACTGCCTGGGCAAGATAGTTTGAAGTAACCTTATGCTTATGCGGTTATATTTCTACAATTGGCTTTCTATTTATCTTTGTTTTGAGGGGTAAAAAATCTTTGATCAAATTACTGTTGAAATAACACACCCATACGAATTTCTAGTTTATTAATTTTTTAAATTTGTTTAATATTATTATTATTTTGGTTTAGTGATTTCACATTCTTTGTTTTTGGTTCTCTGTGGCACTAGTCGATGTGGGTTATAAATGTCTTTAATACTTTTGACTATTTCTCGCACTTGTATTCATTGTTTTTCTATTTTCATTTGCCTATAGCCTTTAATTTACTTTTAAAAATATATTTATTTGATTTATACACATTTTCTGACTTAATATTCGGTTTCATTTCAAATGATCTGGTTATATTAGTATTAATTTTTATTTATTCTCCGAGACAGTGTAAAAACTTTCGGTTTTTCTCTTGTGTAAGGAATTTTTGACAACTGTTTGGCATTT
Organism: Tribolium castaneum; assembly: GCF_031307605.1. Classification (NCBI taxonomy): domain Eukaryota; kingdom Metazoa; phylum Arthropoda; class Insecta; order Coleoptera; family Tenebrionidae; genus Tribolium; species Tribolium castaneum. The sequence continues at coordinate 18,543,530 of NC_087395.1, read as the reverse complement.
CTTAATACGAAACGTCAGACTATTTTTAATAGATTTAAAGCAATTTTAAACTTCGTTGGGTCTAATTTAAAGAATAAAAAGTTTTTTGTATTCAACTCCTTTTCGTGGAAATCGATCCATTTATTTCACCTCGTGGATGATAAACCACTCGTGAAATAAAGCGGTCATTTTACACTCAAACTCTGAATAAATAACTTACATTATTTTTCTTAGTGGAAAAAAGTATAATATTGATGTCGATATAACCTGTACAAAATAATTGAGCTTTTGCGTAACAAATATTGTCAGTAGGGTTCAGTTGGTGTATTCTTGTTTCACAAAAATCAAATGTTTGTGACCTATTTTACTTTAATTTTGACATTGTTAGTGTGGTAATATTAGCTATTTCAAAACTATGAAAACGCCAATGTTGCATTTTACCAAATTTTTTTAAATAAGGTTGATAAAAGTGTAAAATAGTTCTTAATGATTAGATCTCACATTGAAAGTATAAATTACATTAGCTATTATACTTTTGCAGTGCACGAATAATTTATAACACCTAATTTTGAGAGAAAATGCGACCTTGGCGTTTTTATAGTTTTGAAACAGCTAATAGAATTGTTTAGAGTTTTGTAATTGTGTATAAATAATTTTATGGATTAACCATCAGTTTATAGTTATCGTATCGTGTATATTGGACTAGTGATAATAAATTTTTATTACAAGTTTATTGTCTTTATTTATTCTCATATTTTATTTTTCGTATTCTTTGTAAATATTCAGCAACAATAGTTGTCTAACATCAGAAAGTGTTATTAGCAACTATTGTTGTGAATGTTTACAAACAATACGAAAAATGCAATCAAACTTTTAAAAGCAAAATAACTACGGGCAATTCAAATCGCCCGCGATAACACTTAGTACGCGCTGGCCACAATAGATGTGCTAGTGACACTTTCGCTCTATCGGAACAAGGACAGATGCGTTTCTGTAAAACTGTTATTCTGTGGTTATTCGGCCTCGGCTCGCGCAGCGATAAAGACGTGTTGTTGTGCTTCTTTTGAAAGAAGTCGGTCTTTTGTGCAGTATGTGACCAGTTGTTCAGTGAGAATATGGCGGATTTAGTGTACTATTATGTTTGCTTTGTGTTGTTGTTGTTGTTATCCTTGCAGCAGGATGTAGCTGGATCCACTGAAAGAAGTAAGCCAAATGAGGGGTCCGCGGCGCCCCTTTTTCCAATTGACTCCAATTCAATTAACTTCACTTAATTAATGCACCGTTTACGGAAGATGATCCGAATTTATCATTGTTGAAATAAATCAGTCGGTTTAAAGGACAATAATGGAGTCATTGTTCGCGATATGCGTGTAAACATTGACACATATTTAATGTTTTCGTCCATTTTATTTAAATTCCCTGGCCTTGAAATGGGGATGATGGTGTTAAGTGCTGGGCTTGACGTTGATTGAAAGCTTCGATAACTGAAAGCTCTTATACGGCGACGATTAAGTGATTTTTTAAGCGCGATAAAGTCACTTCTGACAGACCCGGAAAGTGGAATCTGTTATCATCTGAATTATCAAAACACACATTCGACATTCTTAGAAATTTTCCTCAATTTTTGGTACTCCCGAAATAAACCCGCGACAAAAAATCGGCCATAGCATGTGGCAGCAACCTAAATAGACACATCTGCAACATTTTCGCCCTCCCCCAACTTTGTTTATAGCTGTAGCACGTGTCTTATTGGACATCAGCACCCTCGTTACGAAAATTATGGTTCATTGTGTTTGTTAAATAAAGGGAGCGCCTTTTATTTATTATCTCAAACACTCCCCGCGTTTCCTACTGTGTATGTTATACCTATTTGATTGTCAAGTTTCGAATATCAACATCTGCTTTTGAAAAAACAGAGAAAGAATAAGACGGGCCTGAGAACATGTGAATTGTCTGGCTCTGACGCATTTAAAAACCGGATACAGTTCGTAGCTTCCTTTATTGTTGTTTTTCAACCATTTGGTGACGAGAAACAAAGACAAACGGCCAAATTTTGGTGCTTCCTCCAAACGTTATAACTGGACTGCGAACTACAATGGAGTCCGGTTGTAACGAACTCGAAAGTGCATCAAAATCAGCCCGTTATATCTGAAGTTCGCTATAAGTGTTTTTTAGCAGTTATTTTTACTTTATATATGAAATAAGACGAAATAAATAAGTATCCATTGTAAAAAAACATGAATCTCTCGGGAAACAGTAATATAGGGTGGCCCAGCTCAGCTCTCGTCTTCTGTAGCTCAGTTTATTAGTAAAGTTGAATTTGTGATATTTTGTAGGTGTTATTTTATGCTCCACGACGTATTTTAGGAAATATTTTTTGATTATACAGAGTGTCCAAAAATTATGACTTCAACATAATATATTTTTTAATGTGATGCTATTATTTTTTTGTGATCATTGGGATACCTTTTTAGCTTCTTACATGTCTAAACTTTTTTCAAATCGGTTCAGGGATTACCTTAACAAAAAATAAAAACCAATAAAAAATCGGTTTTACAAGATGTAACAGAATTATTTATTAAGTTTGATTGTATGACTTACTACAGGGGGTTTACAATTTACTTCCAAACTTTTTAAACTTGAGAGCTTTTTATTTTGCTTATTTCAAATGGCAACCCCTGTTTATTTTTATATTATTGATGGGGAAATAGAAAGTGAACGTTTTTCCTCATTACAAGCCTAACGTAAATCTTAACACATTCCGAGTTATTTGATAAAAACTTGTTTTGTCATTAAAAAATAATAGCATACTATTAAAAAACAATATTACGTTGACGCCTTATTTTTTTGGAACACTCTGTATAATTAAAAATATTGTCCTGAAATGTGTCATTGAGTATAAATAATATCTACAAAATATCTAAACTCCAACTTAAATAATAACTGAGCTACAGAGGGCAGTAGCTGGGCTGGACCATTCTGTATGTATACTGTGTGAATCTTATATCAGGCGTTCATTAATAAAAAAACTCGCAGCATGCGTTGAATTTTTTACGTATTTCTTAGCTAGTGCCCATGGCTAGTACACAATTTTGGCATTGTATTGTTGGTTGCCTATTAAACCAGAATTCATAACCTGACATTTTTTTCGTTTCCGCCGGTTTCCACCAAAACAAGCTTGGTTTTTGTGTGATTGACTGATTGTTGCTTCTGTTTACCGAACATAAGAAAACAGTATTTTTCAATACTAAATTTCGTGTTTTCTTGATTTGTAATCATGGTGTATACCAGTGAACAAAAAGCCTTTTTGTTGGAAAGTTATTTCCGAAATGGACAGAAAGTGAACGGTGTTTGGAAATATTCAATTCAACCGTGCCTGGAGGAGTTTCGAGAAGCTTTTCCTGAGGTTGTTATCGTCTATGAAGAATTTAAAAACACCCTTCACCGAAATGTGAACTTGTTTCGTGGAACTGCGTCCACCTCGCGTAAAGAAGGTAGTGGAAGACCAACTGAGCGAACAGAAGAAGTTATTCATGCTACACAGGAAATTTTGGAGCAAGACCCAAAAACTTCGATTAGACATCTGTCTCAACAAGTTGAACTTTCTGTTGGTACTTGCCATAAACTTTTACGAAAAGATTTACATGTGTACCCATATCGTGTCCAATCTGTGCAAGAGTTACAACCTGTGGATTTTCCTAGGAGATTACAGTATTGTCAGTGGTTTTTGGATAACATTGCAAATAACAATGAACTTTTGGAAAAAACTTTCTTTACGGACGAAGCATGGTTTCACCTGTCTGGCTACACGAATTCACAAAACATGAGAATTTGGGCAACAGAACATCCTCATGAAATTGTGGAAGAACCTCTTCATCCAGAAAAAATAGGTGTTTGGGCAGCTATCAGCAAAAGAAGAATTGTCGGTCCAATTTTCTTTCAAGGTTGAGTGTTTTTTCGTAATGCTAGTGTTAAAACTACAGTTTGATGTGCTTTTTAGGAACATTAACTGCAGTTCGTTATCGCGAAGAAATTCTTACGCCTTTTATCGAAGAACTTCACGATGATGAATTACGAGAAGGTTTGTTTCAACAAGATGGTGCAACAGCGCATTGCACAGCAGAAACTTTAGACTTTCTGAGAACGTTTTTTGATGACAGAATAATTAGCAGGAATACAGCAAATGATTATCCCCCAAGATCATGTGATTTAACGCCTTGCGACTTTTATCTTTGGCCACGCATTAAAAATTCAATTTTTGTTACACCAATTCCAACTATTGATGAATTAAGACGACGCATTCAACAGAAAATTAATGAAATTAACGAAAATCCACTTGAACTGACTAATGTGTTAAACAGTGTTCGAAGGCGTTGTGTTATGTGTGTTGAGCAACAAGGAAGACATTTCCAACAGTTTTTATAGTTAATAAATAAATATTTTTACGAAAATGTGTTATTTTTTAATTGTCAAAAAGTAAGGTTATGAAATCTTTCAATTTGACAAGTAAGTGCACGAATTAATCATAGACATACAAAACAATTGTTTTTTAATTTCAAAGCACTCTAGAGTTTTTTTTTAAATGAACGCTTGATAGTTATAATGCAAATATTGTAAAGAGTGATAGTAGAGCCCAAAAGAAGTGAAAATAATTCAACTTGCATTATCCCAATATTCATAGTTTCTGAGATATAGAGAGTTTTGGTGGTCAAATAAGTTTGGGACCAACAAAAATTTTAAATCAATCTGATATCTTCTGATTCTTGAAAATCTATTACATTGAGGTAAAATTAGCGAAAACAGCCACAGAAAAAAAAATCATTTCCTCAAAAAATGTCTCAAAAGACGCAAACCTAGTTGATATTTCGTTTTTTGATGAATTTTTAGACGCTGAAAGTAGCGCCCTCTATATCTCAAAAATTAGTAAATGTAGCAAAAATTCGGATAAAGCATGTTAATTTATTTCTAGTACTCAGCGTTTAGATAGCTATATCTCGCACTGTGTTATTTTTTACTTTACAACAATGGCTAGGGACATTTAATAATTGAGATGGAAACGGTTATTTTTTACGATAAGCGACAGTTCTCAAATTTTTGATTGTTTGTTCTGTTATCAACCCATTAGCAAAAAACACTAATCTATAAAAATATTAATTTTAATTTTTTTTGAGAGATTTGTTACAAAAAATATTGAACCTAACTTGTTTGGAAAGTAATTTTCCAAATTCGCACTTCATGCAGCACTCGCTGCGCTCGTGCAGTAAACAAAGTGCTCGTGTGGGAAATTGCGCTTTGCAAACACGTTTGGTAAATAATTATTGCCTCCCTTTGAAGTCTACTATAAAAAAATATTTGCACAACTATTAAATATGCACTGTAATGACACGTGTTTATTGATTAATTTTTTTTAGTTAGTAATTCAATAATCTTTTCATCAGTTAACACTTATTTTGCTGCTTTGTCATTATTAGTCCCAACATATTCCTTAAAATCCGGTGAAAAGTTCGTTATAAAATACATTGAGCTTATGGAAAGATTTTCGGTGCTTGAAAAATAGCACGTTATAGCCGGAAGTTCTTGATAACTGGACTTTACTGTATTTTTCAAGTTCTTGCCACCATTGCTGTAGTAGGCGCTAGATAAATTACATACAGGGTGTTTGACGTCAAATTCGAGCCCACATTTTTGGTACAAACAGTACAACGAACAAAGAGAAATTTCGTTTTTGTGTTCGACATTGGTAGTCAAAACTGCCTCATATTTCATTCATATTTAGCTGTGGGAGTGGCAAGACCATTTATTTCGCGTTTGATTGACTTTCAAGTGCAAAAATGCTACACCTTCCTGTTAATTGACCCATCGGATGAGTCACGAACGGTTTCTACGGCAACGAACGTAACGTGGTCACTTCGATCCGCTCACTTTAATTAACACACTATATGGTACTTAAATTTGAGTAAGATTGTCATGAATCATTCTTTCTCCTGAAGATTTGAGTGAATCAGGAGTTTTAAAAGCGTCGATTTATATTCAAGACGGCATTTCCGGTTCTAGGACGCTTCACGTTTCGTCTGCACATCCCATCGCCTAATTAGTTCGAAAGAAATCCAAACGGTTGTTTATAACAATAAAATTATGCGTCCCCACGAAGGTCAGCCGCTTGTTTTTTCACAATTTAACATTCAGAACGTTGGTAATGCAATTACACATTTTACCGGGAAATATCTCATTAAAATTTGAATAGAAATGTCTCGTGTGAATCATGGAAAAGGGCAGAAGTGATGCATTTTGCATTGTTTTTGTTGGGAGGAAATCGTTGCGATAGTTGGACGGGAATTGCGGTTTGATAACCTTGTGGTAATTAATCGTCTGAGGAGGATAAGAAGAAGTAGGCGCCCTGGTGGCGCAGCGAAAAGCTCTCTAAACTTGGCCACGATTCAATGAAATTTTCACGTAGAAATACGACTGCGGAATGATAAGTTTCTAGGTCGGGGTTTAAATTGAAAAGTGCTGGATTTTGGACCGGGGGAAATTTATGGGCAATGTCACGTGACGTCTAGACGAAGGGAGGGTCGCTGATAAAATGGTAATGTGATGGGTTGGGTATTATTTATTAATTGGTGTAGGTAATTCAATGCATACATTATTTTTGGATGCGGATGAAAAAAAGGGGTTTTATTTTGATGCTGTATTGATGTGCTCATGTCACTGACCTCAGATTTGGCACTCGCTCAAAATCAATTAAATATTTAGGATAGCTTTTCGTAAATGAAATGAATCAATTTTCACTCTTCCATAAATCCTTGTTTATCAAGAGAGTCCTGGAAAGCATACGATATACCGGGTGGTCACTGATGACTGTACCTATGAGTTGGCGACACTGAATTTGATTCAATGGCTTGCTGTTGGTCTGATATTGGGAATTTTATTTATATAGAAACGTATAAGCACTGTTACGTAAACCATGTCCTGTTGCAAACAACCAACAGAATGGTCAACTTAACCTCATATTAAATTTATTGATACACTTCGGGAATCGATAGGAAACTGAAATCATTTTCAAATTTAAAGTCGAATATTGAAACGCAAATTTGTTATTTGAAATGTGCATTAGAACCAATATCAGATAACAAATTCAACTTACTAATCAATTTAATTTGCACTTTGACTGCAATTTAGTCTTGAATTGAAAATATTGATAACATTGATAATAAACCATTGGTTTTTATATTGGCCTGTTTCCTTCACTTGATTCTTCATCTGTTTTCATGTTTGGTTTTTAAAACAAAACTTATTAATGCACCACCCAGTATATTATTGTGGTTTGACTGTAGTTTTACCATTTATTTATAAATAAGTGGTTTTGCTTTTTGTAAACAAAAGATATGAGTTTTTGAAGTGTATTTAACCGCTATAGTAAGTACAGTCGAGCAAAGTGAAAATGACGTCTCAATAAACCAGTCTCTGCTATGGATGCCGACCCTTCTAACCTCAAGCAGGCAGGGTCGGAAATTATCGAATTGCAAACTAGATGTAGTTTCAAGATTTTTCAAGAACTTTCTTTAGGGGCCAATTTACAGAAAGCGGAATTAAAATTTAATTTAGAATTGAACTAATTACAATTAAGTTGCCATTTATTTTGTACTGACAAACGTCAAGTTGAATGAAAATGTAATTTTTTTTAATGAAAAATTTAACAACCATGAAAAGTTAGCAGTTTTTTATGTTTAGCTTTATTCATCATCGTTTGATAACTATAATTTTGCGTTATAGTTTGACAAACCTGTCAAATCTAATTTGTTTCGATGTCAAATCTAAAAAAAGTTTAATTTTTTACTACATAACCGTAAATAAGTCGGAACTATTTAAAATAACAATTTGTTCTGAATAATTGCAACTAAAAATTGGTAAGTTAATAATTTTCATAAATTATTTAAAATATCATTGTTGTACATATTGTACATAATATAATCAGGTTTAGGTTTAAAATAAAGAAAGTATTTCGTACAAAAGTTATGTTACTTAATTTAATTTTAGATTACAGTTTGTAAAAAAATACATTAATAATAAATTGTTTTTTGTCAATTTTATTTTACTAATGAATAATTTTCTTTAAGAAAAATTTTTTTTAATTGTTTACTATTCAAAAACTAAACATTTTCATTAAATTTGAAAGGAGGTATTACAATGATTAAAAAATAGATTTTGTAGCAGAACTAGAAAATTTTAAATAATTTTGCGTATTTTTTTTTCTGGTTGAATTAAAAAAATATTTTCATTCGTTTTTAGTAACTATTAGAATACCAATAGAAAACTTAGGGCTGGCTTACAGAACTTGTTAATTGCAACTTAATTGTAATTTGCGATTAACTTGACGTTTGTTAATAATAAATGGCATTTTAATTCGAATTAGTTTAAATCTGAAAGAATTAAAAAAATCGCGGAAAACGCACACGTGGAATTAAATCTTCAAATAAACACTGGTTTAAGTTACATATTTGTTATTTTAAATAAAATGATGTTTAAAATAGAGTAAGCCAATTTTGTATTTATTATTGTGAATTATTATGAAAAAAAGGTTAAAAAAATATTAAGTTAAAAAAAGTTAAGTTTAATGCTTCATTTTCCTTTAAGAAGTGGTTTGTTAAATTTTTCATTTAATTAACTTGACGTTTGTCTATGCAAAATATGTGGTAACTTAATTCGAATTATTTAATTCTGAATTAAATTTTCATTTCGCTTTTTCTAAACCAGCTCCTAAAAAAATTATTTTCTAATTACGTCAAGTTTGCAATCCGTAAATTTACGACTCTGCCTTCTTGCAGTCAGGTCGGCTGGATTATTGAGGCGTCATTTTCACTTTGTTCGACTGTACAACTACTATTCAAACTTCTAAATATGTAATTGTTTTCCGTGTTTCATATTTTTATTTTTTATTTATTTTATCACCAAATGTTTTAACTTTACCATTTTATTTTTCAATTTGCAAATTATTTTATATATTTCGCTAATACAAAAAAAAGTTGAAATGCAACGTTAATGAAGCGTAAAGTGCAAATTGTTTGCATATTTTATGTTTCCATTGCACCATTCTTCATTTTTGCAAAGTAGCAAAGGTCTTAAAATGTTTATAATATTATTTTTTAGTTTCCACACACCTAATAAATTATAAGAACATTGATTCAAAAAATAAAGGAATAAAGGCATTGACTCAAAAAGGGATAGTAATGCTGAAGTTTAAATAAACAGACCAAGAACAAAAATGTATAAACACAGAATTTTTGCTGTTGATAACAACACAAACGTCGGATCGGATTTTAAAAATCGCTGTAGGGACAGGAAGAAACTTTAAACTAAAGTTTTTCCTTATAATTTAAAATTATATCAAGAGCAAAGAGGTTCTACTTTACTGCAATATTTCAAAAGTAAAATTTTCATAGGTGCAGTTGTAAATAGCGTAAAATACTTAATCTTTTATTAAATAAAAACAAAAACAAGTTTCATTTAACAGTAACAAATAGCTGTAATCAATGGTTGAATAAAAACATTTCGACATTGTTAATCACTAAACGATTGTTAATTTATTTCAAAAAATATATATAGTAGTCATCGAACAAATCTTTTAATATTTATAAGCCTTCTACGTACACTATTCTACCAGAAATATTTGATTTTATGGGTTTAGTCCAGTAACTGAAATTAATTAATTTTTCCGTAGAAAAAGAGTTATTTGGAGTTTTGGACCATTCTGTCCATATATTACATAAATTGGTCAGATACGTGGGAATAAAAAATAATCTTCGAGATTAATAAAATTGCTAAATGCAAACTTACGAGTTCATTTATAAAAGTCGTTTCAAATTAGTCGCCTTAACAAGGTCACATTATTTTTTATTTTCCGTTAATATTGAGCAATCTTGTAATTAAAAGTAGTTTAAAAGTAAAATCACCCTTCACTAAACGCCACTTCCGTTTCAGTTCTAATGACTTGAGTGAATAATTTTGATTTTTTATGGTAATTAGTATATTAAATTATTAATTTCTCTATAATTCGATACTACCAATTTATTTTCGGTTTCTACTCCAACGACCCTAACCGAGTATTTTGAAATATGAATTAGCCTTCCAGCGAAAGCCCATATTCCGATCCAGTTGCTTGCCTGACAGGCTCATTTTAAATTCAGACATAATAGGAGCACTGAAAAAATCTGTTTTGAAAGTAAATCACACGCAAGACTTACTGCAGTAAAAATCAACGAAAGAATGTCATCTAACCAGGGAAATGGTGGCTGAATAGAATAATAACAGGTGGTTTGGCTCAAAATTAAATACACGCGACGAAAGAAAGTTACTGTAGCAATTTTTGTTTGTCAGTTGCATCTGCACAGACAGGTGCTGCTATTTTTTAGCAGATGTCTTGAATGTCCGTCCGCCAGTTAGGTACGAAGAACCGGCAGTTTATGTCAAAGGTCGATGACTAATTAATGTCCCAGTTTAACTCACTTAAGTCTGATTAAATGTCAAGAAGTGATGGAAGTAGCGCTGCAGAAGGTTGGAGCTAATTACTAGAGCATTGCAGTTTGCGATTTGTTTACAAAAACTCCCATTGATAAATATTTAGGCGGAGTTTTAGTTAAAATGGAAAATTGCCCAAGCCATGGTCAAAGACAACCGATAGATGTTGCACAATTCGCAATATTTTTGGGTAGAAAGTAGGTTTCGCTTATTAAGTAATAATAAACATCCTGATCGTGCCTTTCTAGACTTCACCTGCGCTCTAAGTTTACCCAAGTTATTCCGGGAGAGACTAAAATAGTAACAAGGGTCTAGTGTGCAGCTGATTATTATTTCGTAACGTAATAACTGGTGCACACATTGGCCCGTTTATCACCGATTTGTTTATCAGTTTGTTTTGGAAATTGTCCAGAAAATTTTATAATTGCTTCCTCAATCAATCCATTTAGCGAAAAAAATCAACAAGACCGCGTCCCACATACATACATAATTAGATTAATCTTGAAACAATAACCGTAACACTGATGTAATTTCATTTTACTTTCTAATCGTTTTAGGGGAACTTATGTAAACGGCCTTGAATTGGCCAAAACTGACCTTGGCTCGATATTGGCTATTAGAGAAAAATAAATATTTCATAAAAAATAAATTTGTTTATTTTTCCCGTCAAGGAAATGCACGTTGTAAGGCTTCCTCGCTACATTTTCATTCAACCGAGGTCAATAAACCAGTGGCGCGTCGCTGCGACAATTGACCTCTTGTTACCTATATTCGATTTTTCTGTTTGTGGAGCACAATCAACAAAGGAAATATTGTCTTGAGATAACCTCGACGTGTTTGAATTTTGCCGCCAAGGCGGGGCCAAAATTTTCATAATCTGGTGGTCGGTTTTCCAAAACGGGACGTTTAATTGTAAAATTGTTGAGACGCCTTTTTTGGTTGCAAGGAAATTACAAATTAAAAGCACATATAAACAAACAGTTGTTTACGTCTCATTTGAAATCGTTAAGTGATTTGTTGTTCGGCAAGATTATTTGCACTAAAAATTATTTAGGAAAAACCGGCGCTCCTCCACGCACAAGGTTGGCAAATTATCGGGAACTATTGTGTTCTCGGCTTCTCCATTCAATAATAACTTTTTAAAGACAGTGTATAATCAAACATAAAATACATTATGAGAGGGTGAAGCAGTGTAATAACAAAATAATACCGTGAGATTTTCAAAAATGTTGATCTAGTTGTCCAAGACAGTTTTGGACATATTGACAGATAAAGCGATACTGAAGTTATTTACGCAGTGCATTTACTGTTGAGGTAATTGTCATGGATAACTAGATCAAAAATTCAAAAAATCGCTTGGTAGAAATAGTGTTAATTTTATTGCTACAACACAACAAACATGAATAACAAAAACATAATGCATTAAACAATAGCTTTGAAAATCTTTCAAACAAAGTAGATGTATGTTACCTACAATTAATTGTTTACAAATGAGATATAATAATCTTATGAAGTAAAAAGTGAATACTTAAAAAAATCTTCAACGTAAAAAAACATCTAAAATTATGCACTATGGGCACAGGATTTACATAATTAAAAATACTTTAAGTGGTACATACAGGGTTATTTATTTAAGAGTCTAGGCCTACCAGGTAAAAAATGCAACACAAGAAGCTTCATAAAGCTAACTGGATTCCTGTTTAACCGATCAGATCGTATGTTTTTTTAGAATCAAAGAATGTAATCTAGTAAAACGAGGTTTGTTCGTTCGTATTGCTCTACTTTACTAAAGTGTATGAAAAATACAGTTCAGTGTGAGGATTAGATTTGTATAATGTTGAGCAATTTGGGACAGAACATAAATGAACACGATTTGATGGAGGTTGGGAGAAAATTTGATTTGCATGTAAGTGATTTAAATCATAACGATTTGATCACTGTATGTCATGTAGTTTCATAATAAAAATAGTGAAGGAGAGTGAATTAAATTATGTTAGACCATAATATGTAGGTGTACTCGTGAAACAAATTACTATGGATTTTTTTATTTTAATAAAATTATAGTGTATCTGTTTTATAATTCTTTTAAGTCAAATATGGTTTTTACAATTACGGAATAGCTATAAGTATTTTAATTAAAGATATATAGGGTCACTAAAAAGTATGAAATTCTTCTTGAAATTTGGTATATGCTAAAGAAAATTATAGCAACGTTTCTTTGTACACCATATAGTTTTACAACAAATTTTGGTGTTTAAGATAAGCAATTTTCACAATAAGACGTTTTGACAAGGGTGACCCGAAAATATTTACGATACACATCGGTTCGTCTGAAAGACTACAACCTGGCTGTAATAAATCACATAATAAGCTTGCCTAAGTGATCAGCTTAAAGGGTCGTTGCGGTTTGGGGTAATCATAAAAAAATTAATGGTGTACAAAGAAAACATTGCTACAATATATAAATTCTATCGTTTCGGATGCTTATCAAATTTCTATTTCTATTTGTTCTGAGAATACTAGGCTAACTTCATTTATTTTTGTTAAGTGGCAACAAAGATCAAATTTAATGTTTTTAGGAAGAGCATTTTTTCTGAGTTCTATGGTGTGACACATGCATACCTTATTTTATCGAACCTTGAAAAAAATTATTGAACTAATAAAATTTTTAAAAATGTAAAGTTTTGATTGTTTTAGAAATTTTGTTTGTATCTATCATTAGATCTTTGCCGCTTGATTTTTAACTAAAAATAAGTTAAAAATTAATAATAATATAATAATAATAACACTTTTAACTAAAAAAGAACAGATTTTAACAAAAAAAAGCTTAAACACGATTTTCATGATTTTTATATTATACTATTTCCAGCCTATAATAATTAAGTGAAAAACAAGTTACTAATACTCCGCGATTCAAGTACTTCCGGACTAAATTTTAGTTTTTCCTTTATAAAACGTTTTATTTTTCGTTTTGATGAATCACAATGTTTAGGATTAACTCACTAATAATCCATTACGAATATTTGCTTTTACCTGAGGAAAATTGTTAAAATTCTTTAAAATCTTCGACTTGTGAATATTTTCAAATGACCAAAAACAAATCCACTATCAACAATAAATAATTAGTAAATCACAAACTAAAAACTATTATTAACATTTTACAAAGATCGTTAAACGAATTTTTTTTGGATAATTTACAAATGATAATAACAGTATTTTCAAAGCTAACTTAATTTTACTTTTCCACAAATCCAGAATTATTTTTTTGCCTTTAAATAAAAATAAAAGTGGGTATATGTTACATCAGTGAATTCAAAAAAAAAATATCATTTAAAAATGATTATATCTGATTTTTCGTGCCATTTAAAAAAATCAAGTTAGCCCTGTATTTTCAAAATAAATGATGATTGAAAATTGGGAAAGATATCAGATGATAGAATTTAAGCACTTTTTGCTGTCTCCCAAATTTTAAGGTACTCTGTTTAATTGTTCTGAAGATATTAAGCTGTATCCATACTTTTTGGTGACTTTGTGTAAAGCGAAAAAAAGGATACGCCATTTTGCATGTACTTTTATCAAAATAAAAAGCCAACAAATAGCACTCGCAACAAAATATAATAATACTTTTATGGTGAATACTGAATTTATTTTTTTTTTGTAAATTTGTTGTTCTCTTGTAATTTTTAATATACGTGATGATTTATGAATAATATGTTTTTTTTTGGCGGTTGTAAGTTTTGCGATGGAAATTGTTGATAGATTTTGTAATAACGTACAATTTTGTAATGGGTCAATAACCTGTTCCTTTTCTCTCAAGTTTTTTTAAATTAAAAATGCTACTTGTTTCGACCATTCACTTAAATGACCATCTTCAGGTATCAGTTTTTTTTATTTACCTAAACGTCACCATTTTGTACAGCAGAGTTTGTAAATAGCTACAGTTTTATGTTTTGAGTTATTTTATTTTTATTATTGTTATTACAGGATGTATTTGTTATGTTAAAATTTATTTTGATTTCTTCTTGCAATAGTTGGAAATAGAAATGTTGTTGCGGTCTATTTTTTAGTTTCCTTTGAAAATGTTTTGAAACAACGCTGCAAAATTTTAATCGTTTACGTTTTTCCTATTTCCGTTGAAAGAGTTTTTACAGAGAATTAATTTAGCAAACTCGACTGCAGTGTGTTAAATTTAGTTTTAGAGTCTCACTTTACACTTCCAATCAACTGTACGGTGTCGGTGTGTATGTTTATAGATCTTGCTTCCAGATTTTTTTGCATGTAGCTAGTTATGAATTTCTACACAAACACAATGAAATGTTTGATCCAGCTTGTACTTGGTGCATTTTTTCAAATCTCTTGCGGATGTTCGGTTACGGTTTTTTCTCGTCCGATTGTCACATGTTCACAAGGCGCGACGGAACCAAATAGTGCAGAAATTCCAAAAAGTCATATCCCCTGCAGCGCGTCTAAATTTGCTCCAGTCTGCATTTTCCTGGCCGTCTTCCAGCGGTGTATTTCAAGATTACGCTTTCTCTTAATAAAAATTGAGTCAGTTTCGGTTAATTGTGGCAATTTTTCATTTAAACTCTTAACTAGTTTCACTCGTACAAATTGACTTGTCGCGCTGAAAATAATAAGCGACTCCGCTTAGAAAGCGACAATTTCGAAACTGGTACAGGTAACCCTATCATGCAAAAAATCTGTTCCAGCTGAACAACATCCTGCCAGAGACTTCAGCCGCCATACGCTCGTCAAGCCTCGGATTTACCACGGACGGGAGAAACGTCAGATCTCGACAAGCAAAGACGAGGTAATTTCCACCCACTTTTCCGCGATAAACCCTTCCAGTTCAACGACATAATTATCTTTTCCGTTCATAGAATGGACCATATCACCTCGACCACTTGACCATATCACTGCCAATCGACGGCGAAGACTTCCTCCTAGACTTGACCCTGAATCGACAGCTCATTCCGAAAGGATTCTTCCGCAAGGTTCAGCAAAACGGAACGCACCAAGTCATACGACCCAGACCGGAGGAGGTCGACCTGTGCCACTATGGGGGCAAAGTCAGGAACAAACCGGGCTCGTGGGTCGCCCTGTCCACCTGCGACGGGCTCTCGGGGGTGGTGTTTGACGGGGAGGAAATGCACTACGTTGAGAATAAAGACGGGGATTTGCACTACTTGTACAAGCATGCGGACCTGGTGGAGGGGAACAAGACATGTGGGTATGCGGGGGACGCAGTGGACCCCCAGAAGAGCCACAATCACAACAGGATACTTAGGGTAAATAAGTTGCTTGCGCCTGTAAAATGCCACCAACAATACATATTTCAATACGAACTCGATTACAAATTTTGAAAAATTGGATAGTCTTCTCTAGTTTGTTCACCCCTTCGAAAAATTAGCAACGTTTTTAATTAGTTAGTCATTAGGATAAATAGATTAGAATCACATTCATGCCGTCTCTTGACAGAATACATGATAATTGTTTGTGACAAACATAAATTTATGACCATCGATGAAAAATTCATTAGTTTGACAACTACTGCCATGGGTTTCCAAAAATTAAATAATTAAATGTGCCTTTTTCGTATCTAGTGTTTTGTGACTTTTGTATGTTGTATGTGAAGCACCTTGTATATTAAAAATTGTGATTTTTGTCGTCGAATTGGCGACAAATTTGAAATCGTTATATATGATAGTAGTTTAGCAACTATTATCAAATTTAAATACCAAAATTTTGTACTCAATTAATTAATAAAGAAGTTGAACTCACAATTAAAAAGTAAAACCCGTTTTTCGTGATTATGTCAAAATGTCCCCATAAAAATCGCAGTTCTTTCTACTGCAGTTCAAAAATTCCATTTCAAAAGCTGAATTATTGCCGTTTTTTATCATAATTTTTAAATTTGTTTTTTGATAATCTTGAGCTACTTTTAAACGAATGCAAAAATATTCACTTTTTGCAATGGATTCAAGGGTTTGTAATTTTAACGTAAGATTTTGCTAGATGAGCAAGCAAACACCAGATAATATTTTATGAAGCTAGTGCTACTAGATTATTTTTTGAAATTGTAAATTTTCCACTTTTACTAAACAGATGATCGTTTTAAAACTTGCGGTAGGCTTTTGCAGTTGGTGATGTGTATAATACCTTAGAAACTAGTCTACAATAGATGGATAATTTGTAAAAACATCGTTCGTATTTACAATTTTTCGTGAATTTTGAAATGAAAATGGGCGTTGAAGGTGATTTAGACAGTGAGAATAATTTTAGCGAGGCTGCTACAGCATATTGTGGTGATTTGTTAACTTCTCTGGATCGCAGAAAACATATGAAAAAAAAAACAATTTTATTTCATTTTTACGTAATAATTTTTAGTATACGGTTAATGTGTTAACTTGTATAGTTTGTAAGTTAGCCAATCCGTTGGCTATTTTAATAGAAAACAAACGCAATTTCAACTAAAGAAGCGACTAGTTTACAAACTAGCCAAGAATCTTGGCCAATTCACTTGAAAGACAAAATAGCTAGATAGTTTGTATGAACACCAAACTTTCTCGTAACACAAAATAACCAATGCTTTGGTTAGTTTACAAACTAACCAACTAGCTGGCTTATTTAGTAAATAATTTCATTTGCAATTTTAATACAGTGCAGCCGCAAAACATATTATTTGATAACTTTTCCGTTGAGACACCTTTAAGGAAAAGCAACGTCAGAATTGGATTTTTTATTATTTTTAAATTTATTGTGTGTTGAGTCGTTTTCTACAAAACAAATGAATAATTTGTGTGAAATAATGAATCATAAAAATGGTTTTTCTGTTGCGGAACACGCATTACTTTAAGATAATTAAGAGTGAATAGGGCTACAGGTTAAAAATTTTAAATCGTTCCTACGTAAACAGTTTCTTTAATAGGAAGTTTTATCACAAATTAACATAAGTTTAAAAGGCAAAATCGAATAAAATATTAAATAAAAATACAATCCTATATTTGCATTTTAATCATTGTCCAATTAAGTCCAAGTAAACATCGAATCTTTTAGTTAGTTTATATATAAAAAACTGACCCTATAATCAAAAATAAAAATATCTCACAATCCCCCTTTATTATTTAATTTACTACATTAGCCATCTAGTTGGTTAATTTGTGTAAAGTAGCCAAAGCATTGGTTATTTTGTGTTATTAGCCAAACTGCCTTGGATAGATTTCAAACTATCCAACTATTTTGTCTTTCAAGTAGTTTAGCCAAGATTCTTAGCTAATTTGTAAACTCCGCTATTTTACTTAAAACTGCGTTTTCTATTAAAATAGCCAACGGTTTGACTAGTTTACAAACTAACCAAGTTTACACATAACATTTATAATAGTTAACTGCGTTTGCTCATTCTGAGAATTCGATTACAATTAATAAATTCACTATCGCTTACAAATACATGTTGCCTAGAACGTGTGGTATACAAAATTTTATCTACTATTGCCGGCTAAAAGTAGCGGTACCGCATCAAATTTCATTTTTTTTAGTTTCTTTATTACTTTACAATTTGAACCATCAAAATGTTCCGTACACTCGGCAGTACACTTATTTAATATGTACTCGTATGTGCACTTACCGGAGGAAAGTTGTGAACACAACTAAAAAACAATTTTTAGTTTGTGTATTAGAAAATAAACTTCAATCTTTAACACAGACTTTGATAGGACTACAAAACTTGACAGATGCAAAATCGTTGAAGAACTGTAAATACTTCTCAGTTCGCATCCAATTTTAAATTATATATTTGTGTATTTGAGCGAATTTAAACGTGTTAAAAAACTCCAATACTTTAATTTTCTTAGAAAAAACTTAATATTCAATTCTGAAAAAGTCTGAAAAAATATCTAACTTTGATGGCGTCAGCAACATTATTAAAAGAGTGTTTAAAAATGTTGTTTGCAAAATCGACTATGGAATTCAAATTCAATCCTCCGCTTCATCCAAATGACTGTTGTAGTTTCAGAGTGTTTGTAGTTTCTGAGTACTGTCATTTCTACCTAAACTTTGGGTTAACATTTTATTAAATTTTTTGCATTTTTCTGTATTGTTGCTTGTTTTGATTTGTGTTTTATATTTTCGTGTTTTTTTTTGTAGTACTATATTTTTTCGTTTTTAGATTCGAAGCCTTTTTGTTTGATTTTCATGGCCATTGCAAATGACAGCATTAACAATTTAAATTAAACGGCACATCACGTTTAAATTTCGTAGATAACTAATGAACAACTATTTTTAAACAGTGTGTTAATGCGAAAAAAAATTGTGTCATACTATTCTTTTATAAAAAATTGTATATCCCATTTCAGTTCATAGGAAAATTTTGCATTTGCATTTTTTTGGAGTGAAATGGAGCACAAATTGACAATTTCTGGTGGGTTTTATTGGCTCAATATTTGTCGTTGGGGTTTAGTTTAACACAGAATTCTTTATTTATACAGAGAACTCAAATGCGCTGTTGTAAAATTCTACTATGAATTAAAATGGATATTATTTTTTTATTTTTTTTTTTTAAATTTAGTTTCAAGTTGTTTCCATTTGCACACTTGTTTAAACAGTTTTTTTTTAATGTCTTTAGGTATAGTTCTACCTTATTGGGCTGTTGTATTTAATAATTTATTAAATATGATTATAAATATATTTTTTTATTGAGAATATTGGAAAAATCCAATTTTTCGCTGGAAAACTAAGCCAATATATTAAGTGTATTACCTGTTACCAAAACTATAAAAACGCCAACGTCGCATTTTCTCTCACAATTGCTGTTAAAAATTATTCATGCACTTCAAAAAAATAATAAATAGCTAATGTGATTTATACTTTCAATAAGAGATCTAATAGCTATTTTACAATTTTATCAATCTTATTTAAAAAAATAGTTTGGTAAAATGCGACAGGTGTAGTCAAAACATTTTTGACACATATTTTATAGTCACCCTGTACACTGTTTAATATTGTTAAGCTCGTCAGCAAACATAACAAACTTTGAAACTAGATAAATTATTTTAGTATAAGAGAGCCGCGGAGCAGAACAGTGCCGTGAGGGGTCCCTACAACGCTAACAAGAAGTCGAAATACGTCGAATTGGTTCTAGTTGTGGACAACCGCGAGTACAAAGAACTGGGTGAGAGCACAAGTAAAGTGGAACACCATTGCAAAACCATTGCCAACATAATAAACGGGGTACTGTTTTACCCTTAGAAAATCACCCCAAACTAATTTAATTTTTGCAGCTGTACGCCCCTCTTAACATATTCATAGCTTTAGTCGGTGTGGTCATTTGGACGGAACACGACGAAATCAGTTTTTCCCCCAACGGCGACACCACCCTCACCAGCTTCCTCCACTACCGACGCAACAAACTAGTCAAGGAGCACCCCAACGACAACGCCCAACTCTTAACGTAAGCGAAACCATATTTTAAACCACACAATCACCTCAAATCCTCCAGGAAATACAATTTCGACAACGGCGTCGTGGGGAAGGCCCTCAAAGGCCCGATTTGTACTTATGAGTACTCGGGGGGCGTCAACACGGACCACTCCCCCGTCGTGGGGCTCGTCGCCACCACAGTGGCCCACGAAATGGGGCACAATTTCGGCATGGAGCACGACACGAATGAGTGCACGTGTCCGGACGACCGGTGCATTATGGCCCCCAGTAGCTCGACAGTGGCGCCAACACATTGGTCCTCCTGCAGCCTCAACTACCTCCTACTTGCATTCACACACGGCATGGACTACTGTCTCAAGAACAAACCGACGGCGCTGTTTGATAGCCCCGTCTGTGGCAACGGTTTCGTCGAACCGGGGGAACAGTGCGACTGTGGGCTTCCGGAGCACTGTGACAACACTTGTTGCAATGCCACCACGTGTATGTTGCACACGAATGCGAGCTGTGCGACGGGAGAATGCTGCGATTTAACAGTAACTTTTTTAATGGCAAATGTTAATTTTTCTATGGTTTGTTTTTGCAGACTTGTAAACCGAAATCGGCGGGTACGTTGTGTCGATCGGCCGATTACGAATGCGATTTGCCCGAATATTGCACCGGTCATAGTGAATATTGCCCGGCTGATATCTACAAGATGGACGCTGAAATGTGTGATGGCGGGAAGGCGTTTTGCTATCATGGCTTTTGCAGGACTAGGACTGATCAGTGTAAACTTTTGTGGGGCGAAACGGGCAAATCCAGTGACGACCAGTGTTACAAAATGAATATTAAAGGAAATCGACATGGAAATTGCGGTTATGATAAGTTCAACAAGAGTTTCTTCAAGTGCAACGATGAGTAAGTAGAACTAATTTTTGGCAATTGGTTGATGCTTTAATTCTTTAAACTTCTGGACAGTTTGTTTCGTAAGTTCCGTACAGAAATACACAGAAAATGCGTAAAACCTTCTCATAGCGGTTGGTAATTGTCGAGAAAAACAATGTGTTTTGAACGTTTGTTAGTTTTCATTATCCATTAAATACGAATTTATAGCTATTATAATGAGCACTTTTAAGTTTATAATACGAGAAATTGCGCTATTCGAGTAGTTATAAGGAATAGCATTTAAATAAAAAAATTAAACAAATTGTGACATCGGTTTATTTTTAATTAAATGCTTCGAGATAATTATTGCATTTGTACTATTGCTAAAACCTAAAAATAAATTCACTTGTGGCATGCTTTAGTGATTTTAGCTAAATGGCCAAAGAACTGAATTTTCAGCTTAAACAAGTGTTTGATTTATGGAAAAACATACAGGTAGATAACACGTGTTCGACCGATTTAAATGTACTTTTATCTGCGTTTGTGGCTGAAAAATCGTCCTAATGTAACAATTTTCTGTCCGGGTTTTGAAAAATATTGCGAAAGGACTGCATTTTTAACTCAGAATGGTCTAATTACTCATTAGTCCGGAAGCAGGCACCTCAAAAGTCACTTGCACAACATTACTGGAAACTGATTCTTATGTAAAATTTTCTGCTAAATTGGAATCTGTCGGTATTGCCTTCATTATAAAAAAACGTTTTTGAACTTTTGAACTAAAATTGTACACATTTTGTATTTACATCGTCATATTTTCTTTCTGAATAAAGCTCTGGAACTTATTTTTTTTCACTAGATTCTCCAATAAATGAAGATTCTAACACAAGCTTTAATTTTTACAAAATAAACTTGCAACATGTCATTTTTGTATAAAAAAAAATAAAACGAAGTCTTGCAATTGCTTTCTTTTTCTGGTCGCAAACTAGTTACAGATTGGTCTGAAACCCGTTCCCCACCGGGAAGGTTTTATACCTTGAGCAATTCTGAATAAAAAAATTTAAAGTAAAAATGTTCTAACTCTCTGCGTTTGGAAGATAAGAACGTTTGAAACATAGAAATATTGAAGAATTCGCTTCTATATTTATAGGTCTGGTAGTATGGGAAAATAATGTTCCTTTCAAACCAAAATGATGTCATGACTCGGTTTGGATATATAACAAAAGTGTTGAGTCTTAAGCTCAGAAAAATAAAACAATTTCTATGCTTGCTTAGTGATTTTTCTGCTTGGTTTTAACTAAATAACGCGAAAGAACTGAATATTTAGCTTAAAAACATGCTTATTTTCTTGAAAAAGGCTAAAATTACTTCGTTTTTTTGTTTTTATTCCTCTTTGGTTAGGTATAACAAGATATCTTAGATAGGGAAAGTGAGGTAAGTTACAATTGCTAATTAGAAAATATTTGAAATGACTGACAAGAAAATATTTATCAAAAAAGTGTATTTTAACAAAAAAATATACAAATTAAAAAAGCTATCCGACATATTACCACTCACTCACTGCTGATAAGTTAACAATTATCGAGCAATATTTTAAATGACGTATTAAAAAATTGTAAGAGCAAAATATGAAAATATATTTATTAAAGAAAGTAAATTTGGTACAAAAGTCGCAAGTCCACATTTTAGCTAAAGGTTAAAAGACCAATCCTCATACAGTCACGATCATAAAGAATGTCACCACCCCTATAAACCCGGCCGGCTAGCAAGGGGCTGAACTCACGGCAACAAATCGGGTCATAAACATAACAGTTGCAATCAAATTTTAAAATATGACTAATTTCAACAATTTAAATTATTAATTAATTAATTACTTTGCGGCGTTGGAAATCTATCGAAAGTGTTATATTGTTCAGAAAATTATAATTCTCCTTTACTTAAAAAGTTAACACATCAAATAATTCCTCGTCTAATTTACGTAATACAGTTTTAATCATTTTGAGAAAACAGTGAATTTACATGTATTAATTTACGCGATTAAGATATCGTCGATATTACAAGGGTAACAGCACTAAATCATGTTTTCAAGCCGATGATTTTTGTTGATGTCTATGATCCGAAAGATTTATTGCTGCGGTTTGAGTTCAGACTCTTGCTAGCCGGCCGGGTTTATAGGGGTGACATTTTTTATTATTGTGACTGTACTATAGTTAGGATGGCTTTGTAATTACAATGTAAGTTTCATGTTTTGTTTGTCAACTTATTCGAAATTATTTTTTAAAGCTTATGCGTACCAGTAATGTTTAAGAAGAACTTGCTTAGAAGACCCATTTTCAAAACCAAAAAACCCCTCATAAACTTTTTGTTACTTGCCGGTCAAAATTTATTCCGTTTTTTAATAACGTCAGTAATTATAACGCCATGCACTAATATCACTTATCAACGTTTAACTTCAAATTAGCCTGCTCTGCCACCGAAATATCCAAGCTACCATATTGCTCTACGCTGTGGGCATGCACTGTAGCAATTTCTCGATTTTAAAACTCTTAGTTTAGTAGGAATTCGTAATTCGTTATCTTGTATGTCGTCTTCTTACCTCTCTTTCCCCTATCTAAAAATCTGAGTTTTTGATCCAAAAATGTATGTGAATGGACGAAAAATTCAAAATGGCACAAATTTCGACATAATTTGGTAACTCTTTGATCAGTTTTAGCAACATCTTTAGCGAAAAAAATATGTATAAACACTCTAAAAGACTTTACTTTCGACTCAAATCTTGCGAATTTTAGCTCAAACACGTGCTAAAAGGGCCGACATTTTTCTATTACACTCAGATCTATAATAGCTCAGTCAAATTAAACAAAAATAAGGCGATCGGTAGAAAAAATTCTTAGAGAGATGGATTTTTTTAAAAGCTTCCTTTACACTTGGGTAGACATATTTCAAAAGTCCCCGAGGTTGGGTAGCGAGCTGGAGGAGGGGGAGGTGGCTGAACTATCTTTTTTTGTTTTTTTTGCTTATATCATGGAAACGGTCACTCCTATCAATTTTTATCTTCTTACCAAAATTAAAGCTGATAAAATTTCCTACAAAATGGTCCTAGTCTTATTGTTGTAGGACTAACCGTAAGTGAGCTACTAGCTTTTGAAGTTTGGTTTCTACATAACACTGTTTAACTAAACATTAGTATATCATAAGTATTTATATGGAAATAGTGTGTGTAAAGCGTCTCTCAACTAACCTAAGAGTGGGAAATAAGGGAGAAAAATACTTTCTTCCCTCGGGCTCTCCAATTGAAGACTACAATTCAGCAGCTGAAGATGGCCCAGAAGATATGATAGAATGAACTGTTGGACTCAATGCATACAGTTTATTATAAGATTTATTTAAAACATCTATATTAAATCATCTATTTATTAATATTTTACTGAACAAGACTGTAATTCAGTTTTCAATGTTTGAGACGAAGACGAAAATGCAGCATCTAAGGACGACTCTGAAGACTTCTGTAATCCTCATGTACCCCCCTTTCTACTCTAATGAAGTGTTGGACCCAATAAATTCAGTTTATTGTCAGTTTTTCAAATCACAAGACATGCTCTTTTAAAGCACATTTTTTTAAATGATTAATTCTTCCCAGCTCTGTAACTCTAACTTATGGTTAGTCCTACAAGAAAAATGCATATAACCATTTTGTAGGAAATTTTATCAGCTTTAATTTTGGCGAGAAGATAAAAATTGATAGGAGAAACAGTTTCCGAGATATAAGCAAAAAACCAAAAAAAGACTGTTTTAACACCCTCTCCCTCTTCGATCTCGGCCCCCAACGTCGGAGACTTTTGATATATGTCTACTCAAGTGTTAAGGAAGCTTTAAAAAACTCTCTAGGAATTTTTTCTACCGATTTGTCTAATTTAACTGGGCTATCAGTGTCCTCAAACGATTTTTTTTTCCAAATATTTAAATTTTATCATTGATAAGGAAATATATGGAATGACTAATCAGAAACTTGAGCTTTTCCTCTGAAATTTTTGGCTTGTTTGTTGCTTCTAGTTTTGTAATTTTTTTTTTCAGGAACGTCTTGTGCGGAATGCTTCATTGCAAGCATTTGAACGAGCGTTTGGAATTCGGCATGGAATCGGTGTCTATTTTGAGCCACAGTTTCCTAAACTTGAAAGGTTCAATAGTGGCCTGTCGGACTGCCATCGTCGACTTGGGCATCAACCAAGTGGATCCAGGTCTCGCACCAGATGGCGCCAAATGTGGTGAGGGCAAGATGTGCGTGAACCAGAAGTGTATGTCCGTGGCTAGTCTCCAACTAGCTGGAAAAACTTGCCCTCACAATTGCAACAACAACGGTTGGTGCAACAATTTGGGCCACTGCCACTGTAAAGATGGCTACGCTCCGCCATTTTGCGAGGATCCGGGACCTGGGGGATCGGAGGACAGCGGCCCAGCTTCGGATCCTGACGGTACTATTATTATTATTATTTTTTAGTTTGTTTACTAATGTTTATTTTTTAGCTCGCAAAGAGTTTGTTGTGGCTCTTTTTGTGATATTCTTGGGGATTATTCCCGGTTTGGTACTGATCGCGTTCCTTACTTATTATATCAAACACAACGTTCTGCACATTCGTTCGAAATCAGCGGCCCCAACGTACGTAAAAAATTGTCTGTTTAACAGTTTCCAGCATGTTGTGTCTGCATGTCGTGGTGGTAGTCTCTTTTCCAACTCAATTCCCACAGTGTCCGAACGTGTTCAAAACATTCGTAACTTGGAGATCAAGCAGACGGGTTTGATCTCCACAACAAACACTGACGCTATTATTAGAAGTAACACCATAACAAACGGTACTAATCCGGAAAGTGGCGGCACACGACGCTTATCTTTGCGCAATATCAAAGGACTTAAACTCAACACGAATCTACGGAGGAAAGATAGATCTAGTCAAATCGAAACGCCGGTGACCACTGAAACTCTCTGTGACACGCCGCATATGGTGGTCAGTGTCAAGGATCTCGCGAAAAAATTCAACGATACTTCGCCGAAAGTGTAACGTTTTTATTTTGACCGACTTTCGAATTGTTACAAGTTCGCACGTTGTGTAACAGGTGAAGTGGAACCATGCGTACTTGTAACAATTTGATAAAGTAGCACAGAGTTTTGTTACGCCAGTGTACACCGCCTGGGGACTTTAAGGCTAAAGGGGATGGCAGAGTGTGAAATGAAAATAATTTTTCTATTTTTAGCGTTTTTTTAATCTAATTTTAAATCGAAAAAATGGAATTGAGCTTTTTAAACAATTAGAATTTGCGCCAGTGTAACGGTTTTTTGAAAAAAAGTTATTTGACTTTTTTTATTTTTAAACAGATATACATAACGTTTAAAAAACGTAAAGGGACAGATGCACTGTGATGATACGAATAGAATCCAATCAACTAGAAGAATTATTATTAGCTTTGAACGAAACGCGAATATTCATTTTACTTGGTAAGAGGAAGAGAGGGCAAAAAGATATTTCTGTATCTGTTAGTATTTGAATTTTGTGTTTATTCAAGTAATGTTTATTTGTTAATAATTTTTGTGTGTTCCTTTTTCATTGCTCAAAAACAGATAAATGATCATAAGTTTGGAATACGACAAAAACTAAATTTTTTACTTTTGTAAACAATAGGTCAAAATTTCATTTGATTATTTTCGTTAAAAAATCATTTTGTTATGAAGATTGAGAAAAGCAAAGAACAAATAATGTCAAATAGCCTTGAGTTCGAATTTTTGCGCAATTAAATTCAGTGAAATACATAAGACTCTCCCGGAATATGTTGAAGTTGTAAGAGAAGCCCAAGTACCTGTTTCCCATACTAAGATGTAGACGCTGGTACGTTAATTTCTTTTCCATCATTTGTTTCAGAATGGCAGTTTGGTTAATTAAAGTTTTATTTTTAATTTTATTAATACTATTAATATTTTCAATTCATTAATAATAGTTGTTTTAAGAAATTGTACAAAAACTCTGAAAAAATTCAAATGCATTGTAGGTTTTTTGAGCTTGAGGATGTTAGGTGTTTTATCGAGACCTTGGTCGAGATAAACAATACACTTGAAAATCAAAAAACCAGCTTTGCGAACGGTAATATTGTAAACATACAATAAACTAAAAATATATAAAAGAGAGACAAAACCAATTACTACTAAATGACTTCTACATATCGGGGTTAAAACAGACTTTAGAATTTTTAATTTTCAGCTGATACATACTCAAAATTTAATGTTGGTACTAAGGAATTTTTTGTAAAGTTTGTAGGCCTCTTTTCCCAAAACGTAAAATACTTCTTTGTCCAAATGACAAAACAATCATTTCTTTGTTGGTAACTTGAAGTGGCGTTTTTCTATTTAACTGAAAATATCTTTTTATCACTTTTAACAACTCGAAGTGGTTGTAAAGGCATAAAAAAGTCCATACAACTTTGCTTGAACAAGATTGAATTTTTTTTATGTTTTGAAGGCTATTCTAGTGTTTGTTTTAAATTAATTCTTATGAAAAGCTGGCGCAACATGTAGAATGTGCCACAGAATTCACTGGAACAAACCGTTTTGCTTTACAACTTTTAGTTTTTGAGTTATGAATGAATAACTCGGCGCATCCACCATTTTTCAAATAAAACTAAGTTTTTAAATTAGTTTTCAACTATGCTAAGGTTGTAAAGATGGTGTTATAACAGGCAAAATGAGCCGTAAAATTCACTGAAACAAACCGTTTTTTTTTCTAAGACTTAGTTTTTGAGTTGTGAGGTTTTAAAAAATAACTCGGCGCATCCACCATTTTTCAAATTAAACTAAATTTTTAAATAAGTTCTCGACTAAGCTAATGTTGTAAAAATGGTGGTATAATACGCAAAATGAGCAGCAAAATGTACTGGAACATACCGTTTTGCTCTTCAACTTTCAGTTTTTGAGTTATTTTTTAATGAATAACTCGGTACATTCACTATTTTTCAAATAAAACTATGTTTTTAAGGTTTTAAATGACGGTTAAATAATGGTTATAAAAACCCTGGCATAATACGCAAAATCAGCACTGAAACTACGACTTTTAATTTTTGAGTTATCGAGGTTCTTAATAATTAAGCTAGTGTTGTAAAAATGGCAAAATGACCAACAAAATTCACTGAAACAAACCCTTTTGCTCTATATAACTTTTAGTTTTCTAGCTATTATTTTTTTAACAAATAACTCGGCTCCCAAGTAGTGCCTTCCTGATTGACCCGACCATAAGAGGATTGAGACGGACAAAAGATTTTACAAAATTCGCGTTTTGATACCTTTTCCGTTTACAAATTTTAAAATCAAAAATACATTTGTAATCAGCGTGAAATCCAAATTCGTCGCCTTACCTTGTTTTTTTTTTAATATCTTTTGTTATGAGAATTTTTTTTCAAAAATAAGTCAAAAAGCGTTAGGTTGGCGCAAATTTAATTAAGTTCTATGTTCAAAACATTTTTTCGTTCCCGAAAAAAGTCAGTGCTTAAAGAGATAATAGAAAAAGAAATTCCGCGCCATCTGCCGGCTTAGAACCACACTAAAACGTGTTCCCCTTTAACCTTAATAAACTTTCCTTTAATGTATTTAGTCTCTAATTTTTATTTATGCTCTGTGGTGTCTCTTGCATGCGATTAACTAAGTCGATGTCAATCCTGTACAATAAATACATTTTAATCTTTTTTGTTACATTTGTTTATTTCTCACAGCTTTGGCTTTTTCTGTAACCGCAAACCCCCCATTACCCGTGCTTATTTTTTTCCCGCTTTAGGACCAAGTCGCCTGCGAAAACACGCACCGCCCCGTTCGGCCCCGATTCCACCAAACGGACCGAAGACAACCACTCCCTCCTGCAAAACGACCCGCCCACTTCGCCCCTACAGTGCGAGTTTTTCGGCTATTTTAAAGGTTTCTCCATAACACCATTAAAGAAAGTCGAAAATCAGCCAGCAAGGGCGGCACCCCCGCCCCCGATCATACCCCCATCGGTTCCACCGCCACCTAAAAACAATTTTTTGACACGCTCCATGTCCAGATCTCACTCATTTAAGCAAGCTTTGGCCGGCGTCTCTCAGAATGTGAGTGCGCCGACGCTACCGCCCCCTAACCCCGGCAGCACGGCTAAACCAATCATATCGTCGCCGATTTTGGAGAATTCAACTTGCACGGCCAAAGAATTAATCTCGCCGTTGAGGAACGCCCCCAAAGTGCCGGTAAGGCCCGCCCCCGAGGCCCCGCCCACAAAAGATGGCAATACGCTTAATAGAATAACTTCGTTCTTGAAGAAAACTACTCCTGCTGGCAGTACTACTAGTAGTAACACTAGTACTAGTACTTTGCCCAGAAAGGCGAGTAAAATTATGGATAAGAACGCCCTGAGATCGATTGAAATTTCAAATCCGATTCTACAACCTGAAGGCACCACAGTTAGTGTTGGAGGGGAGGGTAATAAGGCGGTGATAATGAGGGCGCAAAGTATGAGAGGCACTAGTGTGACCCCTAGACCTAATATACAAACTTTCGGGTCAATGAGACAACCAGGAGGTGCCAGGCGCCCCTTGAGCATACCTTCAGGGAGTCGCCCTAAGAGCCCCCCGCCTCCGGCCCCGCCCACTTCTGACAAAAAATTACAAATACCCAGCCTGCCTGGATACCAAAAACCAACAGTCAAAACGAGCCAAAACCAATATGACGATTGTTTAAACAAAACAGCACCTTTAGCAAAACTAACCGAAGAACTAAGCAGTGATAACATTTACGCAGTGATTGAAGAATCACCAGTCACGCCCCCTGAAGACAAGCCCAAGACCAGTTCAAGTTCGAACGAAAGCATGGGCCTCCTCGGAGAAATAGTCTCAGAAATCCAAAATCGCAATTTTGACTCAATTTACTCAACTTCGACCCTCGCCCGCAAGAAGAAACAAGAAGAGGAAGCAAAAATCAAAAGCCCCGAATCGGACACGTACGTCAACACCCCGTACAAAACCCCGGAAAGCGTCTACAGCAACATGACTAGCTCCACCTCCAGCGGCTACATCCTCCCATCGGCGGTCAACCCGCCAATCAAATCGCCCGAGGAACCCAAACTCTCCACCTTCAAAGCGAAGTCGCGCAGCCCCACCCCGACCAAGCGCGCGCCCAATAAAACCGCGATCAATCGCCAGACCACGCCCCCGAATCTGCGCACGCGCAAGCCGTCGCCGGTTAGGCCCGCCCCCGGGGCCCCGAAGCCACGCCCAGCGCCCAACAGCCCGGATGTCGTGACGAGTTGCAACACCAAACCCGGGAATAAGGGACCGGATGTTGTCAATACGAAGAAACCGACGATTGCGACCACCAAACCGAATGTTAATGGATTGCCCAGAGGGGCGGTTAAACCGAAAGTTAGTTTCAATAAACCGGGGGAGAGGAAGGTGGCTACGGTTAGTAAGAGCCAATCGGATGCGAAGCCTGTGCCGTCAGGGGTCAGGAACGCGGCGAGGTCGTCGTCAAATGTGGCGTCGCTGCAGCAGAAATTCGAGACTAAGACTTTAAACGCGAAAAGTAACAAGGCGTGATGATTGTGATAAAATTGTGTCAAAAAGGCCTTAAAGGACAATCAGTCTGTCGAGACTTGTATATAACTTGATGAGTAATTTATTATTATTGATCATGGCGGCTGTTGGACGAACTTTGATGTACGCGTGGTTTTGGGCTAACTTAGCACAGTTGGTTCGAAAACCAGCGATTTTTGCCTACTTTTATCGTGGCTTTAAAACTAGTCTTTCTGCATCACAGTAGCGTTTACCAAGTCTTTGCTTGCTCAAGTTGGCAGCTCAAACTCGTATTTTACAGGGACCTGTTTGTCCGATAGCCGGCTCTCGTCGATTTTGTTATTATTAAGTATTCCTCTTGCGAATAATGTGATTTTTTTCACATTCTTACTTTATTATACACCTTTTAGGTTCGTAATTTTGTATATAATACCAAAGATTATTATAATTGTACTCAAATTCTTGTAAAATAAACGACTATTTCTCCATTAATTCGTTGAGTTTTAAACTTTGACTCGAACCTTGCAAGCGAAACCAAGCTGAAGGCGGTTTACGAACTGATAAAACAAACTGAAATGTTTGCAAAGCAAAGTAGAACAGTTACTTGTTCTTGGCGTGACTTTTCCAACGTTACCATAAATGATGAAGTGAATCACAAGAGGTCAGGGCAGATTAGTTGAAAAAAAAACAACAAAATATTCTTTAACTTGGAATCAAAATCACAGCTTATTTCAATTGCTGTTTACAATAAAAAATTAACGATATTGTATTACTAGGACTAAAAGATAGATAAAAATTAGCGATGATATACGGGATGGCCCACTGAAAAGAGTACACCCCAGTTCTTAACGTTTGGGCTCATTGTACTCAAAAACGCTAAGACAGGTCGATTTTATATTCAATCTCTACTTTGTGTACGCGTCACTTCAACCTCT
The DNA here is from genome assembly GCF_031307605.1 of Tribolium castaneum. Taxonomy (NCBI): domain Eukaryota; kingdom Metazoa; phylum Arthropoda; class Insecta; order Coleoptera; family Tenebrionidae; genus Tribolium; species Tribolium castaneum. The sequence continues at coordinate 18,512,232 of NC_087395.1, read as the reverse complement.
AAAGAGGGATAGTATTCAGTTATTTTTTATTAATGGGAACAGATTAATTATTACGTTATTTTAACATCACATAAGCATCTTCACAATAAGTGTTTTTTTTTTTGGTACAACAATTTACGAGAATTTTTGTTTTATAAATTGCCATGAAATTTGTAAGTCTTTAGAAACCCTTTAGATAGAAAAGCGTGAAACTGAAGACAATCGCCTGAGTCCAAATTAGGGAGGACTTGTGTTAGGAGACCAAACTAGTTACAAAATCACAGAATTTTCTGTACCCAAAAGAAAATAGTACGGCAGAGTGAAAATGAGGGCGCTTCGAGCGGTGTCAAATCGTTTTAAATTAATCTAAATCCAATCCATTCACTAATTACTTGGAAAAAATGCAGAAATGTTGAACTTTGCACTCTTAACATACAGAAAAAGTAACGAATAAAACTTTCATAAGAAATATGAGAAAAAAATCATTTAAAATTTGCGCTTCGTCACGTACTTTTCAAGACGCTGTGTATACGGTTAATCATATTTTGAGGCCTAAATGCTTTTTTGTATTAGACAATTTAATTCTCTACAACTTCCTAACATTTCTCTTGCATCTGTGATCGTATTCACAGCGTTTTGAGAAATGAGGGACAGAGTACGAATTGAAAAACGTTAGAATTTTTAAAAAATATAGCAGTATACGATAAATTTTTGCATTATGTTTATGTCTTGCTATTGAGAATTTAATGCTCTATCTGCCTGTATTTTTTTGTTTCCTATGTGTAAACCATTAAACAAATACAACCTGAATTTTTTCAAATTCATTGCTCTGAAAACTTGGACGGTAATAGAACTACCGCGCTCTCTGCCTACATTATCGGAACTATCGAGGACGGGGACGTTTTATTTGTACGTCATTTCGTATCCTAACTTTTAGATATCCGTACACTGGACCAATGAGTCTGTGAAAAAGTGGAGGTGGATTTATAGAAATTTGAATTTGTACAGAAGGCAGCTTATCTAAATGATTACTAAACTTAATTTTGTAAATAATTTGTTTTTTAATTCTTTATTGTATATACCTATATCGTCATTGCTTTGCATCTGATTCGTAGACCATGGAAGATTTCAAAATAACCTGCCAAGCTAAAAGAATTCAAATAATTTTGTATTTTTAGTAGTGGCACTGAAGGTTGATTGTTTTAAAGACTTGACTACACTCATTTTGGACTTGTTTTCGAGGATAATTAAAGCTAATGGATTTGTTGATGAATTCGTTTTGAAAACGTAAAAGTAAGTGTAAGACTGTTTTTAGATCAAGAAAGATGTTATTTCACAACTTTCATTTGGAGCTATAGTTACTATAGCTATTAGGTACTTTATCGGATGAAATTGAATTAACTACACATATCAAAAGGCGTAATGCATTGGACTTGAAGGACTATTAAGGTGCACTGAAAAATTTTAATTTTGATAATGAAATTTAGTCAAAATTATACGCCACACCACTTAGATAATTTTGTGGAAATAAGCAAGCTGTGTCTCGACAAAAAATCTTTGCAAAAAAACTGATTTGCCATTGAAATATCTACCCTTTTTTATCGCCGCTTACTAATAGATAAGGTCAGTGTGTCTTTGCGGGGCTGCGTCTGAACTTGATACAGTGCCTTATATCGTAAAAATGGTCCAATTTTATGTAAGCTAATAACACCGCCTTGCTCCGCACCCGTGGATTCAATAGATTTAACGATATTTTAATCGGTCTATTTTTAATTCGCGGATGTTTCCATATGCGGTGTCACGGGACCTTTGGCCCTTAAAAATGCAAGACGTGTAATTTAGTGCGAGTGCTTGTGGTGGTCAAATGACGAATTTCCCAAATTGCGCAAAAGTCACGACATTTTTTTAAGGTACGTCAGGGAGTTTTACTCCAAGCTCAAGTTCAAGTTTGTTTTCATTTTTTGTGGGTACTGGTATTTCTTAATTCTTTGCACCTGTGCTGTTAGTTGCCTACGTGAAGGGGGTTTTCCCTACTTTTAAAGACTAACTAACATGTGAAAAATTAGGAAATACACGCGATCACTGTGATCAGATCACGAATGAATATGTATAGTGAATTCAATTTCACCCTGTATAGCTCTTCAATCTCTGAGGAGTGTAAATTTTCTTGGTAGAAATCAGTGCTTTAAAAACATTGCTTTGATTTTAAATGTTTGGAAAACAAAAATAACCAGGCTCGAAATCTACTTTGTACTCTTTATTTACAAAAACATACAACATACACAAAAACAGGCTAAAACAAAACTACCAAAAGTGATATAATACTGGGCGTCGTTTATAACACAAGATCATAAAAGATAAATAAGAAAACTATGTACTTCGACTTAACATAGGTAACAAACAACATAAATAAAGGAACTAAACCTAAATACACAATAATCAGTCAAAAAAAAAAGAACACAACGGAATGCTGCACACATACGTCCAAATTGTCAATAGCTGACTAGTCTAATTTGTTAGAGTAAAAAAATAAACGCATCTATATAGTCCAAAAATGCTCGTATCACGCGTCAGCAACTCGTCTCCAGCGGCACCGACTTGGTCGTATTGTTGGTAACACTGTGATTCGTCACAGTATCACCCATCGACGGCATCCCCTGCGAGCTGGACGAGTGATGGTTGGTGGTACCCGCGGTACCATTCGCCCTGTGCTTCCTCAAGCACCACAGCCGCTTCACGGCCGACAAAACCTAAAGGGTACAAATTAAATGCATAGTTTTTTATTTAAACGAAAAGTATTTTTGTTCAGTAAAAATAATAAATGCACAGTAATAGTTATAATAAGTTCTAGGGCTGTCATTATGCAACGAGCGTATGCGAGTTGCATACCTAGACACCCGAAAACTTTAAACGTTTTCGTATGAGTGTTATTCAATTTTTTAAGGAACATTTTAATTTAAAATACGTTGCTATCGGAAGGGTGTTTTAAAATAGTGTTTATAATCTAGAATTCAGATATTAATAAGAAGGCTTAAAATGTTACCCACAAAAAAAATAAATGCACAGTAAAAGTAATAAATACACAGTAAAAATAATAAATGCACAGTTAAAATTATAAACGCGCTGTAAATACTAGTAGTTATTTCAAAACTGGAGAGTCAAGAATACCACTTTAGAGTCTACGTTTTCGAGTTTACTCATTCGGGGGGAATATTTCGCAGCCAGTAGGAGCTACTGAGTGTTTATTATTTAAACTGTGCAAACTGAAATTATGTACTGTGCATATACGTTTTTTTTACTAGGCATTGTATACTGAACAAATTTTTATAAAATACTGTGTGGCTTTATGTCATTTACATTTTTTACTGTGTAAAATATTATACAGGCTGATTCTTTTAGGGCCTATATTAGAAACTTTTTAATTTTTAATATAGAGTTAGAGCTTTAAAATTTTGTATACAATTCAAATCGACTATTCTGAGTTCAACTAAATTATTTTCAAGATGGCTAAGCTTCCAGAATTACAAAAAATTGCCGCCAAGTTTAAAATTTCAAATAGGAACCACTCACTTTTATTGCATTTTTGAATTCACCTTCTCAAGCTGAGTAAAATTTACCCAAGTTCTGGGTACCTATCTGTCATAGTTTTTGACATATGTCGATTTTTTTGATAAAAGTTTCATTTGCAAGGTTTTATCTAAGATATTACAGCCTTTGACCCCCTTTTTAATAAATGAATAATTTTTTTTGCATTCGATAACCGAAGGTTTGAAGAGTTTTCTAGAATTTACAAAATTGTCAACAGTCAAAATTCATGGCTAGTATGATTTTTTTTCGAAGTGGTTATCATAACTTAGTGGAACGACCTTATTTTCTTAATGGCAATAGAAAGAACTTAGATATTTTTGGTGATTTGTATCAATACGTCCTATTCCGATCTTTTACAGTTTTTGAAAAAAATCACAAAACACGGATTTTACTTAATTTTTAATTTTCATAGTTAATCAAGTAGACCTTGCAAAATGGTCAACAATTGTCAAACTTCAATATTTTATTTAGTTTTTAACTGGTTCATTATCGAATAAACAGTAAAAAAATAATAATTAATTATGGTTTATTATAACTTAGTGAATTATGTAAAGTAACTCAGTCAGTCTGCCATCGAATTTTGAACTTCTTGAATAAAAATAGTAAAAAAATCGAACATTTCTTTTAATTAATAGCACATTTTTATCGTATTTTTCAAAAGTTTACTTGATTAAAAATGAAAATAATAAGCTAAAATTCTGTTTTTTGCGATTCTTTCAAAAACTGTAAGAGATAGATATAACAGATGTTAATAAAAGTCTGCATAAAAATTGTAGTTCTTTGGATTGCCTTAAAAAAATAAGGTAGTTCCATCTGAAAAAACTATTTTATCATCATTTTTTAATCATCATTTTCAAAAAATAGTAACCATGCAATTTAACAATTGACAATCGTGAATATTTCAGAAGACCGTTAGATTCTTTGGTTATCAAATGCAAAAAAATCTGTTATTATAAAGGGTTTACGAGCTGTAATATTTTAATGAACCCCTGCAAATGAAAATTTGTATAAAAAATTGACGTACGTCAAAAACTATGACAGATAAGTACTAACAATTAGGATATTGTAGCAACGTTTTCTTTGTACACCATTATTTTTTTTTATGATTACCCCAAAGCGCAAGGACCCTTCAAGCTAATCACTCAGGCAAGCTTATTGTGTGGTTTATTGCAGACAGTCTGTAGTCTTTCAGACGAACCGATCGGTATGGTAAATATTTTTGGTCATATTTTGCTAATCTCAAACACCATTATCTGGTGTAAAACTTTGGGGTGTACAAAGAAAACGTTGCTACAATACATTTTACTCAGATTCAAGAGACGAATTTAAAAATGCAATAAAAATAGGTGGTTACTATTATTTAAAATTTCAAAGTTGGTGCCAATTTCTCATAGTTCCGGAAAATTTGCCATTTTGAAAATAATTTAGTTGAACTCAAAATGGTCGATTTGGATTGCATACAAAATCTTAAACCTCTAGTTATAATAGAAGTTAAAAAGTTTCGGATTTATTACTGAATTTCGCATTAAAAACAACAACAAAAAATTTTCATAGTTCCTGAAAATCACCTATTTTGAAAAAAATTTAGTCGATTTGGATTGTATACAAAATCTTTAAGTTCTAGTTATATTAGAAGTTAAGAAGATTCGGATTTATTACTGAACCTCGCATTAAAAACAACAAAAAAACGGCCGCCTTACCTGAGGCTGGCATCCCACCACAATGAAGATAAAGACCCCTTGGAAGCAGTTGATCAGGTCGGTCAAGTACCACAGCTCTTGTGGGCCACCCACCATCCAGGAGATGATCTCCGCTATCCAGCTGACGCCCATCACCACCACCAGCTTGATGCAGACGCGGCCCAGCGCGGCCCTGGAAAAAACCAACAGTCGATGTCCGTCCTTGAATGCAGGAATGCCGACCATGCAACTGGGACATTTTCCAGTAAAAACAAGTCGCATTCTTACCTCTCGGACGTGCTCTTGACCAGCTCTCTCTTCCACAACCCGCAAGTCAGCTCGCGGGCCGTGAGGGCGAACAGGGCCAGGTTGATGAGGAGGAGAGTGCCGATGGGGCCGTAGAAGAACGTCAGCTTCTCCAAGTTGCCTGAAACGAACGGCCTTGAGTGACCTCGATCGGTTTCTTTGGCGCTAAGTGGCGGACAAAGACGCTTTATGAATCTATAAAGCGCGTGAATCATCACGCCCATCACTAATTTTTTAATTGAATTTCTCTTTGATTGTTGGGTGCGTTTCCGCCGCTGGGATGGATCAAGGTCTGCCAGGTATTCACTATTTATGGATTTGCCTTCACTGTCGTTCCGATAATTCCGTGTAATTAGTGCGGATTGCGATATCTTGATGATATAATAATGGAGCTTGGGAAATGCAGCTTTATGGCTTTTTGCTGATTGTTTTATTATTGTAATTGCATCGCCGGATTATGCGAGATGGGTCGTTAATGCATTCGCGTGATTTATTGCTCGGTGGGTTTCCAAGGAATTTATAACATCAACGATTCAAACGTTTCCAATCCCAACTATTATGATTTAGAAATTCAAACCTAAACAAATCGGGCTAAAGTTAGACTTTCAAATAGTTTTCTCAAGTTACATGGACGATTGATAAAAAAAAGAATAAGTTGTGTTTTCGGAATTATTTTATTCCCGGAGAATGGCAAGAAAATGCCAACGATATGAAATGGCGCTACCGTATTACTCATCATTACAGTTATTCTTTTATCTTGCATTAATTACGTGACTGTGAATGTGAATAACAATAATTTTTCATAATTAGCACTTTTTTATCAACTAAAAATTCCAGGAGTCTTACTCGGATTAAAAGCTCTATTAAACGATTAAAAATTTACAAAAGCCATGTTTGCAAAACATGGATTGTTTCCATAATTTACACCTCTGTACATACATGAGTCTACTAAACAGTTTTTTGCATATTTCGATTTATGATCACATGAACTTGGAAAATCGGGGCTTGTGATGAAAGAGTTAATATTTTGAAGTAACTAGCAACACAAATAGTACTCGTAGTTACAATTCGGAGGCTCAAGACGGATGAAACTTATGAATAGAGCTCGGAAAATATGCAAAATGCATATAAAGTTCATATATGCATATTTTAACAAAATTCTAAAAATGCATATGCATTTATGAAATGTGTATATTTTCAATGTTTTTGTGTCCCACAAAACGACAACCATATTTTTTGTGTAGTTTACAGCAAAAAAATATATTTTCTTTTTCTATTTTTTTCTACTTTTTAAAAATGTACAATTACTTAATTACAATTTGCATTTCTAATCCAAATTAACAAAGTTCAGCGTCAAAAATAATAAACCCCATTCTGTAAATAAATTTCAATTTGCTTCAATTTGTTTGTTTTTTTTCTACACACTAATTTTAACAGAAAGGCGACAAAGTTTTATTCTAGAAAACTTAGAAGATGCTACAATATACAACTATAACGCCAATAGTTAATAAACAAAAATTAATTTAACAGAAAAATAAATCAAAAAAGTAGTTTGTAACAGCAAAAAATAAGATATACTTAGTACGAATATGTTGTAAGTTAATGGAAATTTGTTCTTATTATTTTTATGGTTTTTGTTATTAAAAACGATGTATAACCTAAGAAAGACTTACTATTTTGTTATTTTATAAGAGCATGTTGTTAATGTATGTTAAAAAGTATAATAGCATGTTTTTAGTGCATATTTTGAATGTTTTTGGTGCATATTTGCAAATATTTGAGGTTTTTTTTCATAGAATTCGGTTTATAATGAATTTAAAAGAAATTATAGTTTTTCTAAAATTCTGGCATTCAGTTGTTTGTTTTTAAACTCGGACCTAAAGAACTAAAAATTCTTGTATAAATGACAGAGTTCTGTCTTTTTTTAATTCTAAGTTTTAGAGTTTGTGTGAGTGTTTTAGAAGTGTTTGAGTTTAGAATTCTGAAAAAAAATTTCTTTAAACACATTTAAAAACGTTTGTGAAGTCACAAGTTCGGGAATCTTTTTTTTTCTTTTCGGACGTAAATTCATAAAGGAAGTGGAAATTTTGTTTCCAGACAACATTTCTAGGCTTGGAATATAAACTTTGAAAATTAGAAGTTTCGACCAATAAATCAGAATTCCAAGGTAAAGATTAAAATATCTTCTGTTTCTATACAGAATTTGAAGTCAATATTCTCATTTACAAACTCAAAAATTTAATCCTTTTCATTCGGAAATTAATTTCCAACATAAGTCGTAGTTTATACGTATAGACGTATAGACTTCCAGTCTTTTTTCAATTTGGAATTTAGGTTTAAAAAACTAGTATGAGTAATTGGATATAAATCAAAGTTCATAGTTTTTATATACATTTTCTAAGCACGGTATTTAAAAATGAATAATGGAGGTGTACATTCTAGGCCAATATTGTGCCATAACTCACATTTTAAGGCAAGCCTACGTGGAATTTTTTTATTCAAACGTCGGAACTCGGGATTATAGAAAATTAGAAATTCTAGTACAAATGTCAGAATTGTGTATAATTTTATTTTATTCAGAAATGAATTTCCAGAATAAGGGGAAATTGAGTTTGAAATGAAGTTATATTTTTTCAAAAGGGAATATAAATATAAACTTGGAAAACTATAATTTCGTGCAGAGTATTTCAAGTCAAATTTTTTTTTTAAAGTGGAAGTTCGATTTCGGAAAATGAAAGTCCAAACAATTCTTCCTACGTTTGTACAACACTTGAACTGTGACTTGAAGTCTTAATCCTCATCCGCAAAAGCAGAAAGTAACCCTTTTCAGATGTGAATTTCAAAAATAAATCGGAATTTGCATTTTGAAAAGCGAAATTATTTTCACTTTTTCTGAACTTCTAGCTTAAAATTTTAATTCCAGATCAAAAGCCATAGCTTTCTTTAATGTTGTTACTTGTTATAATCCATTATTTAAGTCCGAGAAGTTGGTGACAAAGAAAATAAGAGTTTTCGGGTTTAGAAAGACAGAAGGTTAAAAGTAAGAACGTCCAGTTTGTAACCCAATACCTATGATTTTAAAGTCAGAAATGTGTGTGAGATGAAATCTTTGGCAGTCGTATATTATTTTAGATCAAGCTTTAGAAAATTAAACTACTTTAATCCAATTCCTATTTTTTCTGGGAAGAATTTTACTCAAACATATTTTACTAGAAGTTTAATAAATTGTGTTAATTTGCTGCAAAACATAAACGGATTTCAACTGTGTTCCTTTAAAAACCCCTATTATTTTCCTGTTTATTTTAAAAATAACATTTTTCAAAACACATTTCGTTAACAGCTTGTCTGACGTTTTCGGAAAAAAACCGAAATAGAAATTAATCGAAAGCTGTGTTATTGTTTACTCCAATTAATTTAAATTTCGTTTATTTGTGTTATCGTACGTACGATATTTTTATCCTCAAGTTTATAATTACTATCAAAAAAATTGTTGCGTTTCAAAATTGAAAATAAATTATCAAGAACAGTAGTTCCATAAATAACTCAAAGGATTACCAAAATTTCCGCACATTCCTCTCCTTTCCATCCCTTAGTTTAGCTACAAAACGACAACTGCATACTTTGATTTCTCATTATGCAATGAAAGTCGTCAATCAGACCTCAATTTACGACGACAGGCTCGTATTTCTCTCGGAATAATCATCAATAAATCAAAACGCAATTGAAACATCCCGAGCTGTGAAAATTGATTAGAAGCTTGTATTTCGTAATCGTATTCAATTACGAGCGATAATTTCTAAATTTACTTATTTACAAGCGTTTTATCATTACACCATGACGCTTCTCTGATAACGCCATGAAAATATGTTTTGCATAATCGCCAGTCGCAGACGGCATGGCAACTGTCCTTATCTCTTATCACAATACTGCGACGAAATTCGCGGCACGATCAATCGCAAACCTTGACCGCCAGATTTTTGGGCCGGCAAGTGCACCAGCTGCGGTCCGTTGACCCATGACGATGGTGACCATCAACACCAATTCAAAACATCGCAAAATGAGCGCGCTTTTGGCTCACTTCTCGAGATTGTATTTCGCTTCTAGTCCAGTTCAAGCCGTGGAAAAAAGATACTGTGGAAAAGCTTGCATTTTTTATATACAGGCTGCTCCGTTTTTATTGTTACAATATTAAACAGCTGATATTTAGTTTTATATACATGTATCGAAAAATAATTTGTAAGGAAGCTACACCCCTGAAAAGGGTGCTCCTTTTAATGAATTTTTCCCAATAAGGAACCTGTCCAAAGTAAGGTCCTGTTAAGGGTTTGGAACTCCATTAAATCTTTACGTTATTTTCGTTAATATACTGATACTTTAATATTTTTGCAATAAGACGTTGTCCTCATATTTCTTATTTAGACACATTTAAATATTAATTAAATATTTTTTATTATTTTGTAGCATGTGCCCTTATTACCAAATAAGGCCATATGTAGAAAAAAAAAATAGAAGAAAAAGTTGAAAACATTTCCTTTGGAAGAAAATGATGAACAAGTAAACATCTAAACCTTCACTATAATTTGAGCAAATTAAATGTAAGTTTACTCGTATCTTCACTACTTGAGCCGACAAATTCTTCATTACCATCACATCATGAATAAAATGAATATGCTGAGCCATGCTTCGGTTTTTCATCTCTTTGGCACAGAAAATAAAAACAACTTTTTTTATTTGGTGCACTTAAAACCATTACATCAGGCGTTCCACAATGTTCCGTTCTAGGACCCATGCTATTTCTTATTTTCTTATATTTCAGATCTGTTCAAAATTGTCAAACACTATTGCTATTCTCTCTTAGGACAAGTCAAGTTCATGACGCTTGCACTAAGCTTAACAATGATCTACATAATATATCAGAAATATGCGTGTTAATTTTAACAGGTAACAGAGCCCATCAAATAAAACGTTTTTTCTATTTGTAATTTTTCAATAAAAATTACGCAGATTTAGTTAAAATTTGTAACAATGAAAATTGTTGCTACGAATAATACAAACTAATTATTAAACACCGAGTTAAACACTAACCGGCTCGTTTGCACAAAAAAGGAGGAAAACAGTGACAATAATAAAAAGATTGTTGCAGTTATTGTATCACATGTTTTTTGTACACCATAAAGTTTTACAACAGGTAATTGTGTTTAAGATAAGACCCGAAAATTTATTTATGATACCGATCGGTTCGTCTAAAAGAATACAGCCTCTCTGCAATAAATCACATATAAGTTTGCCGTGAGTGATTAGCTTGAAGGCTCCATACGGTTTGGGGTAAGCATATAAAAATTTAATGATGTACAAAGAAAACGTTGTTACAATAAAGAGTTTTATTATGTGGTAAAATTAACACACATATTTCTGATACACCCTGTATATCTCTACTCATTAAGCCATAATAAAAACTAAATCTTTCTAAATCTATCACAATCTATGTTGTTTTGTTCAAAAAGGGTGAGAAGCAACTTAATAAAATATATAAAAATTTTAATAAACAACCAACAATTGAAGCTGGTTCATGTGGTAAAAAATTTATGTGTCTGTTTGGTGTCTTAAGTCTTCGATTTAAGGACCACGTAACAAATCTGGTAAAGAAGAGTCCTCTTAAATATTTCTATATAAATATAAGTTTAATCAATTTTTAACTCTGCGAATCATTAGTTAGACTCCAAAAAATACAAAATATGTGATGCAGGTTCTTGTTTAAACTAGAAAAATATTGTCACATTTCTTATAATCTGTGTGAACTTGGTTAATTTAAATTATTAGACAACGTTTTCAAATACTTCTTATCAGTTTTTGTTCACAAAAATTCTGATATTTTCAACACCACCTTCGTGAAAAACTATTACATATATTAAATTAGATTAATATCCACAACTCAAATCGAAAATTTACTTATTTATTGTCCTTTGTTTCATTGTGCTATGTATTTTCAACATTCGTTTCTGTTTACAATAAATTAAATGCGCATTTTTTAAATCAGCAGGCAAAGAGAATATAATATATAAATAAAAATGTATTGTTTTTTCTTTTTTTACAATTATTGACTTGCCTCTTTTCATTCTCATTTTTTTTCTTGTTTTGTTTTCATTTTGTTTATTATATTTGTTATTTTTTCTTATTTAAGCATGATTATAATAATTATTATTTTATTCTTCTGCATTTTTTGTATTGGGTTAAGTTGACAAGTTTCGGCTAAACTTCGCTCACAATAAAGACACTTTTTCTAGAAATCTAGAGCAATAGATTCGATATTATAATACGGCGACCAAATCATAAAACCATATTCAAGTTTACTATGAACGAACTAAAAATATAAACATTTTATTGCACTGACATTTTATAAAATGTTAGTTTTAAGTCAAATAGTATTCCCAAATCCTTGATAAATGTTTTTCTATCTTTTACAGCAGTGTCTAAAAGAAAGAGAAATTTTTAATTTTCTTCTTTTTTTGTGAAGAATATAATACTACACTTGCTATTGTTTAATTCCAGGCCATTATTATCACACCAATTGATTATAATACCGAATTCAAATCATTTTACTGATTATAGTAGTCAGAATCATTATTAATTGATTTATAAATTTTAAAATCATCAGCAAATAATTTAAAGCAATAGTTTTTTATATCTTTAGTATTGTCAATGATATAAACGAGAAAAAGTACGGGGCCTAAGATCGACCCTTGAGGTACACCAGAATACTGCACAAAAGCTTGAGAAAGAAAACCGTTATAGCTAACAAATTGCTGTCTGTTATCTAAATAAGACTTAGGGCCGGCTATAGAAAGCTTTGTTAAAATTTATTTCGTTGTTAAAAGTTAACAACGCAAATGGACCAATCAAATTTGTTCAAATTGGCCACGTGATCAGTTAATCACGCATTTAATTGCAGATTAACTTAATGACGCCTTGCATAAATAATAACTTAGTTGCTTGTCGATCTAACTCTTCTGACAAAAACTGAATTAAATTTTAACAAAGCTTTTACTAAACCGGCCCTAAGAGCCGGTTTACAGAACATTTTAATTCGAGATTAACTTGACATTTGTCAATGCATTTGGCAATTTAGTTCGAATTAGTTTAATTCTGAATTAAATCTTAATTACGCTTTCTGTAAACCGCCCTCTACCCTTCATAAACCTATGTTGATGAGATGAAATTTGCAAGAGACTGGGTAAAAAAGACTGCATAAAACACTTTCAAAAATTTTCGGAGAGTTACGAATGTAAAATTTTATGCTTTACAATTTTTATTTAAAACTTTTTCCATCACTTAGCGATTTTGAATAATCTTAAAAAAAAAACTCTTTATTTTTTCAACCTCTTCTCGCGGGTTGAAACAAAAAATTCTTTCACTAAACGTTTTTAAATAGTAACTAGTCAAAAATGAGGTTTTTCCACAACATTACGATTATTTGATTGGACTATGGGGCCATGACCCTTACCGTGGAACCAGCAAGTGTTGTCCCCGAACTTGGGCCGGAGAAAGTTGGAGCTGTCGGCCACTTGGTCCAAGATGGCGGCCGTTCCGGCGATGACCACGGGGACACCCCACGCGTAGAGTTCGTAAAGACGTAAACGGTACCACTCTTGGCTCTTTTCGACGCTTTGCGGCCGCAGATCGCTGGAACAAAGAGATTATCATGAAAGGAACGAATCTTTGATCGGCCTTGATTGCTTTTATGACCGTTTTAATTGCGCTTGAGGCAGGTTTCCTCTTCCGACACGATTTTCGTAATTACGGATAATGAGGGAAACAACTGTGAACTGTGAAGTAACGGAATAACGGGAAAGAGGATTATTTCGGGTAGGGTACCGTAAATTAGGGCGTTTTAACCTTACAGAACGGATACTAACCGACGGAATAGGGTTACAAAGAGTAAGATCCCGGATTAGGTTGCTCGACTTGTGGTTTTTTATTTTGAATACGAGAAGACCACATTCAGAGATATTAAATTCAAACAGTGTTGTTTACAAAGAAGAAACGAAGATCTACAAACAAGTGTGATCGTTTTTCAAACATAAACTTGTTGGATTTATTTCGTTTTGATGGTAGATACTGGAAACTGTCAGTCAAAGTTTACTTTGAGAAGGAAAGTCTTGGATATTTTTTATTTAAATATCCAAGCTTAAGAATTAGAATTCTGCTTACAATAAATTTAAGGTATAAGTTATAGGGATAAACCACAATCTAAATTTTTTAGACTAGATTTCCTCAGATATCTTTAAAATTTTCTCTGAGTTCTTCAAATGTGTACACTGATTTCCTCTACGGTTAACTCTTTGGGTTTCCTCCGTCTAGGATCTAAGTCAACTCATACTTTCAAAGTCCGAGCTCAGGGTCGGTTTATAGAAAGCTCTGTTAAAATTTAATTCGTTTTTAAAAGTTAACAACGCGAATGGACCAAACAGATTGCTTCAATTTGGTCACGTGATCAATTAATCACGCATTTAATTGCGAATTAAATTAATAACGCTTCTAATTAAACCGGTCCTCAAAGTTACAAAGTTACGATTTTCATTATTTTAATGTTCTAAATTCTAATACTTGAATGTTTGAGTTTAAAAAGTCGTAAAGTTAAAAAAAAATTCTTTACAGGTTTTTTGAAATTCCCCATCACAAACTTAGTAATCAATCTTCCATGAAATTTTTCTGAAATTGAAACTTGGGAAATTAGAATTTCGAGCTAGAGTTAATAAGCCAGAATTCTAAATTAAATATTTAAATTTTCAGTTGTTTTCGTAAATCGAATTTTAAGAAGGAAAAAGTCATAGTTTTTCTTTAGGATTTCTTTTCTACGCTTGGAACTCATAACTGCCTTCATTTGGAATTCTGAAATTAAAGTCAAATTTACGATTACTATACTATACCTTTTTCTTTTCGGAAAAGAATTTCTAAAGTAAGTCGAAATTTAGGTATAGCAGTTTAATATTAATTAAGTATAACTTCCATTTAATCTTTTTGAATTTTGATTTGGAATTTAGGTGTAGAAATTTTGATTTTGGAGCATAATTCACTTTATAAATTAGAATTCCAAGTCAAAATAAGAATTATGATTCCAAGTCAAAATAAAATTTATAATTTAAGTTTACTTTGAAAAGGGATGTTATGGATTTCAATCAATATTTCTAAGCTTGGAATGGAAAATCAAAAATTGAGCTCCACATTCTGAATATTTTGACTTCAAACGTAATTATAACGTAATTTAAACATTCTGAACTCGGACTTAGAATAAAGGTATAGATAGAAAAAAAAATGTCAAAATTCCGTCTGATACAGTCGTAATTCTTTCTAATCTCTGCTTAAAATCACAGGGAATATTGTAGAAATCAAACTTTCGAAATCCGAGATTCAAAATTATAGTTACAATTTCAGTTCTACATTTATAAATTTTTGGTTTTTAATTTTAATGTTTGAGTTAAAAAAAAATAAAACTTGAACATTTCGAAATTCGGAAAACAATTTTTGTCTATTCAAAAACAGAAATGAAATTTCTAATTAAGTCAGAATTTAGTTTAAAACGAGAATTCAATCATTTTGAATCATGGATTGAAACAGATAATTTGAAATTTTTCGCACATTTGAGAGAAAGTTAATCCGAGTAAATCAGAATTCCGTGTTAAAAATTAAAATTTCCAATTGTAGATTGAAGTTTAAGAAGGGTGAAGTCTTTCAATGTTTCTCTAAATTTATAATTCATACCTACTTTTAATTTGGCATTAGGAAATTAAAAGCTAACTTTATGATTCCACTTATACGCCTTCAGAATTTGAAGACTATTCTTATTCAAATTCGAAAAATCAATCTGTTTCTATTTCCAAATGAATTTCTGATTTATAGTTTCCACTCGATCTTTCTGAACTTTGAATTTAAACTTAAAATTTCGAGCAAAATTTAGAGATAATACAAAATTCTAAGTTAAAAATTAAAATTTCCAGTTGGAAGTCCAAGTTTAATTTTCTTTAGTATTTCTACGCTTGGATGTATCCATACTTACTCCATTTGGAATTGGAAATTAAAAGTCAAATTTTTTCGATTTTACCTACGCTTCCATTGAATTTGAAATCAAAATTCTTATTCGCAAACTAAAACTGAAATAAACCTTTTTCATTCGGAAATTAATTGTCAAAGTTGGAATGGTGTTTCTTCTTGATTTTCTAAATTGTATGTTCGAAATTTGGATATTTGTGTTCAAAAGTTTGAAAACTAAAAAAAATACTTCTACCTAGGCCTTTTTAGATTGTTGAATTTACAAACAAGGAAATTAAACTTTTTTCTGTTCCGAAATGAATTTCTAAATTAAGTCAGAATTTAATTTGAAAAATAAAGTTACGTAGAGCTTCCATGTTCCTGTACTTGAATTTAGACTTGCAAAATTTGAATTTTCTCCCTAGGTTTTCAAAGTCAAAGTTTAAGTAAAATTTTCTTTCAGTATTTCTAAACTTTCATACATTCATACATACCTTCACTTGGAACTTGAAAATTAAAAGGCAGATATAAGATTGTATCCGTAGGTACCTCTACAAAATTAAAAATCTAAAAATGAATTTCCAAAGTAAATCGGAAAATGTGTACAATTTACACTCAGTCTTTTTGAACTTTGAATTTATACTTAGAAAATTAGAACGTATACTATTTATAAATATTTATAAATCAGAATCGCAAAACAAAAACTAAAATTTTCAGTGGTGTTATAACTTTGATTTGGGAAGTTAGGTAAAAGAAGATGCCCAGGTTTCCTGTTGAAAGATGGACTGAGTAGATACTGCTACATATTGAAATTTTAACAAACACCAAAACTATCAAAAGAGGTAAGCATCTGTTAACTGTAACAACATCTTTCACTTCTTCTAGTAGAAAATAAATAATAGAAAAATAAATTTTCTACATTTTTTGATAGCATTCTGTTACAACATTTCAGTACAAAATTTATGCAAAATTTGTATAAAAAATTTAAAAAATCACTGAAAACAGAAACAAACTTATCCACATTTTATCCTTTAATGATATGACGATGATTTAGCAAAACTCACGCAAAACCTCAGTTTTGATACCAAGAAAAACTGTGACACTTGCAGCTTTCGCCGACTTTTTCCCATCATAACCAACGCTCTATTTCCCCGCAAATTTCTCAAGCCGGCCATCTTACAACTGCACAATTAACCGTCTAGACATTTGCATTTGCCAATTATAATACTTGGTCTGGTGTAAACCGATCTGGGTCATGGTAAGACGCCATCTCGCCTTTTAGCACCAGCCATCCATATATCTCTTCACAAGTGATGGTTCATAATGAACCAAATATATTTAGATATCAACCGCGACCTAAGACACCCAGACTCTCATTAAA
Source organism: Tribolium castaneum (assembly GCF_031307605.1). Lineage (NCBI taxonomy): Eukaryota > Metazoa > Arthropoda > Insecta > Coleoptera > Tenebrionidae > Tribolium > Tribolium castaneum. The sequence goes on along the minus strand of NC_087395.1, from coordinate 18,495,273 downwards.
ACGTCTCAATTTTGGCTTGAGATTTTTTCCACTTCCGGCTCCCCACACACGTGCTCAAACAATCGCACATCCGTGAGAGGAGAAAGTGTTGAGACGACTTGACTTATTCCCAACTTTGGGATAACATCCGGAAAAACTCCGATGACGAAATTACGAGCTAATTCACCTTGTATTTATTTGATCTCGCCACTAAAGACTCCAATTTATGGGCCTGTTTGTTTGAATGGAGCTTTAAGTCGGATTCAAGTTGCATTAGCTGCGCTTCCGGCTTATCACAATAAATAAAAGTGTCCCTTAGTGGCCCGAAATGGCGCTTGAAAGGAGAGGAACTCGGTTTCCTTTAGTTAATCGGTTTACGGTACTTTCAATTGCAGGAATTGTTCCATCTCATGTGTATGCAAAGACGGCAATTAATCGCGTGGAATGACACCGAAAGACTGGCAACTTTTCAAGCAAGGGGCATTGGACATTGGAATATTAATAGGTATAATTACGAGTGGCGGCCACGTAATTATTACCTGCAGCGAGAATTCCTGCAGGAGGTTTTGCAGCCAAGTCTACTTTTAGCGTTTTTTACATAAACAATAATTCTGACTTGAAAGATTTTATAGGGCTGTAAAGTTTTTGTGTAAACTGTAAGTTGCTAGAAAAACTGTCGAAGCAATTTTATTTGAAAGGTTGATCAAAACAAACGGAGCAAGTCTTCATTTCACTTTGATTTAAAAATTAATAAAGTGCTATTTTTAAAACAGAAAAATCCCCATAAAAATCAGTCGGGTTTACAATAAATACACTTGTAATTTATCTAAACAAAAGACTTTCCAGTCACAAAGAGCGGAAAAATTTAAGTATATAAATAAAAATGGAATTTTCAAATAAAAGAAATACCTGATGGAAGTAAGACTACTAAAAATACACTTATTTTTGTTGTCCAAACTCCAAAATAGCCACCAGACACAAAAAGTACAATGTGTTCGAAAATGGTTGTTCATTAAGTTGACTATGGAATTCAAATTCAATGTGCCGCTTCCTTCAAATGACTATATTGTAGTTTCTCTGTCAATTCTTTGAAGTAGCTTTTTGCTCACTTTTTTGCACTTTTCGGGAAAGTTGTTTCAAGTATTAGTGTAGGGTTTGTCTTGATTTGTGTTTTATAATATATTTTTTTGCATTTTTTACATTATTTTGGAGGATCTATCATTTTGACGGCATTCACAATTTAAACTAGGCGGCACATTACGTTCAAATTTCATAGGTGACTTGATGAACAACCATTTTTAAATACATTGTACAAACATTTACAAAACTCTTTACTATTTTTGTTAACATTTTTTCCACATTTTAGAAAAAATATTAACACTTAAACTAATGATGCTATTCTCTAACTTCTGTTACCGTGCTATTGTGCCGTTACTGTGAAAATTACAGTATAAAAAATGAAACGATGAGAACATAAGGCAACCAAAAATTTCCTTG